>NC_135715.1:96528626-97145973 GCF_964656455.1 Halichoerus grypus
CATGACAGAATATAAAAGAGCACACAGTAATACAAAAATACTCCTATTACCTTGGTAAATGTTAGAATGTATTGGTTTAAAAAAAAAAGTCAGCCCCCTGTCACAATTACATTGTGTTTTTAGTTTTTCTTTAGATTTCTGCTTTTTCTTTAGATTCTTTAGATCTAGACAGACAGCAGACCTGTCACACGTCACACATATTCTGTGAATGGTATCAAGGAGAGCTCAGATTGAAGATACTCTGCATTTAGATGACTCCAGGAAGCACTTTAAGGAGCCTTGCTTCTTTCGTGGCAATGTTGTAGAATGAAGAACTTTTGCCATTAACTTCCTTTGTTCCTTGCGGTGTCTAACAGAATACACTACAGATAGCAGGTGCTTAGGCATTTGCTAACACTAAATCTGAGAACAGAATAAATCTATTTAAGTAAAAGAGAATTTGAGTTGGGGCTCACTTGAGATTTCTGTTACGCTTATATGGTAAAATTTTAGCCATTTTGGCCTTGTGTAACAATCCTAGCTGGTGCTATTGTCTTAGGAAAACAATTCTTATGTCCCCAAATCAAAATGGGATCCACATGTATCTCAGTTTCTGGTAATATAAGGACAATATAGAATAGAAACTATTTTTTTTTTTTTTAAAGATTTTATTTATTTATTTGACAGAGAGAGACACAGCGAGAGAGGGAACACAAGCAGGGGGAGTGGGAGAAGGAGAAGCAGGCTTCCCACTGAGCAGGCAGCCCGATGTGGGGCTCGATCCCAGGACTCTGGGATCATGACCTGAGCCGAAGGCAGACGCTTAACGACTGAGCCACCCAGGCGCCCCTAGAAACTATTTTTTAATCTGCTCTAAATAGATAACTACATATCTTTTGTTCTTATTATAACAATGTAAAGTATTTAAAATTTTAAAAATATTGGGGTGCCTGGGTGGCTCAGTTGTTAAGTGTCTGCCTTCAGCTCAGGTCATGATCACAGGGTCCTGGGATTGAGCCCCACCCTGGGCTCCCTGCTCAGCGGGAAGCCTGCTTCTCCCTCTCTCATTCCCCCTGCTTGTTTTCCCTCTCTTGCTGTCTCTCTCTCTGTCTGTCAAATAAATAAATAAAATCTTTAAAAAAATAAATAAAATTTTAAAAATATTATAAATGCGATTTAAGTATTTTTAAAATGGTTTTAATTCACTGCAAGTGTCCTGAGAGATCCATCTCCTTTACCGATACACCAATCCAGCTAATTAAGATATCAAATGTTTATATTAATCTTTATTCCAATTTTCAACTAAATTTTAAGGCCTCAATGACAGGAGTTATGCATTTCCTCTTTTAGTTTCTTATCAGCATCTTTCAGTGGTAGATACCATACCCATTAATTGGCTGCCCCCGTGGATAGCATCTGTTGTCCTTGTCCATGCTTGCACAGGACTTGGCAACTCTCCACATGCTCTCATTAAAAAAAAACAAAAAAACAAAAAACAAAAAACAAAAAAACCCTCTCTTAAAAAATCATTAGAGTACAATCTAGTAATTACTAAAGATTTACTGAAGATGATGTACAGAAAGTATATCCACATCACCATAAACTCAGAAGTCCTTCATACTTTCCTCAAAACCCCTGATCAGTCCTTCCATCAACCAGGGGTTTCTTCTCCACCCCCAGATCCTCAAGGATCGCTCAGCTTTCTAGATTGCTCCATTTTTTCTTCATTGAGGCCAATGGCTTTTTCCTTCTGCTTTAAAATGCTTTCAGTTTTGTGTCCTTCAAGAGTTATCAAAGTCATTTTCCCTGCAAAAAAAACCCCTTTCAGACCAATTGCTTGGAAGATAATATTTTCTCTATGCATTACAAATAAGTAATGGGTATTTTTATTTTTCCTGTTTGACTTTAATTTTTTTATTATTTTTAAAATTTTAATTCCAGTGTAATTAATATATAGTGTTATATTAGTTTCAGGTGTACAATGCAGTGATTCAACAATTCTATACATCACTCAGTACTATCATGATAAGAGTGCTCTTAACCCCATTCCCCTATTTCACCCATCACCCCACTACCTCCCCTCTGGTAACCATGTGTTTGTTCTCTATAGTTAAGAGTCTGTTTTTTGGTTTGTCTCTTTTTCCCTTGTTCATTTGTTTGTTTCTTAAATTCCACACATGAGTGAAATCATATGGTATTTGTCTTTCTCCAAATGACTTCTAGTACTATGTTGAACAATAGTGGTGAGAGTGGGCATCCTTGACGTGTTCCTGATCTTAAGGGAAAGGCTCTCAGCTTTTCCCCATTGAGGATGATATTCGCTGTGGGTTTTTCATAGATGGATTTTATGAACTTGAGGAATGTTCCCTCTATCCCTATACTCTGGAGAGTTTTAATCAGGACAGGATGTTGTATTTTGTCAAATGCTTTTTCTGCATCAATTGAGAGGACCATATGGTTATCACTTATTTGTGTAATATTTGGTAAATTATTTATCCTTGCTAAGTCTTAGTTTTCTCATTTTAAAAATTGATAGCATTATACACACCTTGTTATGTTTGCTGTAGAAATTAATGATAATATTTGGAAAGCACTAGGGATATGTTTTATGTTGTGTGAAATAAGACCACAGACTGAGAATTTTTTAAAATGTCCTCGTCCTTCATAAGAACAATATTTCAGGAAGAAAGATGGGGAATGCATACTGGTCAACCACTGGATGACCACAGTATGACAGTGAGAATTCATAATTTATACATGAGCAAAACCTAAGATCCTCTCAAAGAACTGTTTCATAGTGAACATGGAAAGAGAGACCTTGGGACATTAAGAGAAGAGAGAAGACCATGATATCCTTAACAGAGAGGAAGGTATATCTTGCAGACAAAAGTAGAAAACAATGACTATTTAAGAGATATTGATACCATGCATTTGAAAGAAAACATATTACTATGAGAGATTTGGGATCTGCTAATGAGTCCTAGGTTTATTTGTCTAGCAGAGTAAAACATTAAAGATATATAGTGGGGTTGGTGTGTTTGTTCTGGGCAGTAAAATGTAAGTACCTCTTTGTCAGTTGAGATGTTAACTTTTCAACAAGTCAAACTTCTATTTATTGTGGAAGCTGAATTTTTTTCCCTCATTGGCACAGAGTAAGAGCTCAATAAATAAAATAAATGTACCTTCTGCATTGAATTTTAATTTGTATAACAAATGGTTACTTTGTCCAAGTATTTAATTGATGTGATGCCTTGTTTTCATTATGTATAAAATCCCTTACACTCTGCTCCAATAAATATCTTTATTAATAAAAGAAAAAAAGTAAAGAAGGTTAATTTCAATTCCAGGAATATATAGTCACACCTGTCAAATAAAAATGGGAAAACAAGAAGCTTCTTATTAAAATGAAATTATTGACATCAGATAGACATCTTTGCACACATCATTCTCACTCTTACGTGGCATGGTAGAAGAAAAGAGAGACTCCAGAAAGTGCCTCATGACTTCAGGGAATAGAATTAAGATCATAGTAATGAGATATTGGTTAAAGAAAACTATGTTAAACAAGCATTTAATTAGCCTTAGATGTTGTCAGCTTTCTGGCTGTGATGGGATTGAATGTGCAGGGCTTTTTTCCTCTGAGCCTAATTTTCTTCAGGAAAAAAAGAAATGTTGTCACTGATAATGCCACCCACATTTATCGTTATAAACTGCTTACATTTCACGGCGTGATGGTGTGTGTGGGGATGTAAGCTTGAGGATATGAGGAGCTCTCTTCCTCATTATACTTCAAAAATTTCATTTTAAATGTTGGTCACCATATAGCAATCAAATCTGGACTCATCATTCAATTAGTAATGGGAAAGATGAAAAGGCCCAGGAGTTGGCGTTTGAAATCAGACCTAGCTAAAAATGTAACTTTTTTCCGTTTTACCTTATGGTTTTTTTTTTTTAATTTTTTTATTGTTATGTTAATCCCCATACATTACATCATTGGTTTTAGATATAGTGTTCCATGATTCATTGTTTGTGCATAACACCCAGTGCTCCATGCAGAACGTGCCCTCCTCAATACCCATCACCAGGCTAACCCATCCTCCCACCCCCCTCCCCTCTAGAACCCTCAGTTTGTTTTTCAGAGTCCATTGTCTCTCATGGTTCTTCTCCCCCTCCCCGTTTTACCTTATGTTTAAAACTATGATTTTAGGTTTCATTGATTGAACACCAATCCTATGTTACATATTTTATATGTAGATATACATATGATATATTATACATGGTACTTTATTAATAATTTTGTTAAACCAGTAATTCATATCTTACTATCATTTTACAGATCCTGGAATTGAGTCTCAAGGAGGTTTAAAAATGTGCCCAAGGTTGAGTAATAAGGAAGCAACATCAAGATCTGACTCATTTCAGCTATAGTTCAATTAAACTATTGAAGGAGATGGTCCACAAAAGGAATTTGCCACATATTTGGGATTCACTGTTTAAAGCACCACTACTTCTTGCATATCTTACCTAGCTGAGTCCTACTTACCTTGATAACTCATGCATTCACATGCTTATATAAAACCTACACGATTATATGCTTTTTTGAACCCTGTGTTTTATTTTTTTTTTATAGCCCCTTCTGGCAGTCTATCAATTATTATTTTTTGCAATTCTCAGTGTTTTCCCTCTTTATTTTATTTTCCAAACTTCTCTGAGTTTGGAAACTAGACAGTTAAGGTAGAACAGAGAATCAAGGTACAGTTTTCAGGGTCTGTGTATGGCCCAATGTAAACATCAACCAAAACAATGTCAGTCATACATCAGGTGCAATTGTAAATGGGAGTGTTTTCTTAATTTCTCTTTCTGCTACTTCATTATTAGTGTTTAGAAATGTAACAGATTTCTGTATGTTAATTTTGTATCCTGTGACTTTACTGATCACTTACCAATTCTGGTAGTTTTTTTTGGTGCTTTTAGAGTTTTCTATATATAATATCATGTCATCTGCAAATAGTGACAGTTTTACTTCTTCCTTACCAATTTGGATGCCTTCTATGTCTTTTTCTTCTCTGATTGCTGTAGTTAGGACTTCCAGTATGATGTTGAATAAAACTGGTGAGAGTGGACATTCTAGTACCATGTTGAATAAAACTGGTGAGAGTGGACATTCCTTATCTTGTTCCTGACCTCATGGGAAAAGCTCTGTTTTTTACTATTGAGGATGATGTCAGCTTGGGTTTTTCATATATGGCCTTTAATATGTTGAGGTATATTCCCTCTAAACCTACTTTGTTGAGAGTTTTTATCATGAATGGATGTTGTACTTTGTCAAATGCTTTTTCTACATCTATTGAAATTATCACAAGGTTTATATCTTTTCTCTTGTTAATATGATGTATCATATTGATTGATTTGCAAATATTGAACCACTGATATAAATCCCACTTGATGGTGGTGAATGACATTTTTAATGTACTGTTGATTCAGTTTGCTAATATTTTGTTGAGAATTTTTGCATCTATGTTCATCAGGGATATTGGTTTGTACTTTTCTTTTTTTGTAGTGTTTTTATCTGGTTTTGGTATCAGGGCAAAGCCGGTCTCATAGAATGAATTTGGAAGCTTTCCTTTCCTAGGTATTAACTCTTCTTTAACTGTTTGGTAGAATTTACTTGTAGAGCCATCTGGTCCTAGGCTTTTGTTTCACACTATAGGGATCTCAGAAAGAGAAAAGAGAGAAAAGGAGGCAGAAAATTTATTTGAAGAAATAATAGCTGAAAAATTCCCAAATCTGGGGAAGGAAATAGACATCCAGATTCAGGAGGCATATGGAGCCCCCAACAAAATCAACCCAAGGTATTCCACACTAAGACGTACACTAATTAAATGGCAAAAAGTAGTGATAAAGAGATAATTTTAAAAGCAGCCAAAGAAAAGAAAAACATTATATGCAAGGGAAATCCCATAAGACTATCAGCTGATTTTTCAGCAGAAACTTTGCAGGCCAAAGGGAATGTCATGAAACATTCAAAGTGCTGAAAGGAAAAAATCTGCAGCCAAGAATACTCTATCCAGCAAGGCTATCATTCACAATGAAAGGAGAGATAAAGAGTTTCCCAGGTAACAGAAGTTAAAAGAATTCATCACCACTAAACCAGACTTACAGGAAATGTTAAAGAGAATTCTTTGAGTGGAAAGAAAAAGCTATAATCAGGAGCAAGAAAATTATGAGAGGAAATAATTTTACAGGTAAATACACACATAATAAGAGTAGTAGATTAATCACTTATACATCAGTACAGAGGTTAAAGTACAAAAGCTGTAAAATCAATTATATCTATAAAAATCAGTCAAGGAACTCACAAAATAAAAAGATGTAGTGTATGACATCATATACATAAAACATGGGTGGAGGGAAGTTAAAATTTAGTGCTTTTAGAATGGGTTCAAACGTAAGTGGCCATCAACTCAATACAGACGGCTATATGCATAAAATGTTATATATGAGCTTAATGGTAACCACAAATCAAAACCCTGTAATATACTTACAAAAAATAGAGAAAGGAATCCAAGCATATCTCTAAAGAAAGCCATTAAACCACAAGGGAAGAGAGCAAGAGAAGAAAGGAACAGAGAAGAACTACAAAAACAACTATAAAACTAGTAACAAAATGACAATAAGTACATACCTATCAATAATAACTTTGAATGTAAATAGGCTAAAGGCCCATAAAAAATGTAGAGTGACTGAATGGATAGAAAAGCAAGACTCATCTATATGCTGCTTACAAGAGACTCATTTCAGATCTAAAGACACATACAGATTGAAAATGAAGGGATAGAAAAACCGTTACCAGCAAATTGAAGTGAAAAGAAAGCTGGAGTAGCAATACTTACATAGGACAAAACAGACTTTAAAACAAAGACTGTAATAAGAGACAGTGAAGGACACTACATAATGATATAGGTAACAATCCTCAACAAGAAGATATAACAATTGTGAATATTTAAGCACCTAACATAGGAACACCTAAATACGAAAGCAATTATTAACAGACATAAAGGAAGAAATTGGCAGTAAACAATAATAGGGGACTTTAACATCTCACTTACATCAGTAGATAGATCATCCAGACATAAAATCAACAAAGAAATAGTGGCTTTGAATAACATGTTGGACCAGATGGACCTAACAGATATATTTAGAATATCCCATCCCAAAACAGCAGAATACATATTCTTTTAAAGTGTACGTAGAATATCCTCCAGAACAGATCACATAACAAGTTTCAATAAACCCAAAAAGATTGAAACTATATCATGCATCTTTTCTGACTACAACAGTATAAAAGTAGAAATCAATCACAAGAAAATATCTGGATAGAACACAAATACATGGAGGCTAAATAACATGTTCCTAAACAATGAATGGGTCAACCAAGAAAACAAAAAGAAAATAAAAAAAAATACACGGAGACAAATGAAAATGAAAACACAATGGTCCAAAATTTTTGGGATGCAGCAAAAGCCGTTCTAAAAGGGAAGATTATACCAATACAAGCCTACCTCAAGAAGCAAGAAAAATCTCAAATAAACAACCTAAACTTATACCTAAAAGAGATAGTAAAAGAAGAACAAATGCCAAAGCCAGTAGAAGGAAGGAAATAATAAAGATTAGAGCAGAAGTAAATGAAATAGAGAATAAAAAAAAATAATAGAACATATCAATGAAACCAGGAATTGGTTCTGTGAAAAGCTCAACAAAACCGATAAATCCTGAGCCAGACTCATTAGAAACAGAAGAAAGAGGACCCAAATAAACAAAATCAAAAATGAAGAAGGAGAAATAACAACCAACACCATAGATATATAAAGGATTATAAGAGAATATTATGAAAAATTATATGGCAACAAATTGGACAACCCAGAAGAGATGGATAAATTTCTAGAAACATATAACCTTCCAAAACTGAATCAGGAAGAAATAGAAAATTTGAACAGACCAATTATTAGCAATGAAATTTGATCCGTAATAAAAAAAATCCAAATGCTTCTTTAAAAAAAAAAAAAAAAAAAAAGATAGTAGGAAGGGAAAAATGAAGGGGGGGAATCGGAGGGGGAGATGAACCATGAGAGACTATGGACTCTGGGAAACAAACTGAGGGTTTTAGAGGGGAGGAGAGTGGGGGGATAGGTTAGACTGGTGATGGGTATTAAAGAGGGCACGTATTGAATGGAGCACTGAGTGTTATATGCAAACAATGAATCATGGAACACTACATCAAAAACTAATGATGTAATGTATGGTGATTAACATAATTAAAAAACAGCTTTATTGAGGTATAATGACATACAGAGAACTGCACACGTTTAATGTGTATAATTTGATGGGTTTGGACCTATGCAAACATTCACGATACCACCATCACCACAGCCAAAGTAGTAGGTATATACAATCCCTCCTAAGATTTCCTTGTATCCCTTTGAGTCCCTTTGTTTTTGTTTTTTGTTTGTTTGTGTGTACGTGGTAAGAACACGACATTCTACTCTGCCATGTTATTTATTCATTTTTCCCTGGGGTTCCAGTCTCACCTTGCCCTTTGAACTCAATAAAATATTATTTCTAAAAGCCTTGGGGTATACCTTTGTCATAATTCTGGCTTACTCTTTGTTCTCTTGTTCCTGCTAATCAATTTTCTTACCAGTTCAGCTGGTCCAGGATCATAATATCTGGGGAGACATACATAGGTAGAGATTTACCCCTCAAATTAGAATTAAAAAGGAGGTTATTTCTGAGCATGTTTCCCCAATACTGATTCCTTCAGACCAGAAAACAATGGGACTTCCAAGAGTCTTTCAAGTATCCATGATTTTTATAGGTTTATTTTTATTTATTTTTTAACTTTTATGTCTCCTTGAAAAAAAATCAGAAATAAAATCTCCATTTTTTAGAAATATATTTTTAAGCATCTTCCTTTTTTTATCTTTTAGTTTCTCACATTAGAGAGAAACATTCATATAAGCCAAATTCTCAGGCAGTTTCAAACTCTTCTAATGCCTACTAGTATTTAAAAGACTGGTAAATGTGATGTGAATCTTGTAGCTCATGGAAGTAGAAAATGGAAAAAGAGCTCATAAGCTCAAAGCCATTGACTAAGAGGTTTATATACTAGCAGAACTGTATTTATTGAGAGTGGCTTACTTTGGTGTATCTCCAGAAGAAAGGAATGCCCATTCCTTTTTGACTCACCTCTGACCTTAGGAAAATGCCACCTTTGCCACAACGATAGATATACAAATCCATATACAAATCTAGATATACAAATCTATATAATATCCCTTAATTGTATAAGGTAATAGTATGTTTTTTTCTTTTCCAAACTCAGGTAGCTCACATTGTCTATGAAATACCTTTGCCATTTATTCAATCATATTCTGAATAAAATGTTCATATATGCATGTGTATTCTATTATTGTTTTATTATTATAACTATTATTCATCTTCTACTTAATAGGTTTTTCTACTTTGGGTAACTTACATAAGTTCATTGAGATTTGGTTTTCTTGTAAAATTTCAGCAACTTTTTTTTAATTAAAATACATAAGCGGATGGCTCAAACTTCATAATGAATACAGTAGAGACATATTTTTTCTTAGAATAAGTTAGGAATTAAGCACTGAATCAGTAAAACAGTCTTCTACAGAAATTTTTATCTGTTCCTCTACACTTCTTAAATTAATATTTATCTTTTTCATATAGGATGCCAATGAGAGATAACCACCCACTTATCTAGCCAGATTTTTGGTTATTTGTCAATAAACAGAAAGACAGGATCATCTACATATTTGTTCCATAGGTTGAACTAATATGAAAGATGATTTCATAATCCATCACTTCATTTACCTGTTAACTTCAATTCATTTTAGGAATGAAATAAATATAATCAAACACACACACACACACACACACACACACACTCTATCCTTGGTCTATAGCTAAAAGATATACTTGCACACATTTCAAAAAACATGAACAAGAATGTATATAGCAGTACTATTTTTAATAGACTCAAACTGTAAAAGTGCCAATGTCCATATAAACAACAGAACGGATAAATATACTGTGGAATATTCAGACAATTGGATATTCTACAGAAATGTTAATGAGCAAAGTACTGCCATACATAACACATAATAATATGGGTGAATCTCATGAAGGAAAAAAAAAAGACAAAAGAATACATAATGTGTAATTCCATGACTATAATTTGCAAACAAGACAAGACATAAAATATATGTTAGTATACTACCATGTCAGTACTTTGCAAATAATGGAAAAATTAATCCAAGATGTCAAACATCAAGATAGTGGTTCCTTTAGGAGGAGGAAGGGGTAGAGGCTGGGAATGGTCACAAGGAGCTTCCGGGATCCTGTAAGTTTCTATCCATTACAAGTGTACAAGTGTACATTTTGGAGGATGTACAGATATTTATAATTGTGGTTTGTACACTACTCTGTATGTCATCCTTCGATAAATATGAATCCTTTTATCTGTTTTATTATATAAAGTTGAATTGCTGTAAGCTAAAAGAACTAATAAAGCGTGTTTAAGTGACAGTCTACCTATTTTGAAAAGTACAGCAGGCTCTCGGCAGAAGTGAGTTTTCCTTCAGTAGCAAATTTGCAGCAACTGTACCTAAGGCTGGGATGTAGTGCGGACAGACTGTCAACCAGAAACTGAGCATACACCCACACAGAAGGGACTCCAGGCTGCTAAAGGAATTTCATGATGTAAACCTTGGACAAATAATGTTTTCAAAGTATAAATGAAATAAAAATGCAGTTTTAGCTACAGTTATTTGGTAAATAAAGAAACGGATATTTAAATATCGGTGTATTTCCTAAGAATAAAATCATGCTTAGTGTTAAATGTTAGCAGAAATGTGCAACTTTGATTATCATTCTTTCTTCTTGCACTCGGTGATTTATACACATTTTCTTTTAAACTTCCAGAATTA
This sequence comes from Halichoerus grypus, assembly GCF_964656455.1. NCBI lineage: Eukaryota > Metazoa > Chordata > Mammalia > Carnivora > Phocidae > Halichoerus > Halichoerus grypus. Next base: position 96,539,621 of record NC_135715.1, read on the forward strand.
ATTAAGAGTCTTATTCATTTATTTATCACTTTATTCTGCAATTCCCTTTTTGGAGCCTCTACTATTTGTGACATTCTGTGCTAGGCATAAAGATATAGAAATTAAAGATACAGACACTGTATTTAAGGAGCTTTTAGTGTAGAATGTTATGGAGAAGTTAAGTGATTATTATAACACAGTGCAATCTATCTGCTAGCACAGAGTTATTCTGACTGCATTCTGGAAGTGAGGAAGAGTGGCCCCTAACCCAGGAGGAAAAGGTGGAGCAGAATAAGGCAGAGAGGCTTTCTGGCTGACAAATTGTGGTTAGAGAATGAAGAAGGGCATGCCCAAAGGCACTTGCATCATTAAGTTTATTCTATTAATTATTGCTTATTTAGTACCCATCCTTCAGTAAAAGACTTGAAGGGATGAAGTTGGACTAATCTTTAATCACTGAAAGCTGTCATTTTTTGAAAGATGAAATGCGACAGATCCTTGAAAAATGGGGAGATCAAACTTAATGTAGCCATTAAAATAGAGCCCTCCTCACAAACAAGGTCTCCATGAAGCCAGGAAATTATTACTAAATTGGCTTCAAGAAAATAACACTGTCTAGATATGAGACCAAGTTAACTCTGGTAGAAAAGGCTTGACCTTGTATTGATCTCATCTGCCTCTAAATCTTTACTGTTAACAGAACCCATGTTCTACTTGGTGGGCTATTTAAATAATTTACTAAGAGATCAAGTAACTCAGAAGCTATAAATGAGTGTACCAGGAGAAAGACATTTACAATGTAGAGCCCAGGGGCATGGAAAGAGTTATTACTGTTCCAGAGAATGTATTGTTGTTTATGGTTTTTTAAGACCATGGAAAATTTTCGTGCCCGGAATTACTGTCTTAATCTGCAAAATTAGAATTTTTATCTTTGTGCCTTCACTAGCATTAATTGAGAAGCAGTGTTTTCCCAAATCTTGTGTAGTCGCTGAACCTCTTCTATACACATTTGGGGCTTAACAAATGTCCATGAATTAATTAAAAGACAAATCAAAAGACACAAAATAAGAAGACATATTATTTGTGGAAAAAGGCTTTTGGAAGTCCAGTGAAGGGAGACTATATAAAAATAATAATAGGATATTCAAAATAAAATAACCCATGTAAAACTGGCTGGAATAAGACTCAGATATCAGAGAGTGGCTGTCCAGGAGGCAGACATACAGCTAGTAACCAGCAGGTAAACAGAAATGAAGAGGACAGGCCCACCAAGTAAAAGGAAAGATAGCGCCAAAGAGCCCATGAAATGATATTTGTTTTATTTATTCATTTAAATATTTGTTGTCTACTATGTTCTGGGTGCCTGAAATACTGTAACAGCACTCCAGCCCGTCTTACAGGTTAATTGGCTTCAAGTTAACAAGCTCCTTACTTGCTGACCTAAATCCCTTGATCTGTAACAGAACTAATTCAGTCTGAGATTTGCAGACCACTGGCCTTGAGGAGTGAAGGACCAGAACTTTCCCAGGCCACAGAAGCCAACAGGTCTGTTTGAGGCCACCTCGCCTTTCTGATTAGCCTGGCAATTTTTTTTAGCAAAGTGATTTTCTTTCTTTTTTTTTTTTTTTTTAGCTCACACAAATGATTTTACTGACCTGCCTTTGCATACCTGTAGTTCCGACCCTCCTCTGCAGAAAGATCAGAGTACTCCTGCATATCAGGAAATAAGAACGGGACCCCCTCACAAGGCCCCAGAGCGCTGAGATAACATTTGTAGCTGGCATCATCGATCTGCATCTAATCAAGACATGTTGCAGACCACTGCACTCCCTTTGCTGATTAAGTCCCCTAAATCCCTTCAAAAACGCCTGCACCAGGCAGAAACCTTGGAGTTGGCTTTTGGACAAGAGACTGCCTTCTCCCCAGGGTGCCAGGCTCCTGAATAAAGCTCAAATTCCATTCCAATCAAAAACTTATCTCTTGGGACGCCTGGGTGGCTCAGTTGGTCAAGTGTCTGCCTTTGGCTCAGGTCATGATCCCAGGATCCTGGGATCAATCCCAGCCACCTAAGGCTCCCTGCTCAGCGGGGAGTCTGCTTTTCCCTATGCCCTTCTCCCCACTCATCCTTGTGCTCTCCCTCTCTCTCTCTGAAATAAACAAATAATATCTTTAAAAAAAGAAAATAAAACAAAAAAAAACCTCATCCCTTGAGTAGTGGTCTTTCCAGGGACAGCAGCCAAACATGGGTCCAGTAACAATACATTAGTAATGAACCTATAAAGATCCCTGCCCTCATGGAACTCGCAATCCAGTGGGAATAGACAATTCCCAATAATAATCTAGTTTTCAATCTAAGTGGAGCAGCAGTGATAAAGAGAGATTAATATAGCTATAGTGCTAATGCACTTTGTACTTCTATCTACTATGCATTGGAAATCCTTAGACACCTATTCTGCAAAGGCCCTCTGCCAAATGCTGAGAGGGATGAAACGAGACAGGGTTTGGACACAAAGTGCAGATTATCCGGGTGGCACAGATGTCTATACGCTCAAAGATTTTAAGTGTTTGGCTTGATTGAAGCCAGTGTTCTCTTGGATAGCTGGCTTTTGAAGACCTATACTCTTCACTGTGAAATAAAGCAGATTGTTTCTCTCCCATAAATGAAAAAATATGGATATACATAATCCAACTCTTTCACACACTGTTTCCAGTTGGGCGGCTTTACATACATCATTTCACATGTGTGCAAATATGTGTGTAGGATAAAATCCAGAAATTTGAATTGCTGGGACAAAAGATGCTTTGAATTTTAAATCTAAGGAATTTATTCAAATTTCCTTTGGGGAATTTTATAAATTTATATTCTCAGTGGTGATATTTTCTCATGGCCTCAACAACACAGTGTTATCTGGCTTATGTATTTTGGTCATGTGTATAAAAGAAGAAAAAGGATACTATAATTTTTATTTTTATTTCCTTATTGAGGTTGCAACATGTTGTCATATTTAAAAAGTATTTGTATTTCCATTTCTTTGAATTCCCTATTCATAACCTTGGTTCATTTTTCTGTTGATTCATTAATCTGTTTCTTACTTATTTCTAGAAACCTTTAATCCTTTGTAATATAAATTGCAAATATTTTTTTCAGTTTGTCATTTGTTTTTGGACTTAGGTTATGATATTTTGCCATGAATATGATATTTTTTATGTTGTTGAATTTATCCTTAAAAAAAAAAAAACTTTTATAGCTTCTGTATTTTGAGACATGGTTATAAAGGTCTCAGCACCTAAGAGGCTATAACACAGCTTTTCCATGTTTTCTTCCTGTATTTTTATGATGTTATTTTATTTTTGCATTGAAATGTGTGATCCAGCTGGAATACATTGTGATATTCAGTATGAAGAACAGATCCATCTTTAGATTATTCTGAATGGCTCCCAGTTTTCTCAATACCACTAATTGAGTGATCAACCTAATTATCCACTGAATTGAGATGACACACATAAAATATAGTAAATTCCCATATATATATTGGGTTTATTTTTTAACTTCCTATTCTACTTATTGATCTGTCTGGCTAAATACAATTTTATTGTATTATATGTCAATGATGCATAGTTATTACCGGGTTTTAAGGTTTAATATCTATTAAGGCTGGTTATTGTTTTTTTCTTTTCTTTTTTTTTTCTTTTTTGAAGTTTCTTGAGTATTTGTATCTGTCTGTATGCTTTTCCAGGCGAAGTTACAAAGCACTTTATCTAGCTCTGTCCCAATTTCAAAGGATGTGAGAAAACTATTGGTATTGTTATTTGTATCATACTAAATTTAAAACAAATTAGAGTTGACATCTTTATATTATTCAGCCTTTTTCTCCAAGAACATTTGTTCAATCTTTCTTTGTGTCCTTAAAAAGGATTTTAAAGTTTTCTTTATATAAATATTGTACATTTCTAGTTAGGTTTATTCCTAGCTATTTAATCTGTATAAAACAATGTTATTTTTACAGGGTCCCTTCAAAGACCCTCTCTAGATTTGGTCTTTTTCTGATTATGGAAGATACTTCAGGCATATCTCATAATTTCTCTTCCCTTCCTGTCCCAAGCACATTCTTACTTCAGAGATTAATATGTGTGTCCATTGTGGGGTGCCTGGGTGGCTCAGCTGGTTAAACGTCTGCCTTCAGCTCTGGTCGTGATCCCGGGGTCCTGGGATCGAGCCCCAGGATCCCAGGGTCTTGAGATCAAGCCTGCAATGCTTGACGCTTTGTTTGCTCCCTGCTCAGCAGGGAGTCTGCTTCTCCCTCTTTCTCTCTCTCCCCCTGCTTGTGCTCTCTTGCTCACTCTCTCTCTCAAAAAAAATAAGTAAAATCTTTTTTAAAAAATGTGTATCCATTGTAACAATCAGTTCTCTTAGCTTCAATAATGTTTAACATTTTATTTATCTCCCATAGTTTAGACTTGTTCAGGCTTACGCTGCTAAGCCTGGGAAGGCTGTGGTCTGCTTTCATCCTGTGACCTAGCTCTGTGCCTTTCCCTTGCCCTAGCACCAGGAGGAGAGAGCACTGTGGTATGTGTGGTGACATTATTACCGGACAGTGGCTCCCCCTGCGCGAAGTGAAGGCTCATAACTGCTGCTCTTCCTCTTCTGTGCTTTTATGATGCTTTTTGTTTCTGTTGTTTTCAGAGCATATCCTAATGCTTGCTCTTCTCTTTTCTGGCTAGGCATGTAAGACCCCTCTCTCAGCCAGCCTCTAGGCTTCCAGGAGTACCCCCCACTCCTACTATCCTCAATGTATGTCTATTTTTTTTTCCTGGCCATCTTTTTTTTTTTTTTTTTTTTGAAAGCCCAGCCTGACCTGCTCCCATCGATAATGCTAATCTTTGGAGCATTTACCTTTCCTCACCTTTACCTAAGTGTAGTTTCTACTCAGTAAACCTTCTTTCTCAAGAGTATCACATAAGGGCAGCTTAGGAAAATTTTTATCTTTAGACAGTACCTGCTGAGAATTAAACACTAATTATCACAACACTAGGAGGTGGTCAGTTCTCCAAACAGTTTTCCTGGTTGGGAGGGAGAGGTCCTCCCTTCTTCTCCCGTGAAGAGTATGAGGAGATGGGGAGCTTGGGGAATGCATACAGTTCCAATAACACCATCCGAGGTGATTCTCCCCATGGCCTCGGAAAACTTACTCCTTTAACGGTGAGATGAGAGATCCCTACAGCTGGCAGATGCAGTTTCCATGGCTGCCTCTTGTACTACATATGTCATCTTGTAGCTTGTTTTAGGATATGAGGTTTCTCAGTACATATTATATTTCTCTTTTATCTTTGAGTCTTAGCTAAATTGAGAATGAGTCCCATTTTAACATCCAAATACACAAAAACACTGCATTGCCGAAACTTAAAGGTGAAAGTTCACTGAGGTCACTGTGATAAAGTACTCTTTGATTTTTGACTGTGGTCCCCTTATTTTCTAGAATACACTGTCATTCCTCAGAATAAATTCTCTACAAGTTTTTATTCACTTAGGTTAATTTGAACTTGATCTAAGCAATTAAAAATATAGGTGAATCAAATTTAACAGCATAACTTTATAATCACCTCTTTATGTTTATCTCCATGATAAAGTTCTGCTAGCTTTTCTTTGACTGGTTTCTTTCACGTTTTACCTTTTTTTCTTTTCCTCTTTTGCATTTCTAGAGAATATTCCTTTCATTTGAAAGTAGCATTCTTCAGCCTCTTAAGGAAATCTCAGAGTTGACTTCTCTACATTCTTGTGTGAAAAGAGTAAAAATGCCATTGCTCAGAATCAAGAAGCTGAAAATACTGCCGTAAAAGTATTTTGATAACCATAGAGTCACTCCTCACTTTATTATTTGGTTAATACAAAATGGCTGTGGTTTTCTTCTTGCCTTTTCATGCGTTCACTCACACTACTACCACTGCATAGACTGCTTTACCACACCTTCCTCTGAGTAACTATCTTCCACTCACCCTTCAGGATTCAGCTTATGCATATATTGAAGATATGTTTAAAAACAGAGCTAAGTTCAGAATGCCATTGTTGAAGGATATAAAAAATAGCTCATTTTAAATTTGATGGTTTTCTCTCCATCATTTTCATCATAAATTATAGAATATTTTATTTGAATGTTATTTATTCAGAGAGAGCATTACACATATACTATGCCCCTCTTAGATTTTAGACTTAAAATGTCAAAATATACATCATCCTTGTATTCTTCTTTTTTTTTTTAAAGATTTTATTTATTTATTTGAGAGAGAGACAATGAGAGAGAGCACATGAGAGGGGGGAGGGTCAGAAGGAGAAGCAGACTCCCTGCCGAGCAGGAAGCCCGATGCGGGACTCGATCCAGGGACTCCAGGATCATGACCTGAGCCGAAGGCAGTCGTTTAACCAACTGAGCCACCCAGGTGTCCCTATCCTCGTATTCTTCTTTATATTTTTTGTCTTAGTATGATTGGTATATAAAGCAACTAAGGCCTCTATACTATATATGTATCTAAGAAAATTGTCATAGACTTTTAGTATTTGAAGAAACTCCAAAGCTTATCTGCAGTCAAATGCTCTACCACCGAGCTATACTCCCTCCAAAGCTTATCTGGATGAAATTTCTTCTGAATCCAAAAATTCACTCCAGTACATTACTGTACAATACATACATTGACAGCTTGTCACCAGCTCTCTGCTCGAAGAGCAGGTGAAGAGCACTAGCTTTTCAAAGGAGAGCTCTTCAGCGTAGTTTCAATTTTATAAAATCTTTTATTACACAGAATCAATGTCTGCTTCCCTGTAATATGCCCACATTTTTGCTGGGAAAGCTAAAGTTTACCTGTTCTTTTAGCACCTAGGAACTGAATGCTTGTTTTGTTACAAGTATAGGATCAGATACTGAGGAATAAACAAAAATAAACAAGATTGGGTTCATACCTTAGAGGAGGTTAGTTTTGTGGCAACTTCTTAGATATTTGAAAATAATGATTAACTTAAGGTCAATATTAGTATGCTCTCATATTAGGTAATTTTTTAAAGTATAAAAATGTGAACATATATTAGATGACAATGACAATTGTTATAGATAATCGCCTACTCAGGGAGTTTTGTTGAATCATTTTTTTTTTTTAGTACATCCATGTAACTTAAAAAAATATATATTTTTATTTTATGGAAATTTGTCATGGTTTGAAATTTTAAAATAAAATATCTAAAAGTCATTGACTGTTGAAGGTATATGAAAGTAAATGTATCAAATGTATCTTAATTTTTATTTTTTTACTTTTCAAATGTATCTTTAAAGTTACATAAAATTATCTGACCATTTCAGTTCTGCAGAGGCCAAATGTGAGTTTCTCCCTATGAAGTAATGCAGTGTCTTCAAAACCTAACATGATCTTTATATACTTTTAATGGATTTGTAAGGTATGGATCACAGAAAACAAAAGCTTTTCTGTATTCTGTCCTGTCCAGACTACACTTGCTGTCCCTTATTCATTTCTGGAAACCACATTATAAAGTGCCACTGAAAAGCTTGAAAACAATGAAAAATAGCTGAGATGATAAGGCCTTCTATTAGAAAGATATTTCAGAAAGAACCATTAAAGCAAATGAGAGAGTATGAGAGACACATGTAAGTGTCTTTACATTGTGGAGTGGCTGTCACCCAGAAGAGGAAATAAGAGCTTTTTTTTTTTTTTTTAACTCTAAAGGGCAGGGCAAAGCTAAAACCAGTATCTGAATGTCACTGGGTAACATGTTTCAATTTACAATAGCAAGAGTCTTTTTTATTGAATCTTCTCCAATATAGAAAAGACTGTGTCATTGAAAATAAAAGTGTCATAGCAAAGAATGACTGAATATTTGTTTGGTGTCTATAGAAGAAATCCTCATGCCATGTGTGGTCTTTAAAAGGACAAAAGAGGAGAAGATGAGATTATAAATTCATATAGAGTGACTTTATAGAGTTGGAGAAATTGTCAGTCTTGAAATATTATAATGAACAAAAAAACAAAAACAACACATATCCTAAGGAAAAGACTAATTTATATATACATGTTAGGAAAAAGAGTATTGTATGTAGGAAATACCTTATAGAGGAATGGCCTTTTTAAAAATAAAATCCATTGTAATGGGGATATTTTTATTTAGGCTACCATTAACCAACAGAAATAGGATATGCCCTCCTGTCTGAAACAACTACAAAATCATGTAAAATATACAAGACAATGATTTTTAAGATATTGGAAATTAGGATATGATTGATAATGATGCCTGCAATGTGTAAAACAAATGAAGTGAGTTCTATGATTGCCCAACCTAACAACCTGAGAGAGTTCTTAGATCATGGCTCAGTGATGGAGAACCCACGTGGAGCCTGGCTGTAACTTGAGTTGATGAGATGATGCTGAGAGCCGAGGGAGGCCAAGATGACAAGAGCAAGCAGAGAAGAGTAACACAGAGGAGAGAGCTGCACATGGATAGAACTCTAGAGGTATGCATAGGGTCCTCCTCCAGTCTTAAGCTGAATATTTATCAGTGTAACTATGTGCTGAAACTAGCCAAAGAGGGGAAAGGGCCACCTGAAAGGATTATCTCATGCTGACACAGGGCTGTGAATAGTTCCTGTTCTTACCAGTTATAATAGAAAATTTCACAATTCATCAGGTATTGGGTAATCAGAAGGATTCTACCTCAGTACTGGATAAAAAATTAGCCTTAGTCAACATGCTGGTCTGGTTCCACCTAAGAAAAAGAAATGTTTAATAGCAAGACAAAGAAGATCAAATTGTTTCCCAGTACTTAACTGTATCATGAAACAGGGCTCAAAATTATTTATAGAAGTTAAAAATATCTGGAACTAAATACAATAAACTTCATAATGTCTGGCATTCAACCAAAAATTACCAGGCATACAATAAAGAAAATACAATCCATATGAGAGGTAAATAAAACAGATTCAGAATGGCACAGATGATAGAACTAACAGACAAGGACATCAAAATGCTAATTATAACTAAAATCTGTGTGTTCAAATAAAGGAAAGATTAAGCATGGTAAGTAGAGACATGGAATATATAAAGAGATACAAATAAAAATTCTTGAGTTAAAAGCTAAAATGGTTGAAATGAAAAATACACAAATTGGGATTAATGGGACATTAGATATTGCGGAAGAAAAGTTTAGTAAGTTTAAGACATGGCAATAGAAACATCCAAAATAAAACACAGAGAGACAGAGGAAAAAAAAAACAACAGCCTGGATTCAACTTTAGGGAGCCTAAAAACTTCTAGAAGATTTTAAATATGTAATGAAAGTCCATGAAGGAAGCTGGGCAGAAAATTCCTTAAAGAAAATAGTCATTTTCTGTTTCAAATTTGGTGAAAGCTCTAAACCCATAGATCCCAAAATCCCAAAGCACAAGAAACACGAAGAAAATTACATCATAAGGCAGTTTTTAAAGACATAAATCTTTAAAGCAGGCAAAAAAAAAAAAAAATAAGTGCTGAGAAATAGGATACTTTCTTTATCTTTGGATACAATTCAAGGCAAAAAACAATATAGTAACATCTTTAAAGTACAAGGGGAAACTAGATGTTAACCTAAAATCTACTTCCAGAAAAGAATCTTTCAAAAATGGAAAAATGAAAGTACTTTGAAATATACAAAGCTGAAAGAACGCATTGCCAGTAGACCTAAACTAAAAGATAGAGAAGAAAGTCCATGAGGCTGAAGGAAAATAAAATAGAAGAAAAATCTGGATCTATAATATGAAGACTAGAGCACTGGAATTGGTTATGACAAAGATAAATATAAATGCATTTTTAAAAATTATTTAAGTACTTTGAAGCAAAAGTGATTATTAAAACAAAAATAATCACAATGTGTTGTTATGGCTATAGATGTAGGTGCCAAGAACAGCTCTGAATATACTTATTCATCTGATCCATCTGGAACCAGGAAAGAGATGAATTACTTGGCTTATAAATTTTCCTTCATTGAGTAGAAAAAGTCGTACAGCTAAAAGGCCTATTTCAGTATTTATTTATTCAACTTTTATTAGATTGTGCCATAGGATCAAACAGCTCCCAAATTCTCAATGGCTTACCATAACAAAGATTTATTTCTTACTCATGATACATGTAAATTGCAGATTATCTATGGCTGTGTTCCACGTTTGAGGTAACATCCCTAACTGGGACATTTTTCTTCTTCCGCAGGAGGGAAAGAGAAGTATTGGAACCACACCTGGCTCTTACAGCTTCTCTACAGAAGTAGCACACTTCATTTCTACTCACATTTAAGTATGTGAGCAGGTCACATGGCTAAGACTGATGTCAGTGGGGCAAGGGTGTTTAATCATTTTAGAGCGAAGGCAATGAAAAATGAGAATAATAATAAAACTTTATCACACATTCCAACACCCAATTACCCAGCTGAAGGTGGTCTATTTACATGTATGAGGATGATAATTTGCCTTCCATATCTCTCTGTTTTGATTTAACTCTGTGATATTTTATCCTGAAAATACTATGCAAATTTCAGTGTCTTTCTCTTCATCACTGTCATTATCAAAGGGCTATTCTACGGCAAAGTTTCACAAAAAGTCTAAATGAACATACCAAATACAAGCAAAACTATGAAAACTGGGTAGATTTTTCTCATTTGGAAATGTTGAGTATATGGCTACATGGAAAAATGAAACAGAGATTAACCTAAGAATTAAAGCTCTGTGTATTTATCATATGATAAATGCCAGTGTCTGTATTATATACTTCATCTACACTATACTATTTTATCTTCTTAATAATCTAAGAAGGCAGATGCTTTTTCCAATCATACAAGAATATTATGTCTCAAGATATTATATAACTTGATCTCAGATCTAGGATCTTTATAGAAATAGGAATCAGATTAAAATCTAGCCCTATTAATCATTTATCAGCTTTCTCAGCTGTGAAACAACATGAGGACCCTTATGGTAGCCTTTCCCCATGATATATAGAGCAATTTGGGGGAAAAGTTCACCTATTAAATGACCTAAGTATTATACAAATGGAATATCAGTTAAGGTAATTATTTGCTGTAAGACTGACACCTCAAAGTCTGAGTGACTTAATGCAATAAAGGTCTATTTGTGATTAAATACTGTCTGATACAGGCCAGGGGAACATTCTCTATTCTTTAGTTAACTCCCTCTAAACACCTGGCCTCAATGTGAGCAGGGTGCAGAAGGAAAAGGATAAAGGACACACTGATGCATAGTGCAGGGATTAGAATTGGGTACATAACCCAAACCGACTTCAAGGAAATGGAGGCAAACACGGAATATTTGTTGAGTAGGGACTGCCTCTACTACATACCATAACCACAGAGAGAAACGTTTAACCACAGAGAAACACTTGTATGTACTTACATAAAGTAAGAATCAAGAAATGCAATTGATAATTGTTTCATGTGTTTAAATAAATATCCTAATTTCCTTCAGAACCTAAAAATTATGTCTTTTACAATGCATAAAAGCTCTGAGCACACATTAGGCATTCATAAGTTTTAAATTGAATCTAGGAAAATATGTATTTGTATATTCTGCCATAAACGTGGATTATGGACTGGAGGATATTCAATAGAATGAAAGAAAATTCATTTGCATTTTAATACAGCAAATTGCAAAAGAACTTCCTGACTCTTCAAATATGGAATCCCTGAAGTTCTTCACTGAAGCAGATGTGAAGTACTCCCACCCTTGAGAAATAATTAGGCTGCAGTTTCTAGGACTATTTAAATGTAGAATTTTCCTGAATTTATTTCATCTAATTCTAGAATTCTATAATTTTTGTTAGATTTTCAACATTGCATAGTACTTATAATGTTTATTTTGTTATCCAAGGCTAGTATAGTGCCTTGAGGCACAATATTATCCTTATGGGAAACAAGTCAAAGAAATAAATGAACCCATCTTCCTCTTCATTGTGGGTATTTATTTACTCTCTTCTGATCAGGTATCCCCATATATAACAATCTCATTGAAAATAAGCTCATGAATTAAGAGAACAAAATAACACTCATTTTAGAGAGCCAATGTCACTCTTTCTATTAATCTCAAATTTGAAACAGGTCAGTGACTCAAAATCCAGGTCATATGAGAGAGGAAGGGCTATAGGCACTATGGAAAACACTATAAAGGCTCCTCGAAATATTAAAAATAGAATTACCACATGATCCAGCAATTTCACTTCTGGGGATATGCCCCAAAGAAACAAAAACAGTATGTTGAAGAGATACCTGCACCCTCATGTTACTGCAGCATTACTGACAATAGCCAAGACATGGAAACAGCCTAAATGTCTACTGACAGATGAATTAATAGAAGAAGTCGTAATGTGTATATATACAATATCATTCAGCCATAAAAAAGTAGAAAATCCTGCCACTTGCAACAACATGTATGGACCTTGAAGGCATTATGCTAAGTGAGGTAAGTCAGTCAGAGAAAGATAAATAGTGTATGATCTCACTTTATATACAAGATCTAGAACAAAAACAAAACACCAAACTCATAGAAAAAGAGATTAGATTTGTGACTACCAAAGGCAGGAGGTTGGGGGAGGGGGAATTGGATGAAGATGGTCAAAGGGTACAAACTTCGAGTTACAAGATAAATAGGTACCAAATGTAACGTTCAACATGATGACCCCAGTTAACACTGCTCTATGATATGTATGAAAGTTGTTGAGAGAGTAAATCCTAAGAGTCTTCATCACAAAGAAAAAAAAAATTCTTTTCTCTTTTTTTCTTTCCTATTTATACGAAATGATGGATGGTTACTATAACCTCTTGTGGTAATCATTTTGCAATGTATGTAAGTCAAATCATCGCACTGTACACCTTAAATTTATACAGTGCTGTAGGTCAATTATATCTCAATAAAACTGGGGAGGGGATAGCATGTATATTTTTATCTTGGTGGTTATTACCAACTTACTCTAAAAATGCACCAATATTATTCCCATCTACAGTACGAGTGCCCATTTCCCTCAAACTTGCCAAAATATGCACTTTAAAACTTTACACATGCTTACTGATTTTTTTGTATGTAAATAAGAACTGCCTCTTCATACATGTTGCCCTTTTTTTGGTCATCTTTTTCTTATTGACTTCTTTCCACTGCAGGTGGTGCTTTTTTCTTTTGACATTGATACACCCCTAAAAAGAAGTTATGGAGGAATAAATTCCGTGTGTTAAATAAAAAAAAAAAATAAGAGAGGTAGGGTTTGGAAATTCAATGAGCAACTTAAAATAGATGCTCAGAGAACAAAGCAAAATGAGGAGAACATATAAATATGTCATATGTTATAAAAATCTGATTAACACTCAGCAGTTTTAAAGAGATCAGCAGATAACAGATAGTAGGGTGTTCATTTCCACACCCCCAAGCCAGAAGCAGGATACAAGAAAGGATGAAACTAAAATGTTCCTATTCAAATGGGTTTTTGGGAAAAAATGTACCTGACCAAAATGGAGTTGGGTCTGGGATAGCATCTCAGAATCCTGCAAATGAATGTAATTCTACCATTTTTATATATGCATGGTTGTACTGCTCCCAAGAGACTTTGCCTTTATAATAAGGTTTTTGTTATATTTTGGTTAGAGCTCGGAAGTGAAGGAGAGCTGCTCCCAGAAATAAGATTGGGTTCTTTGGTTTAGGAGATTACCTCATCATACTAAACTCAAAAATAGAAAATGCTTAGTAATATCCAATCCTTCTGAGGCACTGCCGACACAGTAGGGTTTGCTTCAAGTGAGAGGACATAGCATCAAATAAAAATAATAAAGAATCTCTGTAAAATTCTATATTATATACATAGACAACTCAAGAACTCATCAACTATTCTGAAGAGTAGATTAAACTAAGGCCATCTACTTCAGCATGTTAGCAAAAAGCAATTAACATGCCAAAGCCCTTGATGTATTTAGAATTTTGTCATCATTCCGGCAGTTTAATAGTACAAATGTGACCAGTAAGATTTAGATTGGTTCCATACACAATGGTATGCATTTTGCTTAAATTAAAATCTATGATTTTATTTCACTTTAGTGACAAAATAAGCAGAGACTATCTTGGTCATTTCTTGAGTTTGTCGATTTTTTGAACTACTTACTTCAAGTGATGGAATTTTTGTTTTACCTTTTTATTGTGTCTGATTCAAAATAGATTGGGTCTCAATGCAACAAGGTTTATATTAAGAAAAATCCAACACATTGACAGTCAGCCTTTAGCCTTACCTAATAGGTTTAATTACTAATGGATAAAACCATCTTTTTTTGAGGTAATGTTTCACTTATGTTATGAATCCTCAAATGTCCCCAGGTTAATTATTTCTCCTGTCTTTGTGCTATCACTTTGCCTTGATCTGTCTACCATAGCACCTATCATGATAAAGATTGTTTACAATCTCATTTTTAATATTAAACTGAGATGTTCTTCAGAGCATGACTGACATACTGCTTTTTTTTATATCCCCTGTGTTTTGCACATTGTTGGGCACCTGGTAATCACTTAACTGCATTTTCTAGACTTGAATTGATGGAATGATAGTGACACCTCAGAATAAATCATCTGAATGGCCTCTGCCTAGGTAGAAATGAGTGCTCATTGACCCTTTGACCATTAGGCCTTTTGCATCCATTTCACGTTTAGAAGGGTAATGGCAAATCTATATCTACTCTGATCGATACCACACTGTTCCTGAAACACTGCAGAAGTAGATACAGATACTCTTAATGACAGATTGTTTCTGTGAGCAATTATGCTTCCTTTTTAGTTCCCAGTGGTGGCAGTGAGATGACAATAAATAAAACACAGATGGTGTTAGAGAGTTTGAATATTTGATTGTCTTGTTAATAAACAAACTAGCTCTTCTAGAATTGTAACATTTTGTTGATTCGTTGTTGTTGTTCATTTCAAGTTGATATACAGCCCCACAATACTGAAACAGTGGGCTGAAATGGCAAAAATGTTAGCTTATGTTGTGAAAGAGATAACACAAGTTCAGAAGTTAGAAAATATTTCAAATTATTGATTGAATTTTGGAAATCATTTAGTGATTTCTTGATAATTTCTCCCCTTCTTTAGTTAAAAATAATATCATATAGGGGCGCCCAGGTGGCTCAGTCATTAAGCGTCTACCTTCAGCTCAGGTCATGATCCCAGGGTCCTGGGATCAAGCCCCTCATCAGGCTCCCTGCTCAGCGGGAAGCCTGCTTCTCCCTCTTCCACTCCCCCTGCTTGTGTTCCCTCTCTCGCTGTGTCTCTCTGTGTCAAATAAATAAATAAAATCTTTAAAAAAAAAAAAAGGAAACAAATGTTTCCTTTAAAAAAATAATAATATCATATACGGCACATCTCACCGCTTATTTTGATAAATTCCCGATTTTGTTCAATTACAAAGATGACCTTCATTTAAAGAAATATTGTCTTGATTATATAATTATCTAAATTACATAAATAGATATTTTATGAGCTTTGTATACATTATCTGTAATATCAATAATAAATCTTAAAATTAGTATCATTATTTCCATTTTTCTATTTTATTCTGTTAGCCAACATATAAGTGTATCATTAGTTTTTGATGTAGTGTTCAATGATTCATTAGTTGCATATAACACCCAGTGCTCATCACATCATGTGCCCTCCTTAATACCCATCACCCAGTTACCCCGTCCCTCCACCCCCCCACCTTCTGTAACCCTCAGTTTGTTTCCTGGAGTTCAGAGTCTCTCATGGTTCGTCTCCCTCTCTGATTTCTCCCCCTTTGGATTTCCCTCCCTTCCCTTATGGTCCTCCATGCAATTCCTTATGTTCCATATATGAGTGAAACCATATGATGATTGTCTTTCTCTGCTTGACTTATTTCACTTAGCATAATACCCTCCAGTTCCAACCATGTCAGTGCAAATGGTAGGTATTCATCCTTTCTGATGGCTGAGTAATATTGCATTCCATTTAGATGCAGAAAGTGATGTACAAAGATTTTAAGTAACTAAATCAAGAGCACATACTTAATTATAAGTCTAGGATACAAAGTCAAGTCAATTTGATTCCCTTCCATTTTCTATGCTGTATTATCTCTTACAAGATATATCTATGTTTATATCTATCTATATATCTATATGGAGTTATAAAATAAATTATGAAATGGATAATGCAATTAACCAGCAGGTTGAAACATGTCTTTCCCTATCTTAGAACTCATAAAAAGGGAGTACTAATTATGCTTGTCAGAATTCACTAAACACAAGACCACACACAAAACCATTAACTTTACCCAAGAAGATGCACTCCAGCACCTTTCAAGTCTACAAGGTAGATTTATATATGCACTTTATCTTGTTTCCAAAAATTGAAACAATGAATAGGCCATATACCCATAGTTGTGTTTCCATCTGAATAAAAGACTGTGGAAATGGGAAAGGAGAGAGTCCCAGGCATTTATTTAACTAATTTAAAAATCATTCTATTAACCAGATGTTGTCAAAAGTCTGCATCTGAGATGTCACCATGAAAACTGATTTTTCCATTCCCCTTTCAACCTCAAATCTGTACACTGTGCTTTGGGGTGGTCTTCTAAAACAAGAATAGTCTCTATTGGATAATTTTGTAAATGTTTCTTTTATCTTTGAGAATTCTGACTTTCAGTTGCACTGAAAAGTATTGGGCTTCTTTCCCTACAAATAAAAGGGAAATTATTTTCACTTGAAGTATGTATTGTTCAATAAGCTTAAACAACAAACAAATGAAACAGATAAGTATTTGCTGGCTGCCCCTTTCCACCTTCTAAAAAATAATTATTTGTTAATTGAGCAACTTCTTTCAGATGGGAGAAATGTAGAAGGGCAGAGAATGACAGCCAACCAAATTGTTCCATGTGAGTATATAGTCGACCTTGAGCAACATGGGTTTGAATTATGTAGGTCCAATCATATGTGGATTTTTTAAAAAGATTTTATTTATTTATTTGAGAGAGAGAGACAGAGATAGTGACAGAGATACTTAGAGAGAGAGCACAAGGGGGTTGGAGAGGGAGAAGAAGGCTCTCTGCTGAGCAGGGAGCCTAACGGGCTTTATCCCAGGACCCTGGTATCATGACCTGAGCCAAAGGCAGACGGTTAACCAACTGAGCCACCCAGGCACCCCATGTGGATTTTTTCAATAAATACAGTACAGTACTGTAAATGTATTTTCTCTTCCTTATGATTTTCTTAAAAACATTTTGTCTAACTTACTTTATTGTAAGAATATGGCATATAATACATATAACATACAAAATAGGTGTGAATCGACCATTTGTGTTATCAGTAGGACCTCCAGTCAATAGTGGACTATTATTAGTGAAGTTTTTGTAGAGTCAAAAGCCTTACATGGATTTTGCAACTGCATGGAGGCTTAACACCCCTAACTCCCACACTGTACAAGGGTCAACTGTAGATGTTAGATGCTTCTGCTATGACAGTAAATAGCAGAAGAGTGGGAAAAATGGAATTGGGGGTAAAAGGAAGATTATATGAGCAATTATATGAAGATAAAGATTTTAAAGAGAAACATTTATAGAGAAAATTTTAAAGAAATCTTTCAACATGTTCCTTTATAACCTTTTCCCATATTTCTTTTTATAAAATGACTTTGAATAGTTTAGCTATATTTTCAAGTTTTACTTTTTGAGTTTGTCCCATTATTAAACCAGTATGTGGAGTAAAGTTCATCCACTTTTGTTTCCCTTTGGGGATTGATAAATAGGATTTTGGGTTTAACGTGCATTAGCTAGTTATACTACATCAATAATACTTTCCTAACATAACCACACAGTTACTGGGTTTAAGATGCAAAGGAATAGAGGACAACTCTAAAAAAAAGTCATAGTGTTTCATTTTAATCCACCTCAAAATTAACAGAAATTGTGCAGTCGACTCTACCAATTAAAATGTATACTTTGAGATAAAAGAGAATAAGTAGTTGGATGTGTGGAATGTAGCACCAGAGGTACACATCATTGGGTTAGGCCTCTGACTGGGACAGTCTAAAGAACTTCCGGGCATTTCAGAATTTAGTCCATATTCCATGAATAGATATTTACCTAATACCCTGAAATCTTTCCAAGAAGAGAAGACAGGTATCTGTGGCAGACCTGATTGGATCCAGAACTGATTGTGTTCAGGTTCATTATAGATCTTCACTAGAGAAAAGTAGCTCTATTGGAGATTAAACTATTGTGGTAGATAAACAATCTAGCCAGCCCTGTAGCCATAGGTAGATACATCTACTCCAGATTTGGAGAAAATCATACAATTATTCCCTCATCCAGAAAAGAAATAAAGGAAGTCCAGTCTAAATCAACTTATGAGGAAGAAGTATTTGAGGCAGAGTCTAGAGGGATAGGATATGAGAGATGAGAGAGAGGGAGTGGGCCACTTACGTGTTCTCCTTGGTTTTTGGCTTGGTAGAAAGAATGGAATTTGGCATCATCAGCAAAGCTGGGAAATAAAATGACAGAAATAAGTTTGGGGTAGTGCTGCAGGATAAGGGTGGTGAGAATGTGTTCATTTTGTACATATAGCATTTTATATCTATAAGACATTTGCAGAAGTTTCCTAATACGCAAAGTATTATATGACGATGAAATCTTGTAACTGGTGGCATGATTGATAAAACATAAGGGTAGAAACAATCTACTACGGAAGGTAGATTACAATGAGAACCTGAGCAGCTACATAGATTTAATGGATATTCTCAGTTCTATTTGGAAAAATAACTCCTTAGCTGAGTAATACCTAAGTAACTAGTATTAAGTAGAAGTTCTTTAATTTACATCTACACCACTGCAGGAATCTCACTGTGAATTGTATATGAGTCTTTCATGGTTGCTCATACCTTCTGCTGGGTTCAAATTCTAGCTCAGCAAATCAATGTGTGACCCTGTCACAGGAACTTAACCTCTGAGCTACAATTTCTTCATTCATAAAACAAGGCATAAATACTTAACCTTTAAAATTATGTGATGATTAAATCTTATAAAGTATGTAAAGCAATTGGAATAGTAGTCTGCGACCTCACAATGAAGAGCTGTCTCCACTTTCTCTTTAACTCCTCCTCCTCATTATTTTTATGATTACTGTTCTTGTTGCGTTTGACATTACCCCTAGCTATATAAGTAGACCCTATCTACCTGCTGGTTGAACAAAATTTGCTGTACTTTTTAATCTACATTAAATTATAATTGCCATTGTAGTTCAGACTACCTAGGTATGAGTTCCATCTCTGAGCAGCAACTGTGTGACCCTGAGTAAGTCACTTAATCTTTATCAGCCTTATTTTCCACACTGTGGCCCTGGTATTTCATGTCACTCTTGTGACAGGAAAAGACAGCTGCTAAGATGGAATCATACCATAGGGATGAGTAGGTGGTATCCCTCACGAATCTGTGATTTCCTTGGGATATTTGGAATGACTTCAGTAATGTCATAAAAGACTTCCATGCCTGCCCTGACCACTACATAGGGATACATAATTTTGGCTCTAAACATCATTCTGCCAGAGCATAGTGAACAGAAGCAGACCCTCTAGTTTTTTTCCTTCCACCTGACTTGTACAGTTTGAAAACATTTGTGGTACTTTCTATACTCTTATTTTAATGTTAACTTTCAAACGAGGTTCTAAACCTCATCTCCATCTGCTCTCTATTCTTTCCATTCCCTCCACAATGGTGGCCTCTTGCTGTTTGTTCAACAAGAAAAAGAAAAACAAAAAGAAAGAAACAAAAACCTCATTATTTATCATATATTAACCAACTTCAAAGGACTGACTTTAATGGGTGCTCTGAGAACAAACTCTAATATTGACATATAGAAGATATTTGTCATATTTGTGAGTTATTTTGTTGGTTTTGCTGCTGTTATTGATTTTTATTTTTCTAACAGGAGAAACAGAATACACTACTTGTAGCACATGCCTCCATGGTTTGGAACAAATATTTTAATAGGCTTTTTAGCTACTTAAACATAAAGGGGAGACTGTCTTCTGCAATCAATAAATTGTAAAGAATCAACCAGTAAAATGCTGTTCATAACAGTATGCAAGTTTCTCTTCGCTGAAAAGAGTTACATTCTTGGAAATCATGTTATTGAGGAAAAATCAGACTAAAATAAGTGAAAAAGAGAAAAGTATTTTGATACCTGGCCTCAAAGAAGGTTAGCCAGTTTGTACTCTGGATGGGGAAAGCATGATTAAGGGCACTCCTGTTGTGTGGGGGAATAGGCTGAGTTGTGGAGAACAGAAGAATCTTATGGATAAGGAGCAACAAAATGGCGTTCACGGACTGGTGCAGCACACGGACACTAGGAATGGCAGAACTGGCTACTTGCCAACACTGATTAGACTACGGTAAGGGGGGAAAATGAAGAGCTGTTCCATCACCAAATGGTACAAAAGACAAATGACAACCAGGATGGGTTTACAGATTATCTGAAAATTGTCTGGGAGAAGAGAATATAATAAATAATATAGTAAATATTAAATAACATAAATATGTTAAATATTGAATTTGTTCAAATAGCTTGTACTATTTTTATTTAGGCTTAGGAGAGAAGTTAGAGGTAGTTACACTATAAAAATAATGTGAAGCTATATTTCTAAGGCATTGATAGTTTTTAGCATCTTTAGCAATTCCCTAAGTGAGGTGTAGAGTCACTTTAGTTCCCTATCCCTGTTCGACTTCCAGTCCCAACGAGGATAACGCATGGTGCCTACTCTCTCTATAACAGTCTTCTCCAACTCAGAGTGCTTACTCAGCAGCCTCCATCAGCTAAGAAGCACAGTCAATAATTTGCCAGAAGTTATATGTCAATAGTAATATATTTTTATAGTTCTCTAGTGTTTTTCAAGCGATGTGATAGAGAACACAGTCAATATAGATTTGCTTTTACTTTCTCAATATGAGAAGTATTTGTGCACATTATGCAATGAAAAAGTTCAATTTTCCATTGTCTCACTTAAGGATTCCTGCTCTGCCTGTGTGAACATATGCATCCAGGCACACACACATACACACACACACACACACTCATCAGTCATCTTCTGGGATGGTGAGCTTGCCAGATAAGTAACTTCAGAATGAATATGCTGATAATGAGTTTAATTTCTAGGATGGGTGGAAACCATTTTCCCTGGAGAAAATAAATGAATAAGGGTACTTATTGTTAGTACTACAGGTCATAAAAAAGGCTAACAAGAGAAACATAAATCCCTGGATTCCAGTTTGTCAGGCCAGGATCTATGAAGACATGTATTTCCCCTGGACCAAGTTATTATATAACCAAATAGTGTTTGAATCCATTGGCATAAGGCCTTGACAAGATACTAGCTAATCTAATAACCCCAATCCTGACTAATTGTGCATGGATATAACTTAATAAGGCATCTCTTCCCAAATAATATATCTTTGTTTCAACAAGGGCCTCCTAGGATATTATAAACCAAACAAATGCACATGTGTGAATATCAGGTCCAAGCCAAGAAAAATAATTCTTGGTAGAGGAATCTCTTTTCTGCCTGAATATGGGAATGGCAGAAGCCATACAAAGGCTTTATGTTTCCCAAAATATCAAAGCGTGGAATCAAAGGAGAGGGAGGGAGAGGAGGGACTGGAACAAACAGCAAGTGAAAGGAACAAATCTCCAAAGGTCTGTGCTGTGTACATTCAGATGAGTATTCTGACTTCATGTGGCTTCAATGAATCAGAAAGATCCTGTAAATCTTTAGAGATTGAAACATCTTTATTATGTAGTCCCATACCTGAAGCCATACAAACACAGTGTTTTAATATGTCAGAATGTTAATGTTATCTTTCTATTGCAGCAGAAAAAATTCTACATGAATACGTATTGATTTCCTGCCTGGGTGTTACTTAGCATTTTACCTGGTGTTAGTAACTGATAAGCCTGGCATGGGGCTTCATTACAGAGGTTCTGTTTCTCTCATGCTTGTGCAGAATCTGATGCCAGGCCTTTTTATTGGTGCATGTAATCTGATGGACTTCAAATTAAAAGCAATGAAAATCATATTAGTCTGTCTACTAGATGAGATGTTATTAAGAGTAATGGGATAATGCTATCAGAGCTTCATTTCTTAATGTTTGGTCCTTAGAACCTAAGCTTTCAGACAAATAAAGGCTGTCATGAGTTATTACTCGTTGTAATACATGAATACTGATATATTTGTCACTGTTGGCTACGGGGATGTCATCTCTAAGATGATTTTTTTTTTTTTTCCAGATAGGGGATGTAGAAAAGAGGAGGGAAAGTATAATGAAGTCAGGAAGTCCACACAGAGGCAAAATGGTGTGACCACATTGAGTAAAAACGTTAGCCAAAGTCTGATGGTAGTTTCAATATTATACTATGCCTACATAAATATGTGTGATCATAACTGCGAAATGTAGTCATTGTTTGTTATTATACAACGACGCCTGTTGGAGCGTCCAAGACACAATAAAATCAAGTATTATAGGTAAGACTATAAAATTAAATCATATGTTTAAGAGAAGCTTATATATAATGTATTCCAATGGATAAGAAAAAGTTTAATACATGAAATCATTGTTCCAGCATCACATATTAGTGAAACCTGAAGGGGAGTTAGGTGTCTTGATTTCTAATTTAGTGTTCTTTCTATGGCAGTTCTGGTTTTTCATGCAATTTCGCCATGCTTAGAACTCTACAGTGTCTTCTTATTCCCTTCGTTGTACATGATGTCAATATACTATTCAATTACTTATTTACCTAGCCCGTGTCATTATTAAGCTATGACTATCTATGAATAATTTGCAATGAGAAATCTGGTAAACAAGTATTCCATCACAAATGCCCCCTGTCTCTCAATTACATGTTTATGGTCCTAAATACATTAAGTCATGAGAGCCAAAGAAAGTGATAGGAGGGTATCTTTCAAACTTTCTGGGACAGATTAGGCATGGATACATATATGACCTTCACCTTTTCTTTTATCATTCAAAAAATGTGATACATATCCAGTGTATTTCTTGAACGAAGACACTGTGGACTATTCGCACTTTAGTATGCCTATCTGCACAGATTTCTTTGCAGGTTAATGGACTCTGTGTGTGTGGTGGGGGAGAGAACTGGGAGTGCAGCATTAACTTTGTTTTAACTCATGAGTGCTCTGTTAAAATTACATACATACTACATCCCTATATGTCTATATGTTTTATATGTCTATCATATATATATGATATATATGTGTATGTATATAAAATTTATCTTTTCTGATGTTCCTTGGTTTTGATTAAGAAGGACAAAAGAACAAAATACTGGGACAACTGACACCAGATTCCCCATGAAAGAGGTAAGCACATTCTCCAATCTAGTTATCCCTCTTTACTGCTCTGAAAATCAGTGTCACTAAAATCATTTGTAGCTCTCTGTGCTCATCTCAATGAGGGCATCTTCTTGTAATGACATACTTTGTACACATTCACTGACATCACCCTGTACAAAGGCCTAAAGCACATTTTTCCCTCTTTCAGAGGGTATGGGATCTAAAGCAAAGGAGGGGAAAGGAATAATCAAGTGGGATTTATGAAAGACAATTACCTGAGAGCACAAGATGAATACAGAAAAGCAGGGAGAAAAAACCCGTAACAAAACCAAACAGTATGATAGTACCAGCTAAGAAATCAATGTGCACCAGTGGTACTCAACACAGATTACTGGCCTGGGATTCAGTAGGTCTGGAACGGGCCTCCAAATTTCATTTTTAACAAATTCTCAGTTGATGCTAATGCTGCTGGTCCATGGACTGCACTTTGGGTAGGTGCATATACATTGAGAATCTCTCAGTCCTGAGGGTTGATATGAAGGGACAGGATACAATGATCCTTAAAGAATGAAAACTAGTGAAAAGCAGCAAAGAATGGCTTTGAGATAATTGATGTAAACTGTGCAGCTGCAAGAGGCAAAAATGTTATCTCCAAGAACCCTGGACACATGGTCATTTTAACATTTTTGTGATATTACACAAAAATGCACGAATACACATCTATAATTAGTTATCATTATTTGACTTTCTGAGCACAACACACTCTGGATATTTGCTCTGTGCCTATATGGAAATACAAAAGCCAAAGTCCCTGCCTGCCTTGTCCTTGTGCCTCCAGGAGCTTCCAGTTTATAGACTGGGCAAAGATGCAAACGTATAAATGCAAATACAAATAATTATATATAATCAACGTGTCCTACTTCTTCATGGTAGGATTTGAAATCTCACATCCTGCCCCAGTCCTGCTGAAAAAAGAGATTTGTCTTTAATTCCTCCTTCTTTTGTTAAGTCCAAGAACCCCAAAGTTTGGCAAAAACTGGTATGTTTCAATCAGTCCAGTAGAGGGCGCCCTTTTACATGGCGCGGGTGAGAGAAAGGAGCTACCTCCATTGCCAAGAGTGACTTGGGCATGTTCTGTCACTGCTGATCTGGCAGTCATTTCTAGGGATAGAAGGATAGGAAGAGGATCAGCTCTCAACTGTTACTGCTTATTCATATGGCCATGGGCTGTTAATGTCCTAGTATCGTAAATACTTTAGAGATACAGCTCTTTGATTTCTCAAGGATTTACAAATACAGCAAGTCTGGTGGCTGCAGCTATTCTTTGTTTTTTTTTCCAACATCTTCTATTCTCACAAGGATCACTGTGTCTTCTACTTTTGTACCAGCCTTCAGGACTTGGACGGTCTCTATGTGTACGCACCTGTGCTACTCACAAGTGTGGTCCATGGACCAGCAGCATCGGCATCACCTGGGAACTTGTTAAAAATGAAATACCTGACTTGGATAGTTTGAAGTCATTTGTGGTACTTTTCGTACTCTTATTTTAATGTTAACTTTCAACCAAGGTTCCAAATAGCTTCTACTTATCTCCATCTGCCCTTTACCCGGGATATTGTTTGCCCAGGGAATCAACTGCAGGGATCACTCCCTCATTTTATTTAGGTATTCATGCAACTGTCATGTTCTCTGTTAATATCACCTCACTACTCTATTTAAAATTAGAAAGGCCTTTCCAACTCTCTCTCTGAATTCCTAGCTTTAGTTTTCTCCATAGAATTTATTGTCAACTAATAGTCTATTTATCTATCTTTTCTTAATTTTGCTCCCTAGAAGGTAATTCTTTGAAATAGAGATTTTTCATCTGTTTCGTTAAATATCACTAATGCCTAGAACTTCACTTACTATAGAGCAGGCCCTCAGTGAATGAATGAATGAATGAATGAATGAATAAATAAAAAAGGTGATATTTCTACTGAACTTCCAAAAAAGCCTTTCCTTTTTTAAAATTCATCAACGCATTATAGGAAAGCAATGTGCCAATAGCAGTATAATAAGAAATCAATAATTTAAGCCTATTTCCTATTTTGATTATATATATTCATCATGATTTTAATGTACGTTTTTCTCTCTAAAGTTGATAATATATTATTCTTGTTGATATTGATATTGGAAAAAAATGGTGACATAAAACACATTTTTTGGTGCAGTTGACAAGAAGAATAATTGATCTCTTTACAACCTTTCCCATCAGTAGGTTAACAATGCTTATTTACATTAGTAAACCTAATTAATATTTCACCTCATTATTCACTATGAGAACAATTATTTAAGAGCTGCAAATCATACACAAATATTGTTAGAAAACTCTAAAATATGAATGATGGTACCCTGAAACGCAACTGGAGATTTGTGTCTCATTAGTGCTAAGCCCATAATAAAGTCCGTAATAAAGAACATGGGAAAACGTGAGGCATATCATTTTATCAACTTATATTCAAATGGGAAATGATGTAATAGTATATTCTTATGTTATATAGAAGGGACAAATTTTGAAGACATTTTATTGAAAACAAACAAACCAGAGACTCCATATAAATAAATGCACAAAGACAGTTTTTAGTACTTCACCCTCCAATGACAGACACACACACACACACACACACACACACATTCTCATTTGAATTGCTCTCCTTGTTGAAATAAATGCTTGAATGCTTACCCCCACTGTCATCTTTTGAAAAAATTGTAGTATTATTAGTTTTTCTTGCTTTGTTTCCTATAGAATCATATTTACTATATAAAAGATTCCCATTTCTGTGTTGAAGAGAACCACACTGAAGTCATTTGCTGAGGACATCAAGTGGTATAAACTTGACCTACTTTTCAGAATAATGACAGGATAACAAACCACTTAAGTTTTAATTTTCAGTTAATAGTGTGGGGCCATGACTATTAAGACAATTTATCAGGCACTTAATAGAAACAGTAAATGTTAGTGTTGGAAGGAACCATAATGTTTATTTAAATGCTGTATAATGGAAAGGGTAGGGCATGTGGAGTGAAGAGGTTGCTGTGAAGCCCTGGCTTCAGCCCCATTTTAATTCCGTATCTGTGGAGAAGCCATTTAATGATGGTTAAATAATCAGGAGAGAGTTATAACCATCTCATGTCTACCTCATTCAGAAAGGTGTTTTAAGGACCAAATCAGTTACTCTGAGCAAATGTGTTGATGTAAAATACTGAACAAGGGAAGGGCCTTGAGTCCTACATAGGCTGAGGATAGATATATAATTAATGGTATCTTTCTTGATTCTCAATCTAGAGTGCTTTTCATATTCAGCTTTTCATGATACTAGTATAGAAAAGGAAAAAAAAATGGCTTTGCTAAATCACGTATGCATGGTTCTCAGGTGGGGTCCCTGATCAAAACATCAGCATTCCCTGCGACCCCATTAAAAATGCATATTCTCAGGCCCCAGCTCACACCTACTGAATCGGAGACTCTGTGCAGGGCCCAGAAATTCTGCAAAAGGTTCTGCTACAACTTGGAAGTTTGAGAACTACTGCCACTTTTTATCTTAAATGGTTTAATGTCTTTATTTGTGGAAAGAGGTGGTAAGTAGTTCCCTTGCATTACTTTGACTGTGCCCTAACCAAAGCTACACGGCCCTGAGGGTTCCACTACTTCTTGCTTCCCAGACTCTTCTCACACCAAGAACCCCCAGGCTCTCAGAGGTTCTGTCACATTGTCTTTCCTTCAGTTTGTAAATGCCACACCACCTCGGGGCCCTGCTGGGAATGTTCTCCCCTGGCCTTAAGCTCTCCTCTCCCTTTCCTAAACACCCTTCAGGTCTCCACTCAAGCACTGTTTCTTCATGAAAATCTTTTCTAATCCTCAGATTAGACTGTATCTCACTGTTCAGACTCACATGATTCTCTGTACTTACCCCTTGTAGCACTTATCACAGTTTGTAAAGACATAATTTTGTGATTATCTGATTAATGTCTTTCTCACCTACAAGAATGCATGCTGCCTGTAATCAGAATCAAACCTATTTTACTTACCATTAAATTGCCAGTAGCAAGGTCAGTGCCTGCACATGGAAGTTGACCAATAAATATTGTAGAATGAATGAACAAAATGGTACTCTGCTGTCCTCTTTCAACTTACTGAACTGTAGAAAATGGAAGACCATAATTATAAAATAGAACAACTCTACTGAACCCATGAGCATCAAACCTACAATTTAGCTCAATTATCATTAACTACTCAGTTAATATTACACTGAATATCCACAAATGACCTATGTATTGAGGCATGATGTACTGAGGTTGAATATTTTATTATGTATTTGGCTGAAGGGAATTAGTTCAAGATGAATTAGGATGCAAGTAACAACAAAAACAAAACAGCTACAAATAAAGAAGAACTATATTGCCTTACCAAACAAAAGTCAAGAGGCAGGATGGTGCTGTGGTTGGTTCATTGATCCGCTTAAGGACATTACCAAGGACAAGATTTTTTTTAAACTGGGCGCCTGGGTGGCTCAGTCGGTTAAGCGTCTGCCTTCGGCTCAGGTCATGATCTCAGGGTGCTGGGATGGAGCCCCATGTGGTGCTCCCTGCTCAGTGGGGAGCCTGCTTCTCCCTCTCCCTCTGCTGCTCCCCCTGCTTGTGTGCTCTCTCTCACATAAATAAATAAAATCTTTAAAGTAAAAAGATTTTATTTAACTTTGAGAATGCTTTTAAATATTTTTACTCAGCATTCCTTCTATAGTATTGTTCTTTTTCTTTAATGTTGTCTCCTTACTCCTTTACAAATCCTCTATGGCTGCTTTCATGTGCAACAGAAGAGTTGAACAGCCTCAACAGATACCTCATAACTTTCAAAGCCTAAAATCTTTACTACCTGACCATTCACAGAGAATGTATTTCTTCCCTGATTTAAACTATGAAAAACATAAAAGAGCCTAGTTATCCAGCACCACACATTCCCTATCTTTTAGCATTGGCACATTTGTGAATGAGAACCAATTTCTTAATTTGTAAATCAAGTGACAAGTCCTTGGCAGTTTTGATTTATGTGGCATTTCAGTTGGACTCTCCACAAAGCACAGTTATGTTCCTCAACTTTCAGATATGATCCAGCCACGTGAAGAAATAAAGGAAGGGAAGAAATAAAGGAAGATCACCAGAAGGAAACAGGACTTTTATTTCAACATATCTTCTAGAAGAAGCTGCCTTTTCCCCAATAGTAAGCTTATCTAATTTTGTGTCCACAAGAACATTTGTCCACTATTTATGGTGCCCAAACTTTTCTCTTTAAGACTGAATGCAGAGCACAGAGGTGGAAAGTATGACACTCAGAGACCTCTTAATGTTAGAAGATGTGACTCTATCTGTCTATAGGTCTCTATTGTGCATTTATTCTTCCCCTGAAATTCATTATTAGTGGCTCAGTCCTTGGGGAAAAGCTAATGTGCCTCCCAATCAAGCAGTGCTTTAAGACAGAGGATTATAAAAAGTAGTAATGATATCTTAATGTGTTTCTTATTACAATGTTAAACTTCAGTTGCATTTTTTTCTCCCAAATAATAAGTATTCTATTACTGGGAAGAATGGACAATTAAGCACGGACAGAATATATGCTTATTTAGCGTAGTCAGATATTGTTACCACATAAAACTGAAAGCTGCATCAAACCAGGAACACAGAGTTAATCATGAGGGTGTCTGGTCTGACCTACTCAGGACATTGATAAACATTTAGATGACTGAATATCTAAGTGTTTCTTTTAAACTTTTAACTTTGATACATAAAATCACAGTTATTCTTATAACACTTTTATGGAATTTCGATTTTATGGCAAAGACTTATTATATATGATTTTCTAGTTTCGTTTTCCCCACATAGATGAAGAAAATGAGGCTAAACTCAAAGGTAATGAGATCTGTCACTGAGAGTCCAACAAAAAATCTAGTTGTAAAATATGCACAATTTTTACTATTTATGTCCAGTTGCTTATGAGTATATTACTCATACTTCCTTAAGTTTAAAATCTGAACCACACATACACAGAGATATTTACTTATTGCTGGGTGGGCAGGAACAATTCATTACCTACTTTTTGAAGAATCCACAGTTGAAGCATAGGGCCAAGCTCTCACCAACTACTGAGTAAGAGGTTTATTATTCATGACATGGCTTGTTTTATCAACATTCGTTCATGCCTGTAATCTCCACTACGCTTCAGTAATTACTCACAAATACGTTTCCACCAAGGCTTCTTCCTTGAGTTTGGTACTCATATTCACAACTGTACACTGAACGTTATGTGAATAGTTCACAGGATACCAACTCCAACTGTTTTAAAACCAAATTCATAATTTTCCTCGATTCTTCTCGCTTCCTGTCTCCTCAAGGGTGATGGATGGAACAACAGCCACCCAAGCCAGGACTCCAGGAGACCTCCCCAACTTATCAAACTCATTAATCTGGTCATATTTTTAGTCCAACTTTCAAGATTTCAGTCACTTTCTATCATTTCTCACTTAAACTTTCTGAAAGGGGAACCCAGTTGCACTGTTTCCAGTCTCCCACTTGGAGTTGTTCTTCATTGTTGCCTATTATCTGTTGCCTCAAAGGCCAATTTACCCATGTTATTCCCTCATGAGGCACACCATTGCCTTTAAGTTTCTTATGCCCCCTTTCCAGACCCGCCCCCCCCTTTCCTCTCACATCCTGCATTGCAGACTGCAGTCCTCCCCAGCTAGTGCAGCTCTTGGTGTAAGCCACGTGCTCCCGCCTACCCATGCCTGTGCTCAAGCTCTCTGCTCCCCCCACCTTTCCTACTTTTCTATATACACTGCCTGAACATTTCTGTCTCTCCTTAGAGTCAGCTTAAATATCATCCCCTCTGCTGTTTCCTGATCCTTTCAGGACATAGTACATGATCCTCCCCTAGGTAAGGCCACATGTTGAATAGTTATATTTTCTGGATTGTCCCTTGCCATTCCAGCATCCCCAGGACCTCCTCTCTCAAGGGCTTTACTGCAATGCATCAGAGAAGCTGGGAATCTCATGTCCCAGAATCTTCTTCCCTTTATGGTTCTGGCTTCGAGTGATTTCCATAAGAGAAATTCTTTGGAAATCTGGAGGGTCGAAAAGAAAGAAGAGTCATTATTCTCTCAGTACAATTGTACTCATATGAATGAGGAAGACATGAGATTCAGTGGCTCTCCTGTGAGCTTCTAAGAACCAGCCATTTGCTGCTGCAAGACAGAATGTTAATGAGAGTTTCTTAGAGATTCCTTAGCAGTTTTGCAGTGACCTTCTGAGGATGATCTGCTTGTGCTTTCCAGTTGATTTTTAGTAACCTTTATGCAGTCTCCCTCTTATGTTTCTGTATCAGCTAAACTGCAACTGTATTTCAAGAATTCTCTCCTCTGTTGGGTTCTGGGATGAAGCTGGCCTCAAGAGATATTGAGATTCATAAGGTAAAAGTGAGGCAGCACTCATGGATATTCTAGACAGGTCAAGTTTGACTCAGGCTATGTATCGGCCTGTGTTGTGATGGGTCTACTGCTTCACTTTGCGGGCAGCCCAGCTTGTAGCTCTTACAGCTTCTTCAGGATCTCTTACTTTAGCTTCTCTAACTCTCCAAACAGATGCATATTTAGCTCTGTAATGAAGGTCACCAGCTTCTTCTTCTTATGTATTTATGTATTTATTTATTTATTTGAGAGAGAGAGACATTGAGAGGGAGGAGCAGAGGGAGAGGGAGAGAGAAATCCAAGCAGACTCCGTGCTGAGTGTGGAGTCCATCATAGGACTCAATCCCACGACCCTGAGATCATGACCTGAGCTGAAACCGAGTCAGACACTCAACCAGCTGTGCCAACCAGACACCCAGAAGGTTCACCAGCTTCTACTGCAGTTGCTCTTATCATAGAAAGCAAGGTTAGAAGTCATGAGAGGCCCATGTAGGTTCGAGCTCCACCTCAGGGGTTCCAGATTTCCCATTTGCAGCCAGTTTGCCTGTTCTTCTCCACTCCATATTCATCTTTTCTTGACCGCCTGCCCAGCTGATGCCAGTCTAGCATCCAACACAGAAGCAGTAGCTGGCATAAACTTGTTAGCCGGGCCCTCCATTGTGTATGGTCAAATCCCATCATTATTCTACATCACTGTTGGTGATTCTGCCCTTCTGATGAAACCTTGACTGATCTTTAATGGTGACTTCTCTCATTCCAGTGGTTCCTATATTAAACTCTTTCTACCCAGAATTCAGAGAGTGACTTCTGTTTTGGGTGTTGTTGATTTTTTTTTTAACTGTTTCCCCTTAACCCCAATTAACATATTATATTAGTGCTTGTATTATTTAGTGGATCCTTAAACTTCATTGTGATTAGAATTTCATTCACATGCAATTAAAAAGGGATTTGACTAATATAAACATGTTATAGTTATCATTGTATCACTTTACCTCTACCTGTGTCTACATTGAATTCTGAGAGTTCACCTCATTGGATTTCAAAGATAAATTAAAAATCAAATAGAATTTGGTAGGTAATAGATAAAAGGAAACAAATCTACAGTGAACTAGTAATATGGAAATGTATTGAGTATATTGGGGTGACACAGGAGATGTACAAACCATATGTCCAAATAGATCCTAGATCTATATGTTTAATTAATTTTTCTTTTTTTTAAGATTTTATTTATTTATTTAAGAGAGAGAGAGAGAGAGAGCAGGGTGAGGGGCAGAGGGAGAAGCAGACTCCTCGCTGAGCAGGGAGCCTGATGCAGGGCTCGATCCCGGGACTCTAGGATCATGATCTGAGCCAAAGGCAGATGCTTAACCAACTGAGCCACCCAGATGCCCCTAATTCATTTTTCATCTGGACCCAAATCCCTCTACATGAGTAAACCCCCTCATTTCTTTCTACCATTTCTCCCTTATATGAATGATAGCTACTGAGATCTTTGTACATATATAATTATATGAATGGTTCAATGAAAAATTAGTAAAATAATCCACTTATTTCTCAGAGTTATGAATTTGTTCAAAGAACATGCTTATGTTTGATATTTTAGATACAGTACAAAATAAGATTAAGAGCTAGAATAAAGAAAAATTTTTAAACATGTATTTCCCGAGAGCCTCTCATTTGTAATTATTGCCCTGAAGTTTATAACTATTTACCTGTCACCACAACAGCCTGAAAATTAAGTGAAAATTTTCAACTATTTTATCCACATATTTTATATCCCAGAGGCCATACACATAAATCTAACTAAATTTTTCTGATTCCACTGAGATATTTGATGCATAATGGCACAGCAGTTATGTGTGTGTATTATCTTAGATACTTACATAAAATCCCATGAGAAAGGTTCAATAAGTGTAGTTGCAGAAAGACTATTCCTTAAGCTCTAATAATCATGACCTAAAAATGTAAGATTCTTTACAAGTTAAACTTTAGCAATAATCTGTACTCCATTCCCGATAGTATATTCAGTAAACTTCATGTTTAGTTACCGAATTTTTCTCCCTAATGTAAACAGTTTTATTTATGTTTAAGCCAATTCTACTGGAGGAATGTGGTTATGTTAGCTTTTGTAATCAACATACTTTGTCTTATTATCTTCCAAATCGCTGTGGTTATTGTTCTTAAACCATCCTAAACCATGTGATTATTTTGTAGTTTTGTCCTGATACTAGATCATCAGTGTGAATATAGCTGTATGCTACACCATTTCAACAGAGTGCATTAGATCTCGCTGGCTTAAATAAGACACAATACCTCAGTCACCCATGGCTTAACATTTTTAAATTTTAGGCATGCTAAACTTTAAAGCAAATTCCTTAGGGACTTAAGCACAAGCCAATGAAGTAGACAAGTGTTAGCTCAGCATCACCAATACAACTTTCTGCTTACAGATGGGAAAATGGCACCTCACTCTACAGATCTATCACCCTGTAAGCTGAAAATCTCTTTCTTTCTCCTCTTCTTTCTTCCAAGCCAAACACCTTTCTAATTTTGTTTTTCACTAAGTGCCAGTGTAACACATCCTCTTTGTTCTGTTCCACATCCTTAATTTCTCCCTCACTTCCCACTCATTACTTTTCCAGCCAGTGCTCAATCTACTCTCTCAGAATAGATTTCACTCTCTTCTTCTTAAGGTCAGCATTTTTCAATCCTTAGCTCAAAACTCATTTGCTTTAAGAAGGCAACTCTGATAGAAAGAAACATACAAGCCATATTACCTTAGGAAACAGAGAAAAGCAGGTTCCCGATTAGCTAAATATATGTATGCACACCTGCTTCCATATTTGGCTACAGTGAAGCAAATACGACTGTAGTTAATAATGGCAAGCGGCTCGCAATGGGTGTGATTTATATGGTTGCTGGCAACAGAGATTTGTCTTTTTACTCAATTATATTGATTTCTTCTTGGATTGTCTTTTTATGTACAACATTGTAGGGGTGGTTCAAACTGGTTTTTAAAATATTATTTTCACTGGCATTTTATTTAAACAATAACATAATCAATTACCTTGCTCTCTTCCAAGAAACTGAATGCAATATAATCAAGTGTAGCTAGACCTATAAATATGGAACATGTTGGCCTAGCCTGCATATTTTAAAGAATATTATATGCCATTTTTTGGTACCTTTCTTACTTTCTTAAACAAAGAATAAGAATATAGATTCAGCAGGCATAAAAATGATGACAGTCATGGATGAATGCTAAATAGTATTGTTAACTGTCACTTAAATTTTAAAATATGCAGTTAAAATTAACTAAAGGAGGCAATAAAGACCTTAAATATTATGAAGGTGGACATCCTCTACACTCATCTTAATCAAACTGTTCCTCTCTCTCTCTTTTTGCTTTTCCTGAAAATACCAAGGATAATGCACACCACAAAGGAGCTATTCATGTATAATAATTTTACCTCATTTCCAACCATTTTTACCTGTTTCACCCTTAAAGTTCTAGACGAGTTGTGGCTATAGATTAAAGAAAAGGGGAAGGGGACATGGGGGGAAGGACTCTGTACCCTCTTCCCTCCATTTTTATCACCATTTTGTCATCTACCTTTAACAGTATTTAGTTAAATATTCACTTTTATGTTCTGTCCCCACCAGTCATTGTTACTGTCCTTGTCTATCTGAGTTAGCATTGTACATTTTTATCAATTCTATGCTTTCATATCTAATATCAAGCAAATTTATCTTCCCCACCCAATTTCTCTCCTCTACTTATCTTCTATCTGTTTTACACAGTATGTAGCAAACAAAGTGCCTGAGGCATGGTCCTCATTTTATGAAACATGGGGATAGTGATTAATAATATTAATGGAGGGGAGCCTGGGTGGCTCAGTTGGTTAGGCTGCTGGCTCTTGATTTTGGCTCAGATCATGATCTTGGGGTCATGAGATTAAGCCCTACCTTGGGCTCTGTGCTCAGTAGGGAGTGTGTTTGAGATTCATTCGCTCTGCCCCTCCCCACCCCAGCTCACGCTCTCTCTCTTTAATAAAGAAATAAATTTTTAAAAATAATATTAATGGATAAGTAAGAACATAGGTAGGGATTGGTGAGTCATTTCTAGTGAAAAGCTCAAAAAACGATTTATCTACAGAGAGTTTACTCAAACAGTAGTGATATTAAACAATAATCTACGAGCAGCGATTATGGTAAGAAAAATCTATAGAGAAATAAAGAGGAAAGTAGTTGAATTTGTTCTGTGCTCTTTACTTGTTAGGCATACCGAGGGTGCGGAGATACACATGATAAAATTCTATCACTCAAAATCTAAGCCACCTTCATTCTCTCACCAACAGTCTCTCCACCCAGCCTCACTCTTAGAGGATGAATAAGACTGCCTCTCCACTCTCCTTCCCTCTCTCTCTCTTTCTCAATCTCTCTCTCTCTCCCTCTCTCTCTCCAGTTCCAAAATTGATTAATGCTATTCATACATATATGTAAATACCATTTATATATATGTGTGTGCATATGTTAGCTTATATATGTCAGCTTATATACATATGTGTGTATAAACACACACACCACACATTCCATTAATCACAAACTCTCTTAAACTTTTGCTACAAAAACTCCCTAACTCACTTCTATCCATAATAATCCTTTTCTCACTTCCCTCCTGTTATAATATAGATACTGGTCATTCCCTTATCTACAGACAATGTTTCCACATGATTTGGTTCCTATTTGGTTCTCATCTTTTAGAAACCAAAAAACCTGCAAAGTTCATTATAGTTCTTTCTGTATTATATTTAATATTTCCCTCTTTAAAAATTCTTTACCTTGAGGGGCACCTGGGTGGCTCAGTCGGTTAAGCGTCTGCCTTTGGCTCAGGTCATGATCCCAGGGTCCTGGAATCGAGTCCCTCATCGGGCTCCCTGCTTGGTGGGGAGCCTGCTTCTCCGTCTCCTCCCGCCCCTCCCCCACTTGTACTCTCACACTTGCTCTCTCTTTCAAATAAATAAATAAAATCTTAAAAAAAATAAATAAAAATAAAAATTCTTTACCTTGAGAATGTAAACTCTCTAATATTAAACAAATGAAAACTCTGAAAACCTTCTAAACTTCCCTTGACCTCCTATCCTTCTAGAATTCTCTCTCTTCCACTTCACAAAGAACTTGAGAAAAGTATCTATGTCAGCTGTCTCCACTTCCTCATCTATAAC
Organism: Halichoerus grypus; assembly: GCF_964656455.1. NCBI lineage: Eukaryota > Metazoa > Chordata > Mammalia > Carnivora > Phocidae > Halichoerus > Halichoerus grypus. Next base: position 96,575,729 of record NC_135715.1, read on the forward strand.
CCTCTCCTCACTTCCACTTCAGTCTGGCTTCTCCCCATATCTCATTCCAAACAGCTCTATTCAGAACTTCATTGTTATTAAGTCTGTGATTAGTTTTCTTCCCCTATAGGCCCTCTAGCTTTGAGATTCAGAAGCATAAGCTCCATGGCCTATTTGACATTTCCCTTTGCATATCTTAAAAGACAACTCATTTTCAGCAGGTCCAAAAAGGAAGTCATAATCTTCCTGCTTCATATCAGCATGTTCCCAACTCCAAACAAAGTGAACTCTCCTGAAAGTTGCCTAGGAGCCATTTATCTATACCCTTTATCTCACCACCATATATATACTAAGTCCAAGTTATCTTTAATAATTTTATTAATTTCCCTTGAATACTTGTACACCTCACTGTCACCATGTGTGCCTACGCTAATTTTCTGGATTCTGAAGGCTGCCTGTGTTCCTTGGCTCATGACCCCATCCTCAATGCCCACTGGCATGGTAGCTTCTCATCTCTCTCTCTGACTCTGACCCTTCTATTTTCCTCTTCCAAAAAACTCATGTGATTACACTGGGTCCACCCAAACAATCTAGGATAATCCCCTCATTTCAAGATCATTATTTTAATCACATTTATAAAATTTCTTGTGTGTGTCAGATAACATATTTACAGGTTTTGGGGGGTAGGCTGTGGATGTCTTTGGAGGGGGGCATTATTCAACCAACCACAGCCTGTCTAGTATAAATCAATGTTATCTTTTGCTTGTGCAATTGAAGCCAATCTCCTAATTTATATCCTTTCTCTAGTCACCTACAATCTCTATTCTTATCTCACCTATTCCCTCTTCATTTCAACCAGAATGATGTTCCTATGAAAGGCTATTTTAGTCATATTATAATCAATTGAAGGTTACACATTGCTCTGAGAATATTGACTATATTCTTTAATTTGACAACAGGTCTTGAGGAGCCATACCCTTTCTAGTGCAACCTCTCACAGCAAGTTCCTCACTCTTGACACTTTAGTTACATGAAATTGTTCTTTATTCCTAAAAGCATCAGGTTTGGTAATTCCACATACTATTACACACAGCTCTTGCACAAGACTTTGTATGAAATTCTGTTCTCCATTTTGTCTTGACCCTTCAGTCCAAGCCTCACTTCATTTTTGCATTCATAGTCAATATTCATTGAGTGCTCACAATATGCAATTCACTGTACCCAATGGTGGGGACTCAGCAAAAAACAAAAGACAATTCTCATATGATCTCACTGATGTGTGGAATTTAAGAAACAAGGCAGAGGATCATAGGGGAAGAGAGGAAAAAATGAAACAAGATGAAACCAGAGAGGGAGACAAACCATAAGAGACTCTTAATTTTAGAAAACAAACTGAGGGTTGCTGGAGGGGAAAGGGGTGGGGAGATGGGGTAACTGGGTTATGGACATTGGGGAGGGTATGTGTTGTAATGAGCACTGGGTATCATATAAGATTGATGAATTACAGACCTGTACCCCTGAAACAAATAATACATTTTATGTTAATTAAACAAACATGAAACTTTACTTGCATAGATTCATAGATCTTACATTCTAAATCTTTTTTTTAAGATTTTATCTATTTATTTTTGAGAGAGAGAGAGAGCACAAGCAGTGGGGAGGGAAGAAGGGAGAAGCAGACTTCCCGCTGAGCAGGAAGCTGGATCCCAGGACCCTGGGATCATGACCTGAGCTAAAGGCAGACGCTTAACTGACTGAGCCACCCAAGGTGCCCTAGATCTTACATTCTAAAAGAAACAGGGATGTTTTCTTCGCTCAAGATCAGGTTCACATGTTATGCATGTTATACACACATAATACAGACTTCAATAGCAATTGCGTATATATATATATACACACACTATAGTAATATACTCATTTGTATAGTTATTTGATATCTATCATTGAGAAATTATAAATTCCATGAAGCAAAACATCTTTTCTTTTTTTGTCCATCTTAGTTTCCCAGTACTTGACCACATATACTCAACAAAGTTTAGTTGAGTGAATGAAAGCAACTCATTCTACTGTGTGTGTGTTTGTATAAAGAGAAGTAAAAGGTATTTGTTGATGGAGTATGTGGTATAGAAATACACAGATATGGTTTAGAGAGAATTACACATTTCATGTTCCTATACAAATTCATTTATTCAATGTATGTTTGAATTATTCATTTTTATATTTTTATTTAAAACAATTTTTTTTCTATTTATAGATGGCTTGATTTTTTTTGTTATTATTATGGTATGTTAATCACCATACATTACATCATTAGTTTTTGATGTAGTGTTCCATGATTCATTGTTTGCATATAACACCCAGTGCTCCATGCAGAACATGCCCTCCTTAATACCCATCACCAGGTTAACACATCCCCCCACCCCCCTCCCCTCTAGAACCTTCAGTTTGTTTTTAAGAGTCCATAGTCTCTCATGGTTCGTCTCCCCCTCTGATTTCCCCCCTTCATTCTTCCCCTCCTGCTATCATATTCCTTTTTTTTTTTTTAAACATATAATGTATTATTTGTTTCAGAGGTACAGGTCTGTGATTCAACAGTCTTACACAATTCACAGTGCTCACCATAGCACATACCCTCCCCAATGTCTATCACCCAGCCATCCCATCCCTCCCACCTCCACTCCAGCAACCCTCAGTTTGTATCCTGAGATTAAGAATTCTTCATATCAGTGAAGTCATATGCTACATGTCTTTCTCTGATTGACTTATTTCGCTCAGCATAACACCCTCCAGTTCCATCCACGTTGTTGTAAATGGCAAGATTTCATTCCTTTTGATGGTTGCATAATATTCCATTGTATGTATATATATATATATATATATATATATATATATATATATATATACCACATCTTCTCTATCCATTCATCTGTTGATGGACATCTTGGCTCTTCCACAGTTTGGCTATTGTGGACATTGCTGCTATAAACATCGGGGTGCACGTACCCCTTTGGATTCCTACATTTGTATCTTTGGGGTAAATACCCAGTAGTGCAATTGCTGGATTGTATGGTAGCTCTATTTTCAACTTTTTGAGGAACCTCCATACTGTTTTCCAGAGTGGCTGCACCAGCTTGCATTCCCACCAACAGTGTAGGAGGGTTCCCCTTTCTCCACATCCCCGCCAACATCTGTCGTTTCCTGACTTGTTAATTTTAGCCATTCTGACTGGTGCGAGGTGATATCTCATTGAGGTTTTGATTTGAATTTCCCTGATGCTGAGTGATGCTGAGCACTTTTTCATGTGTCTGTTGGCCATTTGGATGTCTTCTTTGGAAAAATGTCTGTTCACGTCTTCTGCCCATTTCTTGATGGGATTCTTTGTTCTTTGGGTGTTGAGTTTGATAAGTTCTTTATAGATTTTGGATACTAGCCCTTTATCTGATATGTCATTTGCAAATATCTTCTCCCATTCTGTCGGTTGTCTTTTGGTTTTGTTGACTGTTTCCTTTGCTGTGCAAAAGCGTTTTATCTTGATGGAGTCCCAAAAGTTCATTTTTGCCCTTGCTTCCCTTGCCTTTGGTGATGTTTCTAGGAAGAAGTTGCTGCGGCTGAGGTCAAAGAGGTTGCTGCCTGTGTTCTCCTTTAGGATTTTGATGGACTCTTGTCTCACATTTAGGTCTTTCAACCATTTTGAGTCTATTTTTGTGTGTGGTGTAAGGAAATGGTCCAGTTTCATTTTCCTGCATGTGGCTGTCCAGTTTTCCCAACACCATTTGTTGAAGAGACTGTCTTTTTTCCATTGGACATTCTTTCCTGCTTTGTTGAAGATTAGTTGACCATAGAGTTGAGGGTCCATTTCTGGGCTTTCTATTCTGTTTCTGATTTGTTTAGTGTATATTTTCTGGGGCTGTTGTTACCCTGTTAGCATTTTGTTCTTTCATTCATCTATTCTCTTCTGGACAAAATGACAAGACGGAAAAAATCACCTCAACAAAAAGAACAAGAGGCAGTACCGACTGCCAGGGACCTAATCAATAGGGACATTAGTAAGATGTTGGAACTAGAGTTCAGAGTGATGATTTTAAAGATACTAGCTGGTCTTGAAAAAAACATGGAAGTTATTAGAGAAACCCTTTCTGGAGAAATAAAAGAACTAAAATCTAACCAAGTCGAAATCAAAAAGGCTATTAATGAGGTGCAATCAAAAATGGAGGCACTAACTGCTAGGATAAATGAGGCAGAAGAAAGAATCAGTTATATAGAAGACCAAATGTGGAGAATAAAGAAGCTGAGAAAAAGAGAGATAAACAACTACTGGATCACGAGGGCAGAATTCGAGAGATAAGCGATATCATAAGATGAAACAACATTAGAATAATTGGGATCCCAGAAGAAGAAGAAAGAGAGAGAGGGGCAGAAGGTATATTGGAGCAAATTATAGCAGAGAACTTCCCTAATGTGGGGAAGGAAACAGGCATCAAAATCCAGGAGGCACAGAGAACCCCTCTCAAAATCAATAAAAATAGGTCAACACCCGACATCTAATAGTAAAACTTACGAGTCTCAGAGACAAAGAGAAAATCCTGAAAGCAGCTCGGGACAAGAGATCTGTAACCTACAATGGCAGAAACATTAGATTGGCAACAGACCTATCCACAGAGACCTGGCAGGCCAGCAAAGATTGGCATGATCTATTCAGAGCACTAAATGAGAAAAATATGCAGCCAAGAATACTATATCCAGTTAGGCTGTCATTGAAAATAGAAGGAGAGATATAAAGCTTCCAGGACAAACAAAACTAAAGGAATTTGCAAACACGAAACCAGCCCTACAAGAAATATTGAAAGGGGTCCTCTAAGCAAAGAGAGAGCCTAAAAGCAACATAGACCAGAAAGGAACACAGACAATATACAGTGACAGTCACCTTACAGGCAATACAATGGCACTAAATTCCTATCTTTCAATAGTTACCCTGAATGTAAATGGGCTAAATGCCCCAATCAAAAGACACAGGCTATCAGATTGGATAAAAAAGCAAGACCCATCGATATGCCGTCTGCAAGAGACTCATTTTAGACCCAAAGACACCCCCAGATTGAAAGTGAGAGGGTGGAAAACCGTTTACCATATTAATGGACACCAAAAGAAAGCTGGGGTGGCGGGCGCCTGGGTGGCTCAGTTGGTTAAGCGACTGCCTTCGGCTCAGGTCATGATCCTGGAGTCCCGGGATCGAGTCCCACATCGGGCTCCCTGCTCAGCAGGGGGTCTGCTTCTCCCTCTGACTCTCTTCCCTCTTGTGCTATCCGTCTGTCATTCTCTCTCTCAAATAAATAAGTAAAATCCTTAAAAAAAAAAAAAAAAAAAAGGAAGCTGGGGTGGCAATCCTTATATCAGAAAAATTAGACCTTAAACCAAAGATTGTAATAAGAGATGAGGAAGGACACTATATCCTACTTAAAGGGTCTATCCAACAAGAAGATCTAACAATTGTAAATATCTATGCCCCTAACATGGGAGCAGCCAATATTATAAGCCAATTAATAACAAAAGCAAAGAAACACATTGACAACAATACAATAATAGTGGGGGACTTTAACACCCCCCTCACTGAAATGGACAGATCGTCTAAGCAAAAGATCAACAAGGAAATAAAGGCTTTAAATGACACACTGGACCAAATGGACTGCACAGTCATATTCAGAACATTCCATCCCAAAGCAACAGAATACACATTCTTCTCTAGTGCCCATGGAACATTCTCCAGAACAGATTACATCCTAGGTCACAAATCAGGTCTCAGCTGGTACCAAAAGATTGGGATCATTCCCTGCATATTTTCAGACCACAGTGCTTTGAAGCTAGAACTCAATCACAAGGGGAAAGTCGGAATGAATTATTCACTTTGAGACAGATTGAAATGGCAACAGTCTGTTATGAAGGACAAGTCAGACATGATGTTTGCTTTTATGGAGCACATCTTTCTAGGTAAAAATCTTCAATGTTTATAATGAAGAGACAAAGGATGTGGCCAGTTACATTATTTAACTTCTTAGGCTCTAGTGGATACATTTCAGTAACACTTCCCTAAGGATTTTTTTTAAAACAAACCTACTTCTACAATACAGATATTTGGACAAAATTACCCCTGACCAGTATTGTTCTGGAAGATCCTATTGTTCTAATTCTTTCTATCACTCTCAATTATAGCATCAACCATGAGTTGTCCATTATCCTCTCCTATTCCCTTTTTTACCTTTTACCAATGTGTGATCATTCACCATTTATTTTATAAATATCAATTACACAGAAGTGGAGGGCTGAACTTCCTTTCTAAATGTGTAGGCTACAACCTGTTTGAAGCACTCTATCCACCAAGATACAGAGTGCATTTTACAAATTTTAGTTTAGGATTTCTAACATTTTCTGAGATAAACAAAAAAAGAAACAAGGAGTCGGGTTGTACATTGAGAAATTTCCTCTGTTGGTGTGACTTTTTTCCTCTTGGAAAATAGAAGAGCAGATTTGTCTTCAAGGTTCATACTCTGTACATGTTTTTGTTAGAAATAATGCAATAAATCAGAGACAACTTTCTGTTGGCTAGCATGAACTGGCCTATAAAATATTTTTATTCTTACTTTAACATATCTTGTCTCCCCAATTAAGGTAAAGTAGTTAAGACAATTGGAATTAATTCCTACAAATTATTCTTACAGGTAAAAAATCAGTGAAGGAAAATCTCCCCACTTGTAACATAATGTTTTTAGAGAACAAGGGTCAGGAAAATCTCAAACTTAGCAGCATCTCAAACCAGTGGAGCTAGGTAGAGTGGAGGTGGAGCCAGAGCTGAGACTCAGCCAGGAGTGAGGACTCTGAATATCTATTTTTTCAAGTGACTTTGGACTTCAACACAAGCCTTATCATCTTCCCTCAAGTGAATAAGTTAAACAACCAAAAACTGAAGCTAAGTGGAAGCCAACTCAATCTAAGGGGCAAGGAGGGAGGGAGGGAAGAAGTTATTTACATTATATCTCTAATCCCTTATGAGTTAAGATACACAGATTGTGAAAATCCTCTCTTTTAGGAATAGGGATAGAATAACAGGAGAACATTGACTAGTTTAATTATTTTCTTATTCAACTAAAATAGTCTTATAAACTATTTCTATTACCTAATGTTAGAGAAAGTTTTAATATTATCATTTTTTAATGATATAAGTGGGCTGGCAAGAACTGAAAATGTTCTCTGTAATTTCAATTGTTTAGAACACAATGATTCTGGTTCATGTGGACAGTTTTGCTGAAGGGAAAACAAGAATATAAACAAAAAAGCAAACAAAACCCCACAAATAGACACCTCCCCTCAAAAAATTTTAAGAAACCAAAAGCATTTTGCTTGACAGGCTGGTAGTATGAATGTACACCAACAATAATGGAACTTGCCAACCTCTACTTATATTTTGGTAGAGTACAACATGCCAATATGAAAAAGAGTTTATAGATTAAGGTGAATTGCATATAAATAAGGGAAATAAATGTCCCTTGAAATATTTTAAATATTTAGATTTCATTAATACTCAGTAATCTCAATACATAGGCTGTGTTGTGACAACTAGTGATTATCTTTTACTACTTGATGGAATGTCTTAAAAAGGAATAGCTCAGTGCCAGATATTAATGATAAAGAGAAAGAATGAATGAGTTTGAGTCCGCAGGGAGTACACAGTCAATATCTGAAATAAATAAGAAGAGAAGCATTAAATTATAATGCAATTAATGTTACCATAATGATAATCATAGTAGGAAATATACACACTCTTCAAAAGAGGAAAAATGCAAAAAATCCCCAAAAAGATAGCAACTAAGGCATACCATTTTACATCCACCAGATTGGCAATAATTCAGAAGTTTGACCCTACCAATCACCAAGTGTCATGGGAATACAGGGAAGAAGTCCCAAAGCAGGATACTTCATCAGTGCTATAAAGTGGGGATTTTTAGGACCTGCTGACAAGATGAGGTAGGCTTTTAACTGAATTGTGCTTGATAAGCAGGTGTTCTTGACATGAGTAATACAGTCATTCTAGGGGGAAAATATTATTAGCTAAGTTACAAGGACAGAAAGGATAGATATGGAAGGAGTGCTCCGTTAGGACTGCAAGTGAGAGAGACTGAAGATAGAAAACTAGAAAGAGCTAAGGGGATGATTATAAGTCAGTCTTCCCAAGAAGTCAAAGAGGAATTATTTAACATGACTTCCCCATTATGTTATGTATACACTCAGTTGGAAAAATAACGTGAATATATTCAACTTCATCCCACCACACTTCAAACTCAGTTCATGCTTTTTGCTTTCTCCTTTTTGTTAGATATGCAACAAATCTAGGGTTCCAGGCTGTTTATTTTATTAATAAAGGACTCTCTCCTCCATATTTTTACTAATTCAGATATGGAAACCATCAATAAAAATTGACCAAATTGGTCTAAAAAGAGTAAAGCCTTGAAGAGTCTCACTATTTAATTCATATTTTAGGATTTTCTCACTACTTGCTAATTAACATAAACTCTTTTTATCCCTCCATTTTATCCTTAAGTATTTGAAGGCAGGAAATGAGAAGAGTAAGAACTACTGAGTTCAAGGAATTGAGTCTTTTATTATAATTCAGCTCCATTAATATTCTGGCAAGTGAAAGGTACAAAATTTAAGACTAATTTCTTCAGGGAAACATGACAAATCTGTTTGATTCAAGCGAAAAGAGAACAACTTATTCAGGTAGCACATTATAATTTCTTATTCCCCACATACTCTCTACTTCTTCTTTTCTTTTAATTTTTTTTTTTCTTGGAAGAAAGCTACCTCACAGTGAGTTTTGAGCTACAGGTAAAGTTTAGGGTTAAATAAGCTATACCAGGAGCTGTTGCCATGCTGCATGAAGATCTGTGCTTGGAAGTACAGAGCATGCTGAAATCAGCAGTATTTTTAGATGATCCAATTTGCAAGGAATCATCAGTGGACATCTTAACTCAGTAATATTACTGAAGTTTAATTTCCAAGAAAAACAAAGTAGTGTGTCTTCACAAGTGAGAAAAAAAATCATGGCAACACTTGTGTCAGTGCAAAGGATATGGGCATAACCAGCTAGGGACTGTAATTCCTGAGCCGCAGTGATTTCTAAGGTTTTCGTGAAGAGGTAGGTTATCAGAAGAGGGGTATATACACATTTCTCATGTGAGATATACCAATTACTTAATGTCTTTGTGCTTTGATTTCCTCCTGTACAACTTGGGGAATATTTGTGAGGATTAAATGAGTTAATTGCTCAATTTTATCAATGATAATCATGAACATAATGATGTTGTATTATCATAATTTGTCTATGTATAGCATTTTGAACTACTGAAAAATACAGTTTGTTTGTTTGTTTTTTTTTCCATTTTAGAATTGCAACAAACTGGCAAGATAAGAAATTCATAAGATGAAAGGAAATGGGTAAGAAGAGACAGAAGAGATTTGCTTTAATTCCAACCCTCTCAGTTGCATTCTGTCTTTGTATCTTTCAGACATCCATTCATCCACCCATCCAAACAACCAACCATCCATTCATCCATCCTTCTATCCATCCATCCATCCATCCATCCATTCATCTTATGTAACTATTTAGGGACCAACTTGAATGCCATATTTATGAGGCTAAGGATACAAAGAATCCTGTGTATCTCATAAAATATTTTCTTAAATATTTTATTTATTTATTTGACAGAGACACAGCGAGAGAGGAAACACAAGCAGGGGGCAGTGGGAGAGGGAGAAGCGGGCTTCCCGTGGAGCAGGGAGCCCGACGCAGGGCTCGATCCCAGGACCCTGGGATCATGACCTGAGCAGAAGGCAGATGCTTAATGACAGCCACCCAGGCGCTCCCTCATAAAATATTTTTAATGATAAATATAAAGTTGTATAATAGAGTAAAAACTCAGGCTTGACTGATGGTATAGAAATATGGGTAGATGGATATGTAATAATATATGATATATGAATATATGACATGATATAGTAAGAAGTTAATTGTGAAATTAGTTGATAGTTACATGGCTATATATTATACAGTTTTTCAACTTTAGGTTTACACAGTTTTATTATATAATGTTGAAAATATTTAAAATATAATATTAAAATGTGTTAAAAACATACCAGAAATGCTTAATTGTATTAATTCATGTTGAAACAGAAATAATAAAACTAATTTGTCTTTATTGGAAGAGACTTGGGAACCAACTTCTTATTTGAAAACTAAAGAAAAAATCAAACATTTATCCTATCTTTTCTACAGAAATTGAATCCCTGAATAGCCAAATAGTAGATGAAGGGAAGTTTATCATTAAAGAATTATTTCAAGAAAAAGTGAAGAAGAAATAATATAATGGATATATTACCTTTTCACACTCTTTTTGAATAATCTAGACACTATCATAAATAACATAGAGAGATGAGAGAGAGAGATTCAGACATTACTACTTCCTGATGGAAGAAAAGCCTTTTAAAAATCGACTACCCAAGAAGTTCTGAAAAAATAAAACAAAACACTAATTTGGATCTAATTATCAGTTTTTAGGAAATCAGAGGAGAGAGTAACATATTCAACTACGCTGTACCAAAATCCAGTCTATGGGAAACTATACATTGGAGGAAAAAGAGAGGGTGTAGGAAACTCTAACTTAAAAAAGATTTTAAAAGTCTTATCAGTAGTTTCAAATAGAGAAAATTAAAATCTGTCATTATGACATTTATAAGACACCTGGGAATTTAAACACAAACTGGAAAATGGATTTTATTAATAAATTCTTGTTACTTATATAGTTGTTTTAAGTATGTGTTTTTTTAATCCTCATATCAATGGATAAAATAAAATGTAGGAATTTGCTTGAAAATATTCTAAGACAAGGGGAAGTAGATGAGGATGAAAATGAAACAAAGTTGAATATGAACTGACAGCTTTTGAGGCTGAATGATAGACATATGGGGGTTCAGTGCATTATAATGTCTTTTATTACATATGTTTGAAGTTCATAATCTATAATAAATTGTTAAAAAGGCTAGACAGACATGACTCAGGCCGTAGAGTCAGAGTGCTATTATTGAATCTCAGCTTTTCACCCCAGCTCTTTCAAAGTGTGGCTCTTACCTTTGTGCTTTCCACATCTCTAATGTGTACCAATGACTGAAGTTTCAATTCCAGAAGGCAAGTCAGGTATCACCATAATGGCTTAGTTAGCTCTACACCACGTATGTTCCTATGTTGGCATTCATTATTTTGGAGAATGTATCACAGTCCTAAGTGTGGTCTTGGACTTGAAGCCTCAGAAATCTAGTCTTGTTTTCCTTATAAAAGTGGTCTGTCTCTCAGGGAAAAGTTCTAAATCAGAACTTCTAAATTGCAAGCCAAATTATTATTACATAATAATAATTTTATTATAATAATTATATAATAATGACATAAATATTATACATGTACACTATATTAATTATTTAAATTATATCAATAATTGTGTTATGTAATATTATATAATATTGTATGACCAATATTATATAATTATAAATATAATTTATAAAATATTTATAATTTATATAAATTTATCATATTAGATTATATAATTATATCATATTAAATATACTATATAATTATATAATATGATGTTATATTATATATTACATAGTATATAATATAAATATAATGTGATTATTATTTTATGCCAAACATTTATAGCATGCTTATTATGTGTCACACATTATCCTAAGTACTCTGCAAATATTAGACCATTTTGTTCTTATAACAATTCATTTACAGATGAGGAATAGCACACAGAGATGTTAGATTACTCTTCCATGTCATATAGCTCATAAGTAACAGAGCTTAGATTTGAATCCAGGCAATCTGGTCTTAAATCTGTGCTCTTAACTACATTATATTTGATAATCACTGAGAAAAATGACTCAAGTTCTGTAATTCCAACTTTCGACTAAAAATACTAAGCTGAAAAAAGTTAAATAATTAACTTTAGTGGCAAAGCTGGGTCTCATGGTTCCCAACACAGAGCTGCATACATTTTATTGTATAGCATTGTATATGTATATATAATAACATTCCCAAATTAAACAGTGAAGGTCAAACAAGGCAGTGTAAGAGAAGGTTTTACAGACACTGCACTTCACCAAGTTTTAAACTGTGGTTGCCAAATATATTGTTCTTTCCTGTCATCAGTATTTTTTTTTTTTTAAAGATTTTATTTATTTATTTGACAGAGAGAGAGACAGCGAGAGCAGGAACACAAGCAGGGGGAGTGGGAGAGGGGGAAGCAGGCTTCCTGCCGAGCAGGGAGCCCGATGTGGGACTCGATCCCAGGACCCTGGGATCATGACCTGAGCCGAAGGCAGACGCTTAATGACTGAGCCACCCAGGCGCCCTCCTGTCATCAGTATTAAATGAAGATTCATTTCAGGTTCTATTTTGTTGATACAAGCTAAGGGCTCTGCTTTGATTTTCACTTAAAAGAATGGAAATTTATCAAAATTCCAAGGTTTGCTATTTTCTCCCCTGGAATACAAGGTACTTACCTTTAATCATTTCAACCAATATCTAGGCATCTCTTTTTCTATCCATGTGGGGTGTCCTTGTGTTGTATTTCAATTTTTTTCAAGTCTATACATTTATTCAACATTCAGGAGACTTTGAAACTGATCTGAATTACCTACAGGAACAAGATAAAATAATTATTCTGAGGGACATAAATCTAGTTTCTCTTTATTATACAGAAATATTTTGCAACCAAATTTCACTAGAGTTTTTTTGGTAGTATTTTATTTTGAATTTGCAACTTTTGCTGTTGATAAAATTCATAGTCATGTGAAATGTTAAGAAAATTATTTTAAAATTCCTCACTAACAAAGTCATCAATATAATCAAATACAAGTTGTTCAGGTACTCAATATTTTCTTATGTTAAATTTTAACTTAAGTCATAGAGTCCACAGAAATTATAGTCACTTCAGGGGTCATATTTGGAGTTGCAAGTTTTAAGGAGCAGTATATAATTCACACACAAAGAAAGGAAGGAAGGAAGAAAAGAGAGAGAAAGAGAGAACCAACTGCCACTATATTATAAAAAGACTTTTGTCACCATTGTGAAAAAAGATTTAGGTATACTGGTAATTAAATTCTGAGGAAAGACATTCTCTCTTTTTTAATGCTATACTGAGGTTCAAATTGATTTTTTTTTTTGCTCTAAATAATTATCCATTGCTGTTGATATAAATATACTAAAAACTGAGAAGGCAAGATATTGGTATTCTTAAATTATTTTGAAGTCAAGCGATTGCTGTAATCAGAAAACATAGTTTAGATTCATTTCTCTTGGTAAAATCAATATAAGAACTGCTTGATGAATCACTTTCAGGAGATGCTAGCAAAAAATTTCTTCTCTTTTGGTTTATATGATAAAGCTTTTGTATTAAGATACTTATATTTTAATATTAATTTTAAAATTAATATTAATACTAATAGTTTTCTAAGTATGATTAATGTAAAGGTAGAAAAAAATATATATAAAATATAAATTCATAATAACAGTAAAAATTTCAATTGGTAGAATATTAATTACTAATAAAAATGACATCCTAAACAATATTCTTATAAAAGATAGAAAACAGAGGTAATTCAGATTTGACACAAATAGCATGAAGTATTTTTAAATCAGTAGAAACGTGTTTAATTGTTTTACATATTTTATTCTGGAGAGCATCTTGTGAAATAATGCAGGAATGCATATTTTTACTGGAATTTTGAAAGAAGGATACTCAGTCATTTGAGTGACCTATTCCTTTTATCTTTGCCTTCACCATCTGCTGTCTTTTAATTATAAACTTTAAAATGAGCATATTTCACAGTAACAAGAGAGAATGGAAAGATGTGAATCCTCATTATGCACAAGGACTTATAAGCTTGCATTCATGGTGCTTCATCCATAGACACCCTTCTCATCCTCACTGTTGTTGTATTCAACACATTTTCTTACTCTGATTTATCACATTCCTACCCAGTTGAGTGCGCACACTAAAATATGTACTTTAGACCATACCAACAAAAAGATTATTTAAAATATCTTAGTCATGCTCACTGTGAGAAATATAGAGAAGCAAAAAAGGACATCTCAAAAGTCAAAATTACTCTTGTAAGTGTGCACGTGTGTCTGGGTGAGGGTCTGTGCGTCTGTGTGTGAAGAGAAAACTGATCCTACTTGCGAACAGTTCCTACCTGTCCTCACCTCTAAGTTGTACTGGTGGACATAGATCGACAGATGCTTCAGACAGTTATTGAGGAACATAAAGGTAGGTTTCTATACTGAGGTTAGCTCATTTGAGTGGGCCAAAAAGATGTTCAGTCAGTCATCCAATAGACAAAGGAAAATAATTTTAACTGTAGTAAAGGATTCAGATGAAACCAGATGACAGTAAGAATCTGAATGAATAGAAAGAAGGAACATGAAGGAATAAAAGGAAATATACAGTGAGAAGAGTCATACATTTTCTAAACTTAAAAATAGAAAGACAAACATCTTGCATTTCATCTGTACTTTCCTGTCAGACCATGAGGATTTATTTCTCTACACCATTTCACAATTTTGTATGATGCATGCTCTTCAGATACTATTGTCCATCTGTTGAAGCATCTGTGACACTAATGCCTAAATACCTTTTGACACAACAGTTCTTCAAAGTAAATCTGTGATTTCAGAGTGCCATTATTATGGCAATCTAGCATTGTATATGTATATACTATACATATGTATATTTGTAATATATATTGAATATATATGTATGTATGTAGATGTTTAACACATATGTACATATTAGCTATGCAAATCTATGCATAACTCATGTAGGTTTAGCCAAACTTCATTGTAGCCTTTGATTTATAATCTGTCTCCTTACTAAGACACAGTCCTTCCAAGCCTTGTTATGCCAAGCATTTTATCTGCAACATGTTGTCTTCTCCCAACCACGGTCCTGTCAGGTATGTGTTACTATTCTCATTTTGCAGATCAGAGAGGTAAGTAAGTGTCTGAATTCACACAGTACATAGGTAGCAAGAACAAGATGCAAAACTATGTCTGTCTCCTGCTAAAATGGTGGCCTTAACATGCAGAAATGTATCTAATGAGAATTTCAGACTTCATAGCATTCCTTAGGATTTACAGTTTGAAGTCCACTAGTCCTAAACTCGGCTCTGTCCTTCTCATATAAGAATGACAGGAACTACCAAGTGATCTCTCTTTGTAATGGGTTGGAGACATATGATGATCACTGCAGAAATGTACTTGAGACAAGGATAAAAATATTATTTTTATACTTTACAAGATCACTCCCTGTTTTCATAAATCACCTTTTTTTTTGTTTTGTTTTCATACCCAAACAGGACACTATAATACATCACTATACTATTGGAATACAGAATAAAAATGACAGAGATTTTTACATTTTCTTTTCCCTTCTAGTTATTTGATCAGAATCAGAGAAGGCTAAGTTGAATTTCAGACTTGCTAGATTCAAGGTAAAAAGAGTATGCTTTTTCCAGAAAATGTATTTCTGAAAAAGAAATTGAATATAAATACACATCTATAAACCACACGTAGAATGCATGACAGGAACTCTTCACATAAGGAAAGTCTGTGGTAAATTCTTCCATAAACAGAAAATTTACCAATTATTTTTATGTTTGGGGTTATGTTTGAAGAGACTCTAATAAAAAATAGTGCATATCTGTGTTTGGCTGCCTGTAAATTAAACATTCTTTGGAAGGAGGGACAATTATTTGGGGGCCAAAAAACTGAGTGAAAATGTGAACCTTTCTGCCGCTTCCCCATATTATCCATTTGGATAATGGCATGTTTTCCCCCCTATTCATATGACTGAAGTGTAAGTTGCTTTGCAAATAAGGTTTTGTGGCTAATTTTTAACAAAAATCAACCTAGACCGTATCTGTTGAATTCTATGTACAAAACCCTCCAATGGTTTCCCATTTCTGTTGTGATAAAATCAAAATCCATTGGGGGATTTTGTTTATCCAGGGAAAGTGATATAATCAGATATTTATTTTATTTGACATTACAGTTTCAGTATTTTTACAAATCATTAAAATCACTGAATTTCAATATTCAAATCTCAAGTCATGTGCTGTTGCCTTAGCAAAAATTCCCCTTAACCTCATCTGGGTCATGAGCCCATGACATATGCTTTCATGATGCTATATATCTTTCCTTTATAAAATTATGTTATTTGTAATTATACATGTATTTTTTAGATTTGAATAATACCTAAAATTAATTTAATTTAACCATAACCAGGATTTTGTCTGATACTGCTCACCACTGGGTCTCCCAGGTCCTAGCATGGAATATATTAGGTAGCTAATAAATGTTTAAATAATGTATTTTTTTAAAATGATATCCTGACATTTCTGTGCACGTGAAAAGAAATTCACCCCAAAGTTAACATTAGTTTATGTAGTATGTTATTTTTTGTACTCTTAATAATTGTCTGATTTCTAGATGTTTTCTAAAATATACACTGTCAGTTTTACAATAAAAACAACATAGTTTAAAAGCAAATGGATCAAATATAAACATCCATATCAATTATTTAGCATAACACTGACAAAATTCAAATTAAATTTAATTCAAATTAAAACTCCTTGTTTTGCATATTAACTTTTGCTTTCCTCATTTTAAGATATAATTCCATTTCTTTGGCAAGTGCTCCATCTATGAATTGATACATTTTAAAAAAGATTTTATTTATTTATTTATTTATTTATTTATTTATTTATTTATTTATTTTAGAGAGTGAGAGAGAACATGCATGCATGAGGAGGGAGGAGCAGAGGGGGAGGAAGAGGGAGAGAGAATCTGAAGCAGACTCCCTGTTGAGCTTGGAGCTGGATGCAGGGCTCCATCCCAGGATCTTGAGATCAAGACCTGAACCGAAACCTAGAGTTGGACGTTTAACCAACTGAGCCACCCACGTGTCCCCTAATTGATATTTTGAATAAAACTTTGTTTCTTCTCTTGAAGAAGAGAAAATTGTGATTCCTCTTCTGTATTGAGGACTTGATTATAGTTACTTCACACAAACCACATCAACCCATTCGTACTGACTTCTTTAGGACCTATTGTGTGATGATCTGACTGGGTGCTAAGGACATAAAGGAGAGAAAGACATGTTTCTTGCCATAGACAAACAGTTAGAATAGAAATTATGATTTTAAAAGTCACATTGCAGTAACTGCTAATAGAACATAATGCTGGATGTGATTTGAGGCGTGAGGCAAAAGTTGTGAGCTATTCTCATGAATACATAAAGAGTGGGATTAGTCTACTCAGTTTCCAGAAGAATTTAAAATTGAGTAGAGTCTCAAAGAAAGAGTAAGAATTCATTAATAATAAAGTGAGTGGAGAATAGAGTCCTGGCAAAAGAAACAGCACATGCAGTGAAGTGGCAACATGAAAGTGCCTGCTGTCTGGAGGGAATAATAACAAGAAGGGCATGGCCAGTCCATATGGTACCCGGGGGAAGTGTTAGGAAACAACACCAGGAAGGGAAATGGGAGCCAGAGAGTGAAGCAAATCTTATGCCTTGTTCAGAAACTGGTTAGCTTGGTACATAGGAAATTTTACTGCAGTAGAAAGCAGAATGCATTCTAAATATTGAAAGTGTGTGTTTCCTTAGATTGTTGCCTCAAGAACATGATGGGATCATAAAGCTAGAAGATGGATTCATATGCTTTCTAGCCCAAGTAGAGTCCATGATTTCAATGTACAAGTAAAAATTCACTGGTAAATACGTTTTCCTAGATTGACAGTATGAACTGACATTTTCCACATCATTCCTTATGGAATTTAAAAATTCTCCTTTGATACTAATGTTGTATCTCAATGTTAACGCATGTTAGCCTATTTTTCTCCCCGGGAGAAAAATTATTTTGTTCACCAAATAGAAATCTTGAGTAAGAAACTTCACTTATGATGGGGAATATTTGGCTATTTATTTTCAGTTTTCAGTATTTATTATTAGAGAGACTTTGGAATCAGATAAACCATGTTTTTCATTCCCCATCTGCGTATTGTCTATGTAATGCCCATCGTAAATGAATATCAGCCTCTATTTCTACATGAGTAAAGTGATAATATCTGCCTTCCAATAGTGTTTATCGCTTCAAGACATATATATGATGAGTCAACAACCTCCTCCTCTCAATAGCTTCTTTCTCATGTTATACCCCTAGAAAGATTTGTGGTATAGTCTGTGTCTTTGGAAGTGAAAAGCCTGTGAGCTCATCAGAAACTGAATCAAAACCTTGGTAGCATCATGTATGCCATCCGTGTTTCTCAGACTTGCATATGTTCAGTACATTTTTAAGGAGGAGTAAGAAAATTATTGCCCTGAATCATTTTTATTTTAATGTTGCTTAAATATATAAATGTAAACTCCTTCTCTTTATAATCTGTAAAACTCTAATACAACTAATAAACTCTGCAAATAAACTATCAACCCTTAAATTCAAATTACTAAGAATAATTCAATAAAACCCACATTATTATTTTGCTGAAATGCAACTGCTCCCTAATGGGAGCTCAGTAATATTTTATGAATAAATACAGGAACACACACAGAGTTTTGGCAGCTGACATTCATGTTCTATTGCATTTGGAATTCCAGTACACTTACTGGCCACCAGGTTATGGTTCAATTCTCCCACCATTTTCTTCTGTTTGATCTATAGTTAAATCGTCATAGTGTTTAGAGTCTTTATAGTCTTCCAGGGTATTATTTATCCTTCAATTAGCTTGAGTGGATTGTTCTACAAAAGGCAGCTTCTGTGTGTTTTTATTAGTCTGTCATGAAGTAATACTTCTCTGTACCAACAAAATTTAAGTACAAACACTGATACTAAAAGTTCCTCATGGTAATTATTAATATAGATGATAAACTTATAAATTAAACTATGTTTTTATTAATATCCATTTTAGTATAACAGTATACAATTAAAAATAAGGAGAATTCAAGGATACCAAAAAAAATATTTCTACTAGCCATGAAGGTTCTGGAGAAATCCAATATAAAAAAGAATTCTCTAAATAACTAAGATAATACGATGCTTGGAAATGAAAGGGTTTCTTTATAAATTTTTGCTAATTTCAAATAGCAGTATGCTCTTTTTTTTTTTATTATGTTACGTTAGTCACCATACAGTACATCATTAGTTTTTGATTTAGTGTTCCATGATTCATTGTTTGTGTTTAACACCCAGTGCTCATTACAACATGTGCCCTCCTTAATACCCATCACTGGGCTTACCCATCACTGGGCTAACCCATCCCCCCACTCCCCTCCCCTCTGAAACCCTCAGTTGGTTTCCCGGAGTCCATAGTCTCTCATGGTTCGTCTCCCCCTCTGATTTCTCCCCCTTCAGTTTTCCCTTCCTTCCCCTAATGTCCTCCATGCTATTCCTTATGTTCCACATCTGAGCGAAACCATATGATAATTGTCTTTCTCTGCTTGACTTATTTCACTTAGCATAATCCCCTCCAGTTCCATCCATAGTTGATGCAAATGGTGGGTATTCATCCTTTCTGATGGCTGAGTAATATTCCATTGTATATATGAACCACATCTCCTTTATCCATTCATCTGTTGAAAGGCATCTTGGCACCTTCCACAATTTAGCTATTGTGGACATTGCTGCTATGAACATTGGGGTGCATGTGCCCCTTCTTTTCACTACATCTGTATCTTTGGGGTAAATACCCAGTAGTGCAATTGCTGGGTCATAGGGTAGCTCTATTTTTAACTTTTTGAGGAACCTCCACACTGATTTCTAGAGTGGCTGTACCAGCTTGCACTCTCACCAACAGTATAAAAGGGTTCGCCTTTCTCCACAACCTCTCCAACATTTGTTTCCTGCCTTGTTAATTTTTGCCATTCTAACTGGTGTACGGTGGTATCTCATTGTGGTTTTGATTTGAATTCCCCTGATGGCTAATGACCCCAAGAGTAATATAGAGCAGTATGCTCTTAATAGCATATTCATAAATTTAAAAAAAAGTGAAAAAACTGTTTTAAACAATATTCAGAAAATGTTTGCATTTCTTTTTTTAAGAAGTCTCCATTCTAGTTTGTGTACCTTAGTGAATCTTTATCATTATTCTATGCCACATTCCATAGGCTCTGAAGAACATTCCATGGAAGAAATTACTTTTGAATGATGAGTTCAAGGAACTATTTTTGTCATTATAATAGCTGAAATTTATTAAATTTAGAGCATTCTACTACCAATTTTACACAGGCCATTTTATCTGATTTTACTTTTCATAATAATGTGATGTAAACATTGTTTCTTTTGGCATATGTAGAAACTGAGGCTAAAAAGAATTACATTGGCTCACTAAAGTTCCACAGTGAGAAAAGGACATATCCAGGAACTAAACTAGGCCAATGTGACTCTCAAACTCCAGCTCTTCCCACTGTAGCAATAGGTGTCCAGTTTTTTTATGACTATTTTTTAATAGACTCTGATATATGAGTCCTGATACATTAATTATAAAAAAGAATCAGCTTTATAGTCAGCTCTACTCGTGTTACTAAAAAGAATCTTTTGTGTGTGAGAAAATATCATACCTTGTAGATTTGATTGAAGAATTATCATCTAAAAGTATCTTTGCATCCAGGTGTATGATTAGTATGTATTTTAATCAAAATAACAAATATGAAACTCTAAAAATTCAGCTGAATGGTCATATCACAAATCCGAGAAGGCAATTTTAGTGCTAAACATGGATTCCCAAATTTCTTGGAGTTCTAAAACTATGTCCAATTAATCTCACAAGTCTTTATCATCATTTTCTAAGGACAAAACCAAAATTTTTATCTTTTGGTTATTCTAACATTAACATTTTCTAAACTAAAAAGGAGATGTGCAGGAACTTTGGGAGGAATAAACTCCACTGATAATTACCTCTGCTTGGCTAAGCTGAAGCACAACTGTGGTATCTTGGCAGAACCACGTTTACAGAGTGAAAATGTTCAAATTTAGGATTAACTCATTTCTGTTTTTTTTCCATATGTATAGATATTTATTTTTCCTAAATTAAACACTAAAACAGTAACTAATTTTTCTGTATCAGTACAAA
This sequence comes from Halichoerus grypus, assembly GCF_964656455.1. Taxonomy (NCBI): domain Eukaryota; kingdom Metazoa; phylum Chordata; class Mammalia; order Carnivora; family Phocidae; genus Halichoerus; species Halichoerus grypus. Next base: position 96,596,940 of record NC_135715.1, read on the forward strand.
TGTTGCTAAAGAAGTATGTGTGAATCAGAAATGTGGTAGAATAGGAAGTCTCAGGCCTCATTACCCCACAGAGACACCAACTTAACAATATACAGGCATACCTCAGAGAAACTGTGGGTTCAGTTGCAGACCACCACATAAAGCAAATACCGTAATAAAGCAAGTCAAATAAATTTATTGTGTTTCCCAGTGCATATAAAAGTCATGTTTACATATACTATAGTCTATTAGGTGTGCAATAGTGTTATGTCTAAAAAAACTATGTACATACCTTCATTAAAAAATAATTTCTTGCTAAAAAATGTTAACCATCACTGAGCTTTCAGCAAATCAATTTCTTTTTGCTGGTGGAGAGTCTTGCCTTGATGTTGATGAATGCTGACTAATCAGAGGGATGGTTGCTGAAGGTTGGGCTGGCTGTGGCCATTTGTTAAAATAAGACAACAGTGAAGCTTACCACATTGGTTGAGTATTCCTTTCATGAATGACTTCTCTGTAGCATGTGATGCTGTTTGATAGCATTTTATCCACAGTCGAACTTCTTTCAAAATTGGAGTCAGTCCTCTCAAAACCCTGCCATTGCTTTATCAACTAAGTTTATGTACTATCCTAAATCCTTTGTTGTCATTTCAACAATCTTCACAGCAACTCCACCAGAGGAAGATTCCATCTCAAGAAATCACTTTCTTTGCTCATCCAGAAGAAGCATCTCCTCATCCGTTAAAGCTTTATCATGAGATTGCAACAATTCAGTCACATCTTGAGGCTCCACTTGTAATTCTAGTTCTCTTACTATTTCCATCATATTTGAAGTCAGAACACATGCATTTATCTGTTAAGTTGGCTGTCTTATATGGACATGGTTCATGGCACCCCAAAACAATTACAATAGTCACATCAAAGATCGCTGATCACACAGACCACCTTAACAAATATAATAATGATGAAAAAGTTTGCAATATTGCAAGAATTACCACAATGTGACAAAGCCATGAAATAAGCAAATGCTATTGGAAAAATGGCACCAAAATACTTGCTCAATGCAGGGTTGCCACAAACCTTCAATTTGTAAAAATCACAATATTGGCAAAGTACAATAAAGCAAAACACATAATGAGGTATGCCTATATGGATAAAAAAATCTTGATGAGAACTGCAGAAGCCATGTAAGAAGTCACAGTATGATAGTTGTGTGCAAAGCCAAGAACAGGCACATTGAAACAAGTAGGAAGAGCCATTTCACTTTACCCTTGATCACTCCATCCCCAGGCTGACACAGCTCAGTACCATTGGAGAAAAGCCAATGCTCACGGCTTCTCCCTTGAGAGGGAGTGAGAAGAGTAGAGTATGCATTTGAGATTCTGGTTTTTCACAGGGCTGCCCAAGGAACTGATTTTTGTCTCACCTGACTTAGGGTGCTAACAGAACACCTGGGCTACAGAGGGAAAAAAAAAAGGCAAAAAAGCTTGGCCGCAGCACTACAAAACCTGCTGTACTAAAGACAGACACCAGAGGGAGCAAGAGATTATGAACTCCTGAAAAAGAAATCAGCAAACCTCTTTATTTGGGAAATTAAACACACAAACCCAGAAAATTTTCATCCCCCAAAAGATGTTTCAGAGGCCCCAGAATCAGTAGGTAGGCTGACCGGTGAAATTATTGCCAAGTACAAAGTCAGCCTATAAGGACTGGAATGGTGGCTACTTTTTCAAATACATAAAACTTAGCAAAAATTTGAAAGGCATATAAAGAAAAAGGGACACCAGGATAGTCAATCAAAAGAATAAAATAAATCTTCAAAAATCAACTCTCCAAAACAGAGATCTGTGAATTACCTAACAAAAAATTCAAAATAATTGTCTTAAAGAAGCTCAATAATCTACAAGAGAACATAGACAACTTAACAAAATCAAGAAAACAATGGACAAACAAAATGAGAATATCAACAGAGATAGAAACCATAAAAAAGGAGAAATCCAGAAATTCTGGAGCTAAAGAATGCAACAACTGAATTGAAAACCTCACTAGAGAAGTTCAAGAGCAGACATAATCAAGTAGAAGAAAGAATCAGAACTCAAAGATAGGGCATCTAAAATTACTGAACCAGAAGAGTAAAAATAAAATAATGAAGAAAAGCAAAGAAAGCCTATGGGACTAAGGTGGTACCATAAATTGGACCAATATATGCATTATGAGAGTCCCAAGAGAGAAGAGAAAAGGAAAAGGACAGATAGCTTGTTTGAAGAAATAATGGCCCCAAACACCGCAAATCTGAGGAAGAAAATGGATATCTGAATTCAAGAAGCTCAAAAGACAACTAGAGTGAACTCAAAATGGACCTCAAATAGCCAAAACAATCCTATGAAAGAAGAACAAAGCTGTAGGCCTCACACTTCTTGAGTTTGAAACACATTCTATAACTATAGTAAGTAAACAGTATGGTAGTGGCATAAAGACAGATACCATCAGCTAATGAAACAGAATAAAAAGCACAAAATAAACCCCATGTATATGGTCAAATGATCTACAAGGGTGTCAAGACCATGAAATGGGGAATAGATGTATTTTCAATAAATAGTGTTTGGAAAACTTGATATCCACATGGACAAGAATGAAGATGGATCCTTATCTTTATAAAAATTAAATCAAAATTCATTAAAGACCTAATTATAAGTCCTGAAACTATAAAAGTCCCAGAAGAATACTTGGGGGATACCTTCATAATATCAGAATGGGCAATAATTTCTTGGATATGACACCAAAAGCACAGGCAACAAGAGCAAAAATAGACAAATGGATCTATGTCCACCTTAAACACTTGTGTGCAGCAAAGAAAACAAATTAACAGAGTAAAAGGCAACCTGTGGAATGAGAGAAAATATTTGCAAACCATATACTGAATAAGGGGTTAATATCCACACTATATAAGGAGCTCTTGCAGCTCAATATAAAAAAAATAAATAATGCAATTAAGAATGAAGAGGTATTTCTAGGGGCGCCTGAGTGACTCAGTTGATTAAGCATCTGACTCTTGATCTCAGCTTAGGTCTTGATCTCAGGGTTGTGAGTTCAAGTCCCAAGTTGGGCTGCACGCTGGGCATGGAAAGAGAATAGGTATTTCAAAAAAAAAAAAGAAAGAAAAGAAAAGACATACAAATTTTCCAACAAAGATGTTGAGCATCTTTTCATATCATCACAGAAATGTAAATTGAAACCACTAGGAGATACCACCTCACATCCATTAAAATAGCTACTATATATTTTTTTTAATTTTAAAAATAATAAATGTGGCAAGAATGAAGACAAATTGGAACTTTTGGTGAGATTTAAAATGGTGTAGCCATTATGGAAAACAGTATGGAAACTGCACTAGAAAGTAAAGAAATAGTGTTTTTCCTCATAAAATGAAAAAATAGGACTAATGTATGATCCAGTAATTCCACTTTTGGGTATATAGCCAAAAGAATAGAAAACAGGGTCCTTTTCAAAGAGCTATGTGCACACCTATGTTCATCACAGCATTATCCACAAAATCCAAGAAATGGAAGCAAGCTAAATGTCCACTGACAGATGAAGGGCTAAAGAAATTGTAGAGAAAAGTACAGCATAGGAAATATAATCAATAAAATGGTAATAACATTATTTGGTGACAGATGGTGGTTTTATAGATCATAGTGAGCACTGAGTAATGTATTGAATTGTTTAATCATTATATTGTACACCTGAAACTAATATAATACCGTGTATTACTTATCCTTTAGTTAGAAAAAAGAAAATGTGGTACATACATGTATACATACAATGGAATATTAGTCAGCTTTAAAAAAGAAGGAAGTCCTGGCAAACACTACAACATGGATAAAACTTGAAGACATTATGCTAAGAGAAATAAGCAAATCACAAAAACACCAACATTTCATGATTCCACTTACATGAGGTGAATAAAGTAATCAAGCTCATAGAAATAGAAAATAGAATGGTAGTTGCCAGGGATTGGGTGGAGGGAGAAAAAGGCATCGTTGTTCACAGAGTATATATAGTTTTACTCATCCAAGATAAAAGAGTTTTAGAGATCTGTTATACAACAATGAGCATATAGTTAACAATACTATACAGTACACTTAAAAATTGCTAAAAGGGCAAACTTATGTACTGTATATATGCAAATATATCAATAATTACCATCATAAATTTCATTATAAGAAAATCATTATAAGGCTTACTCTTCTTACATTTTTTTTTTAATTGGGCAAATTATGTTTCTCTTTGTTTCCTCTATTTTGGTTGAATTTTTCTCTCAGTCAAAGCTAAAAATGTTATAGGAGTATCAAGGATCTTAACTTGTTATAATTATTAAATTTCAAAAATTTGACAATGGTATTTCCTCACTTTTATTTCTTTTCTCTGAACCCATGACAGAAATGGAGGTATTTAACCACTATTAACTCAAACTCTTAATCTTAATAAGGGAGATGAGTCTGATATTAAAATGTTCTTCTGAGCTGAGCCTTTTGGCTATCATAAAGTTCTCCGAGTCTGTGGAACATATTGAATACTTACAATTCCATTCTTGGATTTTGGTTCCATTTCCTAAGGGAGGAAAACCATCTGCTCTGAAAAATTTCTTCACACTTGAGCTCAAACCAGCTTTGCATTTTTTTTTTTTTTATCACAACTGAAAGTTTAGGAAAATTACAAAGAGAATGTTTAGAACTAGTCTCTTTAAAAACCATCTGAGACCACTGCTGTATTTGGATATAGTTTTTTGAAAAATGCAGACATTTCAGGGGTGTCGGTTTATTTAAATTTACACTGCTTCTTCACCGGTTTAGTAATCTTTATCATCCCAGAAGCATAGAAGGGAATTTTATTTCATATATATTAACAGAGATTTGCACCTAACATTGTCTCCTATTATATTTTTCCTATATTTTGACTTTGTGTCCTTTCAAATTCCGAATAACACTTTGTTTTTTGTTGTCTTTGTTTTTGGTTGGTTAATTCATATAGAACAGATACAGACACTCTCCCATTTATTTTGACCAAATGTTTCTGATGGGGTTTAGGAAATGCTACCCCAAAAGATGGCACCTTAATATATTTAATATCTTAAGCTGAAGGAGTTTGAGAAAACAGCAGAAGCAGAGAGATCACTCTGACCTCACCTACCTCATAGTTCTTCCCTTAAACAGGTCATAAAATTCCCCTGGGAAAGGTGCCCTCCTTGTCCCATGAGGAAGACATTCTTATCATCAGAGATGGGGAATTTGGGGATGACAAACCTATACAAACAAAGTTTATTAAACTAACTCTTATGTTCTCAAAGCAGTTAATTCTTCACCACTTACTAACACTAGTCCCAACCCCTTTGTCTTGTCAGTTCCTCATAATATTATTTTTTCTTTGTCTAAAAGGTATAAAAGCTTCCTGTTCTGCAATCTTCTTTGGGTCTTCATTCTCTTGTGAGCTTCCCATGTACATGTAAAAATTCAATAAAACTTGTATACTTTTCTCCAGTTAATCTTTGTCAGTTTAACGTTCAGACCCAGCCAGGGACTCTTAAGAGAATTGAGGCAATTTTTTTTTTTATCCCTTACCTTTCTTGAAAACATTTGCACTTTAAAGCAATTTTACCTTTTTTTATAGTTGTTTTTGAATTCATTAGCATACTACTTAATCTTTAGTTAATTTACCTCTCCTGCTTTTCTTAATTTTCAAGCAGTGAGTTCCAAGTGTACTTTTTCTTATTTAATAATTACACCTTTGAATTTTATTCCTAGTGCAGTTTAGGCACCACTCTATGGTTTGATACAAAATGCTGAACATTTTCAAGTGTTCTGAGAAAGATCAGATTTTTGGCTCAGTTCAGCTCCGATGAGGTTTTATTAATTATCTTAGATAGACATTAATTTTTGCTATAATTTCTACAGTTTTATTATATGGTTCATACAATTTCTGCCTTTTGAGGTTTGTTAAGAAATTTTTATGTCTTTGTCATGCCATCAAGCAGAAAAAAGGGTCACATAAATATTTTCACATGCACACATTCCAGTAAGTCCGTCCACATTTCTTTCCCAGACCTCTTTGTCAAGGGTGATTGCTTTCTAACATTTATTTACTTGTTTGTTTGCTTATCTTAATAAGTGAATTTGATGAGATGGGAATGACCCAGTAGTAGGAAAGGGATAGAGATATAGAAGCAAGGAAAAATTAGGGAAACAAATGGCTGAGGAATTATGAAGGAATGTAAATCAGAGTCCAATAAGAGGATTAGCTGGGGGAGGGGCTAGGGCATTTTTCATTGTAAAAAATGAAATAGCACACAATGGTATGGGAAATAGTTATTTGTTGCTTTTTGGTGACAGGAAATTGTCAGTGTTCCGGAGCAATAACTCCTGGTTTTACAGAGAATAGGAATTAAACCTCAGAATTAAAGTATACATCTGTGAAATTTTATCACAATGTATTAAGTCCAAATTCCTTATTGTAGTTCAGCAAGTCCATAATTTTACTCATCCTTCCTATTAGCCCCAGATTAACTAACCAATTACACACAGCCTCTGATCCAGTTACAATATACATTTTATGTTAAGTAGACCATGTAGGCATATCTTCTTTGATACTGCTCTCCCTTCTGCCTAAAACACTTCCTCATGTCTTCATATGATCATCTCTTGTTCACTCTGCAAAACTCAACTCAATTGTTCCCTGTTACAGAAAACCTTTCTAATACTCCTGGGCAAAGCTTTATTTTGTCTTACCACCATATTTTCATAACATACTAGATTTCCATGTATTGAGGCATTTTTAGGTTTCATTTGTTTGTTTACTTCTTTGATTATTCTACTAGACACAAACTCTTTGAAGGCATTGTCTATGAATTTGGATCCCTAGGGCCAAGCACATAATTAATATTCAATTAATTTTTGTTGAATAAATGAATGGCTTAATTAATGTGCACTTGGGACTGAATTAGCAGGTAGGTAACACACCTGAATAAAGGTATATATGAGCAAAGTGAAGAATTTACATGCATATAGACTAAAATTGTTATCTTCTTTAGATTAATAATTATAAAAAATTTAAATAGGATCCGTGTAAAATCTGTAGTTTCATGAAACTGACAGATTGAGTGAATGTGAACATAAATTTGTTAATCAAATGTCAGGAACACTGAATTAGCAATCTAATCTCTACTTCCACCAATCTCCATCAACACCCATATATACACACTTAAGGAGCATGAAGGAGAGACTTTATTTTTTATTTTTTTAAATTTTATTTTATTATGTTATGTTAATCACCATAAATTACATCATTAGTATTTGATGTAGTGTTCTATGATTCATTGTTTGCGTATAACACCCAGTGCTCCATTCAATACGTGCCCTCTTTAATACCCATCACCAGGCTAACCCATCCCCCCACCCCCCTCCTTTCTAGAATCCTCAGTTTGTTTCTCAGAGTCCATAGTCTCTCATGGTTCGTCTCCCCCTCTGATGTCCCCCCCTTCATTTTTCCCTTCCTACTATCGTTTTTTTTATATATATATAATGTATTATTTGTTTCAGAGGTACAAGACTGTGATTCATCAGTCTTACACAATTCATAGCGCTCACCATAGCACATACACTCCCCGATGTCTATCACCCAGCTATCCCATCCCTCCCAACCCCACCACTCAGGCAACCTTCAGTTTGTTTCCTGAGATTAAGAACTCCTCATATCAGTGAGATCATGATACATGTCTTTCTCTGATTCACTTATTTCGCTTAGCATAATACCCTCTAGTTCCATCCACGTTGTTGCAAATGGCAAGATTTCTTTTTTTTTTTTTTGATGGCTGCATAATATTCCATTATGTATATATACCACATCTTCTTTATCCATCCATCTGTTCATGGACATCTTGGCTTTCCACAGTTTGGCTACGGTGGACATTGCTGCTATAAACATCGGGGTGCACGTAACCCTTCGGATCCCTACATTTCTATCTTTGGGGTAAATACCCAGTAGTGCAATTGCTGGGTCATAGGGCAGCCCTATTTTCAACTTTTTGAGGAACCTCCATACTGTTTTCCAGAGTGGCTGCACCAGCTTGCATTCCCACCAACAGTGTAGGAGGGTTCCCCTTTCTCCGCATCCTCGCCAACATCTGTCATTTCCTGACTTATTAATTTTAGCCATTCTGACTGGTGTGAAGTGGTATCTCATTGAGGTTTTGATGTGGATTTTCCTGATGCCGAGCTATGTTGAGCACTTTTTCATGTGTCTGTTGGCCATTTGGATGTCTTCTTTGCAGAAATATCTGTTCATGTCTTCTGCCCATTTCTTGATTGGATCATTTGTTCTTTGGGTGTTGAGTTTGATAAGTTCTTTATAGATTTTGGATACTAGCCATTTATCTGATATGTCATTTGCAAATATCTTCTCCCATTCTGTCAGTTGTCTTTTGGTTTTGTTGACTGTTTCCTTTGCTGTGCAAAAGCGTTTTATCTTGATGGAGTCCCAAAAGTTCATTTTTGCCCTTGCTTCCCTTGCCTTTGGTGATGTTTCTAGGAAGAAGTTGCTGCAGCTGAGGTCAAACGCGTTGCTGCCTGTGTTCTCAAGGATTTTGAGGGACTCCTGTCTCACATTTAGGTCTTTCAACCATTTTGAGTTTATTCTTGTGTGTGGTGTAAGGAAATGGTCCAGTGTCATCTTCTGCATGTGGCTGTCCAATTTTCCAAAAACCCATTTGTTGAAGAGACTGTCTTTTTTCCATTGGACATTCTTTCCTGCTTTGTTGAAGATTAGTTGACCATAGACTTGAAGGTCCATTTCTGGGTTCTCTATTATGTTCCATTGATCTATGTGTCTGATTTTGTGCCAGTACCATACTGTCTTGATGATGGCAGCTTTGTAATAGAGCTGGAAGTCCAGAATTGTGATGCTACCAGCTTTGCTTTTCTTTTTCAACATTCCTCTGGCTATTTGGGGTCTTTTCTGGTTCCATACAAATTTTAGGATTATTTGTTCCATTTCTTTGAAAAAAGTGGATGGTATTTTGATACGGACTGCGTTAAATGTGTAGACTGCTCTAGGTGGCATTGACATCTTCACAATATTTGTTCTTCCAATCCATGAGCATGGAACATTTTTCCATTTTTTTGTGTCTTCCTCTGTTTCTTTCATGAGTATTCTATAGTTTTCTGAGTACAGATTATTTGCCTCTTTGGTAAGATTTATTCCTAGGTATCTTACGGTTTTGGGTGCAATTGTAAATGGGATCAACTCCTTAATTTCTCTTTCTTCTGTCTTCTTGTTGGTGTATAGAAATGCAACTGATTTCTGTGCATTGATTTTATATCCTGTCACTTTACTGAATACCTGTATGAGTTCTATCAGTTTTGGGGTGGAGTCTTTTGGGTTTTCCACATAAAGTATCATATCATCTGCAAAGAGTGAGGGTTTGACTTCTTTTTTACTGATTCGGGTGCCTTTTATTTATTTATTTTATTTTTTTAAAGATTTTATTTATTTTTCAACAGAGAGAGAGACAGCGAGAGAGGGAACACAAGCAGGGGGAGTGGGAGAGGGAGAAGCAGGCTTCCCGCCGAGCAGAGAGCCCGATGCAGGACTCGATCCCAGGACCCCGGGATCATGACCTGAGCTGAAGGCAGACGCTTAACGACTGAGCCACCCAGGTGCCCTAATTATGAAACATTTCAAACTTAACAGAAAATAATGTCATAGAGACCCATAAATCCACTGCCAAGGGAAACAGATGTTAACATTTTGCCGTATTTGCATCAGAAAGGAATAAAATGCTAATGATATAGTTAAAGCCCACCGTCTCATTTCTTCCCTCTCCCTCATCTCCAGAAACAACCGCAACCATCTCCATGCTTGCTTTGTACTTTTTTTTCCTTTTGTTTAATTTATTATTTTTTTTAATGTTTTTATTGTTATGTTAATCCCCATACATTACATAATTAGTTTTAGATGTAGTGTTCCATCATTCATTGTTTGTGCATAACACCCAGTGCTCCATGCAGAACATGCCCTCCTCAATACCCATCACCAGGCTAACCCATCCTACCACCCCCCTCCCCTCTAGAACCCTGAGTTTGCTTTTCAGAGTCCATCATCTCTCATGGTTCGTCTACCCCTCCGATTTCCCCCCCTTCATTCTTCCCCTCCTGCTACCTTCTTTTTTTTTTTTCTTAACATATATTACATTATTTGTTTCAGAGGTACAGATCTGAGATTCAACAGTCTTGCACAATTCACAGTGCTTACCAGAGCATATACCCTCCCCAGTGTCCATCACCCAGTCACTCCATCCCTCCCACCCCACCCCCCACTCCAGCAACCCTCAGTTTGTTTCCTGAGATTAAGAATTCCTCATATCAGTGAGGTCATATGATACATGTCTTTCTCTGATTCACTTATTTCGCTCAGCATAATACCAACCAGTTCCATCCACGTTGTTGCAAATGGCAAGATCTCATTCCTTTTGATGGCTGCATAATATTCCATTGTGTATATATATATATATATATATATATATATATATATATATACCAGATCTTCTTTATCCATTCATCTGTCGATGGACATCTTGGCTCATTCCACAGTTTGGCTATTGTGGACATTGCTGCTATAAACATCTGGGTGCACGTACCCTTTCGGATCCCTACTTTTGTATCTTTGGGGTAAATACACAGTAGTGCAATAGCTGGATCATATGGTAGCTCAATTTTCAACTTTTTGAGGAACCTCCATACTGTTTTCCAGAGTGGCTGCACCAGCTTGCATTCCCACCAACAGTGTAGGAGGGTTCCCCTTTCTCCGCATCCCCGCCAACATCTGTCGTTTCCTGACTTGTTAATTTTAGCCATTCTGACTGGTGTGAGGTGATATCTCATTGAGGTTTTGATTTGGATTTCCCTGATGTCGAGCGATATTGAGCACTTTTTCATGTGTCTGTTGGCCATTTGGATGTCTTCTTTGGAAACATGTCTGTTCATGTCTTCTGCCCATTTCTTGATTGGATCATTTGTTCTTTGGGTGTTGAGTTTGATGAGTTCTTTATAGATTTTGGAAACTAGCCCTTTATCTGATATGTCATTTGCAAATATCTTCTCCCATTCTGTCGGTTGTCTTTTGGTTTTGTTGACTGTTTCCTTTGCTTTGCAAAAGCTTTTTATCTTGATGAGGTCCCGATAGTTCATTTTTGCCCTTGCTTCCCTTGCCTTTGGCGATGTTTCTAGGAAGAAGTTGCTGCGGCTGAGGTCGAAGAGGTTGCTGCCTGTGTTCTCCTTTAGGATTTTGATGGACTCCTGTCTCACATTGAGGTCTTTCAACCATTTGGAGTCTATTTTTGTGTGTGGTGTAAGGAAATGGTCCAGTTTCATTCTTCTGCATGTGGCTATCCAATTTTCCCAACACCATTTGTTGAAGAGACTGTCTTTTTTCCATTGGACATTCTTTCCTGCTTTGTCAAAGATGAGTTGACCATAGAGTTGAGGGTCCATTTCTGGGTTCTCTATTCTGTTCCATTGATCTATGTGCCTGTTTTTGTGCCAGTACCATACTGTCTTGATGATGAGAGCTTTGTAATAGAGCTGGAAGTCCGGAATTGTGATGCCGCCAGCTTTGCTTTTCTTTTTCAACATTCCTCTGGCTATGCCAGGTCTTTTCTGGTTCCATACAAATTTTAGGATGATTTGTTCCATTTCTTTGAAAAAAGTGGATGGTATTTTGATGGGGATTGCATTGAATGTGTAGATTGCGCTAGGTAGCATTGACATCTTCACAATATTTGTTCTTCCAATCCATGAGCATGGAACGTTTTTCCATTTCTTTGTGTCTTCCTCAATTTCTTTCATGAGTATTTTATAGTTTTCTGAGTACAGATTTTTGCCTCTTTGGTTAGATTTATTCCTAGGTATCTTATGGTTTTGGGTGCAATTGTAAATGGGATCGACTCCTTAATTTCTCTTTCTTCTGTCTTGTTGTTGGTGTATAGGAATGCCACTGATTTCTGTGCATTGATTTTATATCCTGCCACTTGACTGAATTCCTGTATGAGTTCTAGCAGTTTTGGGGTGGAGTCTTTTGGGTTTTCCACATAAAGTATCATATCATCTGCAAAGAGTGAGAGTTTGACTTCTTCTTTGCCGATTTGGATGCCTTTTATTTCTTTTTGTTGTCTGATTGCTGTGGCTAGGACTTCTAATACTATGTTGAATAGCAGTGGTGATAGTGGACATCCCTGCCGCATTCCTGACCTTAGGGGGAAAGCTCTCAGTTTTTCCCCATTGAGAATGATATTCACTGTAGGTTTTTCATAGATGGCTTTTATGATATTGAGGTATGTACCCTCTATGCCTATACTCTGAAGAGTTTTGATCAAGAAAGGATGCTATACTTTGTCAAATGCTTCTTCTGCATCTATTGAGAGGATCATATGATTCTTGTTCTTTCTTTTGTTAATGTATTGTATTACATTGATTGATTTGTAGATGTTGAACCAACCTTGCAGCCCAGGGATAAATCCCACTTGGTCATGGTGAATAATCCTTTTAATGTACTGTTGGATCCTATTGGCTAGTATTTTGGAGAGAATTTTTGCATCCATGTTCATCAGGGATATTGGTCTGTAATTCTCCTTTTTGATGGGGTCTTTGTCTGGTTTTGGGATCAAGGTAATGCTGGCCTCATAAAATGAGTTTGGAAGTCTTCCTTCCATTTCTATTTTTTGGAACAGTTTCAGAAGGATAGGTATTAATTCTTCTTTAAATGTTTGGTAGAATTCCCCTGGGAAGCCATCTGGCCCTGAGCTTTTGTTTTTTGGGAGATTTTTGATGACTGCTTCAATTTCCTTAGTGGTTATAGGTCTGTTCAGCTTTGCTATTTCTTCCTGGTTCAGGTTTGGTAGTTGATACATCTCTAGGAATGCATCCATTTCTTCCAGATTATCTCATTTGCTGGCATATAGTAGCTCATAATATGTTCTTATAATTGTTTGTATTTCTTTGGTGTTGGTTGTGATCTCTCCTCTTTCATTCATGATTTTATTTTTTTGGGTCATTTCTCTTTTCTTTTTGGTAAGTCTGGCCAGGGGTTTATCAATCTTATTAATTCTTTCAAAGAACCAGCGCCTAGTTTTGTTGATCTGTTCTACTGTTCTTTTGGTTTCTATTTCATTGATTTCTGCTCTGATCTTTATTATTTCTCTTCTCCTGCTGGGTTTAGGCTTTATTTGTTGTTCTTTCTCTAGCTCCTTTAGGTGTAGGATAAGGTTGTGTATTTGAGACCTTTCTTGTTTCTTGAGAAAGGCTTGTATTGCTATATACTTTCCTCTTAGGACCGTCTTTGCTGCATCCCAAAGATTTTGAACAGTTGTGTTTTCATTTTCATTGGTTTCCATGAATTTTTTAAAATTCTTCTTGAATTTCCTGTTTGACCCATTTATTGTTCATTAGGATGCTCTTTAGCCTCCATGTATTTGAGTTCTCTCTGACTTTCCTCTTGTGATTGAGTTCTAGTTTCAAAGCATTGTGGTCTGAAAATATGCAAGGAATGATCACAATCTTTTTGTACCCGTTGAGACATGATTTGTGACCTAGGATGTGATCTATTCTGTAGAATGTTCCATGGACATTAGAGAAGAATGTGTATTCTGTTGCTTTGGGATGGAATGTTCTGAATATATCTGCTCAGTCCATTTGGTCCAGTGTGTCATTTAAAGCCTTTATTTCCTTTTTGATCTTTTGCTTAGATGATCTGTCCATTTCAGAGGGGGGGGTGTTAAAGTCCCCTATTATTATGGTATTGTTGTCGATGTGTTCCTTTGCTTTTGTTATTAATTGGCTTATGTAATTGGCTGCTCCCATGTTAGGGGCATAGATATTTACAATTGTTAGATCTTCTTGTTGGATAGACCCTTTAAGTAGGATATAGTGTCCTTCCTCATCTCTTATTACAGTCTTTGGTTTAAAATCTAATTTTTCTGATATAAGGATTGCCACCCCAGCTTTCTTTTGATGTTCATTAACATGGTAAATGGTTTTCCACGCCCTCACTTTCAATCTGGGGGTTTCTTTGGGTCTAAAATGAGTCTCTTGCAGACAGCATATTGATGGGTCTTGTTTTTTTATCCAATCTGATAGCCTGTGTCTTTTGTTTGGGGCATTTAGCCCATTTACATTCAGGGTAACCACTGAAAGATAGGAATTTAGTGCCATTGTATTGCCTGTAAGGTGACTGTTCCTGTATATTGTCTGTGTTCCTTTCTGGTCTATGTTGCTAAGGACCCCTTTCAAGATTTCTTGTAGGGCTGGTTTCGTGTTTGCAAATTCCTTTAGTTTTGTTTGTCCTGGAAGCTTTTTATCTCTCCTTCTATTTTCAATGAGAGCCTAGCTGGACATAGCATTCTTGGCTGCATATTTTTCTCATTTAGTGCTCTGAATATATCCTGCCAGTCCTTTCTGGCCTGCTAGGTCTCTGTGGATAGGTCTGTTGCCAATCTAATGTTTCTACCATTGTAGGTTACAGATCTCTTGTCCCGAGCTGGTTTCAGGATTTTCTCTTTGTCTCTGAGACTTGTTAAGTTTTACTATTGGATGTCGGGGTCTTCACTTATTTTTACTGATTTTGAGGGGGTTCTCTGTGCCTCCTGAATTTTGATGCCTGTTTCCTTCCCCAAATTAGGAAAGTTCTCTGTTATAATTTGCTCCAATATACTTCTGCCCCTCTCTCTTTCTTCTTCTGGGATCCCAATTATTCTAATGTTGTTTCATCTTATGGTATCGCTTATCTCTCAGATTTTGCCCTCGTGATCCAGTAGTTCTTTATCTCTCTTTTTCTCAGCTTCTTTATTCTCCATCATTTGGTCTTCTAGATCACTATTCTCTCTTCTACCTCAGTTATCCTAGCAGTCAGAGCACCCATTTTTGATTGCATCTCCTTAATAGCCTTTTGATTTCAACTTGGTTAGATTTTAGTTCTTTTATTTCTCCAGAAAGGGTTTCTCTAGTATCTTCCATGCTTTTTTCAAGCCCAGCTAGTATCTTTATAATCGTCATTCTGAACTCTAGTTCCAACATCTTACTAATGTCTGTATTGATTAGGTCCCAGGCAGTCGGTACTGCTTCTTGTTCTTTATTTTGAGGTGAGCTTTTCCGTCTTGTCATTTTGTCCAGAGAATAGATGAATGAGAGAACAAAATGCTAACAGAGTAACAATGACCCCAGAAAAATATACACTAAACAAATCAGAAGAGATCTGAAACCGGGGAATAGAAAGGGAAAGAAAGAAAAAGAAAAAGGAAGAAAAAGAAAAAGAAAAAAAAAGAATATGATCAAGTATGATCAGGCTGGTGAAGAGATCAGTGACACATACTAGAATTTGGGTGTATTTTGGTCTGGTAGAAGAAACTGCCTCCCAAAATTTTAAAGAAAGAAAAACATATATGTACAAAAATAAGGGTAAATACGATGAAGGGACGGACTATGACTGTAAAGATGAATATTATAAAAGATTTTATAAAATTAATTGATAAGAAGTTGGTTGAAAAAAGAAAGGAGAGGATTTAAAAAAAAAATTCGAGAGAATGTGATCAGGCAGGAGACTAGAACAAAGCCATATACTAGAGATTTAGGGTATATTTTGGTCTGTTAGAAGAAACTGTATCCCAAAATTTTAAAGAGAGAACTTATATATATACAAAAAATAAGGTTAACTACAATGAAGGGATAAAACATGACTCTAAAAATGAAAAATAAAAAAGATTTTTAAAAAAGGGATTGATAAGATGTTGGTTGAAAAAGG
Organism: Halichoerus grypus; assembly: GCF_964656455.1. NCBI lineage: Eukaryota > Metazoa > Chordata > Mammalia > Carnivora > Phocidae > Halichoerus > Halichoerus grypus. Next base: position 96,612,759 of record NC_135715.1, read on the forward strand.
GAAAAAGAAAAATTAAAAAAAAATAGAAGAAGAAAAAAAGAAAATTAAAAAAATTAACTTTGAAAGACTAAAGAATCAGGGGTAAAAAGCCATGAAATCTATGTGCTGTATTCCCCCAGTGCTGGAGTTCTGCTGTTCTCATTGATCGGTAAACTTGGTCTTGGCTGGCTGTTCTTGCTGATCTTCTGGGGGAGGGGTCTGTTGCCGTGGTTCTCAAATGTCTTTGCCGGAGGCGGAATTGCCCCTCCCTTGCTGGGCCATGCTAAGTAATCTGCTCAGGTTTGCTCTCGGGAGCTTTTGCTCCCTGCAAGCTTTCCGTACAGCTTTGGAGGACGAGAGTGAAAATGGCGGCCTCCCAGTCTCCGCCCGGAGGAGCCGAGAACTCGGGGCCCCACTCCTCAGTGTGCCCCCAGAGAAAAGCAGTCAATCACTCACGTCTCCCCAGTCTCCGGCCGCACTCCGTGCTCACCCGGCCTGTGACCTAGCATTTCTATCTCTGGCACCCAACCCCGTGTGGAGTCTCCAAACCCAGCAGATCCCTGCGGTGCCCTCCTGAGCTGCTCCTCCCGGGAGAGGAAGGGGAGTCTCCCCGGATCTGCTGCTTGTTGGGTCCCTGCTGGAGGAGAAGTGGCCCGACTGTGCCACGGATCACAGTTTATGGCAACCTCGAGCTGAGAGCCCATGCCTTGGCTCCCTCTCTGCAGCCGGCTTCCCCACTCTGATACCTGGGAGCTCTGCCGCACTCAGACACCCCCAGTCTTTCTGTGACCCCGAAGGTCCTGAGACCACACTGTCCCAGCGAGGCTTCCACCCCCTGCTTAGCCACTGGAGTGACATCCCTCAGTGGAGCGGACTTCTAAAAGTTCCAATTTTGTGTTCTGGGCTCTATCACTTGCTGGTATTGGCTGATGGAGGCTCCCTTCCCCCACGGTCTATCTTCCCAAATATCGCCTCAGATTCACTTCTCCACACGTCCTACCTTTCAGAAAGTGGTCGCTTTTCTGTTCAGAGAGTTGCTGCTATTCTTTTCTTCGATCTCCTGCTGAGTCCGGAGGTGTTCAGAATGGTTTGATAGCTATCTACCTGAAATACTGGGACCAGACGAAATTTAGGTCTCCTACTCCTCTGCCATCTTGTTCCTCCCCCAGAAGGAGAGACTTTTAAGAGAGATAAAATTGTCAATGAGTTTAGAAAACTAATTATCCCAAGAGCTTCACCAGGATAATATGCAAGTAGTTTTAATAAAAGGTTGTAAATTGTAATGACTCTTCCTTGACACTATGAACAATATTGTAACAGTAACCGTTAACAGTAATCTATATGTGTAATCATAAGAATAGTTTTTAAGAGTGAATTATAAGACTAATTGTAAAGATAACTGCTTTAATAATTAAGTACAATAGCAAAAGGAAGTTCCAAAATGAAAGTTCACAGAGTTAAGTGTCTGGTAACCTGAATTGCACAAGTATGAAGGTGTGACTAAGAGAAAAAAAAAAAAAAAGGTGTGTGTGTGGGGGGGGGAATTCCATAGATTTCACTATTTTCTCCAGGTCTCAGGAATTGTAAAATTGATCAAAGCACTCTTCTAAGATGAAATGTTCTTTGCTTTGAAGGATATTAGTATTACAATAAATTATACAAAAGTAAATTACACTGAATAAAATCCTTCTATTATGACTGAGATGTTTAGTAAACAAAACTCTTAGGGGAATTCCATGAAAATAAAATCAGAATACCACCTCATTATCACAGAGCTTGCTGCTCTGAATGAATACAGTAACTAGGACTGAGCCTATGAAGAAGGGATTTTGCACAGTTGCTTTCACTGCTATATCTCCATCCTATTGACAGTATTTGGTTCATATTAGGCACTCAATTTGTACATAATTGTGGTGAGGATGAGGAAACATCCAGAAATTAAATTTTATATGAGACTAAGTTATCTTGAGTTTGGGAATTTTAGCTAAGTAAGAGTTAGATAGTCATATATATAGTAAGGAATACTTTAATCAGAGAAATTATATGCACAAGGACCTTGAGGCAAGAAAGTGCTTAAATAGTTCATGTAATTAAATAAAATGTGGACAGTTGGATTAGAGACATCAAGAACATCAGGCTGGAGAGGAAACATGGGTCATATCCTAGAGGGTCTTTTTAATCATGAATTTTGTTTAAGAGTTTGGGATTTTTCAAATTATTTAAATCAAGAAATTTTATGACATCATGTTAAAGTATAAACGGTTCAAGTATAATTTTGAAATTTAACAGTTATATCCTAAAGTTTAAAATATTTTTGGTGCCAGATATGATGAAGGTTAATGCATTAATTTCATTCAATGTGTAATTTTATGTAATGTAAAATAAACTGAAGACATCAAGGCATACACACAGGCTTCTAGAATGTGAATCTCTGATATTTGTGGGTCACAGATGAAGTTAAAATCTACAATCTCTCCTCTAGAATTTTAATTATTGCAAATTTTGCCAAAAACTGATTCACGATTTATTATTATTGTCACCTAAATGAATACTAAATTCAAAAACCTAAACACAAATATAAATTAAATAGTAGTTATTGCAACACTGTAGACTGAACACTAGAAGTCTAAGGGTTTTTCCCCTACTCTATATTGTGAGTCTAGTCTTCAATGATTTTTGTCTTGCACTTGAGAGATAGCTAAGGTGGTGCTTTTGTTCATTTTTAAGAGACAATGAAAGTACCTATTTTTAAACAGAATCATACCAAATTAAACAAAGGCAGTTTCTTGCTATAATCATAGCTTTTAGCAAACTATTACAAGTACTTAATCATTTCTTCTTGCTATAAAAATACATGAAATTTGCAAAGGCGAACATACTGAATAGAACATCTAATTTTGTGTAGCGTCAGAGGGTCTCAGTAGCTGCTTATCCCTCTTAATTTAAATCACACCATTTCATTACAGACCTCCTCAGGAAGAAGAGTGGACAAGAGCCCAGGCTTCAAAATCAAGCTAACCTGGATCTAAATCTTGGTACAGCCACTTATAATACCTATGTTACTTCTGGGATGTTTCATAATCTGAGTCTTGGGTTTCTCATCTGTAAAATAGAGGCAGCAATATTTTAATCAGTCTTGTTGTGAGTTACATAAGATAACTTTTATATATTGCTTAATACCTCACTTACCTATCATATATAAGCTTCTAATAAATAGTCATGGTTATAAAAAACATTGGACTTCTTAATCTTCTCTTAATATTTCTTAGAAAATTCAACATCTGTTCATGGAACCTGACTATTTTTTTCATGTTTTCTTTCAGTTTATATTTATATTTTCCGTGGGTAAGATTTTCCATGTGTAAATAACTTATCTTCCTCCTGAGATGATGAACTGGACAATGTTTCTTTCACTTTAACAATAAGAATAAAATAAATTAAAAAAAAATCTTCCTAATGATAGGAATTGCAGCTTATAGCATGCACCATGTCTGTAAACAAATAGGGTACAAGGAAAAAGGAAAAAAGACATACAAAGCTACTTCATGAAATATATCTTTTTGTCTCGGATTTCATCTTAAATATAAATTAAATGATAATTGGAATTGGATTATTTTTCAGTATTTTTTAACTGTTTAAACCTGGTAATGATGCAATTTTAGTATTTAATATGCTTATGTGAGTCTCAAAATCAACTTCTGAAGTAAAGAATCAGGTACTTTCAACTGTATTTTATGAGGAAACTGGAAATCAGTCATTTGGAATAACTGGCCCATGTTTAAAAAGCAGGTAATGAGTCAAATGCTTAATCTAAATACCACATCATTTTACACATCAGATTAATGTACTAGGGGCGCCTGGGTGGCTCAGTCGTTAAGCATCTGCCTTTGGCTCAGGTCATGATCTCAGGGTCCTGGGATCGGGTCCTGCATTGGGCTCCTTGCTCCGCGGGAAGCTTGCTTCTCCGAACTCTCCCACTCCCCCTGCTTGTGTTCCTTCTCTTGCTGTGTCTATGTCAAATAAATAAATAAAATCTTTAAAAAAAATTAATGTACTAATGATTTATATAAAGAAAATAAGAAATCTAAACTAGACACCAAAGCTGAAAAGAGTTTTCAAGGAAATACTGAGGGAAAGAAACTTAACTCACTAATGTAGCAGATGATGCTTTTCAGCACTGATTCAGGTTAAAAATGAGGAACTGTCTATAACTTTTTTTTTTTTAAAGATTTTATTTATTTATTTGACAGAGAGATAGAGAGAACAAGTAGGCAGAGAGGCAGGCAGAGGGAGAGGGAGAAGCGGGCTTCCCGCAAAGCAGGGAGCCCGATGTGGGGCTCGATCCCAGGACCCTGGGATCATGACCTGAGCCAAAAGCAGCCACTTAACCAACTGAGCCACCCAGGCGCCCCACTTTTTTTTTTTTTTTAATTTCTAATGCATCTTGAGGGGTGAATAGCTATCATCTTACAGCCTATTGAGAGCACTGTCATGTTTTCTTTAGCAGAATGAGATAGGATTGAAGGCCACTGACCTGGGATTATCTTAAAAATAATTCTTAAAGGAAGAGAAGGAATACAGTAAGAAGCTGATGAGGTTCAACAGTCTTACACAATTCACAGCACTCACCATAGCACATACCCTCCCCAATTTCTATCACCCAGCCACCCCCAGACCTGTACCTCTGGAACAAATATTATATGTTAATTTAAAAAAAAAAAAAAAGATAGTAGGAAGGGAAAAATGAAGGGGGGGGGGAATCGTAGGGGGAGATGAACCATGAGAGACTATGAACTCTGAGAAACAAACTGAGGGTTCTGGGGGGGGGGGATGGGTTAGCCTGGTGATGGGTATTAAAGAGGGCATGTATTGAATGGAGCACTGGGTGTTATATGCAAACAATGAATCATGGAACACTACATCAAAAACTAATGATGTAATGTATGGTGATTAACATAACAATAAAAACTAATGATGTAATGTATGGTGATTAACATAACAAAATAAAATAAAATTAAAATCATTTATTTCACAGGAAGATACACATTTAGCCCTGCCTGCTATATAAGCACATTTTTATTAAAGTTACCTAACTTGAGAATTTGATTAGCATCAGAAGAGAAATTAAGAGTGGGATGAACATAAATACAGCAAGGTAAGCATAGAAGAAAATTTGCAAAACAAAAACCACTTCACAGTTGAACTTAAACTTCTTGGATCTGGGCGCCTGGGTGGCTCAGTTGGTTAAGCGACTGCCTTCGGCTGGGGTCATGATCCTGGAGTCCCGGGATCGAGTCCCACATCGGGCTCCCTGCTCAGCGGGGAGTCTGCTTCTCCCTCTCCCGCTCCCCCCTCTTGTGCTCTCTCTCTCTCTCAAATAAATAAAAAAAAATCTTAAAAAAAAAAAAAAAAAAAAACTTGGATCTATTTCTAGTTTACTTTAAAAACATTTTTGTGGCCATTTTTCTTTCTTTTTTTTTAAAGATTTTATTTATTTATCTGACAGAGAGAGACACAGAGAGAGAGGGAACACAAGCGGCGGGAGTGGGAGAGGGAGAAGCAGGCTTCCCACGGAGCAGGGTGCCCGATGTGGGGCTCGATCCCAGGACCCTGGGACCAGGACCTGAGCCGAAGGCAGACGCTCAATGACTGAGCCACCCAGGAGCCCCTGTGGCCATTTTTCTAAGCAACTTTGTCAGAAGAATGACAATCTAATTTAAGTTTAATGCTAGTATTTTTAAATTTTGAATTATATATTAATTTGTGCTATACCTTTGCTGGACCAAAATATTTTATTTATGCTTCCTTCAACTTACTAATACTGTAGTATTAATATAACTTAGGAGTGAATATTAATAAAAGAATTTATACCAGCAAAAAAAAAAAAAAACACAAAGAAGCTGATGAGATATGGAAGCAAATCTTTGGGATAGGGATAGATATAAGGTGTTTGGAACTGAAGACAACAGGACAGAAGAGTGAACATTGGGTGAAATTTGAATGAAATACAGGGGAAAGATTTCAATGAAATAAGAGGAAATGAATTCAGATCTTCATTTACAGCTTTTGTTCCTAATTTATGTTCATTACTAGATCCCATAACATTGAAAACCAATTAAAAAAAATCGTATTAATGGGAAAACAAACTTCCCTGACATTTCAAATGTCATTATTACTTTATCAAATCTATCTACACTTCTTACAACCATTTGTGAATTCAAATATATTTACATTTATACTGTCCTTGTTTATTATATAGTATCATTTGATAAAAAACAGAATTATACATAACATTTATTCAGTTTTTAAAACAGAACTATAAATAATATTTTTCCATTTTTAAATGTATATAAAGAATTTCCATAAGCTTTTTGGAATCTACTAAGATACATTTCCTATAAATTGGTAGTTTACAGTATTATATTAAAAAATCATTTCAGATGGCCTCCCTTTCTGCAAATAAAAGGATGGTCCTTGCTGAATCATTCATTTTCAATTCCTAACTTTAAAATAAATCTTCCCAAGATAATGAAGGATGTGTAAGTAACAAGTGGTTTCTTAGGAGGATTCTGAAAATCAGGGAAGAGGTAGTGTACATTAAACATTTTCTTAATAAATCAATTTGTAATTAATATACTTGAATGTTATTTCAGGGAATGATACCTCATAATTTACTTCATTTTACAAAACAGATCTTAAGTGTACTTTCGGGATACTAGAAAGTAAAAATTGCTCATGCAAATAACATTTTGCTTAAGTTTTATATAAAAGTCATTGAACTTAGAATAGCAGAAGAACTGGCAATAAGATATCTTTGATGTGATAATACAATATTGGGACAAAAACATTTGCTTGATTAGATTTTAAAAGATTAGAAGGTGAAGAAAGATTTAAATCACACATACTAATTTGGTTTAGAAAGGCTGGAGGATATAATGTCCGTGTTTAAATTCAAATTTTAAATTAACAAATGTTTCATGTGAAGAAGATAAAAGTAATTGGAGAATTTCTGACCGTGCACTTGAAACTCAGACAACATTTCTATTGTTATTTGAGGATAGATTTTTTTATGGTTTTTGTTTGGTATAATTTTATCAGGATTTGTGATTTTGTGGCAATTTCTCACTGGATTTGATGTTGGGGGTGAAATGATGAACTGGTACTCTATAGCAAAATAAGTATATTTTGTATACTATTTTGTTAAAGTTACTTATTATCTTAAATTTAGAGAATTAATCTCATTTCTCAGAGATTATTTTCTTGCTAACAGTTATAGATAAAGGTAATATAATGAAATTTCTATTTTTTCCTTTGGACGGTACAGCCAATTCAATCTAATTATAGCACAGATATATTTGTAGTTAGGCAAAACTCGTGGTCTTTATGCTAGCAGGCAACTTCAACATTTATATCATTAATTTACTTGTGAACTCTGACTAATACAGAGATAGTCTGTGGTAGAAAGGTTGTTTTACTCCATCAGACATTTATCCTCAGGTGCATTCATGTATCTATTCATTCAACAAAATGCTTGCCAAATCACTGTCACTAAACATGAAGGAAAAAATATCAATAGGTGATTTATTGGACTGATTAAAGTCATTCATTCATTCAACAAACAACCCTAGCTAGCTGAGATTGTCAGCCTACAGAACTGTGAAAGAAGACAATAAATTGTTAGGTTAAGTCACTAGGTTTGGGGGCTCAAAAACTAGTTTGCTATGTAGTAATAAACAAAGCATGTATTTTAATATGCTTCTGATAGGACCTAGTTAAATATAGAATGAAATAATTCTACTTTGTGAATATTCAGGTAACTGTGCAGACTTTCTTTGAATAAATAGATATTTAGTATTCTTACTTGCCAAAACTGAACTCTGAACAATGAACTCGGAGCAAATGAACAGTGATACTTTTGTCTCTTCCTTCAGGTAGATTGAAAATATTGAGATGGATTAGCTTTTGGTGTTCATACTCATACTTCTAGCTGCCTTCTCAGACAAGATTTTAGGTTAAATGAGAAAGAATAATTAGGACTCTTCTGGTTTCCGGTCCCATGTGTAATGAGCTGGACAGGCTGAAATATCAACAACTCTTCTTAGACCCCTAAGAGAGAGAGGGCACAGTGCAAACCACTGCCCCCAATATTAGAGAGACAAGTGAATACAGGGAGTTGTGGCTTACTAGAGCAGACTCACAAGCAGAAACCATGCAGGAACCAGAGCTGGGGTAGAGAAACCTGAACTGTAATTGACAAATTGCTGGTGGCTCCGTGTGGACCTCTCTAATAGGCAAACCTCTTAACCCACAATATTGTACCTCCAGGAGATCAGCCAGGTTCTCACAGTAAATATAGGAGAAAAACTCCTTCAGGCTTGCAGCAGGGGGAGGAAAGAAGCCATTTTTGAAATAAACCAGAGCCTCTGTTCTTTTTCACAAGGTCTACCCTCAGAGGAATCTAGTTAACCAGAGCCTCACCTGCTGAAGTATTATGTGAGCCTAACTGACCTGGGAAAGGGAAATATCCAAGTCCAGTGTGCTCTACCTGTCCTGTCCAACCTAAGGAGAGGAGAAATAGAAATTGAGACATACCTGTGAAGATCCCAGTCCAGAGGTATAAGCTCAAAAAGATATTGAGACCTCGTCACAGGCTACAGAATGCTTCCCCCATCAAACATATATACCTCACCACCACATTACTAAAGGGCTATTTATAGCAGTAAAAGGGCTTTTTGTCCAGTAGAGAACAGAATGTCCAAGGATCATGGAACAACTACAAAATGAAGAACATACACTTAATGAGAACACCAGAAAAAGGAAAAGAGAAAGGAGCAGAAGAAATGTTTGAAACAATAATGGCTGAGAATTTCCCCAAATTATTGTCAGATATCTAGGAAACCCAGAGTACATTTTTATTTCTTTTTTTTAATCAGCTCCTCATTTTCAAGTCTGCTTTGTCTGATATTAATATAGCTACTCTTGCTTTCTTTTCATTAGTGTTAACATGATATATTTTTCTCCCTCCATTTACTTATAATCTAAATGTGTCTTTATATTTAAAATGGTTTCGGGGCGCCTGAGTGGCTCAGTCGTTAAGCATCTGCCTTCGGCTCAGGTCATGATCCCAGGGTCCTGGGATCGAGCCCCGCATCGGGCTCCCTGCTCTGCGGGAAGCCTGCTTCTCCCTCTCCCACTCCCCCTGCTTGTGTTCCCTTTCTTGCTGTGTCTCTCTCTGTCAAATAAATAAAATCTTTAAAAAAAAATAAAATAAAATAAAAAAATAAAATAAAATGGTTTCTTGCGGACAACACAGAGTTGGGTGGTATTTTTTGATGCTTTTGAGACTGTCTTTTAATTGGTACATTTAGACCATTGACTTTCAAAGTGATTATTGATATAGTTGGATTAATATCTATTATATCTGTTACTATTTTCTATTTGGCAACCGTCTTCATGGTTCCTATTTTTGTTGTTGTGCCTTTTCTGTTTTTTGTAGTTTAACTGAGCATTTTATATGATTCCATTTTTTCTTCTTCTATCTTATCATACCAATTACACTTCTTTTTTTTTAATGGTTGCCCTAGAGAGTTTGCAATACACATTTACAACTAATCCAAGCCCAGTTTTTTTAAATTTAATTTAATTTTATTATGTTATGTTATTCACCATACAATACATCATTAGTTTCTGATGTAGTGATCCACGATTCATTGTTTCATTTAACACCCAGTGATCCATGCAGTACGTGCCTTCCTTAATACCCATCACCAGGCTAACCCATCCCCCCACCCCCCTCCCCTCTAAAACCCTCAGTTTGTTTCTCTGAGTCCATAGTCTCTAATGGTTCGTCTTCCCCTCCAATTTCCCCCACTTCATTTTTCCCTTCCTTCTCCTACTGTCCTCTATGCTATTCCTTATGTTCCATAAGGAAGTGAAACCATATGATAATTGACTTTCTCTGCTTGACTTATTTCACTTAGCATAATCTCCTCCAGTCCCAACCATGTTGAGGTAAAAGTTGGGTATTCATCCTTTCTGATGGCTGAGTAGTATTCCATTGTATATATGAACCACATCTTCTTTATCCATTCGTCTGTGGAAGGGCATCTCGACTCTTTCCATAGTTTGGCTATTGTGGACACTGCTGCTATGAATATTGGGGTGCATATGGCCCTTCTTTTCACAACATCTGTGTCTTAGGGGTAAATACCCAGTAGTGCAATTGCTGGGTCATAGGGTAGCTCTATTTTTTAATTTCTTGAGGAACCTCCACACTGTTTTCCAAAGTGGCTGCACCAACTTGCAATCCCACCAATAGTGTAAGAGGGTTCCCCTTTCTCCACAACCTCTCCAACATTTGTTGTTTCTTACCTTGTCAATTTTTGCCATTCTAACTGGTATAAGGTGGTATCTCAATGTGGTTTTGATTTGAATTTCCCTGATGGCTAATGATGATGAACATTTTTCATGTGTCTGTTAGCCATTTGTCTGTCTTCTTTGGAGAAGTGTCTGTTCATGTCTTCTGCCCATTTTTTGACTTGATTATTTGTTTTTTGGGTGTTGAGTTTGAAAACTTCTTTATAGATCTTGGAAATCAGTGCTTTGTCTGTAGTGTCATTTGCAAATATCTTCTCCCATTCTGTGGGTTGCCTCTTTGTTTTGTTGACTGTTTCCTTTGCTCTGCAGAAGTTTTTTATCTTGATGAAGTCCCAAAAGTTCATTTTTGCTTTTGTTTCACTAGCCTTTGGAGATGTATCTTGAAAGAAGTTGCTGTGGCCGATGTCAAAGAGGTTACTGCTTATGTTCTCCTCTAGGATTTTGATGGATTCCTGTCTCACACTGAGGTCTTTCATCCCTCCTGAGTTTATCTTTGTGTATGGTGTTAGAGAATGGTCGAGTTTCATTCTTCTGTATATAGCTGTCCAATTTTCCCAGCACCATTTATTGAAGAGACTGTCTTTATTTCCATTGCATATTTTTTCCTGCTTTGTTGAAGATTATTTGACCATAATGTTGAGGGTCCATATCTGGGCTCTCTATTCTGTTCCATTGGTCTATATGTCTGTTTTTGTGCCAGTATCATGCTGTCTTGGTGATCACGGCTTCGTAATACAGCTTGAAATCTGGCAACGTGATGCCCCCAGCTTTGTTTTTCTTTTTCAACGTTTCCTTGGGGGCTTTTGTTCTCTGGTGGCTTTCCCTGGCAGCTTTCCACGTCTCTTCCAAGAGTCAGAGCAGAAGAGATTGCTTCCAACCCTCTGCCTCATAGCAGAGAGATCACAGTCTATTCTTCAGTGAGCTCTCCAGGCCACACTATCTCCGGTTCTGTCTGTGCTGCTATAAACTGCAGTGTCCTGGGTTGTGCGCCACTCAGCAGCGCTCCCAGTCCTGCCTCCAGGTCGGGGCATGTCTCTGCCCTTTGAGCTTCTAACACTGCCAGCTGCCACCAGTTCACACGTGCGGCCCCGCCACTCCAGGTTTCAGTCCAGGGGGCTGCCCTAAAGACCTTTCTCCGCAGTTTGTGCCCTGTCCCCAGCATGGGAGGCTTTTGTGCTCCTGTGTTATTTCACCCTCCTGGCACCAGGGCTTATGGCAGCTCCCTCCCCCTTCCATTTATCTTCCGATGTCTGCCCGAGGAATCACGGCTCCCTGCTTTATACTTCAAAACCAACCACCTGTGATATTCTGTTTGTAGAGATCCAGATCTATCTTCTTACATCTTAGGCTGATTTCGTGGGTGTTCAGAGTGGTCTGGTAGATATCCAGCTCAATTCCGGGGACCGGTTGGAATAGGGTCCCCTACTCCTCCACCAGCTTTTCTGAATTCCCAAGTCCACCTTTTAATAACACTATACCACTCCACAGGTAGTGTGAGTCCCATAAAATGATGAAGTAATCCTATTTCTTCCTTTCTGTCCTTTGCATTGTTAGCTGTCATTTATTTCATTTATATATAAGCATACATGTGTGCATAAGATATAGACATAAGCATACATAATCAAATACATTGTTGCTATTTTTGCACACTGACATACGTTAGATCAATTAAGAATAAGATAAATAAAACTTTTTATTTTACACCTGTTTATTCCCTCTTTGATGCACTTTTATTATTTATGCATGTTCAAGTTACTGACCTGTATTGTTTTGATTCTCTCTAAAGAATTTAACATTTCTTGCAAGGCAGGCCTACCAGCAACAAAGTGCCTCAATTTTTATTTTTCTGAGAAAGTGCTGGATAATGTATTCTATAGATGTCAATTATGTCCAGATGACTGATGGTGTTGTTGAGATCAACTATGTTTTTAAATAAATTGAATCTATCATTAATAAACTTACAAAATAAATTTATAAAATAGAAAAAAACACCAGGCCCAGGTGGGTTCACTGATGAATTCTACCAAAATTTTAAGGGAGAAATCTCTACAATCTCTTTCAGAGGATAGAAGCGTAAGAAATACTTCCTTACTCATACTAGATGACTAGTATTATTCTTATACCAAAACCAGACAAAAACATCACAACAAAACTACAGAACAATATTTCTCATAATCATAGACATAAAAAACCTTAACAAAATACTAACAAATTGAATTCAACAATATATAAAAATTAAAAGAGTTATACACCATGACCAAGAAGAATTTATCTCAGGTATGCAAGGCTAGTTCAACATTGAAAATAAATTAATGCAATCCACCAAATCAACAGGCTAAAAAGGAAAAAAAAATCACATGATCATGTCAATAGATGCAGAAAAACCATTTTGCAAAATCTATTACCCATTCACAATAAAAACTCTCAATAAAGTAGGAATACAGAAGAATTTCTTCCACACAATAAAGGATATCTATAAAAAATCCACAGTTAACATCATACTTAATGGTGAGAAACTCAAAGCTTTTCCATCAATATCACATACAAGGCAAGGGTGTCCCCTCCAACCACTCCTTTTCAACATCATGCTCAAGTCCTTGTTAATGCCATAAGTCAAGAAAAGGAGAAAAAAAGTGTACAGATTGGGAAGGAAAAAATAAAACAGTTCTATTAAAAAATGACATGATCATCTATGTAGAAAACCCAAAAGAACTGACAAAAATCTCCTTAAACTAATGATCATACCAAGGTTGCAAATTACAAGATTAATATTCAAAGTCAATGCTCTCCTATATATCAACAATGAACAACTGGAATTAAAAAAAAATACCATTCATGTTAGCACCCTCAAATGAAATCCTGAGGTATAAATCTAAAAAAAATGTACAAGATCTGTATGCAGTATACAATAAAACTCTGATGAACAAAATCAAAGAAAATAAATAACTGCAGAGATATTCCATCTTCATGGATAGGAAGACTCAATATTGTCAAGATGTCAGCTCTTCCCAAATTGACATATGGATTGAATGCAACCCCAATCAAAATTCCAGCTAGATATTTTGTAGATATTGACAATAACTGACTAATTCTAAATTCTATATGGTGATGCAAAAGATTCAGAATAGCCAACATAATATTAAAGGAGAAGAACAAAGTTGGAGGACTGATACTATGCAACTTCAAGACTTACTTTCAGCTATAGTAATTGAGATACTGTGGTATTGGTGAGAGAACAGAGAAATATATCAATGGAATAGAACATAAAGCCCAGAAGGAGACTGCCATAAATACAGTCAACTGATCTTCGACAAAGGAACAAAGGTAGTACAATGGAGCAAGATATCCTGTTTGAGAACTGGTGCTGGAACAACTGGATATTGACATGCAAAGTAAATAAATAATAATCTAAATACAGAACATACACTCTTCACAAAAATTAACTCAAAATAGATCATAGGTTTAAATGTAAAATGCAAAATTTAGAAGACAACATAAAAGAAAACCTAGATGAACTTGGGTATGGGAATGCCTTTTTAAATATAACACCAAAGACATGATCCATGAAAGAAATAACTGATAAGCTGTACTTCATTAAAATTAAAAACTCTACCTTCTGCACTATGTAAGACAATGTCAAGAGATTACAAGTCACAGACTCAGAAAATATTTTCAAAAGACATATCCTGATAAAGGACTGTTATACAAAATATACAAAGAACACTTAATAAGAAAAGAAACCAGATTAAAAAATGGGGCTAGTGAATTTAACAGACAACTCACCAAAGATGCTATATGGATGGGAAATAAGTATATGAGAAGATGTTCCATATCATATGTCATCATGGAAATGTAAACTAAAAGGACAATGAAATAATACCACTATACATCTATTGGAATGGCCAAAATGCAGAACACTGATACCATCAAATGCTAACAAGGATATGGAACAATAGGAACTCTCACACATTTCTTATGGGAATGCAAAATGGTACAGCCAATTTGAAAAACAATATGGCAGTTTCTTATAAAAGTAAACATACTCTTAACATACAAACCAGTAATCACAATCCTTGGCATTAATCCCAGAGAGCTGAAAACTTATGTCCGCATAAAAATCTTCACAAGGATGTTTACAAACAGCTTTACTCATACGTGTCTAAACTTGGAAGGAACCAAGATGTCCTTCACTGGATAAATGGATAAACTGTGGTACATCTAGATAAGGGAATATTATATTTAGCACTAAAAAGAAGTAAGAAATTTAAGTTATGAAGAGAAATGGAGGGACATAAAATGCACATTACTAAAAAGCTACATACTGTATATTTCCAACAACATGACCTTCTGGAAAAGGCAAAACTTATAGACTACAAAGTCAGTAGTTGACAGGGATGGAGATACAGCTGCGTAAGTGCAGCACAGAGAATTTTCAGGGCAGTAAAAATATTATGTATGGTATTACAACTATGGATATGTCATTATACATCTGTCAAAACCAATAGAATATACAACATTAACAGTGAACTGTAAGGTAAACTCTAGACTTTGGGTGACTATGATGTGTCAGTGTAGGTTAATTAATCCTTGTTAAAAAAATGTGCTATTTTGGTGAGTGATGTTAATGGTGATAACGGGGGAGGTTCTGAATGTGTCAGATTAGCGGGCATTTGGGAAATCTCTGTACCTTCCTCTCCATTTTGTAGTAAACCTAAAACTGCTCTTTAAAAAACAAGTCTTAAGAAAAAGAATAAATAAGACTGGTTAAGACCAGCTTTTCTTGGGGCACCTGGGTGGCTCAGTTGTTAAGCATCTGACTTTGGTTCAGGTAATGATCCCTGGGATTGAGCCCCACGTTGGGCTCCATGCTCAGTGGGAAGTATGCTTGTCCCTCTCCCTCTGCCCTTCCCCCAGTCATGCTCTCTCTCTCTCCCTCAAATAAATAAAATCTAAAAAAAAAAAAAAAAGACCAGCTTTTCTCATATGTGAAGAGATACATCCTACTACATCCCACAGAGAATGAGCTAGTGAGAAATCCTTACTCATTTATGACACTGACCAGAAGTAGCCAGAAGGGTAAACATCAGAGTAAACTGTGTCAGTGTTTCAAATATATCAAAAGATGAACGTAATTGACCAATTAATTATTATGCAATATAATTGAGTAAAAAGGCAATGTTCCAAAGAGCCTAAAGGAAAAAGAAGAAACTATCACTATTCATGAGTGGAGTAAGTGTGTTTTTAGACTAAAGTCAGTTGAAATTTATCTGGGTCTACACCAGATTAGACACTTTATATTTCGTGTGTGTCATAGGGTTTAAATTTTTTTAATTTTATTATTTATTTTGAGGTAAGTGTAGATTCACATGCTGTTGTAAGAAAAAATACAGAGAGATCTTATGTACTCTTTACCCAATTTCTTCCCATAGTAACTAACATCTTTTAAAATTATATTACAATTATTATTAATTCCACTTTGATGTATCTACTTATTATTCACACAAACTCTTTTTTTCCCTTCATCTTATCCCTAAATATTTGAAGACATGAAATAATAAGAGTAAAAGGAAAAACTAATAAGTTTAAAGAATTGAGTCTTATTATATAATTCAAATCCATTAATATTCCAGTAAGTGAAAGGTGCAAACTTTAGGATTAATTTCATCAGGGAAATAATGACAAATCTGTTCTTTGATTCAAGTAAAAGGAGAACAACTTGTTCAGCCAGCCTATCATCATCTCTTATTCCCAACAGACTCTTATTTCTTCTTTTATTTATTTATTTATTTTTGTCTTGGAAAAAAGCTACCTTACAAATGAACTATAGGTAAATTTAGAGTTAAATAAGTCATGCAAAGAGCCACTGTATAGTGTACAGTCATAAACCACCAACTAATCATACAGTAAAATTTTTATTATATTTGCTTTATCACATATTCTATTCATCTCTCAATGTCTCTATCCAACCATCAGTCAAGCAAGAGTTTTTTATCCACCTTATTATGTTACCTTTCATTTATCATTAAAAACATCCTGTGAGGTACACCGAATTCCTAGTGTTCATCTCATCATAAATATGGCATTCAGAATTGGTCCCTAAAGAGCTATGAAAGAATGAATGGATTGATAGATAGGGATGGGGACATGAGTGGATGAAAGGACAGAATGAAACCACGGAGAGTAGATTTAAAACTAAGCTCTTCTAACTCTTCTCATCCATTTCCCTTCATCCTGTGAATGTCTTACTTTCCTAATACATTGCCATTCTAAAATGGGAAAAGGAAATAAACAGTGTATCTTTTCTAACACTTGAAAATGCTACAAACAGGCAAATCATGATAATAAAACATCATCATCATCATCATCATCATCAATGTCATCATGATTGATATGATTGTGATTAACTCATTTCATTCTCAAAAATATCCCCCAAATTGTAGAAGAGGAAATCTAGGCACAAAGACATTTATTTTTTTTTTTAAGATTTTATTTATTTAACAGAGAGAGAGACACAGTGAGAGAGGGAACACAAGCAAGGGGAGTGGGAGAGGGAGAAGCAGGCTTCCCACAGAGCAGGGAGCCCGATGTGGGGCTCGATACCAGGACCCTGGGATCATGATCCAAGCTGAAGGCATACGCTTAACGACTGAGCCACCCAGGTGCCCCTAGGCACAAAGACATTAAGCAACTTGCATATATCCTCTATATTCCTCTTCTGATAACTTTCATTTAGTTGCTTTGTGGAAAACTCAGAAAGCCCTGTTGCTCAGGAATTATAGTTTCCAGGTTAATTATGCCCTTAGTCCTGTTCACTAACCCAAGTGTAACCATGTGAAGACACACTACTTTGTCTTTATTGAAAAGTAAAGTGTAGTAGCATTAGTGAGTTAAGATGTCTAAATGATTCCTTACAAATTGGATCATCATCTAAAAGTACTGCTGACTTCAGTATGCTAATTCCAAGCACAGAAGCAGCATGGCAGTGGTTCCTTTCTTTGGCTTACCTGAACATTTTTTAAGAATTCCATTTTGATATATCTATGGTGTTTTTCTTATGATGGCTACTATAAATTCTTTATCACATAATGTCATCTTAATGTTGGCATGTTTTATTTTTTTATACTCATTTTGAAATCTTCCTGGTTTTTAATGTGACAATTTTCAGTTGAAACTTGAACATTTTGTGTTTTATGGGAGTCTGGATCTTATGTAAACTTCCTGTTTTAGCGGCTTTCTCTGTCATCATCCTGACAGAGCAAGGGAGCATGCCTTCGCACTCCTATTACTGCCAATAGGGGCAGAAGTCTGAGTTCCCTGTTTAATCCCCATTGTTAGCAAGGTCTTGGATTCCTTTTTGCTGCTGGATGGATGTGGGATTTTGGTTTCCATCCAGCTGGGAGGGTAGAAGAGTACTTTGTTATTGTTTCCCAGGTTGATTTCCTAACAGGGGAATGGTAGATGTCCTTATCACTGTTGGGTGGTGATGAATGTCCTCAGTCTCAACTAGGCCTCCTCTCACATTCCTCCAGTAGAAAGGCCAAGGAGCTCCTTGCTGCTTGGTAGGGATGGAAATTCAGATTCCTCACCTGGTCTCTGCTGACACCACAGGATAGGGCTTTATTACTGCTCAGCAGGGATGAAAGTTCACGCTCCCTACTCATCCTTCTCTGATATACCATTTGCCATGCTATAGGTTGGTGAGAGTAGAAGTTTGGGCTCTCCAGTCTTTGCTGGTGAGGTAGTAGTGAGGCCACTGGTTGTGTGTCTCTGTGTGTGTGTGTGTGTGTGAGTGTGTTTGTGTGTGGTGTTTGTTGGGTTGGAGCCATTATTTTGTGAATGGTTTGTGTCCTCATAAGCTACACCTTTCTTAGTCCTTTGGCTAGAAAGAGCAGGATTGTGTTAGCACATTTTTTGGTTAGTGCCTATTGGTGTTTCTAGGTTGTTGGCTTCAGCACCATCTCTGGGTAATATTAGGTAAAGAGAAGAAGCAAACTCACCACCATCATTCTTTCCATTCTGGGATCTCTGATTAGTCTGGTTTTTTCTCTCCACCTCTTAGAGTTTTCTTATGTTGGTTTATATATAATGTCCCCAGGTTTCTAGTTGTGTTTATCTGGAGATAAGGAGAAAAGTATGACTGTTCTATACAGAAGTCTGTATCATTTATATTTAACTGTTTTAACACAGACATCAAAATAGTATCTACTTATTAGCTAGCTTAAGCAACATGACCAGGACAATCAGTTATTCTAATCAGTAACATATAATCCAGTAGCAGTATTCTAATGAAAAGACCACTCTCTAGGGTCAGCATATAATATAGTATAAGACAGTATAGTACAGAAGTAGTATAATATAATATAATATAATATAATATAATATAATATAATGTAATGTAATGTAATATAATATAATAGTGCTGCAGCCATCATTATCTCTGGCAAAGAAAATTTCTTAGACCATTTATTTATGAGCATGCGTTAGATTTTTATTACAATATTCCCTGGAAAGAGAAAAGATCCCTAGTAGGCTACCAAAAAGATTCGTTCTTGTTAGGACATTTTTATAGGAGAAATAATCACTGTAAGAGAGAAAGGAAGAAAAGAAAACCTGGTGAAAGTCACTATATTTTGACCGATAGTCAGCTAGGTAGGAGTGTATAAACAGTTACTTCATAATTTCAAAACAACCTTATTTGCAATAAAGTTCTTTAAAAAATTCACTTATTTTTATCAGGAATGCTCATTTCTTTTCAGAAGAAAGTTGTCTGTCATGGCCCCAGGAAGTTTCCAGACCATGTTGAGGATATCTTTTCTTTTTATATGCATATCAATACCAGAAGCCTTTCTCATTAATGCAATAAAGATTGGGGGGGAGGTCTTAATTAGAGAATATATGCTTTATTAAATAGCTTAAAACTGTTAGGATTTCCAGATATGGTGACTATCTAAGAGAATTTATAGACATTCTGACTTCAAATGAACAGGGCATGTGAATCCTATAGCCTCTACAATATTGCCTACTTGGCTTGATCTACAAATGACCCTTTGTTGAGCCACCCATTTGGAGAATCTCTTTACTTGCCTCCGTCTGACTACTGGTCACTCTAGGACTGGCCCTAGAACACTGCTATAATTGTCTAGGGTCATTCTTACATGTGGGGTGTTTTGGAGCTCCAAAAAGATTGAGATTGGAGATCACTAAACTTACATAGTGGTTGTAAGATTGGGTTTTGCCTGTTTTGTTAAAAAGTGTATGTGTAAGTAGAGTTTGGTCTGACACTTATTTTGTTATCATCTATAAAGTAGCTTATGGGGAAGAAACTAGTGCTCACACACCAGCAAATATTGTTTACCACCTTTATTTACCAAAAGTACACAATAATTGTGCATTCCAAATTGTCTCTCTCAGTTTGAAACTGTATGTGTATCAAAGCATATTTTCTGGTAATTAAACACTGTGATATAATTTTGTTTAGGGAGCTTATTTGAAATAACAGATTTTTCTAAGTGTTTTGAGACCAGGGAAGCTGTATCACCTGACAATATTCCATGATTCTAATTACCTGGGAGGAATCTCATCAAAAATTTTATTTCATACCACATCTGTTTAATGTTTGTAGTGTTTCATATTTTTTAAAAAAAAGTTATGCTCTTTTTAAAAAGCAAAATACAGCGTCAACTTTCTTACCTCCCCTGATGTTTTATACTCTGCAAATTTCCTCATCAGTGATCTGAAATATCTGTAACCACAAATTCCCAACACAACACATTTACCAGGTTTGGGCACTCACTATTTATATATGTCTAAAAACCACATAAAAACCATAAACTGGGGAACCCGGGTGGCTCAGTCGGTTAAAGCATCTGCCTTCGGCTCAGGTTATGATTCCAGGGTCCTGGGATTGAGCCCTGTGTTGGGATCCCTGCTCAGCGGGGAGCCTGCTTTTCCTGCTCCCTCTGCAGCTCCCCCTGCTTGTGCTCTCTCACTCACTCTCTTTCTCTCTCAAATAAATAAAATCTTAAAAAATAAAAACACTAAACTTTTTTAAACTTATCTTTCCATTCATGGTTTTAGAGATTTAGAATCCTCAAATTATTCCCCAATGCATGGAGTGGATTATGCCTTTTTTATATGTTATATCTGATTAATGTTAATTGCTCACTAGGCCCATTCTATTTATTTTAACTTATGCTCTCATATCATAGGATATTATAAGTAAACCCCTACCAAACTGCAGCTTCAATCTAGCAGAATGGACATTTCCAAAAGATTTTCAACAACAGTTATTTACCTGTGACTATTTCTGTGTCCATTAAGGTCCTATGACATTTAGGTATGGATGTGAACCATTGCCACTTCACACAGCCAACATTCATCAGAAACAAGAGCCTAAATCTGTTCCCAGGTCCCTTTTTTTGGGCAACAAACTGTTTAATGAAATGTGAAAACAGGCATCTCATAAAGTTTTATGACCAAGCTATGGGCCTAGGAAAGAATAAACGTGGCCAAATTTATAGTTTGAAAATATAAACCCTTTTCATATAACTTATTTCACTAACAATCACAGCTAGATCCTAACCTTTAATTCAGGATTAACATCTAGAAGTATGAATCCTTTCTAATTCTGAAGGTACTGAGAAACAGAACAGCCAGATCATATCTACTTCAAATACTTATCACTGGCACCTAACACAGTGATAAGTGTAAATGATTTCAGTTGCAAACTAACTAAAAATGAGCAAAGCAATATGGAAAATTAATTCACTTAGCCAGAGTCCAGAGATAAAGCAGCTCTAGAATTGGTTAGTTCATTGGCAAAATGAAATCATCAAGAATCCAGCTTTTCCTTCCACCTTTTTCTGTCATGCTTTGTATGTTGGATTTTTTCATGGGTAAAGATTGCTATTTTATTTGTAGACCTCACTTGCACACATGACAATATTAAGTGGACAAATAATCTGGTTTTTCCAAGATGTACCTTTTTAAAAGTTAGTAAATATTACTTAGAAATCCCCTCAATTTCTCTTTTTCTCACATTTCATAGGTCACATGCCCTCTCCTAAAATAAGCATTAACAAAGAATTCCCATGATTGATTTACTTTCTCTAACAGGTGAATATCTCAACACAATTAGGGTTTTGATAACAAGGAATTGGGGAGAATGTTTCCACAGGCAACTATGAGTATCTGCTACAAATTTGTTGTCTAATACAGATATTCAGCTAGCCAGCCATGTACAGCAATCTACAATAAACTAGAAACTATGTAAGCATTTATATGAGATTTTAAAATAAATGAGTGAAAGTAAAAAAATTAATAACTATACTGAGAATATCACGGTTTAAGCTACGTATTTCGCACAGCTAGATTTTACAACTATCTTGGAGAAAGGCTAATGTCCTGTAATGCTTGTGCATTCTCTGTTTTCCCCTTGAGTGTCTTTGTCATACAAGTGTCTTACCAAGAGAATTAGCTTCTATTTAAAAAATGTAATTCTAAAAGGTAGATGTAAAAGCTGGCAGACATGAATCCCTTTCAATTATCCCTGGTCCCTACAGTCTTGACAAATCAATTATATGCATTAATTATTGAATATTTTCAGCTTTTGGAATCGTGTTTCATTCACATGAAACTAGCCAGAGAATACTCAACACCACATGTACATCAGTCGAGGGGGACTGGTTTGGGGTACAATTTCCAGGGCTAGGATGTTGCTATTGGTTTCTACTCTGATTTTCTATATTATCTTATCATCTTCCACTTTAAATATAATTGTTTATAGTTATGTGTGCAGAGATGTAATAAGAATAGGAAAATATATAGTACATGATGACAAGAAGCAGAGTAGGAAGCATAGGCTTTGAGAGTAAGTAGAGGGCTTTACATTAGCAAATACTTGTGTTTATCATCCTTCCAATCTTTGACTCCCAGTGTGGCATGTGCCCCAGTGCTGGTCCACAAATTGCTAAGTGTCAACAAGACGATAGAGAAATTGACAGTGAGACTTTAGAAACACATTGCAGCAACATCCAAATGAATCTTCTTTTTACAGACCAGTTCTAGGTCTATTCAGGTAATAGTTAAAATCATGTGCTAAATCACATGTAGTGTGAACAGCATGTATTGGTCTGTGATAAGTGGTAAACTTAAAAATTAAGAAAAACAAAACTTATCTTCGAGCACACAGAACTTGTGAAGCCTTACTGTATAACACTTAACCTAAGAATTTAGTCTTAAATAGATGACCCATAAGAATGTGTTCATGAATTAATAAATGGATTACATAATAGTAGCTGTAAGTGTAAGGCATAACACAGCACAAGTCATTTTGGGTAATGGGTGTAGGTCACTCAAATGTCAAACCAGTGTGTTTCTTTCAACCTCAGGACAAAGTATTTTTGAAAGTAACATGAGTGGGTCCTACCCCTAAAGCTTTTGTTTCAAGTTAATAAAATAGGTCTTATCTGTGTGATTAAAAACAGACAGTAAACAGCAACAAGAAACACTTCCCTGCTTATACTCCTGGAAACCAAAGTCTGAGACTCAGTGGAAACTTAGCTGAGGTTGAACTGGTAAAATCCTAAGTATGAGGATCAGTGCTGGAATTGAGTTCCAGAGGTCAGGCTAGCTTCCTAGGTGCCGGGAAGCACCCACAAATTATGAGTGCAGAAGTTTGTGATGTAACTAAGATGGGTTGGTTAAGTGAGAAAGGAAAGGTGAATTATGGAAAATAAGAAACACTGAAGAAAAAGCAGAGAAAGATATAAGTATTGCTCCATCCTAAATTTATTTCTTTAGGGCAACTTGTAGATTTTGGAATAGTAGACACATAAACCTTTTAAACAAAATACATTATTATATTAATAAGCACTGAAAATACATACTCTAAAATTTTAAGTGCAGGTTTTAATTATTTGTTATAGTGTGTATTATTTTATGCTTTTTTTCTGTATTAGGCATGTATTATTTTGTAACTTTAAAAAGTATTTAAAAGTATAAATCAGGATAACACACAAAAAAGGGGAAATGAAATCCTAGTTTTACAAAAAAATATATGGGAAAATAAAAAGTCTGAAAAGCTCTAATATTTTTACAAGTGCAAGAATCCAAACTCATATATTTTGATAGAATTTGTGAACTTGTACAATAATTTTAGAAAGTAAAATGGTAATATTTGTAGAAATATGCATTTTCACCAAGTCATATCACATTTGGGAATCTCTGTTATTTGAATTAAAGAAATATCAGGTATAGACATATATATTTAACATATTGTTATAATATATATAATTATATAAAACATAATAAATGTAAAGGGATATATACTATATATATAAAATGGAATTTATTGCAGCATTGTTTGTAGTGGAAAAAGATTAGCAACCTAAATTTTGAACAACTAAAGAAATGGTTGAATAAACAGTGAAGAAACTAGAAAAAATGAGCTAATTCTGTATGTATTAAACTGGACAGACATTCTTGATGTATTGATCCAAGTTACAAAATAATGTGCAAACAATAAATTATTTGTGAAAACAATAAAGAAAAATCTTATATGTGTAGGTTCATGTAAACAGCTAAGTATAAATTTGGATGGACATGTTGTAGTAAGGTGTGGGGTGATGACATTTTTCTCCTTATATCTATTAGCTCAGAAGAAAAAGAATGACAGGGGACAGTGTAAGAGAATTGAACAAATTTCTCATACATTTTTGAAAGATTTCCTTTTCACAGAAAGAGCATGTTTCAATTGAGAGTTTTTGTTAATTTTTGTTTATCTTAAAATAATTTTAAACTCTCAGTGAATTTGCAAGAAGAGCACAGCTAGCTATTTACCATGATTCAACTGTGAATATTTTGACAGTATTCATGCTGTCTGTACACATGAATGCATGTACAAATGCGCGCACATACATGTATTTCCTAGGAACAGTTTGCTTTCTTATATAACTACAATGATCAAGATCAGAAAATTTAACATTGAGACAAGGTGATTATCAACACATGGTCCATATTCAAAATTCACCAATTTCTCCTATCTTCTCTTTCACAGAATGCTTCTCTATCCAAGATCTGATCCAGGATCTCAAATTTACATTGAATGTCATATCCAAGTAGTCTCTGATGATATAGAACAGATCTAGTCTCTCTTTGTCCTTCAAGACACTGGTATTTTTTGTTGTTGTTGTTCTCCACAAACGCTATTAACTTAATATTAAAGTCACACAAAACACCCAAGCACAAAATTAGTTTTCTGCTGTCATCTGTTCACACACAACAATGCATTATTTGAATCACTGTTACATTTGAGAGTGAAACTTATTTTTAGAAATTTTTGAAGAGTACAGGCCATTTTTGTAGAAAGTTCTAGAATTTTGATTTGTTTTATGTTTCCTCATGACAAATACAGGCCTATGAACTTTTTATCAGGAAAGTGACATTTATGGAGTTAATTTTGATCACTTGGTTTGAGATGCCTGTCAGATTTCTCAAGTTATTATTTTCTCCTTTAGTACTAGCTAATAGTGCAGTAGGGAGATATTTTAATGTTATGTAAACATTGTTTCTCATTAAATGCTCACCTACTAGTTTTAACATCCATTGGTGATTCTTTGTTACCATAATACTTGTAAAATGTTGACCTTCCAACTCTACCATTTCCTCTACATTTATTGATTGGTGTCCTACTGTGGATTTTTTTAAAATTTCAACAATGCTTAATAAAGAAAATAACAGCAGTAAGTGGCATAACATATACTGGAGGCTATTAAGGATTAACCAGCTTAGGAACAGGTGAGGTTAGTGGTTGGTAAAACCAAGCCTTGGATCAAGCTTTGGCTCTAAGAGGATGAATTTCAGTACATCTGTTAATCTTCCTCTGCCTTTGTTCCATTCCTGCCAAAATAAGGTTAATTACTGCAAAGGCACTATTCAGAATTATGATTCTATGAGATATTTTGGAATTGTTTCATTTCCAGGAATTCTTGCACTGGAAAAAGTAGCACAAATTTAAAAGCTTTGGATGAACAAAGATGGAGGCAATTTGGCTTTTTACTATGCTTCAGTGGCCATGACTTCTCACATGGCATTATGCGCAAAGGAATGTGATTCTGGGTAACTAGGGCATGGTATAATTTTTCTGACAATTTATCAAATTACACCTTTTGTACCAGAGCCAAAACAGTAATATGGAGACAGGGGTAATGTGAACATTAAAATATTTGTTTTAAAATATTACAGTAATTTTTCCCCCAGTTCCTCCATGCTTTTAAAAGATTGAATTGCATATAAAGTAAACATTTGCTGTAAAAAATAAACCTCCTCTTCATGTAAAGGATAATAATAAAGTGAAATTACACCTCAAAGGGACATGTCTTGTTAGCAATAAAATTTAAATTATCATCCTACAAAAGAGAAAGTGGATGCTCCACATAATCATACAACTAGAGAGAATCTTAGACATTATGAGGTCCCACCTCTTTATTTCACAGAT
This sequence comes from Halichoerus grypus, assembly GCF_964656455.1. Lineage (NCBI taxonomy): Eukaryota > Metazoa > Chordata > Mammalia > Carnivora > Phocidae > Halichoerus > Halichoerus grypus. The sequence continues at coordinate 96,638,611 of NC_135715.1, forward strand.
AATGAACTGAATTCAGCTGAGATGAATCACTGAAAGTCATGGAGATGAGAATGCAGATTCTTTGCTGTCTAGTCCATGATATTTCTAATGTTCTGTACTTCCCTTTCGTATCCAAAGCTTAATCAGTATCAGGTTCCAGACACAGTATGTCAGGATAAATATATTAAACCCTTTCCTGAGTGGTATGATATAAAATGTAGCAAAATATCCTATCCCCCAAACTATTCCTCACCAAGATGACTTTTTTCTAAAGTTCTAATATTAGAATTCTATCTTATGAAAATTTATTTATTTCTATAGCTCTCTTTTAAAACTCTTACATTTTTCTATTATATCTTCATTTCATTGAGACCTGCTAATTCATTAACAGAATGTTATGTATTTCTTATGGATCTCTGAAGTCTTCTTTACATCTCCTTTATCTATCTACCTATCCATCCATCCATCCATCCACCTATGTATTCATTTATTTTTACCTATATTCCCTATGCTGTACTTTACATTCCTGTGACTTATTTATTTTAATATGTACTTGTCTTTATGCATGTATTCATTTTTTATATGTATTTGTTTTCTCTGTTTTTTTCTTGATCAGACTACAAAGGCTAATCTATTATTTTGGTCTCTTCAGAACAATACTTTTGGGTGTGTTTATTATATCTATGGTTCTTCTATCTTTTAAATAACTATATTTTTGTTTTATTTATAGGTTTCTTCTAACTTTCCACATTTTAGAGTTCTTTTTCTAGTGTTTAATATACACCCTGCTAACTTTCATACATTCTCACAATAATACACTGAATATCAAATTATGATGAAACTCTGAATACAGCTTTAACCACATTTCTTACATTTAGAAATATACTAATCTAATTATCTTACAGCTTATAAAGTAATATTGGTTAAAGATTGGTGTCGGACAGATCTAGACTGAATTCCAGCTCAGCCAGTATTTCCAATTCATTTTTTAGAGAATTACTTTAATATTGAACCTTACTAATATTATTTTATATGCTGTAATCTTAATGGTACACATATCTGGGAGCGAAAGACACAAATGTTAAGTAGTAATAAAAAAACTGCAGATAGGGCGCCTGGGTGGCTCAGTTGGTTAAGCAACTGCCTTCGGCTCAGGTCATGATCCTGGAGTCCCAGGATCGAGTCCCGCATCGGGCTCCCTGCTCAGCGAGGAGCCTGCTTCTCCCTCTGACCCTCCCCCCTCTCATGTACTCTCTCTCATTCTCGCTCTCTCAAATAAATAAATAAATCTTAAAAAAAAAAAAACTGCAGATAATGAAATGGTAATTAAGATAGTTGAGGAATATATTGTATTACTACATTTAATTCCACACTGTTTTCAAATAGCAAAGGTGGATATATAATTCATATTCCTCCTCTGTTCTCTACACCCAGTCCTCCATTTCAATGATATGTCCTTAAAAGGAATGTGAAGGATTGTGTGCATTTGAGGGAAGGAAGATAACTGTACTTTTAAAAATATTTTTTTAAATAATTTTTAAAAATTATCTTCACTGGGGAGTGAGTCTGTAGAGTATTTCTTGCTGTCATGCAGGAACTCCTCACTAGGGTCATAATTTGCATCTGGTAACTGATAATCCTGAACATCATGTTTGGGCCCATTTAACTTGATTAAATATTTATTTAAGAATTTCTGATTTTGTTTAAATGTGTTCATAATTTTTGCCAAATCATAGTCATTTTTTTTTTTTGAGTGTAAATATTTTCATTGTCTTCTCATTTGTGGCTCACTTTTTGATTCTTTTAATAACATCTTTCAATGAATAAAGGTTTTTAATTTTAATAAAATTCATTTAATTATTTTTTAAGGCTATCATTTTTACATTTTACCTAAGAATTAGTTGTCTATTTCAAGGTCATGAGAATATTTTCCTAATTTTTAGTGTTTTACCTTTCTTTTTGATAACAAAGTGATTCTGTGGTATGATGTTACAGCACCTTTTATTAAAAGATAGTCCATTCTCCAAGAGAATTTCAGTAAACATATGATATGAATCAAGTTGCTTATATGTGTAGATATTTTTCTGGACTCTAGTTGGTCTTATGGGTCTATTTGCCAATTCTTATGCCAACACAGTCAGTTTTATTATTTTCTAGTAAGTCCTGAAATATGGTAATATTATTCTTCCAACTTGTTATTCCTCTTTAAGATTGTTTTGGCCGTTTTAGTTCCTTTTCTAATAATATTTAGAATCTAGATTGTCAGTTTCCACCAAAAAAACTGAAGAGTTTACAGAAAACTTCCATCCTAACAATATTGAGTCTTCCACAACCTTATTCCCCCATTTAGGTCTTCTTTAATTTCCTTCAGCAGTATTTTTTAAACTTATGGTTAGGTGTTCAATTTTTTTCTTTTATATTGTAAGTGGAATTGTTTTAAAATTTCATTTCCCAGTGGTTCCTTGTGTCTTTACAGTAATACAATAAATTTGAGAGTATTGTATTCCGTGTGCTACAAATTAGCGAAATTTTCTTATTTGTGCTAATGATTCCTTTGCATGTTATTTTGGATTTCACACTTACCCAATCATGTTATCTGTGAATAAACATTTTTTTTATTTTTTTATTTCATTGCAGTCTTCCCTGTTGCACTTACCTTTAGTAAAATGTTAAATGGAAGTAATAGGAATAAATGCCCTTATTCTTAACTTCAGGGACAAAACATTACATTTTTCATTTAATATTATGTTAGCTATGGATTTTTTTTTGCAATTATTCTTTGTAAGAATAATGGTATTTCCTTCTATTTCCAGTTTGCTGAAATTTTTATCATAGTAGGTGATGAATTTTTTCAAGTGCTTTTTATCTGCTTCTGCTGAGATGATCATATAGTTTTTCTTTATTCTGTTAGTGTGATGATTATGTTGATTTTTTGAATGTTAAAGAACTACTCTGTCATGCAGCATACTCTTTTTTTTTATTATATGTCTAAGTATTTGTTTGATAATACTTTTATTCATGCTATTTTCATCTATGTTGCTAAGAAATGATCATTTTCATTTATTTTTCTTGTAACATACATGACAGATTTGGTGTCGGTTATGCTAGCCTCACAAAACAATTCAGCAAGTGTTGTCTCTTTCTCTATTCTCTGAAAATACGGCATTCTGTATCCTCTAATATCATCCATCTTCCATGTCTTCTTGTTTTCCCAAATCTTCCCCCTGCCCCTTCTGAAATACTTAGGTCTCATGATAGAAAAACTCTCTATGCTTATTCTTCCCACAATAGAATTCATTTACTTTGCAAAGTCTCTTCCCCTTCTTGACCTACATGAAAGCTACTTCTACCATAAGGATATCCTTACACGGCAATCCTCTCAAGTGGTGATAATTTTTATATCCACATCCTTCCTATCAATGGTGCTGAAGTATTGTAATTGTACCTTTTTAATAATTGTTTCAGAGCATTTTCCTTTCATACCCCACCCACCTGACAAAAAACAAAAATAACAACACAACAAATATTAAAAAAAGTATTAAATCTCAGGTGGTAAGATTATAAAACCTGCTGTACTCCTCATAGTAAACTTCATCATAAAGGCATAAATATAACAACATTCTTTGTGCCACAACTTTTCTCATAAACCTTACATGGCTCTCAATTCCCTGCACAACATTTTATAAAATTTGGTCCGACGTTTTATATTCTCCATAATTTGGCCCCACTCTGACTCTGTAATGTTGGTCTTTCAGTAATATCCCTGGAGCAAGTTTATTTTATTTTCCTAAACACATGTAAGTAATATATCCTTATTCGTACTATTTCTCTGGAATACACTCTCTACTCTGCCTATCCAGATTCTGCTCATCCTTCTATACACAATTTTAATTTCATCCTGTCCATGAAGCTTTCTTGGTCAACTCAAAAGAAAATATAGTTGTACCTTTAAATTTCTGTGGCAGTGACATCACTGGTTATTGCTGGTTATTATTAGTCAACCCTTTTTGTATATCAAATTTTTCAACTACATAATATATTCAGAATAGGAAGAAGCTCTCTCTTATATGTCTTACCTAAAAGAGTGCCCAGAATATATCAAATACTCAAAGGATATTAGTTACAGAAATGAAAGTGAAAAAAAGTAATTATTTTTGTTTTCAGACATTAAATCTTAATAAACTTCATGGAACATTCCAAGTATAAGAATCAGGGATTTGGCCTTGGCTGTGCTACCAACTATTTACATAACATTAAGTAAATATTTCCATCTTAGTTCCTCCTCTTTGAAATGGAGTCTATTACTGTCTATCTCTATATACCCCATAAACCAACCAGATACATCCTCAGAAAATTAAAAATTCCAGGTTGAAAGAAATAATTTATTATATAAAAAATAATTATTTAGCTTAAATTTTGACCAAGGGCTAGTTAACGGCAACATCCAAATATAAATATGACTTTAGAAATCACAAGGAATCTCAAAGTAATTACAAGAGGGAAAACAGTGTATTTTGTTACCAAATGTCAAAAAGAACATTTGTATTCCTCCCCACTGTGGGGTGTCTGAGTATTTTTATTCTATTACTATTGTTTTCCCTTTATTATAGGTCTTCCTTATTAAAAATCTCAAAGGTAAATAACTAAAGAAGAATATTGGGAAAATGTATTTTCCTATGCTGTAATACCTAGAATACTGTTCTTAGGAAAGACAGAAAAGATAGTACATTTGGCATAAGTAGATATATAGATAAATAAAACGTGAAATTTTCTGCAAAACATTTCTTAATAGTAATTAAAAGGGGCATGTGGGTGGCTCAGTTAGTCAAGTTCCCGGCTCTTGGTTTTAGCTCAGGTCAAGATCTCATGGTTCATGGGATCAAGCCCCATGTCAGGCTCAGCACTCATAGGGGAGTCTGCTTGAAGATTCTCACCCTCTGCCCCTCCCCCAACTGACTCTCTCTCTTTCTCTCAAAATAAATAAATAAATCTTCTAAAAAGAAAGTTTCACTCCAAAACAAAGATGAATTCCAAAATATCCCAAAGCGAATTTGCTCAGTAATAAAAGATATTTCTATGGAAAACTTACTTTAACATGAATTGTAAAAGAAAATACTTTCCAACTCTTGCTGATTTAAAAGGAAAGGTTCAGTGATATCGAAGTGCTGGATGCCATGGAGGCCCTGTTGGTGGGGGAGTTATGTGGGCAGATGGGATTGGAACAGCTACACTCAGTTGGGGTTTAGGTGGGAAAGAGACACACAGTGTCTCCTAAATATTCAGACAGTCAAAAGACCAAAGAGAAACAGAACTTTTCTCTCATTATTTTATTACAGTGACTGTTCCAATGACTGAATAATAGCATAAAGTCTGCTTATGTAATTGAATAAATAAAAGCAAAGGAAGCTCAGAGCCTATTTCCTAGAATGACTAAAAATTGTTTTGTTAGATGGAAATAATTGGTGTAGGATTAGGGGAAGGAAAATAACCAGGTGGATGTGTCATTATAGGACTTGATGAATATTTAGCATTACCTTTTCTGAGCTTCAATAAAGTGTTTTGCTTAGGTGAATGGACATAGGACTAGTATGCAGCAGCTCTACAAGAAAAGCTTAGAATAATGCTAAACTGGTAATATATATATATTCAATTTCTACCATATTCAAGAACGTTTGTTGGCTATTACTAAGGCTAAAATTTAGAAAGTACAATTTAAAAAATGCTTCATTATTGAAAATTTTTAAATACATGGAATTGACTATGTATACATATATTATAATTCCTATAAAACCCCAATAAGATTCTCTTCTAGATGCAGATATAAATTTTTCAAAACTTCATTTAAAAAAGTAAACAGAAGTTTGTAGATGAAAAATAAAAACAGAATGGCTGACTTTCCCCACCACATAATGAAATATATTCTAAAGCAAAAATAATTAAATTCACAAATATTCAGGCAGATCATTGAACTAGAACAGATAGCTGTAGAATTTACCTCATGGTAGGTAGTAAGCTGTCCTAGATGTGAACAATGTTTATCTTCTTGGCTTGCTGTCATGAGATGGCATTCATGATCAATAATACATAGAGACTTGGAGATTTCAAATAAATGGACTTAGAGCCTATGGAGATCTAAGCTGTTCATAGGTAGAGGCTCCCCCGTTTATATAAAGCCTTACAGTATAAAAACAGATTTTGTAACACATAATCCAGTGAGGCTGATGGCTTATTATTATGGCTTACCAAACAAGTATGTTAACAGGGGAAGCTAATGCAGGTTTCTCAATATATTGGATATGTGAAGGCATAAAGAGAGACAGAAACATGGTCAACCACAACCGAAAACTTTGTATAAAGATTGAAGACTTGGTGATATTGGCAATTCTAATGAGAAATGAGTCATCAGAATTGGTTCCTCAAGAAGATTGGATGTAGAAAAGTCAATCTGAGAAAGGAAATATATGGAAACCTTTGCTACTCAGACCCTTATTAAGTGGCTTCTCTTAAGCACTCATGGTTTTGAATATTAAACAGAATTTGATTTGATCCTGGAAAAGACAATCTTTAAAGAGAATTTAACCACACATTCAATATATTTCAAAGGGACCTGAATTATGGTATGCATTGCAACCTGTCTTGCTCCTTTGTTTTATTTTTGTTTTTCTAAATTAGAGTATTTCCAAATGTGCCAATTCTTCAGTTCTCTTTATTATTTTACAAATGGTTTGATTGTGCACTTTTTGTTGTAAGTCAGCAAACCCCAAATATTTAATTTTATCTTTTTGTACTTTCCATTTATTGCTAGAATATTTTATCCTCTCAGCAGAGTTAGAATCTGCTAGTGACCCATTGGTCTGCCTGCAATTGTAACAGTTGACTTTCAGTCCTCTGACATCCTTCTGGTTATATTGAATACCTGTGTGTCAAAGAGAATTCATGACAAGAAGAGTATATAAGACAGAACTCATGGGGCACCTGGGTGGCTCAGTTGTTAAGCATCTGCCTTCAGCTCAGGTCATGATCCCAGGGTCCTGGGATCGAGCCCCGCATTAGGTTCCCTGCTCTGCAGGAAGCCTGCTTCTCCCTCTCCCACTCCCCCTGCTTGTTACCTCTCTTGCTATTTCTCTCTGTCAAATAAATAAATAAATAAAATCTTTTTTTTTTTAAAGATTTTATTTATTTATTTATTAGAGAGAGAGAGAGAAACAGCATGAGCGGGGAGAGGGTCAGAGGGAGAAACAGGCTCCCCGCTGAGCCGGGAGCCCGATGCAGAACTCGATCCCAGGACCCTGGGATCATGACCTGAGCCAAAGGCAGTCGCTTAACCAACTGAGCCACCCAGGCGCCCCAATAAATAAAATCTTAAAAAAAAAAATAAAACAGAACTCAGAGTAAAATGTTCTCTGAAACTTTGGATCAAACTCACTATTTCCTGCTCATTAGTGTCACTGACCTCTTGTTCTCTGGTTTCTATCTGTCTGGACTTCTAATCCCTGCCTGGTCCTGCCTACTCTAAGCTACCTTTGCTGAAGTCAATGTCTTCCCCTTTAAACCAAATGAAATAGTAAGAGATTGATGTAATCCTCAGACTCCCTCTCCTCTCCCCAATCTCTGCCCCGTCCCCAGAACTGGTTTGGTCTGACTTCTGGATTTGTCCTGGTCTAATCTTATGGCCACTATTATTTAAATCAACTACAACTAATGCTTCAATTAAAATCTCATCAAAATATCATTTTGTACCAAATGCCATGTTTTATAAACAATAGCTTATTTAGACTACATATTAGTCCTGAAATATGGGTGTTATATCCCCACATACAAGAGGAGAAAACTGTGTCACAAAGATTAATAATTTATTTTAAGACATATGTAAATGATAGAACCAGGAGTCCTATCCATGTATTCTAATTTCAATACTATTCTCAATTTGCCACATTTATATACTAGCTCAACAAGAAACCACACCAATTAATCCATGAGCCAAAAAGGGATTATACATTTCCCTCCAGTGTGTAGGCCTAGAATTGCCAAGGTTCCAGATAGAGCAAGTCAACAAATTAAAGGTATGAACAAATTTTAAAGAGAAATTAAGCCTTTTTAACTATGTGAACAAAAAATTAAATGTATATACATGTGCATATACATATTTATATGTACATATAAGTACGTGTATGTGTGTATATATATGTATATACATATGTGTACACAGAATTTTGTTTTTTAGACCCAATCAATATAGAAACACCTGTTTATAAACTTATAATTTATTCGGTTATCTCAAAAGATAAGAATATCCACACTATCTTATGAAGCAAAGAAAATTAATCAATAGCAAAAATGGCCTGGAAGAAAAATTTTGTTTTCTATTCGTTCAATTACCATTAATTATTTCAATATAAAATTTACCTTCATAAAAACTTAGAATTAGTATGAATTTGATTAAAGGGGTTTGTGGGAACTGTAAAGAACACCATAAATTCAAATGAAGTTACTTTTATTTGATAATTTTATATATATATATATATAAATTTTTTGCAAGATATTGTATTTTTCATTGAATAAACTAAAAGGATAATATGCTCAAAAGAAGCAGTTACTCATTTTAACTGAGCATAATAGAATTTGAGCCTATTTTATTATAAACCTTTTTTCCCTTAAAAATAGTCATATTTTATTCTTAAAAAAATAACTATGCTTTATATTGGTACAAAATCCCAGTAACATATTTTTTAAAATTTTCTGAATTCTTCTGTTATGTTTTCCTTTTCTCTGAAATTATTATTTTGCAATTAATATTTTGATGATAGTATTTATATTCTGTAGGAGGTTAGAAATTGAGTTTAAATTTGAAATTAGCTATCACAATCATGTTATATTTCCTTTAATAATTAAATATCTACATTCTTTTGACACTGAATATTAAGTAATGAGGGGAAAAATTCCCAGTTTGATTTCATATTAGTCTTTCCCAAATTGTTCAGTTTGGAGCATGATTCTCATCCTCACTAGGCCTCACTATTCTCATCTGCAAAATGAAGACAATGCTCACAAGAAACATGGCTGTTGTAAAAATTAAATGAGGTAATGTACACACACATTACTAAAATGTTGCTTAGGACTGGAAGCCTATAAATATAGGCTTTGTTATATTAAATATTAATATTATATCATATTAAATATTATCAATATATTAATATAGCATCTCTAATTATTAATATTAAAATATAAATATATTAAATAGTATAATATACTAAATATTATATTAAAATAATTATAATCGATTATCATGATTAATTTATTTATTTGTTGTTTATCAGTACAATTTAATTATTCCCATTTCATTCTAACCAATTATTACACATTAGTTTTGTTTGTTGCCTCAAATCCAATATGGAATGAGGTAAGATGTAAGATAAATAAATTAATTGATTCTAATATGTAACATACTCTTGAAATACATTTTTTTGTCTTTACTACCAATACCCCATTATAATTAGCAAAATTCAAATGAAAAGCTAGCTTTTAAGAGAATATCAGTTGTTTTTGGTTCATTAACTTATTCAAAAAAAGTCTGAGTTGGGGTGCCTGGGTGGCTCAGTCGTTAAGCGTATGCCTGCAGCTCAGGTCATGATCCCAGGGTCCTGGGATCGAGCCCCGCATCGGGCTCCCTGCTCTGCGGGAAGCCTGCTTCTCTCTCTCCCACTCCCCCTGCTTGTGTTCCCTCTCTCACTGTGTCTCTCTCTGTCAAATAAATAAAATCTTAAAAAAAAAAAAAATCTGAGTAAATGGCACTGTATAACACTGCAAATTATGCTGACCATTTCCCTTTTATAGAGCTTCACCATGAATCCTAGATGGCTAAATACAAAATGCACACATTCAGAGCTGTTGTAAAATTTTTTATTTCAGTTCTTAGTACCACCCTCCCCTGCTCTGATAGATAATGGCAGTTGACCATTTATGACATTTATCTGATTCTTTTATCACCTAAAATTTCAAAACTAACTGAATATTATTTTGTTGGTAGCAATAATATCTGCTAGGGTATCCTTTTCTATTGATTTTGTGTCTCTCTTTATTTTTCAAATTTCTATCTTGGCAAAGCTAAATTGTGTAATTGTTCCTGCCTTCCAATAACCTGAAAATTATTATTAATGATGTTGATATTCACAATATTTTTACTACCTCCAACATCATAGAGGACAGAAATGGATATTTCCCGAGGCAAAACTACATGTATGGCATTTGAGAAGTTACCACTTGCTACTATATTAAGATATGTTTTGCATCTTCGAACAATACCTGCTTGCTAAAAAGTCTATCCTCCATGTAAAATTACAGTTTCCATCCATGTGAATTTTCCCCTAGTTCATGTTCAGCCCCGTACTTTGAAACTTTGACTCACCTATTCTTTATTTTTCTCCCCTTGGGAAAGGCAGTTTTATTTTTGACCTACCTATTCTTGACTGCCAAGTAATGAAGTGATCATGACCCTTGTTCTGGAATTACAAAATGTGGGAATAATTCATGTGCATTTTCTATTTCAGAATTACTCACTAATAGAATAAAATTAGTTGGCTATTTACTTTCCTTCACCTGTTCTTTCAGTGGACTGACAAATACCAATCTCCCTCACCCTGAAAACTCTGCTTAATCTCTTCTCTGCTTTACTCTTGAATATGCCTGCAAGAGGTTTGAAATAGGCCAGAATGTGTCTTTTACCACATGGTCATATGTGTCTCACATTTCCCTAACCCCTCACCCACGTTTGTTAGTGGCTTCTCCAATCTGATGCTCAAAAACCTGTGTACATGCATTTACTTCCCATATAATAAACACTGAATGGATATTTGCTAAGTGAATAAATAAAAAATGGATTGTTATTGTATTATAATATGAATTTGTCCCCTAAAATAGTTTAGATATTGTGTCAGAGAAAAAAATATGTAAAATTCATTTTTGTATCCCATTCACCTAATACAGCACTTGGGACCTAGTAGAAGCTCCAAAAATGTATTAAATTGAACGGCATTTGCCTTTTCAGATCATAAAAATGATGTAAAGTAAATATTTCTCTTTCCCTCTCCACTTATTCAGTGTCAACATTTAGGTTTAGTCTTTTTGGGTGATAAAAAATAATGGCCACTTAGAGCTGGGTGAAAAGGAAAAACAAGAAGGATTTGAACAGCACTTAGGTAAGGTCGTCCAGCCCGATAATTTATACTACCATGGAGGGACAGCCTCAGGAAGAGACTTTGAAATCTTGAATTTCATACAGTAAACCTACACATGAATATGTGCACATAATGCTTTGAAAGTTTCTTTTCTTCTTTTGTTAAGAACATCACTTTTTTGCTTTAAAAAGTGTTGCTTATGACAAAGCATTTATAACATGAAAAGCAAAAAAGAAAGAAAACCATCCCACATTACATCACTAATTATAAACTGCTATAAATTCTAGACACTGTTTTTCTGTCCATATATACAGAGAGCATATTAAATTAAAATTTACTTCAATTTCACCCAAGTAAAAAAGAAAAGTAAAATAAAAGGAAACTAAGGAAATTGCAGAACTGTTAAACATTGCCTTATAAGAGTTATTAGATCCCTAAAGCTTTCTCTCACATGAAGAAAATATTATGAAAAACATCAGTGGTTTGAAATATTTTTTTCATCAATGATTTAATGTTATGCGGTACCTATTGACTCTCTGCTATGAAAGTTGAGGGTTTTAGCATCTGACTCTCTTCCCACTTTCACTCTATGAACTGCTTCATGGGTGCTACTTTACTTGTTATCAATTACATCATTATTTTTGTACCGTTAATGTTTCGAACCTATAAATTTTCTACTGTAAAACAGCATAATAACAGTTCTGGATACTTGTTCTCTATTTCCTAAGTTTATTCATGTTAGGAACATACACCGGGTCTTTATACCTTATTTAAAATGTTAATTTGGTGTAGGTGGAATATTTGTTCATTCTACAAGTTGACATACACTACTCTGCATATCATCTTCTGATACTGAATGCTGTTTTCGGGAAATGTGAGGCCAACCTGATTTGTTTTTCCTTCTAGTAGCTATATTTTTTCAACCTGACTTCATATTACTTCACTTTTAAAAATCATGAATTTAATTAGGTGATGTTTCAGTAGTGATTGTTCAAGTTTGCTAGAACATATGTTCTTTTAATATGAATATCCTATTCTTTACTTCAGGAAAAGTTTATCTCATTATAACTTTTAATATGTTTTTCCGTTCCATTTGTTTATCTTTCTACATTAGAAGACAACTCATTTTTTTGTTTAATTTTGATTTTCTTTTTGGTAGTCTTTGCCACCTCTATCCACTGGAATTAAGTATAGCTTTATTCTATGTCAGTAACTGGATTCTTCAGAAGTAACATCAATTCTTTTAATTTGTATTTTAATCTTTAATTCTGCTTCTTTTTCATTGTGTTCTTATTGATATTGTTCTTACTAGTGTTTCTCAGTTTGTTGCCTTATGTTTAGTTTCTTTTTATTTTTTATCTCATTTATTTTTAAAACCATCTTATCTTTATAAACTTTTTTTATTACATTGAAATTATTAGTTTGTTGTTATATACTTCTAAAACTATAAAACTATGAAGAACTTTTCCTTTGTTTACCTGAGTTTTGTTTCTTTCTTGGCCACAAAATGGTCCAGTATAATAGTTATGTGTTTAGACTCCAGAACCAAACTGCCTAGATCAAACCCCGGCTCTGTCTTTTACTTGCTGTTTGACTTTAGCCAAGTGACTTAATCTCTCAGTCATCCAGTTTGCTCCTCTGTAAAATGGGGATGACAGTTACTGTATGTACTTCAAGCCAGTTTTTGTGAAGATGAAATGGGTAGCATAGGAAATATATAGCCTAGTACCTGAAAAAAGGTAAGACCACCGTACAGAATAAAAGATAGGGGCGCCTGGGTGGCTCAGTCGTTAAACGTCTGCCTTCGGCTCAGGTCATGATCCCAGGGTCCTGGGATCGAGCCCCACATCGGGCTCCCTGCTCGGCGGGAAGCCTGCTTCTTCCTCTCCCACTCCCCCTGCCTGTGTTCCCTCTCTCGCTGTGTCTCTCTCTGTCAAATAAATAAATAAAATCTTTAAAAAAGAAAAAAGAAAAAAGAATAAAAGATAAACTCAAAATGGATGAAAGACCTCAATGTGAGACAGGAATCCATCAAAATCCTAGAGGAGAACATAGGCAGTAACCTCTTCGACATTGGCCACAGCAACTTCTTTCAAGATACATCTCCAAAGGCTAGTGAAACAAAAGCAAAAATGAACTTTTGGGACTTCATGAAGATAAAAAACTTCTGCAGAGCAAAGGAAACAGTCAACAAAACAAAGAGGCAACCCACAGAATGGGAGAAGATATTTGCAAATGACACTACAAAGTGCTGATTTCCAAGATCTATAAAGAACTTCTCAAACTCAACACCCAAAAAAACAAATAATCAAGTCAAAAAATGGGCAGAAGACATGAACAGACACTTCTCCAAAGAAGACATACAAATGGCTAACAGACATATGAAAAAATGTTCATCATCATTAGCCATCAGGGAAATTCAGATCAAAACCACATTGAGATACCACCTTACACCAGTTAGAATGACAAAAATTGACAAGGCAAGAAACAACAAATGTTGGAGAGGTTCTGGAGAAAGGGGAACCCTCTTACACTGTTGGTGGGAATGCAAGTTGGTACAGCCAGTTTGGAAAACAGTGTGAGGTTCCTCAAGAAATTAAAAATAGAGCTACCCTATGACCCAGCAATTACCCCAAAGACACAGATGTTGTGAAAAGAAGGGCCATATGCACCTAAATGTTCATAGCAGCAATGTCCACAATAGCCAAACGATGGAAAGAGTCAAGATGCCCTTCAACAGATGAATGGATAAAGAAGATGTGGTTCATATATACAACGGAATATTACTCAGCCATCAGAAAGGATGAATACTGAACTTTCACCTCAACATGATGGGACTGGAGGAGATTATGCTAAGTGAAGTAAGTCAAGCAGAGAAAGTTAATTATCATATGGTTCCACTAATTTGTGGAACATAATGAATAGCTTGGAGGACATTAGGAGAAGGAAGGGAAAAATGAAGGGGGGCAGATCGGAGAGAGAGACGAACCATGAGAAACTATGGACTCTGAGAAACAAACTGAGGGTTTTAGAGGGGAGGGGGGTGGGGGGATGGGGTTGCCCAGTGATGGCACACGTTTCATGGAGCACTGGGTGTTATATGCAAACAACGAATCATGGAACACTACATCAAAAACTAATGATGTATTGTATGGTGACTAACATAACATAATAAAAGAATCTCATTCTCCCAATACTTATTCAAATGGATAAAGTATAACTGCCCCCCAAAACAGTGATCACTAGAAAATAAGGAAAAACACAGAGTTTAAGAGTATAAATATCAAAAGACACAAAATCCATGATCAAAGAACAAAATACAAGATTCTAGAGTAGTAAATCACACCGTAGCAAGAATCTTGTTCCTGTTTCTTTCCCTTAGAAGGCAAAGTGGTATCCTACAATTCAAAATCCTAAGAACTTTCACTAATAGTCCCAAATCTTTTAAGCAGGGAGTTTTCAATCTTTCCTATGACAGAAGAGAAGTGAAATGGACTGAAAAGAAAACACAGGTGAAACAGGTATAGCAGAAAATACATTATGCTTTCCTCTTCTTCCTGTTAATAGCTCTTCTACATTTCCTGGCATCCCTTGCAGATAAGCTCGGCCATGAGACTCCAAGGGAGTATGTGGGAAACTGATTTGGACCACTCTAGTCCAGGCTCTTAGAAACCTCCCTTGTTTCCATGCCAGGTTAGACAGAGAGGAGGCAGCCCCAAGAAAAAAAAAACTCAAGAAGCTACAGGTTGAAGCTAGGAAAGACTCTTTCAGCCGAAGTTTCAGAAACATTACACAGATTAGGGGCCACCTCTATAACATCTTTATTCAGTATGGTAAAATGAAGGAAAAAAAAAAACTTAAAAAAAGAGATCTTTTACTGTATTTGAGCAGTTTACAATTTTTACAACTTTCAAACGTTTGTCATGTAAGGCTACATTAACTACAATTCATGAGCAATGAAAAAAAGAGTTATCTCAGTCTCAGTGAATGCAGTGAAGTTTCCAGGGCTACATGCTGCTTTGGGAATTGATATGAAGCCTGGGGCTATACTGCCTATAGCAGACTCCTTCGACTCTGTGTGGCCAACCCTCACATGTGGCTTCACAGAACCTCAGGAGCGAGGCAGGAACTCCTGTATTCTATCAAAAACTGCACACCACTTCAGATGAACTCTCTCCATCCCCATCATTTCCTTAGATTGCAGAAAAATTAGAAGAAACACCCAGCCCCACCCAGATGAAAGACCAAAAATCTGAGAAAGAAAAGAGCTTGGGTGTTTAAGGAATGGAAAGGATGTCAGGTGGAAGACAATCATGAGGAGGCAGGAGAGCTATGCCCAAGTCAGAAATGACATAGGAAAAGTTGGGTATGCTGATCCTATATGGTCTTGCAGATTTTATTTCAGGTATTATTGTAGACCTCATTTTAGATTTTATGCTGAGACCTACGGGAAACACTGAAGGATTTCAAGAAGACAGCAACAAGATATAATTTATACTACAAAAAATTACATTTCAGGGGTAGACAAACTTATAAGTAGGAAAGTCAGGAAATCATTACACATGATAATAAAAACATCACCCGCTCTTAGAAAATGACCTTCAGTTTAATAACTACAGTAACTAGGAAAGACCAGAACCAGTTTGAAACCTGACACATCAATAACATTTCACTTCAGTGAATATGCCTCAAAAATCCATCCAACTTGTCATAGTCTCACATAGACTCACTCTAGTAAACACACTTCTAAGACTGATATCAACCTCCTGCCACCTCTATAAACAGCACAACCCCATGATTAAACTCATTAATATTGTGCAGTGACAAAAGAGTGTTTGGAGAGACCTGAATAATCCATCAAGTAGCTATGGTCTTTCAAATGGCTCTGTGTGTGTATATATATATATATATATATATATATATATATATATATATTTAACATTCCCATTATACCATGGATTGTTTTAACCAAAAACAATAAATCTTCTCATGTGTAAATGATAATGGTTTGGAATTGTTACAGTAAACAAATCTGTAATGGAGAATGTGAACCAAGCGAGCTGGAAAATAGGTGGTAGGCAGAGGTCAACATAAGTAGGTCTGGGCCCTAATCGCTCAGAAATGGTGAAGTATTAAAAACAAAACAAAACAAAACAAAAAAAAACGAAGTGGTGAAGTATCCACTGCTTAGAAGTGGGCAATATTTATCATTTAGAATCTCTGAGAGTAAGTGGGACTAAAAAAAAAAGGTAAGTTTTCATAATTAGTAAAACACATACCTAATGACAAGCAAAAGAATAAGGTATATGCTTAGGGCAATTTCCATATTTCATCTTTGCTCAAAACTAAAGACATTATTTGTTAGCAAGTGTGCAAGACCTCTTCAGTTTTGTTCACTACTGCCTTGGGTCTCATCCATCTCAAAAACTCTGTTTACAGCACAGTGACTAACCATAGTAGACACTCAGTAGGTTTGTGTTAAATAAGACTTGAATTTTGAAATTAATACCTTTGAGTGCTCTTTGAAAATGTCAATGTTCTAGAAACTACTCTGAGGTTTTCTGAATAGAAATCTCTAAGAGATGTGTAATGTCCTAGGTAAATACTGAACAATAATATGTGTGCCGTTTGAATAGTAACTATATTGTATTTCCTCCATTTGAATTGTCTTTTATTATCCTAGTCAATCTTTTTGCAGCACTGTATTTCCTCTTCTTCTCAAAGCACTCTTTTCCTCTGTCTTACAGAGCACCACCTTTGCCCATTTTTTCTCTTTCACACATTTTCCTTTTCTATCTCCTCTGCTCATCTCTAAGTATTAAAGAGTCCTAGGGATTTGGGCTGTCTATTCTTCTATAACTATACTGTTCCCTGAATGGTCTTCTCAAATTTCATGGTTTGGCCAATGATTTCAAAATGTAGATGTGCAGCATTTACTTCTACTGTACACTCCAGATTCTAACCAACTAACTAAACACTTAGCATATGAAGCCATTTAAATTTAACTTGACGAAAGCAGATCTCTTGATTTTCACCTCTGCTAATGGAAACTTACCATTCTTTTCTTTGCTTCATCCCTAATATAATTCATTTCTAACTCCTCTTGGCTCTGTAATGAGCATATAACCATACACCACCATTTCCAATGCTACCTCCTTTGTTCAAGACTCCATATATCAAACCCAGGTTACTTCAATATCCGTGGAAGTGGTCTCCAACATTCAGACTTGTCTCCCTTCCATTGCTTTCCACACAACAGCAACAGTAACATTTTTCAAAACTAAATTAGATTATATTATTTCCTATATAAAATATATCTGAGATTTTTCATCACTATTATAAAGTCTAAAGCACTTCATTGGCCTACAAGTTCCTGCACAATCTGGATCCTGTTTATCTCTTTGATTTTTCTCTTCTTATTTTCTCATCTCCTACTATACCCCAGAATCAATGGCCTCCTTTTTCTGTGTCTTAGGGTCTTTAAGGTTTATGTTTCCTAAGCCTATAGGTCTATCCTCCCACGTATTTGCATGACTGTCTCCTTAGGTCTCAGTACAAATATGTCTGAAAAAAGCCCCTCTTACCACCCTATCAAAAAAATGTACCTGCAGTCAAACTTTATTACATACCTCTATTTTATTTTAAGGCAATTATAACTTATTTTAAGGTAATTATAACTATCTGAAAATATTTCTTTCCATTATGTATTTATTTTTCATTTGCCCTTCTCCACTATGATAGCAAGAAAAATAACTCTCCTTTACTACTGTATCTCTAGTCCTGAGCACAGTGCCTGGCATGTAATAATTATTTTAATGTGCTGAATAAACAAATTAGTAAATATATTTTATATGGATAAGATCAAAGTGATCAAAATAGGGGAAAATAACTATAATCCAACCACATGGTTGTGTGACTGGTGCTTGAATATATCTATGACTAAACAGATTTGTAGATAAAGACATGGTGCTGAAATTATTTTTACATGTCTTGACATTTTATTTCTTCAGTGTTGCCTAACTTGTTCCTGAAAAAATATAGCTAATGTTTTATGGGGCACCTGGGTGGCTCAGTCATTAAGCGTCTGCCTTCGGCTCAGGTCATGATCCCAGGGTCCTGGGATCGAGCCCCTCATCAGGCTCCCTGCTCGGCGGGAGGCCTGCTTTTCCTTCTCCCACTCCCCCTGCTTGTACTCCCTCTCTCGCTGTCTCTCTCCCTGTCAAATAAATAAATAAAATCTTTAAATATATATATATATATATAGTTGACATTTTCTTTATATTTTACTAATATATTTTTAGTATTACATGTAAGCCACCACAAAATCTTCTATGATCTAAGGCAGAGGAAAAAGAATTAAAGATGTGACTGACAACCTGAAGAAAATGGAAGATGTATAGTTATCAATCAAATGACTTTCTCTCATCCACCATTGCCTTTTTAAAAAACCTTTTTATGCCTGTGATTGAAGTTGATACAGTTTAAAATACACTGTCATAACTTTAAGATGTTTAATGTAATTGTAATGGTAACCACAAAGAAAACATCTATAGAATATACACAAAAAGAAATGAGAAAGGAACGAAAACATGTCACTACAAAAAGCCAGTGAAATAAAAGAAAAAGAAGAGAAAAAAAGGACAAAATATACAAGTCCTACAGAATACAACAAAATGGCAACTGCAATTCATTCTGTATCAATAATTACTTTAAATGTAAATGGATTAAATACCCCAATTAAAAGATATAGAGTGGATGAATGGATAAGAAAATAAGATACAACAATACACTGTTTACAAGAGATTCACTCTATAAAGAAACATAGAGGCTGAAAGTGAAAGGACATGACAGGAATGGCCATGTTCATATGACACAAAATAGACTTTATAACAGAAATTGTCCTCAGACACAAAAAAAGGCAGTATATAATGATAAAATAGTCAATTCTCCAGGAAGATACAGTAATACTAAATATATACACACTTAACAAAAAGTACCCAAACACATAAAACAAACATTGATAGAACTGAAAGGAGAAATAGTGCCATAAAAATAGTAGAAGACTTCAATATTCTACGTTTAGATATGGATAGGAGAGAACCAGAATAATCAATGAGGAAACAGGGGATTTGAACAACATTGTTATAGGCCAAGCAAACCTGATATATATATGTATGTATTTCTAACGTGCACATAAAAGATTCTCTAAGATAGACCACATACTAAGCTATAATACAAATCTTAACAAATTCAAGAAAATTGAAATCACCCACAGTATTTTCCCTGAACACAATGGAATGAAACTAAAAATTAATAGGAGGAAAATAAGAAAATTCACAAATATGTGGAAATTAAACAATTCACACTTAAATAACAAATGGGTCAAATAAAAAATGATAAGGGAAATTAGAAAATACCTGTAGACAAATGTAAATGAAAATACAGCGTCTCAAACAAGGTGCTACTCTCATGCTGTTTTCAAGATTCATCTTTGTTTATCAACAGTTTGATTATAATGTATTGTTTTTTCTTAGATTTTTGGATGTGTAGTTTCAAATCTTTCATCAGTTTAAGATGTTTTCCTTCATTAAATCTTCAAATACTATTCTTGCCCCTTTCTCTCTCGCTCTCCTTGAGACTCCTTGATCCTTGATCTTTTGGATATTGTTCTAGAACTCCCTCAGGTTCTATTCATTTTTCCTCATTGTTTTTTTCTTTCTGCTTCCCAGACTTGATAGTTCCAATTGTCCTTATTTTCAGGTTTGCTGATTCTTTCTTCTGCATTCTCAAATCTCCTGGTGAATTCCTTTAGTGATTTTTTTTCCTGTAGTGAAATTTTTATTTCAGTCTATTTTTCAGCTCCAGAATTTCTATTTGGATCTATTACTGCTACTTATTGATACTTATTTTCTTAATACATTGTTTTCCTGGTTTCCTTTATTTCTTTGTCCATGTTTTTGTTAGCTTTTTGAGTATATTTAAGATATCTGATATAAAGTTTTTGTCTAGTAAGTACAATGTCTGTGCTTCTTCTGAACCAGTTTCTGTCACTTTATTATTTTCATGTGAATGGGCCATACTTTCCTATTTCTTTTTATGCCTTGTGGCTGTTTTTTTGAAAATTGAACACTTTTGAACATTTTAATGTAGTAGCTCTGGAAATTAAATTCTCCAAGAAATCAACTTCTTCCCCAGAACTTGCTAATATTAACTATTTAGGGATGCAGTTGTCTGGTAAATTTTACAAACTATTTTCAAAGACCCTATTCCTTCTGCTTTGTGGTCACTGAAGTCTATATCCCATTATTTTAGCAGTCAATAGTCAACCTGACAAAAATTTCTTTAAATACCTGGAGTCGAAAAGAAAAGAAAAAAAAATAGCTGATCTGTTGTGAGCTGAGGCATCTCTCCAATGCTAATCCTTCAATGCTAATGCCACCTAGAACTCTGTCTTAGCCATCTCTTGCTTTTGAAGAACCCACATATTCTTCGAACATGCATGCCTAGCATCTTCTCAGGTCTATTCTGAGACTGCTTCAATCCCTGGGCATGTACACTGCACTTCATATTGCCTAGTGAAAGCTGGTCCTTCTGAGTCTTTCTTTCTTTCTTTTTTTTTTATTATAATACGGTATTTTATTATAATACGGTATATTATTATTATAATACGGTAAAATATACCGTAAAGTTTACCATTTTAACCATTTTTTTTCAGTTCTCTTTTTTTATTATTATTTTTTTAATTTTTTTATTGTTATGTTAATCCCCATACATTACATCATTAGTTTTAGATATAGTGTTCCATGATTCATTACACCCAGTGCTCCATGCAGAACGTGCCCTCCTCAATACCCATCACCAGGCTAACCCATCCTCCCAACCCCCTCCCCTCTAGAACCCTCAGTTTGTTTGTCAGAGTCCATCGTCTCTCATGGTTCTTCTCCCCCTCCGATTTCCCCCCCTTCATTCTTCCCCTCCTGCTACATTCTTCTTCTTCTTTTTTTCTTTCTTAACATATATTGCATTATTTGTTTCAGAGGTACAGATCTGGGATTCAACAGTCTTGCACAATTCACAGCGCTTACCAGAACACATACCCTCCCCAGTGTCCATCACCCAGTCACCCCATCCCTCCCACCCCACCCCCCACTCCAGCAACCCCCAGTTTGTTTCCTGAGATTAAGAATTCTTCATATCAGTGAGGTCATATGATACATGTCCTTCTCTGTTTGACTTATTTCGCTCAGCATAATACCCTCCAGTTCCATCCACGTCATTGCAAATGGCAAGATCTTATTCCTTTTGATGGCTACATAATATTCCATTGTATATATATACCACTTCTTCTTTATCCATTCATCTGTTGATGGACATCTTGGCTCTTTCCACAGTTTGGCTATTGTGGACATTGCTGCTATAAACATCGGGGTGCACGTAGCCTTTCGGGTCCCTACTTTCGTATCTTTGGGGTAAATACCCAGTAGTGCAATTGCTGGATCATATGGTAGCTCTATTTTCAACTTTTTGAGGAACCTCCATACTGTTTTCCAGAGTGGCTGCACCAGCTTGCATTCCCACCAACAGTGTAGGAGGGTTCCCCTTTCTCCGCATCCCCGCCAACATCTGTCATTTCCTGACTTGTTAATTTTAGCCATTCTGACTGGTGTGAGGTGGTATCTCATTGAGGTTTTGATTTGGATTTCCCTGATGCCGAGCGATATTGAACACTTTTTCATGTGTCTGTTGGCCATTTGGATGTCTTCTTTGGAAAAATGTCTGTTCATGTCTTCTGCCCATTTCTTGATTGGATTCTTTGTTCCTTGGGTGTTGAGTTTGATGAGTTCTTTATAGATTTTGGATACTAGCCCTTTATCTGATATGTCATTTGCAAATATCTTCTCCCATTCTGTCAGTTGTCTTTTGGTTTTGTTGACTGTTTCCTTTGCTTTGCAAAAGCTTTTTATCTTGATGAAGTCCCAATAGTTCATTTTTGCCCTTGCTTCCCTTGCCTTTGGCGATGTTTCTAGGAAGAAGTTGCTGTGGCTGAGGTCGAAGAGGTTGCTGCCTGTGTTCTCCTTTAGGATTTTGATGGACTCCTCTCTCACATTTAGGTCTTTCAACCATTTGAGTCTATTTTTGTGTGTGGTGTAAGGAAATGGTCCCGTTTCATTCTTCTGCATGTGGCTGTCCAATTTTCCCAATACCATTTGTTGAAGAGACTTTTTTCCATTGGACATTCTTTCCTGCTTTGTCGAAGATTAGTTGACCATAGAGTTGAGGGTCCATTTCTGGGCTCTCTATTCTGTTCCATTGATCTATGTGTCTGTTTTTGTGCCAGTACCATACTGTCTTGATGATGACAGCTTTGTAATAGAGCTGGAAGTCCAGAATTGTGATGCCGCCAGCTTTGCTTTTCTTTTTCAACATTCCTCTGGCTATGCGGGGTCTTTTCTGGTTCCATACAAATTTTAGGATTATTTGTTCCATTTCTTTGAAGAAAGTGGATGGTATTTTGATGGGGATTGCATTGAAAGTGTAGATTGCTCTAGGTAGCATTGACATCTTCACAATATTTGTTCTTCCAATCCATGAGCATGGAACGTTTTTCCATTTCTTTGTGTCTTCCTCAATTTCTTTCATGAGTATTTTATAGTTTTCTGAGTACAGATCCTTTGCCTCTTTGGTTAGATTTATTCCTAGGTATCTTATGGTTTTGGGTGCAATTGTAAATGGGATCGACTCCTTAATTTCTCTTTCTTCTGACTTGTTGTTGGTGTATAGGAATGCCACTGACTTCTGTGCATTGATTTTATATCCTGCCACTTGACTGAATTCCTGTATGAGTTCTAGCAGTTTTGGGGTGGAGTCTTTGGCATTTTCCACATAAAGTATCATATCATCTGCAAAGAGTGAGAGTTTGACTTCTTCTTTGCTGATTTGGATGCCTTTGATTTCTTTTTGTTGTCTGATTGCTGTGGCTAGGACTTCCAATACTATGTTGAATAGCAGTGGTGATAGTGGACATCCCTGCCGCGTTCCTGACCTTAGGGGGAAAGCTCTCAGTTTTTCCCCATTGAGAATGATATTCGCTGTAGGTTTTTCATAGATGGCTTTTATGATATTGAGGTAAGTACCCTCTATCCCTATACTCTGAAGAGTTTTGATCAAGAAAGGATGCTGTACTTTGTCAAATGCTTTTTCTGCATCTATTGAGAGGATCATATGATTCTTGTTCTTTCTTTTGTTAATGTATTGTATCACGTTGATTGATTTGCGGATGTTGAACCAACCTTGCAGCCCAGGGATAAACCCGACTTGGTCGTGGTGAATAATCCTTTTAATGTACTGTTGGATCCTATTGGCTAGTATTTTGGTGAGAATATTTGCATCCATGTTCATCAGGGATATTGGTCTGTAATTCTCCTTTTTGATGGGGTCTTTGTCTGGTTTGCGGATCAAGGTAATGCTGGCCTCATAAAATGAGTTTGGAAGTTTTCCTTCCATTTCTATTTTTTGGAACAGTTTCAGAAGGATAGGTATTAATTCTTCTTGAAATGTTTGGTAGAATTCCCCTGGGAAGCCATCTGGCCCTGGGCTTTTGTGTTTTGGGAGATTTTTGATGACTGCTTCTATTTCCTTAGTGGTTATAGGTCTGTTCAGGTGTTCTATTTCTTCCTGGTTCAGTTTTGGTAGTTGATACATCTCTAGGATTGCATCCATTACTTCCAGGTTCTCTAATTTGCTGGCATAGAGTTGCTCATAATATGTTCTTATAATTGTTTGTATTTCTTTGGTTTTGGTTGTGATTTCTCCTCTTTCATTCATGATTTTGTTGATTTGGGTCATTTCTCTTTTCTTTTTGTTAAGTCTGGCCAGGGTTTTATCAATCTTGTTAATTCTTTCAAAGAACCAGCTCCTAGTTTCGTTGATCTGTTCTACTGTTCTTTTGGTTTCTATTTCATTGATTTCTGCTCTGATCTTTATTATTTCTCTTCTCCTGCTGGGTTTAGGCTTTATTTGCTGTTCTTTCTCCAGCTCCTTTAGGTGTAGGGTTAGGTTGTGTACTTGAGACCTTTCTTGTATCTGGAGAAAGGCTTGTATTGCTATATACTTTCCTCTTAGGACTGCCTTTGCTGTATCCCAAAGATTTTGAATAGTTGTGTTTTCATTTTCATTGGTTTCCATGAATTTTTTTAATTCTTCTTTAATTTCCTGGTTGACCCATTCATTCTTCAGTAGGATGCTCTTTAGCCTCCATGTATTTGAGTTCTTTCCGACTTTCCTCTTGTGATTGAGTTCTAGTTTTAAAGCATTGTGGTCTGAAAATAGGCAGGGGATGATCCCAATCTTCTGGTACCGGTTGAGACCTGATTTATGACCTAGGATGTGATCTATTCTGGAGAATGTTCCATGGGCACTAGAGAAGAATGTGTATTCCATTGCTTTGGGATGGAATGTTCTGAATATGTCTGTGAAGTCCATTTGGTCCAGTGTGTCATTTAAAGTGTTTATTTCCTTGTTGATCTTTTGCTTAGACGATCTGTCCATTTCAGTGAGGGGGGTGTTAAAGTCCCCCACTATTATTGTATTGTTGTCGATGTGTTTCTTTGCTTTTGTTATTAATTGCCTTATATAATTGGCTGCTCCCATGTTAGGGGCATAGATATTTACAATTGTTAGATCTTCTTGTTGGATAGACCCTTTAAGTAGGATATAGTGTCCTTCCTCATCTCTTATTACAGTCTTTGGTTTAAAATCTAATTTGTCTGATATAAGGATTGCCACCCCAGCTTTCTTTTGGTGTCCATTAGCATGGTAAATGGTTTTCCACGCCCTCACTTTCAATCTGGGGGTGTATTTGGGTCTAAAATGAGTCTCTTGCAGACAGCATATCGACGGGTCTTGTTTTTTAATCCAATCTGATAGCCTGTGTCTTTTGACTGGGGCATTTAGCCCATTTACATTCAGGGTAACTATTGAAAGATAGGAATTTAGTGCCATTGTATTGCCTGTAAAGTGACTGTTACTGTATATTGTTTGTGTTCCTTTCTGGTCTATGTTGCTTTTAGGCTCTCTCTTTGCTTAGAGGACCCCTTTCAATATTTCTTGTAGGGCTGGTTTCGTGTTTGCAAATTCCTTTAGTTTTTGTTTGTCCTGGAAGCTTTTTATCTCTCCTTCAATTTTCAATGACAGCCTAGCTGGATATAGTATTCTTGGCTGCATATTTTTCTCATTTAGTGCTCTGAATATGTCCTGCCAGTCCTTTCTGGCCTGCCAGGTCTCTGTGGCTAAGTCTGTTGCCAATCTAATGTTTCTACCATTGTAGGTTACATATCTCTTCTCCCGAGCTGCTTTCAGGATTTTCTCTTTGTCTCTGAGACTCGTAAGTTTTACTATTAGATGTCGGGTGTTGACCTATTTTTATTGATTTTGAGAGGGGTTCTCTGTGCTTCCTGGATTTTGATGCCTGTTTCCTTCCCCACATTAGGGAAGTTCTCTGCTATAATTTGCTCCATTATACCTTCTGCCCCTCTCTCTCTTTCTTCTTCTTCTGGGATCCCAATTATTCTAATGTTGTTTCGTCTTATGGTATCGTTTATCTCTCGAATTCTGCCCTTGTGATCCAGTAGTTGTTCATCTCTCTTTTTCTCAGCTTCTTTATTTTCCATCATCTGGTCTTCTATCTCACTGATTCTTTCTTCTGCCTCATTTATCCTAGCAGTTAGCGCCCCCATATTTGATTGCCCCTCATTAATAGCCTTTTTGATTTCGACTTGTTTAGATTTTAGTTCTTTTACTTCTCCAGAAAGGGTTTCTCTAATAACTGCCATGCTTTTTTCAACCCCAGCTAGTATCTTTAAAGTGATGATTCTGAACTCTAGATCTGACATCGTACTAATGTCCGTATTGAGTAGGTCCCTGGCAGTCCGTACTACCTCTTGTTCTTTTTGTTGAGGTGATTTTATCCGTCTTGTCATTTTGTGCAGAGGAGAATAGATTAATGAGAGAACAAAATGCTAGCAGGGTAAGAACGTCCCCAGAAAATATACTCTAAACAAATCAGAAAAGACCTGAAGCAGTGGGAAAAGAAAGGGTAAGAGAGAAAAAAGAGAAAGAAAGAAAAAAAGAAAAAAGAAAAAGATAAAGATAAAAACAAACAAAAGCAGAACAAAACAAAACAAAACAGAAACAGAATGTGATCAAATATGATCAGGCTGGTTTATAGATCAGTGCCACACACCAGATTTTGGGTGTATTTTGGTCTGTTAAAAGAAAGTCCCTCCCAAAATTTTAAAGAAAGAAAAACTTATATATGTACAAAAATAAGGGTTGATATGATGAAGGGATGGAATATGACTGTAAAGATGGAAATTATAAAAAATTTTATAAAAGGATTTGATAAGTTGTTTGAAAAAAGAAAGAAGAGGATTAAAAAAAAAAAGAAAGAAAAAAGGGAGAGAATGTGATCAGGCAGGGGAGTAGAAAAAAACCCATACACTAGAGATTTAGAGTATATTTTGATCTGTTAGAAGAAACTATCTCAAGATTTTAAAGAGAGAACAACTTATATATATATGCCAAAAATACGGGTAACTACTATGAAGGGATAGAATATGACTTTAAAAATGAAAGATAAAAATGTTTTTTTTTAAAAAAGGGATTGATAAGATGTTGGTTGAAAAAGGGAAAAAGAAAAATTCAAAAAAAAAGAAAAAAAGACAGTTAAAAAAAACAATTAACTTTGAAAGACTAAAGAATCATAGTAAAAAAGCCATGAATTCTATGTGCAGTATTCCCCTAGCGCTGGAGTTCTGCCGTTCTCATTGATCGGTAAACTTGGTCTTGGCTGGCTGTTCTCGCTGATCTTCTGGGGGAGGGGCCTGTTGCCGTGGTTCCCAAATGTCTTTGCCGGAGGCGGAATTGCCCCGCCCTTGCCAGTCTAGGCTAAGTAATCTGCTCGGGTTTGCTCTCCGGAGCTTTTGTTCCCTGCAAGCTTTCCGTACAGCTTTGGAGGCAGAGAGTGAAAATGGCGGCCTCCCAGTCTCCGCCCCGGAGGAGCCGAGAACTCGGGGTCCCGCTCCTCAGCGAGCCCCCAGAGAAAAGCAGTCAGTCACTCCCGTCTCCCCGGTCTCCGGCCACACTCCGCGCTCACCCGGCCTGTGACCGCGCCTCTCTATCTGGCACCCGACCGCGGGTGGAGTCTCCAAACCCAGCAGATCCCCGCGGTGCGCTCCCGCACCTCTCCTCCCGGGGGAAGAAGGTGAGTCTCCCCGGATCTGTCGCTTGTTGGGTCCCTGCTGGAGGAGCAGTAGCCCGACTGTCCCGCGGATCACGGTTTATGGCAACCCCGAGCTGAGAGCCCGCGCCTCAGCTCCGTCTCTGCAGCCGGCTTCCCTGCTCCGATACCTGGGAGCTCTGCCGCACTCAGGCACCCCCGGTCTTTCTGTGACCCCGAGGGTCCTGAGACCACACTGTCCTGCGAGGGTTCCACCCCCCACTTCGCCACCAGAGTGACGTCCCTCAGTGGAGCAGACTTCTAAAAGTTCCGATTTTGTGCTCCGTGGCTCTATCACTTGCCAGAAGCGGCCGACGGAGGCCCCTCCCCCGCTGTCTATCCTCCCGAATAACGCCTCGGATTCACTTCTCCGCACGTCCTACCTTCCAGAAAGTGGTCGCTTTTCTGTTCAGAGAGTTGTTGCTATTCTTTTCTTCCATCTCCTGTTGAGTTTGTAGGTGTTCAGAATGGTTTGATCCCTATCCAGCTGAATTCCTGAGAGGAGACGAAATCCAGGTCTCCTACTCCTCCGCCATCTTGCTCCGCCCCCTGAGTCTTTATTTCTTCAAGAAACTTCTTGAGCTGCTTCTTTCCCAGGTGTTAAAATTGTCTGCTGTTTGCCCCATTCACTGTCTCTTGCCTCAGGTAGGCACAATGTATGTCTTTAAATCTTTTGATGGATGCTGTCACTACTCAGAAAGCCAACCCAGCCTGATGGGGGCGGGTGGGTGGAGAAACAAATGTTAGTCTCTGCCCTGGTCCCTAAGAAAACCACCAGTGCTATACACTGATGTTTGTGCCTTCTCAAAATTCATATGTTGAAACTTAATCCCTAATAATCCCTAACATGGTGTTATCGAGAGGTGGCATCTTTGGGAGATGATTAGATAATGAAGTTGTAACTCTTATAAAAGTAGCATTAGTGCCCTTATAAAAGAAAGCCCCAGAGAGAGCCCCAGAAAGTTCCCTTGTTCTTTCTACCATGTAAGGATGCAACAGGACAACAGCAGTCTGTAACCCAGCAGAGAGTTCTCACCAGAACTTGACAGTGCTGGCACCTTGATCTCAGACTTCCAGTCTCCAAAACTGTGAGAAATAAATTTCTATTGATTATAAGCCACCCTATCTATGGTATTCTGTTACAGCAGCCCAAACTGACTAAGACAACCAGTCAGGTCAAAACATACAACCATAGTACTTTAAAAATAAGATCCTTATTAGCGCCCAGCACGAGCAAGCTGTACCAGGTATGTGGGCCACCATCTCCAAGGCTGCTATTCCCGCTGTGTTGGGGAGTTGGGTATGGTAATTAGATGAGTGAAATGTTCCAATGCCCTTACCAAATCTTAGCTATACTTTTCTGCATCGAGTGGTCCCCTGGTTGTTATAAATTTTGGATTAGATTAGGTTCCAGAGTTCCACAAAAGTTTACTCTGTCAGTATTATCAGTTTATGGTTGCTTCAGTGGAGGGACCTGTTATTTACACCTTACTCTGACATTTCCTGAGGCATCACTCCCTGTGTGATTATCTCTTGGTCTAAGGACTGCACCTTATCTCTCTTTCTCTGATGCATAAGGCTTAACGTCTGGAAAAGAGAGATTGTACTTGGCTTAGTTCAACTTATCATTACAACTAGATAAAGTAATTTAAGATAATGGTCAATTCATAGATCAGTAGTAGCATTTCCATATACTAAGATAAATTAAGGTATCACCTAGGAATATTATTTACATATATGCCCAGAGCAATTTCTTTGCATTGCTCTATTTGGTCTCATTTGTCAATTATAGAGTGGCCTAGAAAAGTCTTTGATAACTGATAAAGTTATAACTTTATTATTATGCTTTAATTCCCATTTCATAGAAATCTTTAAGCGTACTATGTATTGCATGTTTTTTGAAAGCCACAAAATGGATTAGGAAGAAATTATCTGATTGCATATACAGTATTTATTAAGGTATAGCATGTCGAGATCTACTTCATCCTCCTAAACTCAGTTTTCTTTTTCTATATATTTTTAAAATTTTTCTAATGTATTGCATACTGCTTTCCATAGTAGAGTTAAGCAATTATATTAAAATTTAAAAAATTAAATTGTGAGAAGGAATAAACAGAATAATAAAGGACAGTTTAAAAGGCAAATTAAAAGCAGAAAGTTCTCAATTTAATCCTTTCATTGGAGTTCGACCTATGAAGAACTTTGAACACACCTATATGAGATCACATATCCACTTCCTCATGAATGTAGGTAAAAACAAACAAACAAATAAAAACAGTTTCCAGAAAAGGAAGTTGTTGTCTACATCCACCCTGAAAATCATGAGGCAATGTGGGAGAGTACTGGCAACTTTTACCTCTCCACTGGAAATGACTGACATTTATGCAAGTGAGAACAGTTAATCGATTGATGTCCAAAATAATAAAATAACCCAAAATATAATAACTATTTTTCACATCTTATTGTTATAAATGGTGTGTATATAAAATAATTCATATAACGTATATGTATACTTTAACAAAGAATAAAAATAAATGCCTGCTGTATAGCTTAAAAAACCTAGGAGCCATTTAACTACCATATGGTAAAGTTGCATATTGTCACATTGGTGACCCTGCTAGCTAAGTTTATTTCAGTGTTCTTTGTTTATAATTGTGCACTGATTAATATTTGGAAAGAGGTTAATTTTTTTTTAATTTTTAAGTTTTATAAAATGGAACAATTCAAATGAGAATTCTAAACTTTCCAATTTGGGACACTTCCAGGATTAAGTAGGGTCTTCACTCCTTAAAACCTTTTCTTGAAACATCCAATACAGTTACTTATTAGATTGCCAAACAATAATAAAAAGTTCAACAGTATTACAGAGACTTAAATAATGCCATGTGTCTCAAAAAATATTTTCAAACTAGTTTTTCTCTAGAAAAGTGGGAAAGACTGGAAAGGGATTCCCTTTCTAAATGATTTTCTGTTTCAACTGATATAGTTCCAAATATGTCCTATCATGGATTATCTATCTATCTATCTATCTATCTATCTATCTATCTATCTATCTATCATCTATCTATCTAAAGTCTATAGAAGTTCTATATTTATATATATATAGTTCTAAATATATTCTATATCTAGTTGATATATCTTTTAACTTTTGGATATTGCTCATGACAGTACTGGAAGTCTCACTACTCCTCTTCAATATGAAACTGGGTAAAACTTTCACATCTTATGTCTAGAAAATAGGGCAAATTTTAGTAATGGCAAAATTCTCTTTGTAGAGCCTTTTTTTCCCCATCCATAAAGAAAGTAGTGTTATGGGAGAATTTGGTACTCTTTGCATCCCTTTCAATCTTTATGACACTGTTACTACCCTCTAATTCAATGTACAGTAGCACCTAGCCTTAATTTGTATTTAAAAGAAATGGTTTAGTATTTCAACATTTAATTTGATATTAATTTTAGACATAGACCACTTATTAGGGTAAGGATATTTCAATTTCTATTTCTAACTGCATATGAATTTTATGATAAATCAATATATATTTTATTAAGTGGTATTTCTGCAGCTACTTTGATGAGCATGAGATTTCCTCTTAAATCCAGTAATATGACATATTAGTAGAGTTTTCTAATATTGAAACAAACCTTTATCTCTGGAAGAAACCCATCTTATTCAAAATAGATTACCATTTCTACCTCATGTTCAATTCTCTTTGTTAATTTTTTTCCCGAATTTTTACATCTGTGCCACTAATAAGATTGCCCATAATTTCTCTTTCTCATACTGAACATGTAGGAGTTTGAAATTAATATTATAATTGGTAAAAAAAATAAATAAATACAATAGACATGCTAAAATGTGGTTCTTTCAAAGAGTAAAGTTGAACAACCTTTGGTGACAGTATTCAAGAAGAAAGAAAGAAGGCACAGACAGAATCAGCAATGAAAATTGGCACATCATTACAGCTGATTCTGATAAGGCAATAATATATACAAAATTGTAACAATGTACTTGAAAATTTAGACAATGTGGTTAATTGTTAGAAAAATAAGTCTCACAAACTGATATAGGAAGAAATAGAAAATTTGATTTGCATAATATTGTAAAAGAAAATCAATCAGTAGTCAAAAATACTTTCACAAAGTAAACATCAGATGCAGATGGCCTCATCAACAAGTTCCACTGAATATTTCAGAAACACATAATTTCATCTAGACCTAAAGTCTTCCCAGACAGTACTCCCCAGCTCAGTTTATGAGTGAGGTTCACAGAACTTCGAGGTTGAAAGATGGTAATGAAAGTGTGAAAATGACTAATTACAGGCTGATCTTACTCAGAAACATAGGTGCAAAATGTTAGCGAACATATTTAACAATACATGAAAAGATAATACAATGTGAACAGGTTAGATTTTCCCAGGAATATAAAGTTGCTTCAACAGCTACAAAGTTAATTAATGCTAGTCAGAATAATAGCACATTTAAAAGGGTAATTTAGGGTGCCTGGGTGGTTCAGTCGTTAAGCGTCTGCCTTCGGCTCAGGTCATGATCCCAGGGTCTTGGGATCCAGCCCCACATCGGGCTCCCTGCTCAGCGGGAAGCCTGCTTCTCCCTCTCCCACTCCCCCTGCTTGTGTTCCCTCTCTCGCTGTGTCTCTCTGTGTCAAATAAATAAAATCTTTAAAAAAATAAAAAAATAAAAATAAATAAAAGGGTAATTTTTGTGATCATCTCATAGATGCAAAATCATGATATAAAATCTTAGAAAAAACAGGACTAAAGGAATATTCACTTAATATGATTAAAATGTGTCTATGCATATATGCATATCATGTATATGTCAGCATTTTAGTATTTATACATAATATAAAATATAAACATGTGTATGTATATGAATGCATGTATATATATGCATATTTAATAAATATTAATATATATTTATATTTAGGTTTTTTTTTTTTTTGGAAAGAAGTCCAAGCTCACCATCTTTATTCAGTATACTGACAAAGCTATCCTGTAGAGTAAGGCAAGAACAAGTGGAATAGAGAGAAACAAAATTGCCATTAAATACATGGATTATATGACTGCGTATGTAAATGTTCCAAAAGAAATTACAAATATATAATCAACATTAAGACAAGGAGATATATATATATATATATCTTTGCCTAATTTATAGAACATTGTGATTAGATTTATTGATTTATTATCCATCTAGCAGCCCTATTAAATCCTTGTCTTAATGTCGATTATATATTTGTAATTTCTTTTGGAACATTGGATCTGTATAACTATCACCTCTAAAAGTTCCTTTGTGCTCCTTTGAAGTCAACTCTTTCCCCATGCTCAGGTAATCATAAATCAGCTTTTTTCACTATAGATTAAGTTTGCCTTTTCTAGAATTTCACATAGCATGTACTCTTTCTTCAGGCTCCTTTATTCAGTATAGTGTTTCTGAGATCCATTCATGTTGTTTAACTTATTAGTTCATTTATTTTCGTTGCAGGATAGTATTCCTTTGTGTGATTATAGCAATTTGTTTATCCAGTCTCCTATGAATGGACATTTGGACTTTTTCCAGTTTGATGCTATTATGAATAAAGCTGCAGGGTGCTTGGGAGACTCAGTTGGTTGAGCATCAGACTCCTGGGTTATGCTCAGGTCATGATCTGTGAGATCATGTGAGATCCCACATAGGCTCTACACTCAACAGACAGTCTGCTTGAGATTCTCTCCCCCTCTCTCTCTGCCCTTCCCATTTGCGTTCTCTCTCTCTCAAATAAATAAATTTTTTAAAAAGTAAGAAATAAAGCTCCTATAAATATTTGTATTATGGCAACTCCTCAGAATGAAATTGTTGGTTGTTACAGTAAGTGTATATTTAAATTTTATAAGTAACTGCCAAACAGTTTTTCAAAGTGATATATGACTTTACATTCCTACCAGCAGTATTTGGATATTCCAGTTCCACATATTTGCCAACTGCATCAGTTGGGGTTCTTCTTAGAAACAGAACCAACAGGATATGCATAGGTATTTAGAAAGAGACAGATCTTTCTTATGATTATTGGCTTACATGAAGCTCATGTGGAGGCTGAGAATCCCACGATCTGCTCTCTGCAGGCTGTAGCCCAAAGAAAGCTATTGATGTAGCTCCAGTCCAAACCTGAAGGACTGAGAACTGGGTAGACAATAGTCTAAGTCTGAAGACCCAGAGATGGGGAATCAATGGTTTAAGTCCTTGTCCAAAGCCAAAGGCCTGAGAACAAGGAATGCTGATGTCCAAGGGAAGGAGAAAATGGATGTTCCAGCTCAAGCAGAGCTTCAAGAGAGCAAATTTGCCCTTCCTCTGCCCTTTTTGTTCTAATCAGGCCCTCAATGGATTGGATGATGCATACCCACACTGGTGAGGGTGATATTTATTTATTTATTCATTTATTTATTTATGATTTTATTTATTTATTTGACAGAGAAAGACATAGTGAGAGAGGGAACACAAGCAGGAGGAGTGGGAGAGGGAGAAGCAGGCTTCCCGCTGAGCAGAGTGCCTGATGCGGGGCTCAATCCCAGGACCCTGGGATCATGACCTGAGCTGAAGGCAGATGCTTAATGACTGAGCCACCCAGGCGCCCCTGGTGAGGGTGATCTTTAAATGCCAATGCTAATTATTCAAATGCTAATCTCTTTCAGAAGGAGCCTCATAGACACATCCAGAAGTCATGTTTTACCAGTTATCTGGGCATCCCTCAGTCCACCACGTTGACACATAGAATTAACCATCATACCAACACTTGGCTATTGGTGTTTTCAATCTAATGAATTTGTAATAGTAATTCATTATGCTTTTAATCTAATTGTTAATGTGATGACTAATGATATGAGCATATTTTCATGTGCTCGTTTGTCTCCTTCTGTTGTGAACTGGGCAATATGTTGTGTAATTTGTACTGAATTGCTTTCTTATTGTTAACTTGTAAAAGCTCTTTATATATTATAGATTCAAGTAATTTTACAGCATTATAATTGCCTTTGGAGGTAGATATTCAATGGTTTTAGTGTCCTAGATATTTTTTATTTTTATAGCTGGAGATATTTACACTTTTTAAATTAATATTCTTTAAACTATACATAATGTTTTATGCATTCCTCTGTATATATGTTATATGTATTCTTACCCTGGTAGGTCTAATCAAGAAAAGGAAGGATGTTGGATGGAACTTCTGATGCTCTCATTAAGTCAGACACCCCAGAAATTTCCATCTTGTGCCTCTGCTATTACTTTAGTCCCTTGAAATATTCTACTGGATCCTTAGGATTCACTGGGGAGAGAGATGATTATTGCTAGTTTCTTATAGGCCAGTTTCTTATAGGCCAGTTTCTAGTAGTGGCACATACCATTTCTGGCAACAGGTAATTTGCTAGTCTTTAGTTATATGGCCTCATTTAAATGCCTAGAATACTAGAAAGTACAGTTTAGCTGTAATCCTAATGGGGGAAAATTATTTTTTTTTATTCTTATTTTTTCTAGTCTCATTTCAGTTTTCATTTGGTCCAAAGGTGGGCACATGGTCCAAGTCTGAGGTATTACTTTATCTCTTTATTCTCACTACAGTGATTCAGGATGGTTATTAAAGCCAAATTAGCCCAAAGAACCCCAGTGCATTACAGCTAAGTTTTGAGAACCATAGGACAGTGACTAGGGTGAATGCCTCTTACATTTTACAACTAAAGTGGTTCACTCAACCCAATACAGTCCCAGTCTTGAGAGCCACTATTCTTCATTAAAAATCAGGAGCTCTCTAGAATGTATTTTTAAAAGTTCCTGCTATTTTGGATTCTAAGCAAACTATTTAAATAATAGGTGGTCCTGCTCCTGCAAGACACTGGGTGGGAATAACTATTCTCAACCTCAGAGAACAAGTTGTGAAAAAAAAATCAATTTATATTTGTAAATATTATAACCACTGAAAAAAAGGCACTCTCTCTATATATATATATGAAATCCCAAGATTCTCTGAAAACACAGTGTAGCAATCCTGCAGTTAAAAATAAAATTAATTAAAAATGAAAGCATGGGTACTGTGTTTACAATACAACGTGTAGTATAATTGGCTTGGGAATTTATGACGATTACTTTTTAGGTGTATTTGGCAAGGAAATTTTTGTATTTTTATTCTACTTAGTTCATATAAATATACTATAATTTAGGCACTGCTGTCCCCATTTTACAGATGAGAAAATGTTGCATGGAATATTTTTTTATATAATGAAGTTTTTGAGTAAGATTTAAATATGTCTGTACAACTATAACCTCCATGCAATTTATTTTTTTAAAGATTTTATTTATTTATTTGTCAGAGAGAGAGAGAGAGAGAGCACAAACGGGGAGAAGCAGAGGCAGAGGGAGAAGCAGGTTCCCTGCTGAGCAAGGAGACCAATGTGGGACTCTATCCCAGGACCGTGGGATCGTAACCTGAGCCAAGGGCAGACACTTAACTGACTGAGCCACCCAGGCACCCCAACTCCATGCAATTTAGAGAAAATTTTTTATTGATGATAATCAATCAATTGGTAAATCATTGAGAATCTACTTAAAGGCACAACATGCCCTGAACTCTTAAACACAAAGAAGAGGGTTAGTACCCTTATGCCCTAGAAATTTATAGTTTAGGATATGTGCAAAAAATCTTATTATACTCATAAGCAATTAGATAGCAATACAAATGATCTTTGATAGAGTTCTAAATTGTCCTGTTCTAACTGGTCGATTAAAAAGTCATTAATTTCTGGTATTCTCCACTTAAGGTCATTCAGCATAAATTCTATAAAAGATCTGAACATAAATAGTATTTTAAAAACAAGGTGGATATTTGTTATACAGAGAAGAGGGTTAAAGGTCCAGATTCCAATGTTTGCAAAGAATTAAAGGTATAGCCACTTTCTCTACTCTTGCACAGAACGACTACGAAATCATAGGACTTTGGTTTGGGGAGCCAAATTCACAGCATCCTGCTCTAAATGTTAGTTAGCATTTTCATGGTCAATACCACATGCAATGCCATGATGACTGGCCGAAGGCAAGGTTTCATGCATAGAAATGATATGTGTGCCTTAAAAAGTCCTGATTAATAAGTGCATGTGAGGCATCCTTAGAGAACTCTTGGTAATACCTTTGATGTTTGTACATTTAGGAGAAGACTGTCAAATTCTGAGAAAGCAACTTATAAAACAGATCAGAGTAGACTGATATATACCAAATTATGCCTTTTTTTTTTTTTAGACCACTTCAGGTAATGGTATCATGGCTTCTTGAAAGCTATCTTAAATCTATACAAAGATGACATTAGGATAACTTATTAAGCACGTAAAAATTGGCAGGTAGGGGCGCCTGGGTGGCTCAGATGGTTAAGCATCTGCCTTCGGCTCAGGTCACGATCCCAGGGTCCTAGGATCGAGTCCTGCATCAGGCTCCCTGCTCAGTGCAGAGCCTGCTTCTCCCTCTCCCTCTGCCATTCCCTCTGCTTGTGCTCTTCTGTCTATCTCTCTGTCAAATAAATAAATAAAATCTTTAAAAAAAAAAAAAAAATGGCAGGTAGATAGGTAGTGCCCCACAATACACCACACATGTAAAGCAACTGCAAATTAGATTAATGACACAAAATTGAAAAGTATAATTTTAAGCCTTTTATATGAATATTTGATATTTGGGATAAGGAATGGTTTCTTGAAAAGCACTCAAAAAGAGTAAAATATAAAATTAAATATTGAGGATATTATCTATATTGCAATGGATATTTTCATATAAAAAACAAAACTCAAGATTTTTTCAATATATATAACTGAGAGGATTAGCATTCAAGAGATCTGAACAAAACTACATCAAAAGAAAAATATTAAAAAACATAATTAGAAAAATGAGATAGGGGCACCTGGGTGGCTCAGTCAGTTAAGCATCTGCTTTCAGCTCAGGTCATGATCCCAGGGTCCTGCGACTGAGTCCTGCATTGGGCTCCCTGCTCAGTGGGGAGTCTGCCTCTCCCTCTCCATTTGCCTCTACCCCAGCTCATGCTCTCTCTTGCTCTCTCTCTCAGATAAATAAAATCTTAAAAAAAAAAAATGAGATAAACCAACGAATAGGAAATGCATACAGCCAATTAGATGGATCTCTTATTTTGATTTGATCAGGGTTAGCAGCAAAAGTCACAGGACAGTACGTGAAAGGTGTTTTCATGCAAGTTGAGATTGTTCACCTGACCTTTTCAGTGTATCCAAACACCTAGTTCCCCACCTAAAGCAGGGTATTAAGAATATTCACTAAATTTTAAAAGTCTGTGAATATAAAATATTGTCAAGGATGCAAAAAATAAGAATATTCACAAACTGTTGATGAGAATAAATATTGGTAAATCTAATTTGGAGAAAAATGTGGCAATGCATGAGAAATTCCAAATAATCTATATGCAAAAGTACATAATTACAGGAATGTTTATTGTAGCACAGTTTAAGAAATTGGAAACAACATAAATGACCTTCAGAAATAAAATAGATACATAATTTGTGAAATAGTGATATAAAGTACTTTAAATGAATGAACTAGATGACATATATTAACATGATTAAGTTTCAAAACATAATATAAAAAAACAAAATAAAAATACTTATGTACTAGCTCTTATTTATTAAAAGTCAAATATTATAAAATGTGTATGAGTATGCACATATAATGGAAAGTATGCATGTGATATAAAACCCAAATTTCTTGTAGTGATTTCCTCTGAGGAGGAAGAGAGGCGTTAAAACTACACATATGATCTGTGAAAATTAAACCCATTTTAGGATGTATTTCAACTGGTTGGTGGGTACATTAAACATCATTGTGTTATTATAAATTCTTATCTCCTTTTTGAGGTGCTTCTTTAAATAAGCACATTTTAAAATAAAAGGATTAGAGGAGACATAAAGGTGCTATCATCTGGTTATAGATTATATTTCATGAAATAAAAACATCACTTATCAAATAGTAAGGCTTTCCTTTTACAGGTCACATATAAAACAATTGTCTAACATATCTAGAAATTAGATTTTATATATATATTATATAATTCATTTTCACTGTGTGTGTGTGTATAGTTCTTATATTATTAGTTTTAATGTTGATCTCATGGAGCTATGTCCTAATAAAATGTTGTATACCAAAAATGCTAGCATAAAAGTAAGTACATATCATCGTTTTTAAGGAAAAAATTACCTATCAATATGTTCCAATGTCTTTGACAAACCACTCATTTACATTCATTCAACAGTAGAAAACCATGCAAAACAGTACATTTGACCTAATTAGAATATGAAATATGGAGTCCCATTTCTGGCAACAAGCCATTCACTTGAATTGATTTTCAAAACCACATCCTTCTCATCACCTTCTCTTGAGCTATGTGGATTGATTCCATTAAGTTCCCTTCCCAATCTGAACCCTTCTAAATTCATTCGACTGTGGATTTAATTTGCATCAGAATAAAAGAGAGCCACATATAAGTGATATTCTGGTAGAAGGTAAAACAATGAAGACATCATCCAACTGGTATCAGAGAAGTGCAAGTCAAGCCTATTCATAGTGGGACATTGGCTCCCGTTGTGGGGTTCCTATCATGGACAGCCTATTTTGTGGAAGGAAGATTGAGGTCCCCAATATATTCCACAAGTCTCTACATACTGGGGATAGAAATTTTTACTGGCTAATAAAATTTCAAAAGGAATGTAAGTTTGGGAGAATATCCAGAAGTTATTGAAAGAAAAATTACTATCTTTCTTATGCAGTGCAAATGACGAGAAACATTGAGAGTGTGTGTGTGTGTGTGTGTGTGTGTATGTGTGTGTTTGTGTGCGTGCGTGCGCACTTTGGAAATATTTCTGCATTGAGAATTGTGTTGTTATGGATTCTTTATCTTATGTTTTGCTTCTGGTTTTGGTTTTCTTGGTATCAAAGCAGCTTTTATCACAACAACATTTCACATCAATCACTTTGAAACTGAGGACTCTAATTCCAACTTGTCAAAGACGAAGAGATGAAATGTGAGGAAACTACCTGACAAGAGGAAGATATTTGTACACCAAGAAATGATATTCACTACTCCCATTGTGAATCAGATGAATAAAATTATGGCTGTCTTGGCAGCGATTGGCATTTGAGGCATTTTTTCCTACAAAAGGGTGTCAGAGAAACATCTTTAATAAAACTCATGCCTCTCTGTTGGCCTGCGGTTCACACAGTGATTCTAGAGTTCAGTTTTACACAAATGCATACATAACATATCTAAATTCCAGTTTTTATAACTATCCTCCTCTGTTTCTATGTACTATAATGTTACCATGTGTATTGTCTTGCAACTATAATTTAAATATCAGGGCAGTATATCCACTATAAAGACTACTTCATACAACCACCCAGAGTTAGAGACTTGAAGGGGGTCCATCTAGAACAACTGCTTGGCCAACTTTGATTTGATATATATACTTTCTCAATTGGTGGTGTTTTTATTTGTAAAGGGGCACTGAATACAAAATATCCTTTAAGTATATACCACATAATTCTTTGATTAGTCACTTCCTATAGTGTGTATGATGGATAATTCTATGTGTCAGCTTGACTGGATCATGGGGTGTCCAGATACTTGGTCAAACATTATTCTGGGTATTTTTATAAGGATGTTTGGGATGAGATTAACATTTAAAATATAGACTGAGTAAAGCAGATTGACCTTCATAATGTGGGTAGGCCTAATCCAATTAGTTGAAGGCTTGAATAGAACAAAAGGGCTGACCCTTCCCCAAGAAAGATAAAGAATGTTTCCTGCCTAATAGTCTTTGATCTGGGACATGGGCTTTTTGGAACATGAGTTTTTCCTGCCTTCAGAGTGAAACTGACACATCAGTTCAGCTCTCCCTGGGTCTCAAGCCTGCCACTTTTCATTCTGGAACTTAAGCCACTGGCTCTTGACTGGTCTTGTTGATCCACCCTACAGATCTTGGTACTTGATAGCCTCCATAGTCACAAGAACTAATTCCTTGTAATAAACCTCTTAGTCTCTTTCTGTGCATACATCTAATTGGTTCTGTTCCTCTGGAGAATCCTGACTAATGCTAATAAAATGTCAATGAGTCTAGTGATTTAGTTTTCAGTGACAGAGAGTAACAAATTTTTGAGTAATAAATGGAGTATATCATCTTCCTACTATTAGTCAAGATAGATAAACTCAGAAGAAACATGTAAAACAGATCACTGTAGACTTATACCAAAACAGATCAGAGTGGACTGATAACACATCAAATTATTTTTTTAACCACTTAAGTGGTAATGATGAATGAGATATCTGAGATGAAATTAACTATTTTAGCATATCTATTTGAAATTTTTAAACAATCATTTACCAATTTTTTCAATAAAATATAATGTATAAATAAGTAAATCAATAAAATAATAAAGTTTAGATAGAACCCAAATCTGCAAAATTTCACCATTTGTCATGATATCATTTTTTAAATTTATCTTATAATCTTTATTCTTATTCTATCTCTGTGGGTTTACATATTCTATTGATCTTTGAAGTTGATTTACAGCAACAATATGTGGCTAGAATTTGAGAAGTATTTCCCCTCATTCAACATTTTTTTCCTCACATGTAGTAGTATTATTGAAAGAAATCTCAATTTCAGAAAAAAATGTTGCTTTTCCAACATTTTTAGATAACACCCTAAACACAAAGGCAGAAGTACAATAAGCATTTCATTTTCTGTGAATTCCAGCTTAATGTAAATCTAAGACCTGAATAAAAAGTATAGTCAAATCTTACTATTTGAGGGGAGGCTGCATTGTAAAAATTCAGAATTGAAAAATAATTTAAAAACCATTAATAAACTAAAATAAGCTCATTGATACTACAAGACACACACTACACAAACAATAGCAGAAACACTCTTTAAGTATACACTGAGCACATAATGAGACAGGCCATATTCTGGGCCATAAAACAAGTCTCAATATTTTCACTGGATTTAAATATGTAAATTATATTATCTGTCTACACTGTAACTAAATTAGTAATTAATAACAAGAAGCTGTCTGAAAATCTTCTGATTTATCAACAAAAAAATCAATTTCTAAGTCTCAGCTAAAGCAATGCTTAGAGGAAAAAGTGTAGAATTGAACACATTCATTAAAAAAAAAAAGAGTGAGAGAGAGAACACTTCTTATATTAATGACCTGACTACCTTAGGAAGCTAGAAAAAAGAAAAGAAAAGAGAGAACTTTAAACTAAAATTAAACAAAAGAAAAGAAATGATAAATATAAGGGCAGAAAACAATGAAATAGAAAACAAAAACTAAGACAATATAAATGCAACAAAAAGATTTTTCTTTGAGAAGATCAATAAAATTGACAAACCTCCTGCCAAGCTGATCATAAAATACGAGTAAAAATGTAAGTTATCAATGTCAAGAAAAAGGGAGGGGACATCACAGCAAATCTTCTAAGTCTTTAACAAGTTGATAAAGAAATGGTATGAAGATCTATATGTCAATGCATTCAAAAGTTAAGATGAAATGGGCAAATACCTTGAATTACACAAACTACCAATCTCATTAAAAAAATAATATACAACCTAAATTTTGTTTGTCTATGAAAGAAATTGATATGGTAGATAAAACTTTCACACACAACTCCAGTTTCAGATGACTTCACCAGGGAATTCCATCTAATATTTGGGGAAAAAATAACTTCAGTTCTGTAATTTTTTCGGAAAATAGCGTAGCAGGAAACACTTCCCAACTCATTATATGAAACTGGCATTACTCTGATATACAAACCAGATAAAGATATTATAAGAAGAGAGAACTACAGAGCAACAACCCTCATGAACACAGATACAAGATCCTGTAAAAAATTTTTTAGCAAATCAAATTCAATGATATTCAAAAGACAATAATACATCACAAACAAGTGGGGGTTTTCCCAGGAATGCAACGATGATTTAATTTTTTAAAAAGATTATCCTATCACCAGATTAACAAAGAAAATACATATGATCAGCTCAAGCATTTGACAAAATTCAATCTCCATACACGGTGAAAACTCTTAGTGGACTAATAATATAAGCAAACTTTCTCAACCTGATGAAGGGTATATATGAGAAAACATACTTAATCAGTTTTAGTGAAAACTGAATTTTTTCTCTTTTAATTTAGAAATAAGGAAAAGATATCTGTTCTAACCTCAAAAAAAAATTGTATTGGAGGTTTAACTAGTACAGTAAAAGTAGGGAAAATAAAACCATAGATTGGAAAGCAATCATTAAATGTCTTTATTTATAGATGGCATGATCATTTATGTAAAAAATTCTAAGAATCTACAAAAAATCTATTATAACTAGTAAGTGTGTCTGGAAAGGTTGGAAGATATGAAGTCAAAATGCAAATATAAATTGCATTTCTATATACCAGCAACAAATAATTGGAAATCAAATAACCTAAAAAATATACATTTCACAAATAAATTGAACAAAAGATGTACAAGACCCCTGACTTGAAAAAGATAAAATGACTAATATCTAA
This sequence comes from Halichoerus grypus, assembly GCF_964656455.1. Lineage (NCBI taxonomy): Eukaryota > Metazoa > Chordata > Mammalia > Carnivora > Phocidae > Halichoerus > Halichoerus grypus. The sequence continues at coordinate 96,681,643 of NC_135715.1, forward strand.
ATGAATGTAGACATATACTAAGCTGATACATCAAAAGACGCAACATTTTTGTATTAGAGGTCTCCAGAGAAAAAGAAGCAATAGGAGATATGTTTTCATGAATATACATAGTCCTCATTTTGCATGGTAAGCAGCTAATGGAAACAAACATCAGTTTTTGCATTTCATGTTTCTATGTGGTTCCAATATGCACTACTTCCGGTAACACCATATCATGCAAAGAGAAGCTGCCTTAATATATGTCAATACATATTATATTATATTATATTGTATATATTGGATGTATATAATTTATTTGAGATGATTTATACTTAAGTCAAACTATAAAAAGTAGGCTTTTTCTCACCACTTGTCTTTCTATGAATGAGATTAAAAATATCAAAGAGCTAAAACTTTAAAGACAATTTCATTTCTTTCATATAAATTGACACCTCCTATGATATGCCATTTCCTGAAAACTAATGGGAGCTTCCCGAATCTGAACATCTCCACATATCATCTCCAAACCATCCACATCAACAGACAGAACAAAGAAAACCACCCATAACCTTTGCCTGGAATGAGTAAGAGAGAATACTACAGCTCTAAATTATGTGAGTGATAATATGAACATCTCATTCATTCCACAGTCATCTGCATCTGCAATGCAGAAGCACGATTTAATGGAGACTTCTCAGGAAGAGGAAAAGTCCTACTCTAAAGGAAAAAATATTTCAAGTTGAGACTAAGTTGATCAGATCAATGGCCACAGGAAAACTGGTAAGAAGGGGCATAACTTCTGGGAGAAGGCAGGTGATATAGAAGGGAAAAGTTTCCCTCAGAGCCTTGGTAGTGAAGGTAAAGAAGGATGTGAGCAGTCAAAATTAAGCTTTCTATATAAACAAACAAAAATATTCACAAAAGTAGCCCTCTCTATCAATAAGGCACCAAAAATTAAAGAAGCTGCTTTCCAACAGAAAAGATCCTTTACCCATAAATTGGCCAAACCCCTCAACCCTGCCTGTGTTGAAACAGCTGTTATTTCTGATCTAAGAAAATACAAAACATGAAAATAAACACATAATGGCAGGTAATATATAAGTAAAACTACAACAAAGGGAAAATACAAAGACAAAAAAAATCAAATGCTAAAAAAAATCATCTAAGTTAAAACAACAAAGCAGAGAAAACCTGTAACATATCACATAAACCTAAATTTAATGCATCAAACTAGCCTTTGTAGATCTGAATCAGAATTCAAAAATCTCTTGAAAAGAAAAAAAAATCAGCAATATATGAAAAAAAAACTTTTACTAAAGTGAGAAATTAAATATTTTTTTTCTAAATGGAAGTCTATTACAGACACCTTTATATTTGCTGTAGACAACAAAAAATAATCATAAGTCAGTCTGCAGGGATAATCAAAGTATGTCACTTTTTAAGTTTTAGGTGACTTATAATTCACTATATCTGTATTGGACTAATATTTGATATTTAGGTTTATATTCAGATTTAAGGAACAGACATCAGTCACCTGTGTGCCATATACTCCTCTAGACTACACGTTAACTCATTTAATTCTCATGAATTCCTTGTGGTAGGTGTTTTAATTTCTATTTTGAAAATCTAAGAAACAGTAAATTAAAGAAATATGCTCAAAGTCTCAGAGCTTAATGTCAAGCCAGATTTAAATCCAGTTCTATGTCCAGTGTTTTTTCCATTTTATCCTGAGAAAATGTATTATACTCTATAAACTGTACATTTCATAGGTATTCATGTGTAAATAACTACTTTTTAAAAATTTAACTGACTTTTTCATGTATTAAATGCTAAAAAATTGTCATGAACACCAAAAAATGTTGGATAGAAAAAGGAGGTTATCATGACAACCTCTGAAATTGAATTCTAGGCAGAGTAGAGGTGACACAGATGAAAATGAAAATGAAAATGCAATGGGCCTCCAGTTGTGGCTAAGGATGTACAAAGTTGTAAGAAAATATCAATCCTGTTCTAACAATAAGTACAGGACAGATAACCTATAAATTATAATTTGTTTCTTTCTTAACATCCAACATAGAGCTGAGGGGAGGGATGGCAGGGGCAAGTACACACACACACACACACACACACACACACACACAGAGTAAATGGCAAACCTCTCTTAGGAGAGATGAGATCCATAGCTGATTTCATTCTTAGCAGAACATGGCAAGAGGAGGAACCACAGTGGCTAAGAGGAAAGAAGATAAAATTTTAACACATTTTTAAAGCTATCTTATGGGCTGGTGCAGTGGTTTAGAGTCCCCAGGAGCCCCAAACACAAAAAGTCCCTTGCCAGCTCTTTGCATGAAGCTTCACTAGTGCTCACAAGAAAGAGGGAGGGCAGGGCAGAAAAGCTGTGAGACCTCGTCCAAAACCACAGGTACAGCAAGCCTGGTGAAGGCTGAGGAAAGAACTGAGAACTCAAACATCTGAGCCTTACACGGAGCATTACTTGTTGTCACCTGCAGCTGGAGGGAGGCCCGAAGGAAGACCTTTCTCCCTTCAGTACAAGCATACAGAGCCTCTTAAAGTCTGAAGGTAGGGCAAAGAACTTCAAGTCTCTAGGTATATGTTGCGCCTTATTCTGAGTATAAGTAAGCAGTCAGCAGTGACTGAGTAGAAACAGGAGATGTGAAAGAAGTGCACATGTATGGAGTCTGTTGAAGCCTGAGAGTAGGGCCAAGAAATGAGACCAATATTCCAGGCAAATACCATTTACAATAGGATACATATATATAAAATACTTAGGAGAAAATGTAACAAAAGATGTTCAATAAAAGCGAGAAAACATTGTTGGAAAAATTAAAAATGATCCATTAAATATATAGATATATCATATGTCTATTACCCACGTGATGCAGTATTGCTAAGATGCCAATGTTTCCCAAATTGATCTATAATTCAATTTTATTACATCAAAATTCTGACAGGTATATTTTGTGGTAATGCATGAGTACAATGGAAAAATACAAAACTACAAATGATATAGGATATATATAAAAGAATGTCAGAAAAAAGAATAAATATAGAAGTCTTATATTATCAGATTATAGTAATTAAGATGGCATAGTATTGGTTAAAGGACAGATAACGAGTTGAATGGAGAAATAACCAAGATTCCAGAAGTAGATCCATCCATATAGAATGAATAAAGAATGCTAATGCAATTTAATGAGTAAAGGAAAGTCATTTTATTTTATTTTATTTTTTAAAGATTTTATTTATTTGACAGAGAGAGAGAGAGTGCAAGCAGGGGGAGCCGCAGGCAGAGGAAGAAGCAGGTCCCCGCCGAGCAAGAAGCCTGATGCGGGACTTGATCCCTGGACTCTGGGATCATGACCTGAGCCGAATGCAGACGCTTAACCAACTGAGCCCCCAGGAGTCCCAGGAAAGTCATTTTAGAAATGGTGCTAAAATAACGTTGATAAATATAATTTCATATATATATATAAATTTTATATATATGTAAATTAACCTTTACTACACTGGAGACATAAATCTAAAATCTGAAAGTATAAACGTGTAGAATAAAACTGCAGAAAAGATTTGGGAGCCTAGAGTCAACAAACATTTTTTGGAGGGGTGGCATGGGTAAGAGAAGAAAGCACTAAGAATAAAATTTCAAAATGATAAATTGGGACTTCACTATCATTAATAACTTGTATACAACCAAAGAGATCATCTAGTAAATCAATAGAGAAGACACAGATTGGAAAAAAATATATATATATATAAATACATATCTAAGAACCTGTAACCAGAATATACAAACAATTCTGGCAATTCATTTCCAGGTTTTTTCATCATGCCAAATGGAAATTCTACACCTGTTAAATAAAAACTTCTCTTTTTCCCTCCCCCAGTTCTGAATAAGGTCAGTTCTCCTTTCTAAGAAATTGCCTATTCTAGATACTCCATATAAGTTAAATTATACAATATTTATCCTTTGGGTCTGGCTCTTTTCCCCTTTTGGAATTATCTCTACTAAGAAAAGACTATTAAAACATGAAGAAATACATAGAAAGTTTTCAACTATAACTTTCCTTTCGTATGAATATATTGTTTTGAAACTATTGTCTGGCATTTTAGTTAGAAAAGATATGTAATTATATATTTTAATTAATTATACATTTTATTAACAATTAGTAGTTTCAAAATAAGAAAAAAGGTACAACTGTATAATCAAGTATTTAAATTTTAAAATATATATATATTATTGATATTAAATAAGAAAGATCAATATAACTTTACAAAAATAGAAATAAAAATGAAAAACCTATTTTTTCTAGGTTTTCCCACTGAAATGGCCATTCCACAATGCCCTTGGTGCTCAGATTCTGATATCTACTTTTCTATAAATTTGCCACAAAGAAAATACAGCATTCTCTAGAGAACTGCTTATTTTTTTCATTCTGATTCTGAGGCAGAAGGACACAGAGGACAGCATGATACACCCGGTCGTGCCAGAAGTTAAGAAAGCTTTCAAAGACTATTCAAATATGGAAAAAAGACACAAAAGCCAGTCCAAAGGGAACCTCTACTGATATATAAAGTTGATATAATTTGAATATTAATATAGTAATGGCTTCATTAATTAACATATATGAAATCTGAAAATCCTTAAACTCATAGTTATACACTATCTTTTAAAAGCTATGTAATCTTAAGATTATAAAATAATGGCAAATGCCATGACATTTGAAGGTCTTTAACTTGTCTTTCTTAGGCTTCATCAAATTTATCATTCTTTAGATTAAAAGAGGGAAAAAAAAAACATATTTATACAACTTTAGCGTCCCTCAACTCAGTGACGGTCTTCTTAAAGGTAAACTGCAGAATCTAAAAAAGGACTACAGTTGTTTCTCCAGGAGAATGAAACAAATGAGATCCCTTTGTTAATTAAAATTTCTAAACTGAATATAGGACAGGAACTGTGTGTGTGGCGGGGGTGGGTGTAACACTGATTTCCTTTTATTCTTCATTCTGCATCTGAAACCTTTAAATACATATTCCATCTATTCACAGAATTACAAATGTGCCTTTTCAAAGGTTCTCATTCTCATCATCATAGACCCTTGTAGAAATTGAATGTCTTCAGAGTTAAGAAAGATAGACCTTCTGCTAGATAGCAGTAAACTGGAATAAAAAAGTAAACTACCATGAATACTAAAATTACTGTTACCCTCATGGATGAGCAAAGATCCGGCTTGCACAAGCATGGTAAATCTGTGCAATGCTGAAGAACTCATATAGGAAGCCCAGCAAGCCAAACCACAATGTCTGTAGTAATCAGCCCATAATCATCATGGGTTGATGGGTGATTGCCACCTTCTGTATTTTTACCCCCACTTCCAATTCAGTACTAACCAGAGAAAGCAGAATATCTTTCCCAAATCAGTTGGAAAAGATATCCCACTTGCCATTAGCCCACCTCCAGTCTCCACATGTCAGCAATCTCCAATCAGAACATACCTGAACCCCACCCCCCAATTTATTGTGCTATAAAATTTCCCATATCCTGCATAGCATAGCATTTGTTTTTTAAAGATTTATTTCTTTATTTTAGAGAGACAAGAAGTGTGACCGGGGCATGGGGTGGGGTGCAGAGAAGCAGACTCCCTGCTGAGGGCCGAGCCTGAGCCTGATACAATGCTAGATCTCACGACAACAGCAGAAAATCAGGAGTAGGAAGCTTAACCAACTGAGCCACCCACACACCCCAGCATAGCATTTGAATTTCTGCCAAACAAGGATGCAGGCTGACTCCCTTTGTAGCAAGTTCTGAATAGTTAGCCTCCATTTGTTCTCATTTTGGTGGACTGTGTTTATTTCTATACACCATGTATCTCTGTTTTGACCAGGTTGCCTTCTTCAGCATTCCACAGATTTACCATGCTTGTGCAAGCTGGATCTTTGCTCATCCATGAGGGTAACAGTAATTTTAGTATTCATGGTAGTTTATTTTTTTACACCAGTTTACTGCAATCTAGCAGAAGGTCTATCTTAGTTCTAGTAGCATTATGGTCCAGCCATGTTCCATATGTACAGCCAGACTCTCTACTGTGAGTTACTGAAAAAATACGTTTAGATAGAAATGAAGGCCCTTGAGAATCAAAGGAAATTTAGGTAAAATTCTTATTTTCAGACTGATAGCAATGTTATAACACAAAGGAACTTTGATTTTTAGAAGAGCAAAAGAATTGGATGATGCTTTCGGTGGAGAGAAAAGGATGAGTAAAAACTAATATAAGTTTATAATTTAAGTAATTCAAGCAAAGCTCTCTCATGACATTTGTTTAAACTGCAGGTATAAGGGGATTCTATCTATTTCTCAATGTTCTGACTATACTGTCTAATATAGACTCAAAAATGAGTATCTGTTGTCTATTTAAATTTCTTCACTCTATTGATCAGTAATTTCATTGTCATATGAACACTGCCAGACTATTCTTCCAATTCCCTCTTCTAAAAGGTTTAAATCATCACTGAATGAAGTAGAGTTGATCAGTCATATCAAAATTTATTTTATCTTTGGATGATTCAAAGCAGTCTGCTTGCTTTTTCTGTTTTCCTGTAGTGGTCAGGCTTTTGAAAATTTCTATTTCTATGTCTCCACAAGAGATAAACGGAAAATCCAAAAGCTTAAATGAAATGTTTTGTAGGGGCTAAAATTTAAAATACTGGAGGGGTGCCCGGGTAACTCAGTTGGTTAAGCAGTCGACTCTTGATTTTGGCTCAGGTTATGATCTCAGGGTCATGAGATTGAGCCCCACGTCAGGTTCCACACTCAGTGCAGAGTCTGCTTGAGATTATTTCTCTCCCTCTGCCCCTCCCCCCACTCACATCCACGTACCCCCACGTGCATTCTCTCTCTCCCTCAAATAAAATCTTTTAAAAAAAATGAAGTACTAGAGAAAATCTTTGGATTATCTGAAAATTTCATTTTTCTAAGAAAGCTATGTTCCTCACAAAGGTAATTTTTTCCCCTATATTCAAAAACATGTTTTACAAGAAGGCAAATATAAATAATATATAACATGTAGAACATAATATCAACTTATATATTTTTTTCTGGCACATTGGAATGATCATGTTAAAATTCTGAAAAGTTTTCATTACCCTGATTTGTTCCTTGAAAAATATAAAAACCTAATGAAAAAGGCCTTTAGAGAACTTGCAGGATGTAGTTTCTAATTACAGGCATACTCAGAGATTTTGAAGGTTCAGTTCCAGACCACCACGATAAAGCAAATATTGTAATAAAGCAAGTCAAATGAATTTTTTGGTTTCCCAGTGTGTATAAAATTTATGCTGTAGCCTATTAAGTGAGTAGCAGCATTATGTCTAACAAAGTGTACATAACTTAATAAAAAAATACCTTATTCCTAAAAAATGCTGATCATCACTTGAGCTTTCAGTGAGTGTAATCCTTTTGCTGGTGGGGGGGTCTTGCCGTGATGTTGATAGCTGCTGACTGATGAGGGTCATGGATCCTGAAGGTTGGGTGGCTGTGGCCATTTCTTAAAGTAAGACAACAGTGAACTTTGCCAAATTGATCAACTCTTCCTTTAAGAACAATATCTCTTGAGCATGCCATGCGGTTTGATAGCATCTTATCCACAGTAGAACTTCTTTAAAAATTGGAGTCAATCCTTTCATACCCTGCTGCTGCTTCATCAACTAAGTTATGTAATACTCTAAATCTTTTGTTGTCCCTTCAACAATTTCACAGCATCGTCACTAGGATTCCATCTTAAGAAACTACTTTCTTTGCTCATTCATAAGAAGCATCTCTTCATCCATTGAAGTTTTATCATGAGAGTGCAGCAATTCAATACTCTTTCATGCTGGGGCTAGTAATTCCTATTGACAATTCTCACTACCCAGCACCTTTGTATGCTCCTTGGTCCGTGGGTGCCTAGAATCCAGTTTTGATCAACACTAGATCATAAACCTATAAGCAAAATGATTTATTCTGAAACTCTTTGGAATGGGAGGCCTAAAGCTCTTTATATATTTCCTAATTTGACATGCTTTGCTTTTGGATATAGGAAGAGTAGAGCTTTCAATGCCTTGAGCTATGAGAGATTAAAGATAGAATGACATGACTTTTTTTAAAGGTTGAAAAGAAACGAGGAAAAAATGTCTTGTGTGTTTATTTTTTTAAGTAAGTGAGCAATAAAAATTTATTGTGTCCATCAGCTGATATTTGGGAATTATTTAACAGTTAATGATTTCAACTTTGATTAATTCATTCTTGAGTGTTGTGAATGGAAGTCCTCTTGCCAAAAATGACAGATAACCTTTTCCCGTTTACTGTGTGTGTGTGTGTGAATGAATAATAAATGTTTACTGTGTGCCCTGTGACTTTTGAATCAACTGGAAAGAACTTGACAGATTACCAAATTCCATCAACAACTCAAAATGCCCCAGAAGTTCCTCTCCTACTTGCTTTGTTTTTGGAGGGGTCAGGGGATTCAGTAAATTTTCAAGACATAGCACAGATTAACGGCTGAGAGCACAGATTCTGCAAACATCCTGCCTACAGTTGAATATTGGCTGAGCTACCCAGTGTTGTTTTAACTGAAGGCCCATCCTTTTTCCACATTGCTTCTCCTTTTTAATATTACATTTTAGTCAGTAGAATTGAAAGAATGCTCAAATGTAAAGTATATATTTTTCAGCAGAGAAACAATGAGAAAGACCAATTATAAATAGCAATGTCTTCTGAAAGAACTAAACTTTTTTATGTTGCGCAGGTTCAGTGAGTATTACAAATGAAATCAGTTGAAATATGATGATACATAGTGTAGGACTGTTATAAACACTTTAGGCTTCACAATTTACTGTTAAAATTCATCTAATTTTCATCTCAAAGCTGTTGCAAATGCATAGCTGAATGAATCAGTCAGTTGTTGATTTTCACTGTGGAATTCAATAGTACATTTGCAATTATATCAATGCAAATTTCCTGAAAAATGAGTTTTTTTCCTAAAGAAAGTACAGATTATTCTTGTAGTTTCTTAATATTCATATAAACATGTGCACATTTATATACCTTGATATCTCCATTGAAAATTTTAATCAAACTCTATTTTATACTTTTAAAAATTGTCATTTTATATTAATGAAAAAATGAATTGACAATCATTTTACTCTTCAGTTATAAATTATCTGACAGGAAGCATCTGAAGTAGAGAAAGATCAATATGTATTTTTCTGGTATATTTTACATTTTTTGTGTTATCCACAGATTGCCAATGTCAGCAAATAAGTTAGGAAAGAATAGGCCTTTAAGTTACATATTTGGGGCCAAACTAATAGTGCTAACTTCTTTCATTTCTTTCAATCAGAATTTCAATAACACATTATGATTGTTCTTATTATAACAACAAATCAACGATAGCACTTAAATGGTTTTATTACATACTTTGATTATAAAGAACAGATCAGGATATTTTGAATAAAAAGTGACTCCTTCTCCCGCTCACAAAGGAAGTTTCTGTTAGTTTTCAACCAAAATGTTAACTGAGATATGCGTTTACTATACTGTTCGCCTATTACTTTATTTCCAAACACAGAATTAGTATGAATTTTGGTGCCTGGGTGTCTCAGTCAGTTAAGCATCTGCCTTTGGCTCAGGTCATGATCTCAGGGTCTTGGAATCGAGCCCCTCCTTGGCTCCCTGCTCAGTGGGGAGTCGGCCTCTCCTCTCCCTCTCCCTCTGCCTGTCCTCCCTGCTCCTGCTCTCTCTCTCACATAAATAAATAAATAAATAAAATCTTAAAAAAAAGAATTAGTATGAATTTCTCCTTGCCTTCCCTGAATAAATGACCTGAAAAATCTTTAAAGGTTATGACTTAAAAGAAGTAAGTAATCAATAAACCACAATGAACTATTCCTACTTATTCAAAATTCAATGTTCAACCAAAACTCCAAGCAGGGGGGTGAGAGTAGAAACAACAAAATTCAAAACAAAAGGCTGTTAATTTTGAACTACTGGCTTATCCATTATGGATTGTGGGCACAGTGCCCAAGATAATTTTAGGGATCCCTAGAAATGACTTAATTTTAATTTCTTTTAAAATCAGAAGAAAAAATTAATAGTGTAATACTAATGAAAATATAATAGTAATTTGATTCTGGATTAATTCATCTTCATACCAATACAATTGTAAAATATAATTTTTAGTACTTTTATAGAGGAAGGTGTCCCTGTAGGCAAAAGGGCCTAGGTTTCATGGTAGTCATAATGTAGCTTTTCTACTGGTTATAAATTTTAAATAATTATTTGAATAAAGGAATAATTAATTAAAGCTAAATAAATTTGAACTCTCTGTATAAAATACTGGGTTGCCAATACTGGGCTGTCAAAATTTAAGTATCCCAAAATTTAATTTACATTAGTCAGCTTTATGTAAATTGGTCTTTATAATTATACTAAGGAAATGTCAATTCACTTAAAATGCTATAAAAATGTTCAGAAATGGTCTTTGATAGTTGTGAAATCAAACTCTTAGGCAGCATATTTTATGACTGGAAAAGGCAAAAGAAAATAAACTAATATAGTGCTAAACAAAACATTGTTTTCGAATTTATGTCCCATAAACACTGATGTTTATATAAGGGCATTTATTAGAATATAATGTTGAAATGTTGCAATCTATCTCAAGGAAACTTTTTAGTTCAATATCAACAAATAAATATTAAATTGCAAGCATGGATTAATGACAAGGAATGATCATAAATAAAAGTATGGTAGTAGTAGGCAAGAAGTAACTCAAGCAGATTTAAACAGCTATCCTCAAAAGAACCCTTTTTAGTACAGCCTAGAGAAAAGCTCTGGGAACCGGACATTCATTCAACTATCATTTATTAAATAGTATATATTGGTTAGCTACAACTCCAACTAAAGAATAAAAATACTGCTGTAATAAGAGACATTTCTTTATCTTGGAAGAGGCTAGCTTCAGTATAATCAGACTTTCACCTTTTTCAGTTAACTTACAAAAAGTATTATCAAACTGTCAAGTGATACAAATCTTAATGATATTTTTAATACATAGATTTTTTTAATGATTTATTTATTTATTTTAGAGAGACAGAGAAAGAGTGTGGGGGTTGGGGGAAGAGGGGCAGAGGGAGAAGAGAGAGTATATCAAGTAGACTTTCTGTTGAGTGCAGTGTGCTACACAGGGCTAGATCTCAAGACCCTGAGACCATGACCTGAGCTAAAATCAAGAGTCAGAGGCTTAACCGACTAAACCACCCAGGCACCTAATACATAGATTTTAAAGATAATAGAAAATTGCTTGATTAGATAAATAAAATTTTTCTTTCAATATTATAAACTCATTATTAATTTTTACCATCTAACATATAACATTATGTCTATTAGTACAAGGATCTGATGTGTTTAATAAATGAGATTTAGTTTTAGCTTTGGGGAATATATGCCATTTTAAGTCCATTCAAGTTCAAAAAGTGTAATTTTGACAAGTGATGTTGCTTTTATGACAATTCAATTACTTTCTATGCTTGGCTCTTTTATTTTCACCAAAAAATTTGAAGATTTAAAAGGAAACTAGGAAAAAATGTTAGCATAATTAAATACTATTCAAATAAGTCACCTGAATGCTTACTATGTGCAAGTACTTCAGGCAGAGAACATACATAAGTTTTTGTTATTGTCATGATTGTATTTCAAAATAATTATGGACTTCGTGTGGAGAATGGTTTCAACCAAATAAAGACTAGGGTCTTAGAGAATGTACTGGGAGAAGTAATGAAGGATAAATAAACCTGATAGAGATTTTGAAAGTATAATTAAAAAAAAATCACTAACTGGACTGATTAGATCTGGGGGTAAGGATAAAAGGAAGAATCAACATGGACTAGGAAATTTTTTACTTAAAAGCTGATTGAGCTACTAACTAGTACAGTGATTATAAGAATTAGATACATTTTGGGGGGGAGGGCAAGATATGATTAGTTCTCGGTTCATATTTTAAGTTTGATACCTATGCTGTAAGTAGTTGGCTATACCAGTCTAGAACTAAATCAGGGAAAGAAATATTGATGGAAGAAAAAATACAAAGTTCTTGCAACAATGGATGTGAATGGAATCACACACATGGAGATGACAATTGGGACAAAGGAAAAAGAAGAACCAGTTAAAGGGGCGCCTGGGTGGCTCAGTCGGTTAAGCGTCTGCCTTCGGCTCAGGTCATGATCCCAGGGTCCTGGGATCGAGCCCCGCATCAGGCTCCCTGCTCAGCGGGGAGCCTGCTTCTCCCTCTCTCTGTGCTGCTCCCCCTGCTTGTGCTCTATCCCTCTCTCTCTCAGATAAATAATAAAACCTTAAAAAAATTAAAAAAAAAAAAAAAGAAGAAGAACCAGTTAATAAGATTATAAATGTGTTACCGGGGAGTTGGATTCAATACCAACTCTCCCAAAAACATTTTCAGAAAGATGAAATTGTCAAAAATTATTAAAAAGAAAGTTATCCATAGGATTTTGGAAGAAACTGAACATGGATGACCTTTGCCACAGCAATTTTGTGAAGCAAAAACTAGACTGCAGTGGGTTGAGAACTCTATAGGAAAGGAGAAAAGAGAAACACAAAATAACAAAAAAGGTTTTATAAAGCTCATCTCGCACAATTTATTTTCTTCCTTTTTTAGGTCTCGAAGGGGAAGCAAAGATATCATAGGATCAAAGGCTCATGGTTGGAGAGATCAAAGTATGTTTAAATGATGATGGGAAAGAGCTATTAGAGAAAGAAAATTGAGAATAGAGTGAAAAATTGATCAATTATTTTACTGGAGGTAGATATGGGTCCATAATACAAGAAGAGACATGACTTTAGAAAAGTTTGTTTTATATTTTCCTTTGTGACAATGAGCAAAGACAATGAAGATTGTACAGATTGAGGCAGAGGTATAAAATAATGAAGGACTTTCACCTGCTGATGAGTACAGTGACATTAAAAACATTAAATATTTATATGGCACTTACTGTATACCTTCCATGGTTCTGAAATATGTATTTTTTCTGTAGGAGGTAAATGAGATTTTCTCTTCAGAATTATGTTGTTTACATGGTGGTGTGTAATAGGCATACAAGTAGAATATGGGACAGGAACTAGCAAAGATAAGAGACAATGTGAAATAGTCACTGTGGAACTAGACAGTGTTGAGTGTCCAGTAGTACCGGGCAGCAGGAATCTGTAAGGTCACAAAGCTGAGTAGTTAGAAGAGTTTCCTCAGCTTTGCTCAGGAACTCCTGTAAAAAAGGTGGAATATGAGAACTATCTCTTGTCAGAGTGCTCCAGATACAAGTGACAGCTGTACGAGGACAAATAAGGAAGTGGAGTCAGAAGTCGTCTTGCAGAATGGAGGAAAGAACAGGTGTCAATGAAGTCAGAGAAAAGGTGAATTGGGAAAAGCAGAGGAATATTTGTATAATATGAGGCTGCTGTCATAGACTGAAGTATTTTGATTTATGATTTCAGTTTTAGAGAAGCCCATGATCACAAGAGCAAAGATGTGACTACAGGAGTGGATGTTAAAGTAGAGTTGAGATGTAGGTCACTGGAGTCAAGCAGAGGTCAGGAAAATTTAACAAGTCATGCTCCAAGATTGGAAATCACCCCAGATCCTGGAAGACCCTGGAGTCAAGAGGAGGACTACCATCAGATGCTTTGAAGCAGTGGATGAGAGTAGGTCTGGTAGAAGCTTGAGCATGAGAGAGAATGAAGAAATGAAGTGATGACTCAATTCGGTAACAAATCTAATTTTTAAGTTCAGGAAAGCAAAAAAGCTTATTTCACACAGAGAAAAAGCTCATTTTTTAATTCATTTTACTTTTCATTGTCCAAATTATCCAATGCGAAGTCTTTAACCTTGCCATCTTCTTCTTCTAGTAAGAGCCAGCTCCACACAGAATGATGTAATGATGATGATAGCAAATACAAAGGATTTACTATTTCCCAGGCAATCACTCTGAAGGTTTATTTTACCCAAATTGATTTCACAATAACCTTATAAAGTAGATATTACTATCATTCCCAATTTGCAAATTTAAATAATGGAGACCCAGATAAGTAAGTTTGTTCACAATTACACCATTAAAAGGAATAGATCTCTCATTTGATTAAGTATATAAGACCATTGGTAGATTGTAATTAGCTGAGCCTAATAAGAGGAGAGTGTTTTTCAGACCTCTGCTTCTCTAATTAGTAGATTTAGTCTTGCTATCTGGCGCGATCACTAAAAACTATCTCGTTTCCCTGTCATGAGATACCAGTCATTAAGATTTGGGCTCAGTTTCCTAGTACATCACTTCTACTGTTTGGCACAATGAACCTATGCTCTAAATGGCAGTGGATTTTGTCTCCCTCTTTCATGCCAACTTTCTATCCCAAGTTTTTTATTATTCCAGCTCTAGCTAAAATTTTCAGTGTGGCTATGCCTTGGGCAGGTTTGTTTGAAGGAACCATGACAATTTCCATTTCCTGAAATCTCTACTGTCTAAATCTGAGCAAAGGATTGGAACACTTGATACTAAGACATTCTACATAACAGGCTGCTTGTCATACCCTTCACAGTGTAGAGGACATTATAGACCCACAGAAATTCTCAAATAACCTCATATTAGTTTCAAATACATTAATTACACAGCATGTGTTGAGCAAAGGTTCCCTTTTCACAGGTGTTGTCAGGATTCTTTTTCTTTTTCTTTTACTTTTTCATCTTCACATTGAAGTTAGCATTCACGCTAATTAAATACCTCAAAATCACCCCATTTGTCCCAGGCAAACTACAAAGCAAACAAGAAGGCGAGCTGCATTAAGAGTGACAGTCCTATTATTTAGATAAGTAATAGAATATACTTTACATAAGAAAGAACAATATCAAAGGGAGCAATAAATAGCAGATTTCAAAATGGAATAAAAGACAGAATAGATGTCTTTTCCCTCCCTTCTGTGAGGCACCAGCCTTCTCATATTAAATGTTAAAGGTTATATAAATAATGAAATGGAAAGCAAAAGCAAGATATCATCACTTAGGTGTTTCTCAACAGACATCAATGAACTGGGTTATTTTAACTTTAAGCTATTTGTCAGTAAAAGACATCTCACCCATGGGAAATTAGAGAAGTCATCATAGTTTTTATGCCTTGTGATATTTGTAGTGATAAAAAAAAGTCAACAATTTAGAATGAAAAGAGATGATCTTGATAAACTAGATTAGAAAGATAAAACTGTCTAGGTCAAATAAGGCATCTATTTAATACATCTTTTTATTTAGTGATTTTCTCAAAGATAAGCAGGAACATGTTCATCAAACTATAATTTTTAGCAGATTAGTATATTTAGCTCTCAGTCAACAGCTTCCAGGAATGAGCTGACTTGATATTTTTCTTGTCCCCTTGTCTGCCTGAGAATATAGAGAACTATAAACCCTCTCTGACACATTCAGCTAATTCACAGAAAGATAAAGAACCACAAATCAGATATGGCTTGCCATAGAAAGCCAACCAGGTCACAAAGGGCATCTGTCTTTTGCTGGAAAAGATTTTGCATTTGTGAACATAAATTTATACTAACATTTATTATGACAAATATTCCAAGATGCACTATTATTTGGAGGATAAATATAAGTCTCTTTACTATCTATATTGGAGGAGAGTTGTGTGTTTTATGAGGAAATTAATGTCATCTGACCATTCCAGTAGATCACTGAAATATTTTTTTTTTTTCTGAAGCACAAAGGTTTAGATAAAAAGCTTAGGATGATGTAATGTTCTAAATATCAACAACAGTATGTTTTTCAAATATTTACAGTCATTAGCACTAAGTAACTATGATTTGGCACCTTTGAATTCTAAATAAGTGTAAAAAAAAACCCAACAAAAAACCATATAATAATGACCCATGTACTGTGCCCACCCAACAGAGTCCAAGTGTTATTGTTCAAAAATAGCAATTCAAATGCGTGGTATTTTTAAGGAATTAATGACAAATGGGAGGAGCAGATTGCCTAAGACAGAGTTGAGGACAGTTAACTTCAGATGGTCATTAATCCCCAGAAAATGTTTTGTGCTTGTTATTGCCTCTAAATATTGAATTGGGAAATAATGCAGTGATATGGGTTCTTTTTATTGCAAAATTGATAGTTATAACAGCAATTACTAAATTCCTATAGAGGTTTGCCCATGTTAACTTACTTAAGTGGGTTAATTACCTAACCTTTCTTACGCTACTCATAAAATATATACAAATCATGAAAAATCAACAATCACCTAAAGTCCTGCCTGGCTGTTTATGGAATGTAAATAATAATAGAAATGAAGTAAGTAGCAGGTGCACTAAATATTTCATAAACTGTGATTATATCCAAACTTGACAACTTTCAGTTTTGCAACACTGGGCAAATTACTGTTTGAATTTAGTGCCCTCAACCATGTAATGTGGTAAATACTAAAGATAATATAGGAATGTTGCACAGATTAACTAGGCCTACAAATATAAAGTCCTTAGCTTAGAACATTGTACCTATTTAGGACTCAATAAATGTTATCTCAGTCCCCTTACTTCCTTAATCACTTGGAACTTAATTGGGTACCTAAGTGCAATGACTGAAATGATAGCAAATGTGCTCACTGTCCTCAAAGAGTCCTCAACATATATCAAATGTACTCTAAGGAAAAGGTCTTGCCAAATGTTCTGGGGTGGGAGGGGAAGAAAGCATTTTGTAGCCAAAAAAGTTTATGAACTAGACTAGGTAGATAGATAATATCTATTGATAGCTAGCTAGCTAGACAGATTGATCCTATTTGGAATACTCACAATGTACAGAAGCATATTAAAGAATCTGAGAAATCGTGTCATAAAAAAGCTTTCATTTTGGGGCACCTGGGTGGCTCAGTTGGTTAAGTGACTGCCTTCGGCTCAGGTCATGATACTGGAGTCCTGGGATCGAGTCCCACATTGGGCTCCCTGCTCAGCAGGAAGTCTGCTTCTCCCTCTGACCCTCCCCCCTCTCATGCTCTCTATCTCATTCTCTCTCTCAAATAAATAAATAAAATCTTTAAAAAAAAAAAAGCTTTCATTTTTATAATTGTTTTTCTTTCATTGCTATGCAATGCTTATTAATATTTCCTTTACGAAGTTTCTAAGGAACAGACACTGAGAAGTACTGATGACCTTTGAACAACATGGGTTTGAAGTATGTGGGTCCACTTATATGCAGTTTGTTTATTTGTTTAAGAGTTGAGAGCAAAAGACAAAAGACATTTATTTACAACTGCCCATCTCAGTCTCCACAGGACTGAATCAAAGGCAACTGAAACAGAGGGTACACCTAGTGCCTTTGAGTATTTGGGGAGTTCTGTCAGGGCTTTCAACAGCTCCTGGGGGCCCTAGACTAGACAGGGCTATAGGTCACCCCGTGTGCCCATAAGGTGGTCAAGTTAAGCTCCCAGGGCTGGTGGGCAGGAGGCTGAGCTGAAGCAGAGGAAGGTGCCCAGAGGGCAGGGATGGTACTGCACAGGGAGCCTTGTGTCCCCAGTGTTCCTGCTCCCCAAGTCCTTTGCACACTGGGCTTGGGGGCTGTACGGGGAAGGCCTCAGTCCTTGGGCGCCTCTGGGCCAGGCACAAACTCATCCTCATAGGGGCACCCAGCCCTGCAGCCTCCCAGAGGCCAGCACACTCACATGAGGCAGCAGCTGCCAATGGCCACATTCTGATGGTTTACCACCAGGAAGATAGGACAGTGGTAGTGCAGCGCCCGGCTGTTATTGCCAGCTGTAGGCCCACCCCACAGCTGCTGTTGCTGAGCCAAGGTCACCAGGCTGCAGAACATTGCCATCCCAGAGCCAGGCCCTCTGTGTGCTCCTGTCCCAGTGTGGCTTGGCCCACCTATACTAGCATTTCTTTTCAATAAATATACATACAATACTGTAAATGAATTTTCTCTTCCTTATAATTTTCTTAGTAACACTTTCTTTACTCTAGCTTACTTTATTGTAAGAATACAGTATATAACGCATATAACATACAAAATATGTGTTAACATATTTATGTTATTAATAAGGCTTCCAGTTAACAGTAGGCTATTAATAGTTAAGGTTTGGGGAGTCAAAAGTTATCAGCAGATTTTCCAAGGCACAGGGGATTGGCACCCCTAACCCCTGTATTGTTCGAGGATCAGGATTACAATTTACTAAAGAGGTTGCTGATAATATATTCTATTAATAAAAAAAAGTCTTGAATTGTACAAGATTTGAAACCTGCATACATTTGAAACCTGTGTACATTATCACATTTTATAAAAACTTATACATGAAAGGATCATTCAGGATTAAATTGTAATGGCAACAGAAAATCTGAACAGCTGGAGAAGACTCCATGAAGGGGACCACACTGGAGCTGAATCTTGAAGTACACACAGGATTTGAAAAAAGTTCTTGTATGGGAACAAAACCTTCCACCCCAAAATATGTCTCTTTGGCATGTGGCTATTTCAGGCTAGCTATTTTAAGAAACAGAAGACTTAAGATGTTTTTCTTTTTGCCTCTCCCCTATCTGCCTAGAGAATTTAGATAGAGGACCTGTTCTAGGAAGTGAACTACCATGATAGATAACTACATTATAATATGAATTAGGTGTGATAGAGGGAAGACCCTAGAAATGTCTGTTTATTAATTTCTCTGCCAGTCCCCTTGTTTCGGTATGGTCCAGCAAACATTTGTTTACCAAATATTTACTCTTTCTAGTCTTCTTCCTGTAGATTGCCTTCCTTCCCTTTGAAGCCCCAGAACCCTACCCACTTCTCCTTAATCCAGAATGACATATATAGCTCATTTTGCCTGTCTTTGGAATCTCTCATCTTTATGTGGATTTCCTATACATATGTAATTAAATTTGCCTTTCTCCTGTAATCTGTTTCATGTCAATATAATTCTTAAACCAATCAGAAGAACCACAAAGAACAGAGGAACATTTTTCCTCCCCAACAATCAGTGTAGTCAGCAGGATAAATTTTCCTGGCTGGACATTGCTCACTTTGAGGCTGCTGCAACTGAGAAAATACTGGGACATCTGATAAAAGCTGGCAGAAGGTAGTATTTCTTACCATGTCAGTCTCCCAATCTCTGTCCGTGTGGTCCAATGAAAATGAAAGTGGTGACAGTCCTTTTTCTCTTTCTACATTTAGATTAGCAGGAGAAAACATCTGTGGAACTACTTCCCTGGCTTAGCAACTCTGGTGAGTGGTAGAGTACTCTTGGTTTAACTAATTCATTTCCTTCTAGAGATGGTCACTGTTTTCTCTTTGTCTTTTGTGTTGTCATTAGGAGGAAAAACCATAGGATAGAACACAGGTATAAGCCCTAATAGGCCTGCTGTTTGAGCCAGCCTCACAGAGGGTTAAGTTCACAGTTCTCACCAGACTGGTGTCTGCTTAAACAAACTATTCTGTGGTTTAATGTGCACAAGATAAAGGCTATTGCTAAGGGGCATCTTGAAAACCAAAGCCATAAAATTTGAAAGCATGGGTGAAGCACTTAAGAACTGTTAGAGCATTTGCCACCTAACCAAAGACTCCCAGGTTAGGATCAGTTGGTCACAGAATGGGTTAGATTAACACTAGGTCACCCGCCAACGTCAAGAAAATTTCCATGTAACAAGGTATGCTGTAAAACACTGCATAATCCCCAACCCCATAATCCATGGCCATCCTTCCTAGGTGTCATTTTTGGCTCTGACAGACCTAAGGCTTAGCTAAATTGTTAATGTGCATATAAAGAAAGCTAGATGAGGTTTCCCTTTCATCTTTTCCTATATCTTGAGAGCTTGGCTTTATGACCAGTGAGAATGTTTTCTCTGGTCTCCACCAATCAGAAGGTGCATGTAGCAGCATGCATCATGTGGACAGCTAAACAGACTGTGGATTCAATAAGTTGGTTGGTCAGAAGCATAGGTAACAAACTGGACTTTTTACTGGCATCCCTTTGTCCAACACTTCCAGCTCTCAGGACAGGTTGTCATAAGGAGTCCTAGTCCATAAGGGACCTTTGCCATCTCAACCTTCATTGTCTTGTTAGTACTAGGAAAGTCCCATTCCAGTAGCAACTGCCCAGTGTCACAGATTAGTGAGTCTGTGACTGGAGGCATCACACATCTTTGACAACATAATAATTAAGATGTTTTTATTTTTGCCTCTCCTCTATCTGCCTAGAGAATTTGAAAGCATGGGTTTTGCTTACTTAGGTTAACTTTGGAAGTGAATTTCTGGATCTTATAAGGACTCCATTATTTGCACTCTCCTTTGGAGATGCCTCCTGAGTCCATGGTTCAGTCATAAAATCTTACTGGTTTGAGTTGCTAGTGAGATTAAGAAGATCCTACCTGTCAATGGCCAGAGGATGGATCCTCTAAACTGGCTATATTTGAAAAAAAATTTGAACACTCTCATCCTGAACAATGTCTTATTGGTTTAACAATTAGCCTTAAGGACTCCCTTAATAAGGTAGAAGAACAGAAATTAGAACAAAAATCAAAGTCCATTCAGACCCTTTCCTATTTGCCTTCAGACATTTGCAGATAATGTAAAAAATCAGGACATTGGAAGTATAGTTGTCCTGCACTTAAGAAAAAAAGAAGAAAAAAATTGAGTGCAATTTCCCTTATCTTACAAATACCTGCAAAACTTAAAATTTAAAAACACAATCGAAAGTCCACCTACTGCTTCTTACCAGTTCTAAAACCTCCCTTACTTGCCTCAAAAGGTTTGTAAAGTATTAGGAAACCTTAGGAAACCAAAGTCCTTCTTGGAGGAACTTGCATTCTTTCTCTGTCTCTTAAAGATACAATTCTTACCATTTCTTTGAAATATAAACACCCCAGGAGGTATCTAAAACAATGTCTACACTCACCTAAGAGTTTAGGAATTAAAAAAAAAAAATGACTTTTAAAAAATATATGCTACAAAAAGAGCTCTTTTGCCCAAACTTTGGATCATAGCCTCCTTGAGATTACTTCCAGGGACAAATACAAATCTTAAAAGTCCTCTCCACAAATAGTAAAAAAAACTTTAGCCATCTGAGTGAGTGAATTTACTTATTTCAACTTTTATTTATGAATTATTGAGTTTTGTATTGTTTTATAACAGAAGCTCTAAGGTCTCTGTGTTTGTCTATATGTACATCTACATTATAGATATTATATTTTTCTACCTAGGGATGGTATTGCTGAAATCAATTTATAAAATAGCTCTATTTAAGCAGCTTAAGGAAAATTAAGCACTTATGTAAATTTAGTATTCATAAACATTCTCAAAAATAAAGTAGAAACTTAGTTCAAATGAATTTCAGGTTCATATGATCTGAGAAAATATTCAGTATCAAAGCTAATTTAAAATAGACATGTTTTACTTTTTATTCCACCTGGATTTCTTACTCAAATAATTTCATGTTATCTCTTTTGCAAAATTTATCAGCAAAAAAATTAATAATAATAACTTAGAATGATGGTTGATTTTGTCTAATAACTCATGAAGTTTTTGTGAGTAACCTAAACATAATTGTTGGGAATAAATGATTGAAATAGATGCAACCGTGATTAGAATTTTTAGGTGAACTTTTTAGCAAAATATATGTTTTATGGTATGTATACTTTAAAATAATTTTGAAAATCTTTTTGGTAACCTGAGACTTTAGAGTTTTGTTAAATGATGAAAATTTGTGGAATATCTTGGACCATTTCCAAATAGGATAAAATAATGAAACATTAATTCCTCAACATAGGTTTATCAACTTTTGGCTTCCTTATTTCAGAGAAGCTAAAGATAAATTTGGGTTTGTTCATAAACATGTTTTATGCTTTACTGAAAGATTGTACTATGAAGAATACATTTCTGGAAATTATGGAATGTATTTATAAAATTGCCAATCTAAAAAATGCTGATGTAGGGGCGCCTGGGTGGCTCAGTCGTTAAGCGTCTGCCTTCGGCTCAGGTCATGATCCCAGGGTTCTGGGATCGAGCCCCGCGTCGGGCTCCCTGCTCGGCAGGAAGCCTGCTTCTCCCTCTCCCTCTCCCACTCCCCCTGCTTGTGTTCCTGCACTCACTCTCTCTCTGTCAAATAAATAAATAAAATCTTTAAAAAAAATAAAAAAAAAATGCTGATGTAACACATAGTTCACAATTGCTTACTTCTTAGTTTTTACTAGAAATTAAGGTTTTTAGTGCTCACTTCAGCAGCACATATACTAAAATTGGAAGAAATTAAGGTTTTTGAAGTTATAATTTTTTGTTTGAAACACTGTTAATGCTTTTTAATGTTTTGTTTTCCATATATAAGGAAACTTTTTCTCTTAAGCCAACTATGACTTACAATTTGGTAAATTATAACTTTGTAAGCAGAATGGAAACAATTATCTTTCTCTCCCTACCTGATCACTCCAGAATTCAGAAATTGTCAGTGAATACTCTTATTTTTATGGCAATATGTTTATTTGCATAAGTTCAATAAGAATCTGTTCTCCTTAAAAAAAAAAAAAAAAAAAAAAAGAATCTGTCCTCCTTGTAAGAGGATCCAATTGGAAATAGTGGTTATATTACCAAGGCTTTGACTGGAATGTCATATTTGAGAGAGATGTGCATATACTCAAGTATGACCAGGCAGATTTAAAGAACTAAGGTTGGCT
The DNA here is from genome assembly GCF_964656455.1 of Halichoerus grypus. Lineage (NCBI taxonomy): Eukaryota > Metazoa > Chordata > Mammalia > Carnivora > Phocidae > Halichoerus > Halichoerus grypus. Next base: position 96,704,375 of record NC_135715.1, read on the forward strand.
TTATGGGGCCAAAAAAGCTCCTTGGATATATTGATCTGCTACCTTGCTTACCGGATTCCCAACAGCCTTGCCAGGTGAGTAAAGAAGGTCACTTCCTGGCAGGTGCAGGAACCTCAGAAGAGAGGAATTAACCCAAATCTATCAGTATTGCAGACAAAATCTGATAGCACATCTTAAGCTTGGCTTCTCAGCCTCAAGGGGTGACAGAAGTTCAATCTGGACATTCCTTATAAAAAGTTCATGCAAAGTAGATTTGAAAGGGCCTATATGATCAATCAGTATTTTTCTACACTTACATAAATAATCAGGCCAAGTTTATTAAAACTAGACTTATTCTGCAAACAAAGTAATCTTAATTTGGCTCTCTTTGGTAGAAATGAGGGTGATTCTAAAGAGAAAAAATATGTTTTAATAGCATGTCTTTGTGGATATTGTCCATTATAAACTGAACTAGACCCTGAATTCTTTTAGTTCCCCCAATGTCTGGATACAACTCTCCAAACTAACATTTTCAATTTTTTTTCTATCCTTCTGACTTAGAATCATTGAGAACTAAAACTGCCTTTTTTCCTGAAGCCCTGCAAACTGAATATGAACAACTTGGTATAAACTTTAGAGAAATCACCACAACACTCACGTATGGATAATCTTTGTGCCAGTTGCTGTGGGCTACTCAGAAAGTATACTTGAACACCTGTTGACATCATCACAGACATTCAAACTCTAAAAAAAAAAAAGAAAAAAATACTTTGACCCTGACATCTAAAAATCTTCTTGATTGCCTACCCTCAGAACTCAGAAACTGGTTTATAATTTGTTCTAATCATTAATCACTGTTTTTCTTTTATATCCATGGAAATGCCTCTTATTTAATACATGATTACTTGAACCATAGGCCTAACTTTGAGAATCCACTTGCATCACCACCTCCTGAAATAAGTTTAACTGAACTGATTTATTGTCAGGATTAAGAGACTGGTTCGATAAGATGAAACAATCTACCAAATTAATTTCTGGACTGTGAAACTTCTTGGACAATAAGAGAGCAAAATATGCCACCCCAAAATGTGTCTCTTTGGTATGTAAATTAGTTTAAAGGTGGAGTGCTCAACTCTTTGGCTATAAAGGATCCCATTTAAACAAATTTTATTCACCTGAGGCTTCTACTGGACACTGTCCAGCTTAAACCAGACACAATCCAGTTCTTAAATTAGACCTAGGCTAATTTAAGGTCATATCCACCGATTCCCAACATGTATTAGTAAATGGAGACTGTGGACTATGACTGGACTCCAAAAACTGGGGAATTCCACACTGAATCAAAGGCTAGGAATTTGGATTCTGGATGGAACCACATGCCAGCTCAAGCTGACCCGCTAAGACCTGGACTGGAAAGCCATTTAGACCAGGAGCTTAACCAACCAGAGCTCAAACTGAGAGGAACTTGCCAACAGCCTTAGGAAATAGTGGGAAAGACCATGAACTCAGAAGTGTTCTCAGGGTGCCATACCTGTGTTTCTCATTGTCCCCAAATGCAGACAGACGTTCACTTTGATCCCATTGTTGCCACCATATCTATTAAAAAAACAAAAATTCAATTGAGTAAATTTGAAGATCTAATTGGCTTTATTCAATGATTCATGAATTGGGCAGCATCCTTTCTAGTAAAGTGCTCTAAAGAGTTGTACAAAATGGAAGGTTTTTACAGATAGAAGGAAAGTGCGGCAAGGAAGCTCTTAGCAAAATAAAAGAAAGGATTGTTTCAGGTCAGGTCAACATCTTTTGGGAGAAGGGAATGGTAGGGGTCATATTATGCGGATTATATCACTAGTACTACTCAGGAAACTGCAGATTGACTGTTTAAAGGTTACATTTCTGGGAGAGGTTGAAACTTCAATTAGGTCTTAGTTTGCTGGTCTGGAAGCAAATGACTCAATTTTGGGCCTGTTTGCTTTTTTTTTTTTTCCCCCTACAAGTTCAATATGACCTGTCTATCTTCTACTCCACTCCCATCTCCCACCACACTCTACCTTATAGCAAACTGCTAGCCACCCTCCTCTACCCCATCCTGTCCCCACACATAAAGATGATACATATAGGAGGCAGTATAGTACAGGGATTTTGAATTCATATTCTGGAGTCAGACTGTGTAGATTTAAATAAATCCAAACCCAACCAGCTAACATCTTTAAGTTCAGTATAGTTCACTGGGAATACTAATGCCCCTCGCTTCAAAATCTGCTTAGAAAATTAAATAAAATAATATTTATAAAGCACTTAACAAGTGCTAAATACAAACTACTATTATTATTATTAGCATTATTATTACTTCTGTGATGGTGACAATGATGATAAGAAGGAGGAGGTGGATCTCCTTCTTGTGGCATTCTCTCTGCCTACAATACCTGTCCACCTTCATTCACCTCCGTGACAGTTTTTTATGTCAACTTTATTTGGCCAAGGGATGCCTAGATAGCTGGTAAAACATTACTTCAGAGTGTGTCTATGAAGAAAGAGATTAGCATTTGAATTGGTGACCTGAGTAAGCAGATGGCCGGTCTCAATTTAAGTAGCATAATCTAATCCTTTGAGAGCCTGAATAGAAGAAGGTAGAGGAAATGTGAATTCTCTTTCTCTGCTTGGGCTGGATATCCAATCTTCTCCTGACTTTGGACATTGGTGCTCCTGGTTCTCTGGCTTTCAAACTCAAATACCCTTGCTTCCCAGGCATCCGACTCAGACTGAATTTCATCACCACCTTTCCTGGTTTTCCAGCTTGCAGATGGCAGATCATGGCACCTCTTGGCCTCCACTGAGCCAATTCCTATAATAAATATGTATATGTATTTATAGCCTATTGATTCTGTTTCTCTGGAGAACCCTAATATCCCTACCTAATTATATTTGCCCTTCATATTTATCATCTCTTCTAGAACACATTCTCCAAATTTCTGGGTTTAGTGAAGTATAATGCTCTCATAGTACATATGATTCTATGGATTAAAATCATAAATTTCCTTGGAATTTCCTGCTTGGGTTGCCAGGCTTTTACACTATTCTATGAGTAAGTACCTCAAGGATAGAGATTATATCAAATTTATCTGAGTATCACCATTACTCAGCCCACTGCCTTGCTCAGAATATGTGTTCAATAGCTCTCCTGTTGAAGTGAGTTCCCTGAAGACAAATTATCAACAATTTGTACTGGACGATGTTGCTAGTACCATGAGTTTAGAGGACAACTCAAAGAGTGAGATAAATTGAACCTAACCTATTTTCTCTCCCCTATTCTTTTCCATAAAATATCCCTAACATTTGGCTCTTAAGAAAACTGGCTCAAGATTCTACTCTTTCTGGCCTTGGTCTTCTGGTCTAGTTTTCCTGTCCTATACATTCAGTATTCTCTCTTACTACATTGTGCTGTGAGCAGCCGGCATCATGATGACACACCGCTGACTGCCTCCAACATGCCTCCTGACAGCCAGCTTCACAAATAAAATTTAAATTGGAACTATGCCAAAAAACATCCTTGACCTCAAGAAGATTTATCAGTTCTCCTGGTGTATGTAGTAAATGAAGTTATTATTCTCTCTCCACACAAATTCTTTCTGACAGATGGTGTTTTGTTATTTTAGGAAAGAAGCAGTCCACTGAGTCTTTAGGGTTTCTTTTAATAGTCCCATTGAAACATTTCTATAAATCTTTTGTTTCTCTCTAAGAGAACACATGTAATAAATTCTTCCTTGGTATAACTACAAAGAAACTGGCATCTCCTAGGGTTATGAAGATGAGATTAAGAGCACTGATATGACAGACCTCTGTCAGCCATCAATACTTTACAAATATGTGTCCAAACAAGGAAACTCATGTTTTCCAAGTAAGTGTGTTGAGGGATATTTCTTCATATTATCTCCATATCTCCATGGGACTAGCCACTTAAAATTGTTCTTGTCATTCAGGCATCTCTGTTTCCCCAATGTGACATGCTCCTCACATTTGTCAAATGCTGGATGATAAAACTGAGTTTTATAGTTATCACTATCCTTCATTTCACAAGAAAGCAAATGGAGAGAGCCAGAGTTAACCTCACCTAGGAAACGGCATGTCTATCTGAAAATTCAGACCAAAGAGACGATATTGCTTTATTAATGAATCCCAGGGGAGAGCAATCATGTGTCATTATTGATACATATCATAAGAGCCAGGCTATTTGATCTAAAATTAGAGATGATTACCAATGCGGATTATCACTTAAGGTCATTATACAGTAATAGTGCTCAAGGGAAGGCAATGAAGGTTTCTGCAAAGAAAAGGCTGTGCAGGGTGCAGAAACTTATACTTTCAGAAAAAGATATGTTGAGCATTTTTTTCTTTGATTTGTTGAACGTAAAATACCCAGTTTGTCATTTTTAGTGGATTGAAAGAAAAATCACTATACTGAATTAAAACATAGATTGAAATTAGTAGTTTTTCCTTGAGCATATTTTAAATGTATTCAATAGTAAATAAAATAAATGTAAATATACCTATATTATTTTATTATATTATATATTATTTTTATATTATATATATTTTATTATATATTTTTATGTGTATGGCTTTACAAAAAATGTAAATAAGCTAAACTGACTTGATATATTTTATACACATTTAGATTCAAAGTTAACATCAGTGGCCTTTTAAAATTAGGAGTATAAGGTAGCTGAGTCACACAGCCCGAGTGTGCTGGCTCAGATAATTGGGAGTATAAATTTGTGCAAAATTTTTTGAGCACTTTCTCAATATCTACCACTAAGTTTTAAAAAAGTGCACACACGTTTTTTATTCTATAACTCCACTTCTAAAAGTTGGCTTCCACCTGGAGCAAAAATTTCATACTTACAATATGATTATTGAAGTATGGCAAAAATAATTCAGTAACAACAGACTACAGACACAGTGGCTTTGGTACACAATAGTAATCAAAATGTTTAGTCGCTTATATAGCTTTTCTTTTCCTCTGAAGGGATTTTAAACAAACTAGTCTCCCTGACATTTTCCACTGAACTGATTAAATTTTTGAGCTATATTGATGCTACATAAATGTTAACTTCCATACAGTATAGTTATACATTTTATACTTCTACAATGCACTTTATAAAATATTTTACATCAAAGCCCTGAACAGCTTTGAGGACTTTTATGTTTCAACTTTTATGAAGTTACAGTAATATGCTGTCATACTCTGTCCATTCCGATTAAACTCACTAAAATTGACAAGAAAGTAGACCCCAGGCTTCAAGTGCAAGTCTCATGATCAGTCATTGCAGTGATACCTGTGAAAAGCCGGGTGACCCTAGAGAACTTGCTTCAGACAGTCCAGGTCTGGGAGCATTTTCCTGTAGTAGTTATTAACAGTGCAGCCTAACTCTCAAGAGTTCCCCACTTGGTTCACTAGTAGGTAGAGTATGTAAGGCAGTGCTGCTGATTTGCTCACCCTGCTGGCCATCAGGTCACTGGGAATAGGGACCTACCATATAACTGTGTTGTCAAATAAAAATGCCTAGACTCATACAAAAAGTTCCTCCTTTCTTTTGTCACCTTTTAACAACACTCAGGTTTTCACCCAGTGTCTAATATGGAAGCTCCCATTCCTGCCTACACCAATGTCAAATTAGGCTCACATTAGGTTGAATTATATGGAATTCACAGGTCAATTCTGTAGGTTAGAAAAAGTTGAATATTCACAATTTCATATTCTTAAGTCTATATATCCACTTCTTGGTATTATCCTGCCATCATCCTATAGGACATGATTAGGTATCTTAGTTTTGCTTTGTTTTTGATTTTTCCCCAAGGACATGCAAAGCATATCAGACTGCTGAGATCCAAATGACCAAAAAGAAAAACAAACAAACAAAAAAACAGACTTGTGCTAATAGGCATTGATAGTTGCTAAATAGTTGCTACATTATACCTGTACTTTTGGATATCATTCTTTTCCTTTCCTTTCAAGCCAGTTTTTTTATATCTTAAATCTTTTTGTTTCCAAAAACAGTAATTGAACTTAACCATTCAACTTTTATTTTGTTAACTGTGTATCTGATAACTATATTACTAATAGAAGGGGCTAATTCACAAAGGGCTTTTTATGCCCTGATAAAATATTGGTAATAGGGAGCCATCGAGAACTTTATGTTTGAAATAATTTTTCCAAATAGTTTGTCCCAAGAAGAATTCCTCCCTAAATGAGTTAGATACACGAGCTTTCCTAAATGAGTAGCAAATCAGGTGCTTAGTCTGTACCTGAAAACATTCAGGATTTGTCAGTATTGTGAAGAATGTGAAGTACTAAGTGAGGCAGCTGGTAAGAAAGGGGATCTTTTTCCCAGCAGTGAAGATAAGAACTGAGGTTCTTCCAACTACACTTAGGTGTACCTTGACCAACAAACTCTGAAGCCAAAGGACTTCCTTGAAGCCAAAGGACTTCTTTGGATATTGGCCAAGTAAAAGCAAAATAAAAAGGCTTTCAAGGTTTGTAGTGTAGACTTGAGAAGACCGGGATAAAGAAGGTAGAAAATGCTGGTGTGGCTTCTCAGTGCTGGGTACAAGGGAATCGACAGTGGTGACTGCAGAAGTTGAATCTCCCACAAAGTGATCCTAGTAGAGAAGGAGGGAGCAGGTAACAAAGGCAGCGAGAGTCAAGGCTATTTCATTCATTCCGTATTTGTTTATGACTATTTATATCAGACTTTTGAGATGGAGAGAAAAGATGCCAACCCTGAATACACAGAACTTTTAGTCTAATATAAAAAGAGTTGTCATTCATTTGTCATTCATTCATTCATTCATTCATTCTCTTAAGTCTTCAACGAAAGACTTAAGAGGTAACTGAATAATGGGAAATTATGGGGTATCTCATTAGAGGGTGTTGGAGAGGACTTAGAATAGGAATTGGCTTGTGTTAGGTGATTTTGACAAGGACTCAAAGAAGCTCTATATGGAATGCTGTCAGGAAATGGGGTTACTCTATGTTGGGAATCTTAGTAATTCTTATCTAGAAAGCAAGAACAAAGAGAGGCTAAAGCAATGAATGAAACAGAAACATCAGTGAATCATATTAGCCAAGATAGAGGGATAATGGTCCATTTTTGTGGTTTGAGCAACACCATGTTTTTGTCTTGATTCATCATAATCACTGAGTGGCCTTGTTTGATATTGGTATTCTCTGGGATTATGCCCATGGAAAAATACCAAGGCTTTGCTCTAAGTGCCAGGCTGCCCCAAGCTCTCAGGAGTGTGTGTGTGTGTGTGTGTTTTTTTTTTTTTTCATGTCATTTATTCAACAAACATCTATTAAACATCTGATATCTATATGCCCCTAAAATTATAAGTATACATTTGATAGCCACTGTGCTAAAAAAATAGCTGAGTTTTAAAGTTACAGACTATAAATTAGAATTATATGTTGTTGAGGTGCCCCGAATGAAGGAATTTTCAGCGTGGTGGGGACTATTCAGTGAAGGATCCACAGAAGAAACAGCATTTAACTGAGTGTTGAAAGATGCATAGTTTTTGAAAGTTTCAGATAAGGAGGAACACTGCGGGCAGAAGTAGCAACTGAAAAAGTCCTAACAGGTGAGAAGTACTTTGAGCACGGAGATAAGTCTGAGAAAGGACCTCACACATCAGGCTGATGAGTTAACACCTTTTTACTTTCCTTTGACCGTAAGGAACTATGGAAGCATTTCATACAAAGGAAATCTATAATCACACTGGTACTTGTCTGAGTATTTAGTTTATACAGTGGGGTTAAAAAAATACATAATGATTGGAGAACTAAATAAGATCATACCAAAAGAGCCTTGTACAGAGCCTGGCATGATCTTGGTGCATACTGATGCTCTCATCACATGAGTTCCCCTCCTGCTCCCAGGGAGGATGTTAATCCAGTGGAAGCAAGGGCCTCTGATGAGATGAAACTATAGTCATGGAAGAGAGACTATTTTTTAAGGAGACAGAAATGATTTAGTGTCTTTAGTAATTTCACTTGATTTTGGAGAAGGATAAAAACAATTATGAGATCACACGTCAATGACGAGTATTCTCTGGTTTTACAAAGCAGTCATTCTTTCATAACTTTTCATTAGGCCACCATTAAATATAACATTTAAAATAGTCTGTCAGCAAAACATTATTAAGTGCTGAAAAGCACCAGCAAAGGAAGACATGGCAACTTCTCAAAAGGTCTAAAATAGAATGGATTCTAATCTTCTTGGATAGAGGCATCTTGTGTGATGATAATGAAATGAAGTAGATGACCTCTCAATGTCCTTTACAGACTAGAAATTATCCGATAATGCATTCTAATAAGTCCTTGCAGTTAACAAAACAGGAAAGGGCTTCTTTTCAAACTCTGTTATTTAATTTTTTTTCTGCAGAATTAAGGATTGATTTATTTTAAAGTTAAATTGGGTGTGAAATTGGTTCTAAAGGTTTTTAAGCAAGAAGGTTATCTATTATTTTTAATTTTTTTATGATTTCACAAGCAATATATACTTACTTTGGAAAAATTTGAAAATACAATAATTTCCAAGGAAGAAAAAAATACCACCCATAATTTTATCACCTATATATGTTTTTGTTTAATAATTTGGCATCTACTCATCTATTACATTTAGTACAAGAAATCGCTGCAGGCCACATCCAATTCATAGCCCTCGCTGAATCCCATTCATCCTCCAACAGCCCTGCCTGAATTTCCATTCCTTCAAAAATTATTCTTTCTTTTCCTTCTCATCACACCGTCTCTCACCTGTCATCCTAAATCAGAGTGTCTTTTAGGTCATTTTACAATTCTGTTCAGCACATCTACATTGAAGGACAGTGAATAGCAGGGTTGAGGAAAGACAGCATCAATTGCTTTTTATTTATTAAACTACTTTCTCCTCCCTCAGAGCTTTATGTACCATTAAATGCAGTCCGTTGAAAACTGCCCACAAAAATGTTCAAGGAATAAAATGGTACAAACAACTCAGGGAAACCACTTAGCCGTCTGGTATATAAACATCAAGGCTGTAGATAGCTCTCTAGAGATAATGGACATCAAAATAAAGAGAGGAAGTCTCCTGTATATAATTCAATACAAAATCACTCATTCTACTGTATTACATTAGTGGCAGCAAAAATTTCACTCAAGGACTTAATTCTGAAGCAAACAGATTTAAAATTTTATATTACTTGTAATTCTTTCAATAAGGAAATCGAAGATAGTGTCAAAAGCAACACTGATTTTAATTTTAGGCAAGGTAGTTCCAATGTATACCAGCCATGATCAGAGTAAATTAAAAAAATAAACAAACAATATAGTCATGTCTCCCTTAAATTTTCATTTTTGGTTAACAAAAAAGAAAGTTAAAAAGGAAACACTTTGGGGCACTTGGATGGTGCAGTCTGTTGAGCATCTGACTCTTGGTTTCAGCTCAGGTTATGATCTTGGGTCATGAGATCAAGCCCCATGTTGAGCCCCACATCAGGCTCTGTGCTCACATTGGAGGCATGGAGTCTGCTTGAGTTTCTCTCTCCCTCTGCCCCGCCCCCTCCTCTTTAAAATAAAAAATTAATCTTAAAAAAAAAAAAAAAAAGCGAGACACTTTGCCACATAACCTGAATGGGATCAGAAGGTTTTTCTGGAGTAGCCATTTGTTCTGCAGAGATCTTTTTTTCTGCTAAATGCCTGTTTCATTTTTTTTTTCTTTATCTTATTATTCAGCATGTTTGGGGGTAATCACTAAATGCTTTGCATAGTGCCAAATACTTCCCATGGTGAATCCTCATTATAAACTTAAGGTTAAGTACAATTATTATACAAATTTTATATTTGAGTCAACAGATCGCCAGAGATTAAGTCATTGGCTTATGTCACACTGCTAGTGAGTGTCACCAGGCATTAGCCATTATGGTTAATGCCTGAATAGATGGGCTAACTTCATTCTCTTCAATAGTATTTTAAAATGGACATAATATTTGTCATCACCATATCCTACATATATGTGTGTATGTGTATATATATATATTTTTTTAACTTTTGGGGGTGATGAGTATGTTCATTACCTTAGTTGTGCCAGCGGCTTCACATATATACACCAAAATTTATCAAATTATAAACCTTAAATATCTGCAACTCACTGTATTTCAGTTATACCTTAATCACGCTTTTAAAAAATGAAGTCTATTTTCTTATAGAAAGAGTGAGAGACTGCTCCTTGAAGGACAATACAAAGAGTCTCAACCAGATTGATATGAATAAGTTAAAGGAAACTTCTTGGAGCCAGAAGGTGCTAATGCAGCCCAAGGACCAATTCTAGTAAGTACAAGCATTCAGTTAACATGTTGTTATGATTATTATTAGTAGAGGCAACAGTAGTATGGAAACCTAGAAATGGGAGAGAAAAAAGGAAGAAAAAAGCTATTTACCTTTTATTGGGTCCTTGCTTATTTTGGACATTGTGTCATACTCTGAGGAAGATGGGGGAAGGAGTAGGGAAGGTAACTAGAAATCTTAACTTTTACCCATGCAATAAAAATATACTAATGATCCAACATTAGATCAGGCTTCATCCTAGATACTGGGGATGTAAGATGTACAGATACAATCCATGCTCTTATGAAACTCTTTTATATAGGTAATTTATGGAGCTCTTTTATAGAGGTAATGCAGTATACTACAGAACACAAAACAAAGACACCTGTCTGGTTAATGGTAGAGTTGAGCTATAGGCAGGGAGATTTCCTAAAGGCAATGTCTTGAAAACTTAGTAAGGAATGGTCTGATTAAGAGGGTGGGAAAGTGCACTGCTAACAGTGAGCAGTGTTTGCTAAGGCACACCTTTGAGAGAGAAGACAATCTGGAGATTTTCAAGCATTTCAGTGTGGCTTCAGCATGGGCAGGATGAAATGATAAAGGAGAAAATCAATAAGGATAAATATGGTCTAAGTGATCAAAAAGAATTCTGTATCTAATGTTAAAGCATCTGGATTTTATGAATAATGACATGGTAAAAAAATTAAGAATAGATTTAAATTGTGTGATCTACTTCCATGATTTCTGCATATTTTAGTCTGTATCTACATAGACTTTGGGGTGCTTGAGTGGCTCAGTCGGTTGAGCAGCGAACTCTTGATTTCAGCTCAGGTTATGATCTCAGGGTCCTGGGATTGAACCCCATGTCAGGCTCACTGCTCAGCGAGGAGTCTGCTTCTCTCCCTCTTCCTATGCCTGCCACCCACCCCTCTCACATGCTCTCTCTCTCTAAAATAAATAAATCTTAAAAAAATACATCTACATGGTCTTTGAAATTTATGTAGTAAACTGTGCAAAGGATATCTATTTTAAAAGAGTTATAACAGAGTACAACTAGTTTGAAGACAGAAGATGCTAACATCCTCCTTCTGTGGAGAATTCTAGGATTTTGGCTCACCACAGAAAATCAGCTAAAATAAATGTGGAGATGAACCATGAAGACTATGGACTCAGAAACAAACTGAGGGTTCTAGAGGGGAGGGGGGTGGGGGGATGGGTTAACCTGGTAATGGGTATTAAAGAGGGCACGTATTGAATGGAGCACTGGGTGTTATATGCAAACAATCATGGAACACTACATAAAAAAAATTAATTAATTAATTTTTAAAAAATGTGAACCATTCTGGGTGTCTGTTGTATGGGAATCACTTTTCTTATGGGACTTGCATTGACTAGAATTTACTAGTATCGTAGAACCATGAAATCATAAAACATCAGATCTGAAAAAGTTCTGAAATCACCTAGCCCAATTCCATTTATAGATAAGAAAACAGGATCAGAGAGAAGCAAATTCCCCAGTGTGGCATAATCAGAAATTGACAGACCAAATAGTACAACATACAACTGCCATTGCCTAGTCCTGGCCTCCTTAATGCTTACCAGGTTGCTTAGCCTTCAATGTTTTCAACACCCATTACTGATAGTTGATGGAAAAATATTATTGATAATCATTTGAAAGTTAGCATCTGCAATGTTCAGCATATAAAAATCATATGAATGTACACCTGAAATTAAAGTAACACTGTGTGTCAACTATTTCTCAATTAAACAACAAAAAAAACCCCACATTAAGTTATAAAAAAATCACCTGATGCTATTTAAACCCCTGAAGCAAAACTGACAAGAATCTAGCTTCTCCAAAGTTCCTTGTCACATGGTTGCAACAAAACTTACACATGAACAATTTTCAAATTAGTGACAAGTTGAGGTATTCATAAAATGTGCACAGGCTTCTAGTTTCAGATGGCAGACAGCTTTTTTTCTTTCCAAAAGTCTATTAAATTGATTGCAAAGAAATAACAAATAATAATAACAACAGTGTTTAGAACAATTATTATGAAAGGGGGCTTGAGATTTTTTTTCTTTTTTTTATTATGTTATGTTAATCACCATACATTACATCATTAGTTTTTGATGTAGTGTTCCATGATTCATTGTTTGCGTATAACACCCAGTGCTCCATGCAGAATGTGCCCTCTTTAATACCCATCACCAGGCTAACCCATCCTCCCACCCCCCTCCCCTCTAGAACCCTCAGTTTGTTTTTCAGAGTCCATAGACTCTCCTGGTTCGTCTCCCCCTCCAATTTCCCCCCTTCATTCTTCCCCTCCTGCTGTCTTCTTCTTTTTTTTTTTTTTTGTAACATATAATGTATTATTTGCTTCAGAGGTACAGATCTGTGATTCAACAGTCCTGCACAATTCACAGCGCTCACCATAGCACATACCCTCCCCAATGTCTTTCACCCAGCTGCCCCATCCCTCCCACACCCCACCACTCCAGCAACCCTCAGTTGGCTTCCTAAGATTAAGAATTCCTCATATCAGTGAGATCATATGATACGTCTTTCTCTGATTCACTTATTTCGCTCAGCATAATACCCTCCAGTTCCATCCACGTTGTTGCAAATGGCAAGATCTCATTCCTTTTGATGGCTGCATAATATTCCATTGTATATATATACCACATCTTCTCTGTCCATTCAATCTGTTGATGGATGTCTTGGCTCTTTCCACAGTTTGGCTATTGTGGACATTGCTGCTATAAACATCGGGGTGCACGTACCCCTTCGGATACCTACATTTGTATCTTTGGAGTAAATACCCAGTAGTGCAATTGCTGGATCATATGGTAGCTCTACTTTCAACTTTCTGAAGAACCTCCATACTGTTTTCCAGAGTGGCTGCACCAGCTTGCATTCCCACCAACAGTGTAGGAGGGTTCCCCTTTCTCCATATCCCCGCCAACATCTGTCATTTCCTGACTTGTTAATTTTAGCTATTCTGACTGGTGTGAGGTGATATCTCATTGAGGTTTTGATATGGATTTCCCTGATGCCGAGCGACATTGAGCACTTTTCATGTGTCTATTGGCCGTTTGGATGTCTTCTTTGGAAAAATGTCTGTTCATGTCTTCTGCCCATTTCTTGATTGGATCATTTGTTCTTTGGGTGTTGAGTTTAAGAGGTTCTTTACAGATTTTGGATACTAGCCCTTTATCTGATATGTCATTTGCAAATATCTTCTCCCATTCTGTCGGTTGTCTTTTGGTTTTGTTGACTGTTTCTTTTGTTGTGCAAAAGATTTTTATCTTGATGAGGTCCCGATAGTTCATTTTTGCCCTTGCTTCCCTTGCTTTGGCGATGTTTCTAGGAAGAAGTTGCTGTGGCTGAGGTCGAAGAGGTTGCTGCCTGTGTTCTCCTTTAGGATTTTGAGGGACTCCTGTCTCACATTTAGGTCTTTCAACCATTTTGAGTCTATTTTTGTGTGGTGGTGTAAGGAAATGGTCCAGTGTCATCTTCTGCATGTGGCTGTCCAATTTTCCAAAAAACCATTTGTTGAAGAGACTGTCTTTTTTCCATTGGACTTTCTTTCCTGCTTTGTTGAAGATTAGTTGACCATAGAGTTGAGGGTCCATTTCTGGGCTCTCTATTCTGTTCCATTGATCTACATGTCTGTTTTTGTGCCAGTACCATACTGTCTTGATGATGACAGCTTTGTAATAGAGCTGGAAGTCCGGAATTGTGATGCCGCCAGCTTTGCTTTTCTTTTTCAACATTCCTCTGGCTATGCGAGGTCTTTTCTGATTCCATTCAAATTTTAGGATGATTTGTTCCATTTCTTTGAAAAAAGTGGATGGTATTTTGATGGGGATTGCATTGAATGTGTAGATTGCTCTAGGTAGCATTGACATCTTCACAATATTTGTTCTTCCAATCCATGAGCATGGAACGTTTTTCCATTTCTTTGTGTCTTCCTCAATTTCTTTCATGAGTATTTTCTAGTTTTCTGAGTACAGATCCTTTGCCTCTTTGGTTAGATTTATTCCTAGGTATCTTATGGTTTTGGGTGCAATTGTAAATGGGATCGACTCCTTAATTTCTCTTTCTTCTGTCTTGTTGGTGTATAGGAATGCCACTGATTTCTGTGCATTGATTTTCTATCCTGCCACTTTACTGAATTCCTGTATGAGTTCTAGCAGTTTTGAGGTGGAGTCTTTTGGGTTTTCCACATAAAGTATCATATCATCTGCAAAGAGTGAGAGTTTGACTTCTTCTTTGCCGATTTGGATGCCTTTTATTTCTTTTTGTTGTCTGATTGCTGTGGCTAGGACTTCTAATACTATGTTGAATAGCAGTGGTGATAGTGGACATCCCTGCTGTGTTCTGACCTTAGGGGGAAAGCTCTCAGTTTTTCCCCATTGAGAATGATATTCGCTGTGGGTTTTTCATAGATGGTTTTTATGATATTGAGGTATGTACCCTCTATCCCTATACTCTGAAGAGTTCTGATCAAGAAAGGATGCTGTACTTTGTCAAATGCTTTTTCTGCATCTATTGAGAGGATCATATGGTTCTTGTTCTTTCTTTTATTAATGGATTGTATCACATTGATTGATTTGCGGATGTTGAACCAACCTTGTGAGGCTTGAGATTTTTTAAGGAGGATGACAAGTAAAGATTCCAATTATTTAGGCTTGATTTGCCCCCCTTCCCTGCCCTGCAACAAAATAAAGACAATCCTAAGTAGGGATATTTAGACTCTGAGGCTATGGCTCTTTGATTTCCTCACTATTTAACTAAAGATAGGTGTGACCTTAAACTGAGTACCTCTACTGTCTCTACTGTTAAAATATTTTAATCCAAGAAAACTAATGACAAAGAACCCATTTTCCTTTAAACAAATAAGCACTAACTGAGTAACAGAATCTCAACATTTGAAGGAATCTTAAAGATGATGTCAACTGTCACTGTACCTTCGGATGTCAAAGTACAGCACAAAGACATAGATCTACATATTTGAACTCAGGTTCCTGTGTCTCCCAGGACAGGGCTGAAGGGCTGCCTGCCTGTGTCCCCCATTTCTGTGAATACAGCCACTTAACTTCTTTCCTTGACAGCTCTATTCCTTACTCTTCATATAACATATATAAGCAAGTTCTTTCAAATTTATGAGCTAGATCTCAAACCTGCTCACTTTTCCCCCATTTTAATTACATCCACACTAGTCATAAGTCAATAATACTTTATCATGTTTCCACAGTGTGCCAGATACATTTGCACTGGCTGGTGTGAGAGAGTCCCTACATTCAGCAAGCTTAAATTATATTGGAAGTAATAATATGAAAAAAAATTCTGAATAAATCAGATAACAGAGTGATATGTGATATAAATAAAATAAAATCCCAGTTGAGATCATTGCTTTTTTACTAATTCATAGGGGATACCTTTCTTTCACACTCCAAGAGTGCCAAGCATCTGCCTGGTTACATTACCTACTCTGCTTTTTCATTATGGTTTCTTGTTATGGCAGTCACTCCCAGGTAAGACAGAGGTGGAGACATGCAAAGGCATATACAGTTATCTAAAGATTCCACTTCTGAATGGCATCTTACATAAGGAGCTCTGTAGACATGCTTGCCAGGGAATATAACTTCTGAATATTACAAAACAAAACAAAAAATCAAATTTTTAAAGTCTCTGAAAACTGCCCTTAGGGCATACAGCAAGTGAAAAAAAAAAAAACCCACTTATTCAAGAAAATCTAGATCTCAATAAGAACTGCGGGGAGTCTGTGGTACTTGTATAATAACCTGCTCTCTCCCTCCTAATCTCCAACTGAGCATGAGGGAAGCTCCACTCTGGGTGAGTGTGGCCAAGAAGACTAATCTTCTCCCCCAGACTCCCAGTTAACGGCTACAGTAGCTCTCTGGAAGGGCCAATGGCAGTGTTTTTCATCACCCAGCTCTGTGTTACAGAGGCTAAATTTCAGTTAAGTGTAGCCCAGAGGTTGGGAACCTCTTCTACACTCAGTCTTAGTTTGCAGGGTGAAGGCTTTCCCCCAGGTATAGGAGAGCCTTGCTGAAAAAGCATCCATCCCCCATAGATATCTAGGGAAAATGTATCTCTTTCCTTCTTCATTGACGATAGTGACCATATCTATTCTCTTTACTTTCATACTTTATCATTAGACCTGGACCAAGAGGGGCACTCAAGTACTTGTTGAAAAAGAGAATTAAATAAAAAATCTCTCTTTTATTTCTAGTTATATAATCTTAACCATCGATATTGGGGTGAATAGTTTCCTTCCAGGATTGACATCCTTCCCAGAACCTCAGAATGTGACCTTATTTGGGAATAGTGTCATGGAACATATTATTAGTTAAGATGAGGTCATACTGGAGTAGGATGGGCCCTTAACCCAATCTGACTGGTATTCTTGGAAGAGAAGAGAAAGAGATAGACACAGGTTGGGATGGAAATTTAAGTCATGCTGTCAAAAGCCAAGGAACACCAAAGAATGCCAGCAATCACTGGAAGGTAGGAAAGAGGCATGCAGTAGATTCTCCCCCTGGGTCCCCAAGAAGGAACGAACCTTTCCAACACCTTCATTTTGGACTTCTATCCTGAATTGTGAGGGAATACATTTTGGTTGTTTTTAGCCTCTAGGTTTACGATAGTTTTTTTTTTAGAGCAGCCCTAGGAAACATACACCGTCTTTCTAGATTTAGCTCAAATGCTCTCTCATACTTAAGTGTTCCTTGATTCCATCTAGACTGAGTGCTTCTGGAGGAAAAGCTGTGTCTTGTTCTTATTTGTACCCTTGCTGTCTAACATACAGTAGGAGATGAAGTACTGCCTTTTGAAAAGATGAAGTTTCTTCCCTTTGGAAGCAATCCTTCCCTCTTCTGAATGGTCACAACACTTAATAAAGGAAGACAGAGAGAAGCCTGTTCACGCTAGTGTCAGAACAAAATAGTGATCCTGGTGAAAAGCTGTAGAATAAAAATTGCAGGACAAAATAGATAAACCGTAATACAGACTGAATTGATAGAAATGCCTAAGGCAGCAAATTGTTAACACAGTTTTTCATGATTCCTAGGAACTAGGGCAGGTTCCTTAGTATTTTTAAAGGGAACACTTTTGTTTTTCCAGGAATTTTTGAGACCCACAGTGAAGCAGAAAGGACGTCTCACTAAGAGATCATCCGCATTTCCTCCTACTCAGGGATGGGGGGGTGTGGACAGGAAGGATGAGGCGGGCATTCCTCTTATGTTATGCTCTCTTAGGAGAAACCCAGCTTGGGCTCCTTATGATCATTCTAACATCCTGCTTCTGGAAGTGAAAACAACAGAAGCAAGCTTTATTACTGATGGCAGGGATCCCTTTCTTCTAGTAGTGGAGAATGGTGGTATAAAATACTAGATGAGAGCAGAAAGCCTGACATTTTATTTGCCTTTTCAGAAATCACCCTAGGGACTAAAAAAAAGAAAAAAAAAACCCTCATTTTTAGTGTTCAATTTATAACAAAATACAATCGTAGAAAATCTTATTTCTTTCCCTGGATTTTCTGTTTCAGTTTGCAGCTCCCTGGCAAGCTTATTATGACAACATAGACCTAGAGAATGGCTGACATTCTCATGAAAAATACAAACCTTAATGATACATTTTATGGTATATGATTTGAGATGCTCATCCTTGAATGTGCATAATGCTCTGAATCATCATTGTTTTGGCATCAAGATATGATTGATATTAGATGTTATACCTAGTATTTTGTCACCTTCCAAGACGCAACTTAAAATTGGATTCTTTCGAACATTTACCAACTGCATGATATTATCTCTGGAGGAATGAATATTTGGATAATTGGGAACTCTAAAACGTTGATGTAGGGATTTATGATTTGGATAAAATTGCCTTCTGCAACATGAATTTTTGAGAGACTGGAAAAATTCTTACATCCCAAAAAGACTCAGAACTTATGAAGTGTATCAAGATAGATTCAGATTTATACTGAGGCTTTATTGCATTTTTCACTTAACAGATTTGTGCCTCCTTTGATCTTTGATCCCAAAAGATTCAACCCAGCACACTACCATATCAGACTGAAACATGTGTATTTTCATGCCCAGTGAAATGCAACTTTTAAACACTCAACACTGTTTTACAAAATGTCTCATGTAAACTTAAAAGATTTTCATACAAGAGAACCTTAAAAACAAATTCTACATTTCGAACATTATCGCTTCATGTTTTTTACAGTGCTTACAATTCTACCATTCTTAACTTACTGTGATCATAGCTCAGGCTATACCACCAGAAAAATAGATGGGTTCAACTTTTAATTATTACATTCATTTTTCATCACTATTTTATTAATGAGTGTGTCCTTATCAGACTTCTGGGATTCATTTATCTGATATTTTTTTCATGATCCAGATCATATTGCCAAGTTAAAAATAGATCCAGGTATAAGCCAAAAGGTTAGAAATCCCATACTTGAAGCTATATTATCAATCATGACATCCTCTCACCTTTTCTTCCAACATAGATATTGACTGAGCTCATTTTATGTACAAGGCATTACTCTAAATACTGAATAAAATTCAAATAAGAAAGTCATAATATCTGACACCAAGAAGTTTAAAACAACACCTTGCCTTACAAGGCAATGTGTACTTAAGGTAGATTCAATTAATAATTGCAAAAGGAAATTAGAGGTGAGAAGCCTTCTATGGATTAGAAAAGTCTACAGCTAAATAGGAGTGGGGTTGAAGTTCATTTTGACTGTGATTTCAGAACCAAATATATAGAATTCTTGGGGGACCAAGCATTCTGATCTTTGATCTTCTGATCTTTGAATTATTTTCTCTGAAATGGCTTATAAAAGTATAAAAATTGTTATTCGTGTCATTATGAAAAAAATGTAATAAATCCCTTGGCCCTAGAAAATCTTGTACAAATGGCTATATATGAAATAATGAGAAACACAGGTGGTTTAGTTACAGAAAGCTCCAAAAGAAAAAGAAAAAAAACACAAAACATGAAAATGAGGCATGAGCAATCACTTTCATACTTTTCTATTTCCATTGGTGGTTAAGCTTTTTCCCAAAAACTTATTATTCTGTGTTCTAGTATTACATAATTTTCAAGACGGAAGTACACTTAGGCAATATATATATATATGAGCAGTTTTCCCTAGCACCTGAAGGCCTGGGAGAGGCACCCTGAAGCTGCCCTTTGGAGGTGAGCTGAGCATCTGGGAGAAGCTGAGCTCCAACTTTCTCCCAGCTCCACCTCACAGGGCTTCAACCAGAGGAGCTGGGTTTTTGTCTGATTTTTTTTTTTTTTTTTAAAGCTGGACTTCTGTATAATATCTTTTTTAACAAAAAGGTTTTGAAAAGAAATGTTTAACTATTGTTCTATTCCAATTCTCTCATTTTAAAAATGAGAAATATGAACATTTATAAAGATTAAGGTGTTTCACAAGCTAAGGATTTGAAAGGAAAATTAGAAAGGAATTAAATTTAATTTTCACAGAAAGAAAAATCAGTTTGCATAGCCCCCATTCGACTTCTCTTTTATTCCTCTTTCTCATGAATCCAGACTGTCAGAAGGACAGAAATTGTCTTCTTGCTTTGCAGCTCCATACTCTAAGTACAACTACACATGTATGTACAAGACTCCAAAATGGGCCAGTGTAAGAAAACACAACTAAAACAAGTAAATTGATATAATCAGCTATTTAGATATAAACAAGCTAAGATTTTTTTTAAAGATTTATTTATTTATTTGAGAGAGTGAGCGCACGCACCTGCACATCTGTGTGCCCGTGTGGGGGAGGAGCAGAGGAAGAGAATCTTCAAGAAGACTCCCCGCTGAGCATGGAGCCTGACTCCTCCTGGGGCTTCATCCCATGACCCATGGGATCACAACCCATGAAATCAGGACCTGAGCCGAAACCATGACTCAGATGCCCATAGGACTGAGCCACCCAGGCACCCCTACAAGCTAATGGTTTTAGAAAACAAATTCATAAAATACTTTCAAAATAAATCTTACCAATATACTTATTAGCGAGTGTTCTGGTAAGTTTTACAGAATGAGAAAAAAAACATAAAGTTGTCTTAATACTTTGTGTCTGACACTTACAGAGTTCTGTTTATCAGTAATTGGAATATTCACGTTAGTTAAATGTAGTCCCACCTTGCATTTTATCTTACATTTCAGGTGTGCAAGACTCCCACAGAGAACATATTCCCAGTTTGTTGATATTTGATATAAATGTAGTCCAATTCAAATACAAAAAGGCGATGTCACCATAGAAAACCATAATGATATCAGAAAAAACCCTGAATCAAAACATGCCCTTCATTATTTTACAAATGATGTCCTTTAGTATGTCACAAATTTGCAAACCAACCAGCCAACCTATAAACACCACCTGTTGGGAAGCACAGAGTAGCTGTGACCTAACAAAACAGAATGACTACAGCCTTTGTAGTCAGACAGAGTGAATTGCAAATTCAAGCTCTGAAAGATACCTTTTTGAATCTACATTTCTTTGATTGTTTAACAGAGATAGCGATACCTGTAAAGATGCTTTAGAATTAATGAAATCATGTAATATGCAAATCTCAAAACCAGGTGCTTGCCACAAGGTGCTGTAAACTACTATTCAATCCAATTACATGCCAATAGTAGTACCAAAATCAGAATCAATAATACTAATAATGGTAATGGGAGAAGTCATAAATTTCTAAGAATAAAAGAAGGCAGATAAAAGCAACACCATATAAACTCTTCTTTCTCTCAGTATTCTACAAAAAAGATTAAAAAAAAAAAGAATTTACAAAAAGGCATAAACCTGTAACAAGGAGAATTAGAAAAGAGTGATTCATGGCCAGGAAATTTCAACAATTACTGGAACATGGAAAGGACATGAAGAAGCATCTAGGGATGCAGCCTCAAACTCAGCCACGTGCAATGGGCTATAGGCAAAGATGTTGCCCCGCTGTTGCAGAGCTTCCAAAGATTCTACCTTTAGAAATCAGGCTAAAATGTGGGCTGGAATGAGCGTCCAGGCTTAAATCATGGGTCTAATAGAACACAGAAGGTGGGAACAGTTCAGTCCATATGAGCACATATAATACACCCTGCAGTGTGGTATCCATGTCTAGACAGAATATCCTTCTGTACAGACAGGTTATTTAATGTCTGGGGCAAACAAGGCCCCCTCAGGAGAACTCTACTTAACTTGACCTTAAGAGCTCTCCCAGGACCACAGCCTGCCTATCAACAGCCTATCTTTGAACAGTGAGCAACCTGGCCTTGCTTCTGTTCCACACACACATATCAGTCCAAAATAAAGGATCCACAGACCTTTCAAGAAATCTGATACAATGAAAGGGTCTGATAATGAAACAAAATGAAAGAAAAGGAGCTTAAGAAAATAGCTTCAAGAAAATGTACACATTTTATAGAGAGACAAAAACAGAATCTTATGAAACAAAAACCACAGAACTAGATATTAAAAGTAGCACTGCCAAAATAAAACAAACAATAAATGAGGCAGAAGACTAAGGTCAAGAAATATCCCAGAGGATAGAACAAAAAGATTATATAGGAAATGAGAGAAGAGATAAAAAAACAAGAGGACCAGATGCTAAACCTATAAAAGTTCCAGAAAGAGAGAATAGAAAAAAATAATGGGGAAGAAAATCAGTAAAGAAGCAATTTAAGAAAATTTTCCACATCTGGAAGGATATAAGGCATTCAAGTGAAAAGTACAGAAAGAGTGCCATGCAAGATGTATGAAAATAAAATCAGAAATCTGGATATATCAATTGTAAATTGCAGATTGCCAAAGATAAAGTGAAGGCCCTAAAAGTGTCAAAATCGATGAAAAAAAAATACATCAATTACAAAGGTATGAAATATAGAATAGCCTCAGCCTTTTTTCTTAGCAACAATGAATGGAGGAAGACAATGAAAAAATATCTTTAGAATTATGAGAGAAAAAGATTGTTCAACTTAGAATACTTTGGCAGACTAAAGTGAGAATAGAGAATAAAGACATTTTCATCATAAAAAGACTCAAAGAATTCCCTTTATTCACACTTAGGAAATTACTCGAGGATATATTTTAATAAGATAAGAGATGGATTTAATTAAAAGGAAGACATAGACTCAAGAGAGCAAGAAAAGTACATCTTATGATGATTTCTGTAGCCAGACAGAAAGCCTATAACGGGGCAGAAGAAAGAGTCGGGGGTGGATTTCTCTTGAAAAAAGGGGATCCAATGAATGGAAATCTTGAACATTTTAAGGAGATGGAGGGATGGCAGTTTAAGGACCTTGCTGAAGTTGCAGACCAACATAGAACCATGAATTAAAAACAAACAAAAATAACAAAACCCTCTTGGTAAGATAGGGATGAAGGCCTTGTTGTAGGAAGGTCACATATGAACATGTGAACAAATTCCTCATTTCTTTGCTAATTACCAGGAAGTAAACAGCACCTAAATCTGATTTATAAAGTAAGAGTAATATTTATTTTGTGATGTGAAAGAAAACACCATAAAGTCAAGCCTAAAACAAAGCTATAGCCCTTGTGTCCAGGAGGAGGGAATGGGGAAGGAGGGATGGTCACTGTTGCTTTTCATTGTGAACCTATTCTATTCTTGTTGTCTTACTTGAGAATTATTTTGGTAAAATAAACAATAAATTTAAATAGCCATTTAATGTCTTCAAGATAGATTTTTCCCATAAGTGGACCTGGAGACGTGTTTTCATGTGCAAATAATTTATTACTGATGTGTTCCAGAGAGAAACCAGTAACACAGTCATCGAAGACAGACAAGGAAGGAAAAGAGCCAAACAGGTGACTTCAGGGCAAGTCTCAGCCTCAGGATGATACCCTAAGATCTGGTCTTGACTCCAGGCCAGGGAGCTGGGCTTTTCCACTCCACTCCAGCTTCCGGTCTATCTCTGTAAATGGCTGTGTTGGCGGCAGCAGATGAGAGGAACCCAGCCCTCACGTAATTTTGTCTCTGGTAATGCAGGTGAAGTAGCCCTTGGATCGTCACTGAAGAGGGGCAGGTGCAGGCCTTTAGAAACACCAAAACAGTAAATTGGGGACAGGACACACAGAAAGGGAAAACATATCTGAAGAGATCTTGGTGGAACACCGTGTCCGCTACAGAATGCAGATCAAGATCGTTGGAGGTCCAAAACTAAAACAGTCTTAGCCACATTTAGCAGTAATGGGTCATCCTCCCACCCTCCTCGAACATATTTTAATAAACATCTATTGAGCTCCTACGTCCCCTGTCCTCAAACAGCACAATCCGTTAAATTGTACATCATTGGTTAACTGCTATCATAAAGACTATGCTCTGAGAAAGGCATCAGACCCAATTCATATGATTAGGAGGTGGTTTGGGGAGTAGGGGTGGGATAGTGTTTCAAGGAACATTTCTAAGAGAAGCTAATGCTGGTGTTGAAGTAGGAATAAGTCTTAGCTAAGCAAATAAGTGAGAAAGGTCTTTCCAAGGAAAAGTCACAGATGTGAGCCATATGCAGAGGGGGAGATCTGACTGAGCTTGGCACAATCTGGGAACTGCAAGTACTTCAATGGGCAAGCGGCATCCACTCATCAGCTTCTTTTAACAGGCTATTGCTAATGGCAAAAAGTTAAGACACGATCATTAAAGTGGATGCGGCAAGATCTCCAATATATTAATATTTTCACATTATATTTACCTTTTGTACATATGTAAAAGCCATAATATTTTCTAATAAATCACTCCATTAATTAGCTTCAAACCCACAAGCAAGTTACCCTTTAAGAGCTCAGCCTACTTCTCATAGAAAACACACACTGTGAGAACACTGGTTACCCTATACAGCAGGCTGCAGAAGAGATAAGAAAGCACATTTCAACCTAGCAGTCCTGTTATCATTCACCTCTGCTACTTAATTCTTATCAGGGACTTCGTGGCTAATTCTATAACTTTCCCATCCTTGCTACTTTTGAACCATTTTACACTGGGCAAGTTGTTTCACCTTTCAGAGACCCATATTTTCCTAGCTATAAAATAAGATTGTATATAGTTAGCTCACAAAGTTATTATGTGGATGAAAAAAAAAATGAGAACATGTATACAACATAAATAACTGAGGCCAAGACTCTTGCTAAGTGCCAAATAGACTGCGGTTTCTTTCCTTTTCAGATTATGGTTCCTACTTATCTACTATAACTTCTGCAAAAGACTTTTCTTTTTTTTATATATATATATTTTTTAAGATTTTATTTATTTATTTGACAGAGAGAGACAGGGAGACACAGTGGGAGAGAACACAAGCAGGGGGAGTGGGAGAGAGAGAAGCAGATTCCCCCCTGAGCAGAGAGCCCAATGCGAGGCTCGATCTCATGACCCTGGGATCCTGATCTGAGCCAAAGGCAGACGCTTAACCGACTAAGCCACCCATGCCCCCCTGCAAAAGACTACTTCTGTTTGAGTTCTATGTTCCAGATACCTGGTTGCAGTATATGAATTACTCATCTTCAGAAAAACAAATCTTGAGATAGGTATTATAATTATTCCATTTTACACAGAAAAAATTAAGGAACAAAGAGATGAAGTAACTTTCCTAAAGTCACATGCTAGGTAGACAAAACCCAGGGTTCAACCTAGGTGATCTGATAAAACACTTGAGTCCATTCCACTACAACAAAGCTATTATAGCCTCTGAGGTAACTCAGAATCAGCCATGAGTAATGCTTGGATGTGAAAATTTACTTTAAATGTTCTCAAGAAGTACTTTCAAAAGATCAGAAAAAAAGGAAAACATTGTATGTGAGCACCACCAATGTTGCCCATATTGGCTGACAAAGGTGATCCTTTTGTATTGTTATTGGGTAGCTAGAATATGTAAACATACACTGGACAATCAAAATCAACACCAGGCTTCTATTCTTATGCAGGGTGAATCACCCCAAACTGTAGAAGTTGTAGCGAGTATTTTTCAGTACTGTAAAATTGCTTGTAAGCTAAACCAAGGCACAGGATCAGAATGTTGGCACTCAAACAGGAATTTGAAATTTCTGGGAGTCAGGATTATTTTAAACTGATTCATACACTGCCTATGTTAGGGTTAGAGTTTTAAAAAGAAAACCCTAAGAAAAGAAAAGAAAAAAAGAAAGGTTTTAGCGGTATGTCAGTTGGGTCCTACAGAAGCTGCCATTGAAATGCAGTTAGGAGAGCAACAGGCTTTTGGAGGAGTAACGTCTAGGAAAGCAAAAGGGAGGAAAGATTGCACAGGGCTTGAAGATTGTGCAGGGCCTGTCAAGAGACTTTGGTATAAATGTAACAAAATCTCTGCCAGTCCACTGGGGGCTAAGGAAGACTATTAGAGCCATCCTACAGTGAGCAGAAATTGCTATACCTTTGTATCACAGTCTTGTCCAGTCACTGGCTGAGGCCACCCCAAGGACAGCATGAACCCAAATCAAAGCTGAGGCACACCTGGAAAAGTTAACTGCAGGAAGCTGCCAGCTAACCACACTTCTCACAGTTGGGCAACAAGTCCTTCTGTCAAGGAGTTTGAGTTACATCTCTTTGTATCTGTCACAACGCATATCTTGTACTGTGGATTCACTGCTCCATTGTGCATCTGGAAAACACCTGCTTGTGGGGTAGAATTTAGAAAAGGAAGGTAGAGGCTAGAATTGTATTTCCCTTCCCCACTCCCCTCCCAAGTCTACAAGCGGTACTCACCCATCCCTTTCTTCCTTCATCCTTTTCAAATCACCACTTCCCTCAGCTATCACCTCTGCTGGTCTCAGTAGGTGGCTTACCTTTTGTTGTATCCCAAACTCACTTTCTTGAAGGATCCGAGTTTCTGGCCACCATATTCTTCTAAGGCTAGTGTCCTGCACTTACTCATTCACAGATACAGTTGGGCAAGAAAGTATCAGAGGAACCCAACTGGATTCCTTCATACATATTCCTTACTGCCCTTGTTAAATAACAGCTGCTCTATCTCCTCCTGATGAACCTGATGAGGTTCATTGGACTGCTCAGACTGATTCCTTTCCTGGTCTGCTGGTCCCTGGATACAAAAGTCCAAAGTGTCAAGTGGTAGTCATAGCTTTTAGTTCAATAGGATGTTTATTGTATCTACTGGCCAGAGCGTACTGCCTCTGTGGATCAGGATCTGTAATCCTGCAGAGCTGAGAGTTGAGGGAATGAGAAGCACAAAGTCTCCTTGGGGTGTCCTTAGAATCGGGAATATTAGCAATTGGAACCACTTCTGCGTCTACCCCTTGATTCCCAGACTTATGCATTCTTACTGTTGGAGAAACAATACCATAGAGATGTCTTTAATTCCTGGAAGATGGTACCCCAGGCTCAAAGAATATTGCCTCCCAGCTGGTACTTAAGTAGTACCTTCAACATGCCACTATGATGCTATATTAGGTAGCTGCTTCCAGTTGGTACATATGAGACAACCAGAGGACCCAAGTTCATGGCTCACTCCTAAAAGATCCCCCTTTGCTATTAAGTGGGGCCAATCAGGAGCAGCTATCTGATGGCACATCACTTAAGTCATTTTGTGTACTTAGTTGGTACTGGCCCTCTGGTAGATGCCCTGTGCTGGGTATTAATATATGAAACCCAAATCTTCCCACTGTATACCTACTCCCATAGGCCCATATGAATGTCTCTGCCCCAGACCCCTTTGTCTCTGACCTTCTACTCTCTATTCTAGGCCCCTGACAGCTGGCTAGTCCATCTGTGACTTTCCATGGGTCTATATATATTTTAATCTTGGGCCACTTCTTCTTCCATCTAAGGTGGATGCCCAGGTGTCGCACCTAAAGCTCTTCCCTTTGGAAAGATTTTCTCTTGCCACTCTCAGTCATGGCCATTTCTGAGTGACCACAACTCAAAAGCTGAGGTGGACTTACAGCTGATCGTAGCTGAATGCTGGATGACACCTATACTCGTCAGAGCTAGGCAGTGAGCCCTGTCTTGGAAGACGTATGCATCTTCAAGTCCATCACAAGTGGACATATATTATTCTAACAGAGTTGCCATTCCTTTCTCGTTGTTTTGGTAACCAGGTCTCTCTTGCCTTTAATGAAGAACCCTTTTAGTCAGTCCTGGTAAGCCTGTTTCAATCAAGATAACCTGCTCCGCTGATCCTCGGCTATACATGAACATGTGATCAGACTGGTCAATCATACTCTCCCCAGAGAATCTGAAACTGGAGTCATGCAAAAAGAGGGGAAACATTAGCTCTCGACTAGTTCTGTTGTCTTTTCTTTTCTTCTGTTTCAGATATTATAGTTGTGCACTGGTGCCTAGCCTTCTGAAAGTCCTAATGTTCTGTAAGCTACCACAATATCTTTACAACACAGTCCTTTTCTGTTTCATAAGTTAACCAGAATAAATGTTTATCACTTGCTGTAAAATCCCTAACTCACATAGAACTCTAATAGATTATACAACTGGACCTGAAACTCCAGGAGAAAGGACATTTCTGCAAACGGAAAAAGATGTTTCATTCTGGTCAGATGCAAATCTATGAATGCACAGCTTGGTGAGCAGATGGTCCCTTTGTGCTAATGAGGAAAAGAAGCCTCTTCAAGTGGCCTTCTTGGTGGCTCCCTTATGCAGGATTCAACCTTGAATACCTTTGTTTGAATCAATTCTTCAGATAATGCCTACCAGATAGCAAGGCCAGAAGGAAAATAACATAGGACAGAAATATTTTTGAAGTGGAGAAATATAATACTTCCTGTGTACACACATAACTGGGGCACAGCTGATAGTGGCTTGAGCCAAGAGGATGGAGTAGAGAAAATGAATTCATATCTTGGATGTGGTGGAAAAGAGATTACTTCAAAATGAGGAAGCAGGAAAAAAGCTACATATGAATAAGTTTTGCTTTCAAAAAGAGAAAAATACATTTTATCTAGTTGGCTCTAATTTTGAAGTCCAAAGTTAACCAAAGTAATTATTCCAATTTCAGCACTGAGAGAACCATTAAAGAGAAGAGTCCATTTCAGAAGGACACAACTTTAGCATAAACTTTCAAAGGAATTCATTCCTATTTTTATTTAAGAAGCTTTCTGGAATGCACAACCTTTTAAAATTGAAAGCTTTGCACAATTCCTTAGGAGAGTCTATTTGATAAAAGCAGCTTGATTTCAAATGTTATGACTGAATATAAAAAGTTCACATGGGGGGCGCCTGGGTGGCTCAGTCATTAAGCGTCTGCCTTTGGCTCAGATCATGATCCCAGGGTCCTGGGATTGAGCCCCGCATCAGCTTCTCCCTCCCCCCTACTTGTGTTCCCTCTCTTGCTGTGTCTCTCTCTGTCAAATAGATAAATAAAATCTTAAAAAAAAAAAAGCTCACATGGGAAACCACAGAAGACAATTTTTCATACATTAATGGATAATATGTATGGCAACTTCCATGCCCTGGAATGGAGAGGAAAGACCTTAAGGTCATCCATTCAATTTCCTTGCACAAGTTTTGTGATCTCTAAGCAGATAGTTGTTTTTACTGATAGGGAGAGGAAAATCCTATGACCCCTGGGAGCCACCTCAGGACAGCACCTACAGTGGTGGCCTTTCCTAGCACAGACTGATCCTGTGCAATTAAACACTGGAAACAAAATGGGAGAAAATTAGTGTCCTGTCCCACTTAATATTTAAGCAATCAATTAAATGTTCAAATTCTGGAAAGGTATTATATTTTTAGTGGAAAAGTATTTTTTATTGGGTACCTACTATAGTAGATATCTATTGGTCACCTCAACAGTTTCTACTGCAGATTCATATGGTTCCCAGGCAGTAGAATCCACTGCAGATTCTAGAAATGGAACAGATGACAGGACTAATCCCAACAATGCATCCTGCCATGCTGGCCACAATTATAAATTCAACCTGCTCATTTGACCTAAATCTTTCTAGCCTGGTGAATCTGAGAATGTTTGATGGGAATATTAGGGAAAAAATACAATACATTGACACTCTTTTATTTGGACTGTATAAGGTCTAGTACTTCCGCGGCCATATGTGGGCCTGAAAGAAGTAACCATGAGGAGGTGAGAGTCAAGAACATAGCAGGAAAATGGACCTGGAGTTATGTCCGAAGCTGCCCTACCTATCAATCCCTTTCAATTACTTAAGACAATCAAATTATCTTTATATTTTAATTTAGTTTATGTTTTCTGTATTTGAAAGCAGAACATCCCAACTTAAATGGAATTAATACTGGAAGTGTAGAGTTTTGTAAGAAGACTATCCTTGATTAAGATAGAGAGGAGAGGGGTATAGAATGTGTCTCTACCCCAAGTGAGAAATTGATGGTGATTGTTTTTTACATTCGTGAAACTGTTGTTAATTTGTGTTCTAATGTTGAAACATGGATCTTTCACTGAACAAGGCTGCAGCACTGGGGAACATGAACCAAAAACTCAGGTTGGTGTTATTTGACTGCCATTTTTAATAACTTCAGTAAGTTCATTTATCACAGGGATAAACTGTTTTGAAACTGATCAGAAAGGAGAGGAAGATCTGCAGCTTTGCTATGAGATGTTTTTCCTGTCTAAAGACTTCAATCCATATTGACGAGATACCAATATTTTAAAGGGTATCAGGATTGGAAGAGTTAGATTTTTTACCCCAAACTTTAACATCAGTTCTGGCAGAGACAGTAAAGGTAAAATCTTGGAAGGTTTTAAGACAAGGACATAGGTAAAGCATGATTCCCAAAGCCTCTCCAAACAATCCCAGTAGAACAATCTCTGCAAAGATGACAATCTCTTCAATGTAGGAAAGAACTGGGATGCAGCCTGTGATAAAAGGATAATTTACCTTTATCTTGGTTCCCATGTCCACTTGGGTCAACTCACCCAAGGAGATTTTGAAGTAAGGGGTAAGGACACAGAAGTACTTAAGAGTAGACAGAAATGTTCAAGTTCATTATTAGCCACAAACACTGGCTAGAGAAGATTCCATGACTTCCAGTACATGACCAGTATTAAAAAAAATACAGACTTTGCAAATAAAAAGTCTGATTCTATTTTTTGATGTTGAACTACAACCATTTTTAAATTGTTCCCCCACATCTGAGCAAGGTGATGTCTGATGCTCCTTCCTATGAAATGAGTAGAGATTAAGATCACACAAACTCTCCTCCCACTATCGGAACCCTCCCTAGAGCTGCAACCCCTAGCCACAATGAGGACCCCAAGCCAGTAGTTTTCCTTGCTCTCTCAAGCCATTTATGGACCAGCTTGGGAAGTCTGCCCTGCTCTCCCCAGAAGAGCCCTATGATGTAAGAAATGAACTACTTCATACCCTCTAGGTATGTGAATGGCATCATTAGTCTCAACATCCAAGCCAAATTTTGGGTGGGGATCTTTCCTGCCTTTGTAGGATGACTAAAACAGACTAAAAGCCTAGTGACTATTTTAGATGTATTGCCGATGAAACATGAAGCCTGACTCCCAATGGCTTATGATTGCTCTAGCTAGGGGGCGATATCCTGGCCCCTGAATTCACACCACATGGAAATGGGCGGCTTTTTAATGTTTCCTACTTTGAAAGACAACATCTATTAAGGGCCATACATATGACCATGGGGAAGAGATAAATGTGCAGGATCCATTTATCCTGAAGAACACAACCAGGATTCAGCCAATAGAGTGAAGGATTCACTTCTCCAACAAGGCAGGGAGACTTTGCTACTATTTCCCAGAGGACATTCTATGTGTTATGAATAAGTTTGAAACTGCTGCAGCCCTTTTATTGCCATGAAGAATACCAGTCTAAGCCTGAGTCTGAAGGACAAGAACAAAGGATTTAAGAAAATGTAAGGAAAATATAGCTGGAGCACTGAGCAAATTACACTTGGAGTCTGTCCTACCTCTGAATCTTTTCATTTACATGAACCCATATACCAACAAATCCCCTTTTTGTTTGAGTTAGAGTTGGGGTTTTTGTTATTTGCATAATAAGAACCAGGACATTGTGGATTGAAAAAAAAAAAAAAAGGTAATAATACATTGTTTCTCACAGGAAGGAGTGAGTCTACATGGCTCTCCCTTCTATTGTATTGTAAAGAAAAATCTCATCAACTGTTTAGAAGGGCCATGGTCATCATCTATTAATTCTAAGAAGAAATTAAAAGAACATAAAATCAAGCTCTGAGTTAGACCCAAATGTCTAAGTTGCAACTAGATATTTTCAATTGGATTTTTAAATTAACACTTTTATTCAACAGAGCTAAGTTAACTTTCTGGTCTTCACCTGAACTGTGTTCCTGTTCTTATGATACCAGTGAATGTCACCATCAATCTTTACTTAAGTGGGCCAGAAACTATAGCTTCATCTGCAGTCCCTCCCTTATTTTATTCCCCATCTATAATCTGTGCCTGTTGCTTGTAGATTTTCCCTCCAGGGGGCTCTCACTTCTTCCCCTCCACTAGTTCAAGCTCTGATTGCCTTCCTTCTTACCTGCCTTCCAAGGTCAACATTTGCTTCTTCTAACCTGACTTCTTCAGAACAGGAACAGTGATTTTTCCACCACTCAAATCTGCTATCACTCCATATCTAATTTCCTCTACTGCCTTCTCTTTTCTCTGCAGGTGAACACAAAGCTGTTTAACATGGGTGACCATGGCATATAATAGAAGGCCTTATAAATACATGTTTCCTGCCTCTCTCGTCATGTGGCATCATGGTCCCTGCACATGATGTACATGAGCCACACTAGCTTGCTTATAGTCTGTAGTACTGACATGTGGCTCTTGGAAAATCTCAGTTTCTCATGTGATGGCTTCTGCCTGGAAGGAGATTCCTGACTTTGCTTCCTCTCCTGGAAGAAACATTTCTGGACCTTACTAACAAGGCTATATCCCTCCCTCCCCCCAGTATTTGTTCTAAGGGTATCATGTACCTCTTCTTCTCAGCCTTTGTTATGGTTTCATAATTATGTATTTTTTTCACTTAATTATGTGATTGATTAACGTATATCTACTCTAGTAGATTTTAAACTTATTGAAGGCCAGATACATGTCTGCTTTTGTACAGGGTTACATGAGGTAAAGAGGATGCTCAATAAATACTTTTTGAAAGAATGAATGAAAATATCCCAGGGTGATAAAGTATATCTATTCTTTGAATAAGTAAAAAAAATAACCCTGCCTACCTCCTTCACAACTTCATTATAAATTCTATTACAAACTTTGAACAGAAATACCATAATGGCTTAATTGCATGTATTCAATTTTGGCAAAACCACTATTAAATTGGCTGTAGCCTACAGGAAGAATATGATATATGTGCCAGAAAGAAGACTGCTAATTTAGAAATCAGAAGAGCAAAGTCCTAGCTGTCTTGTACCTCACATTAGCTTAGTAGTGTCAAAGAAAAATCTGAGCTGGACAGTAGCTAATGAGGTAAAAGATTACTCAGGAACAATTCAATAGGGGAAGAGAGACCTCAGTATAGGGCTGGGATAATTCCAAATACTGCAAATAAGTAGGGATAGATAGTCAAGGAGTGGACAGAAAATTACTAAGAGGAAATATCAGGAGTAAAGGGGGATTTCTGGCTAAACTGACTTGACAGAATTCTGCTCAAGGCCGACCAGGATGATCAGGTAGTTAGCTGGGGGGTCGTAGAGGATGAGGAATTTGATCAGATATTGAGGGTGGGGGCTTTTACTGACTGAACATGATTCTTGCTAAAACTGGTGATAGAGGCTGGAGAGAGAAAGACACTGAAGGTCAAGGCCTGTAGGGCTTAGAGGAACTTGATTAAAGTTTACTTAAAAAGACAGTCTTGTCAGTGGCTTAGGAAAAATCATAACCTTCCAAAGACTCAGTTTCTTTATCTCTAAAGTGGTCATAATAAGCCCATCAAATTCACTCAAATTCACTCCACAGGATTGGAAGATCATATAATGTGTCTGCCATCAAAAATGTCAGGCATTGGGGCGCCTGGGTGGCTCAGTCGTTAAGTGTCTGCCTTTAGCTCAGGTAGTGATCCCAGGGTCCTGGGATCGAGCCCCGCATCGGGCTCCCTGCCTGGAGGGAGGCCTGCTTCTCCCTCCCCCACTCCCCCTGCTTCTGTTCCCTCTCTCGCTGTGTCTCTCTCTGTCAAATAAATAAATAAAATCTTAAAAAAAAAAAAAAAGTCAGGCATTATTCAACACAGACTTCAGATTCCTCCTCTTCTTTAAGCCTTCTGGGATGCCCCAATCAAAGGTGGACATTTTTAATTTGGAACTCCAGGAATATGTTGTTCTTTTTGCAGTGCCACTCGCTACATTTCTGCCTGTTACATCCATAGGCTTTCTTTCTGGAAAACTATTATAAACTTAATTCATCTGATACTGTGAAAAGTGACTCCTAGGCAAGTGAGCTGCCAAGTAGAGAATAAAGGGTCTTAAGATCTCTTCTATAGGGATGCTAAAGACAGACATTAGCTTTGCAGAAATGCAGTTCTGCCCACATCCTCATTTAAGTATCTGTGGCTTGAGTAATCTTAAATTCTCAAACTATTTTCATGGAGATCCGGTGAGAATCAGAAATGATGGGTGCAACACCTGGTATAGTTCCTAATACCTAGCTAGTGGATAACAAATGATGTTAACCATTGGTGTTGCTGCTATTATCATTATTGTGATTACTGGAAAATGTCACCTTAATGAGACTCATGATATCAGAAAAGCCAGAAATAGTAAGTCAATGATGTAACCATGTTGCATGATTCTTTATGAACACTTATATATATTTTTACTGACTCATTCAAAATTTAATAATGACCTCTACTTTATATAGATTACGGATGTATTCCTCATAATAGTCTTCAGAGAGAGAAACTTTATAACTTAACTAATGAGGACATATTTGTCCAATTCAATATAAAGTATGTGATGAAACTCAATCTCCAGAATATCTTGACAATTATGCTCACCATCTTACAACTCTTCACACATATTCCTTTACAAAATTAGTCCTACTTTGAACTATGGATTCATATGCCAAGGAGTCTACCAAGATGAATGATACAGGTGCAGCTATATGTTATGTGCACATAAAATGAACACGACAAAGTCCTTGTCATCAACACTTTTTTTTAAAGATTTATTTATTCATTTTAGATAGAGCAAGCGAGAGAGAGAGAGCACGTGCCTGCGCATGGGAAGGCGGGGAGGGTTAGAGGAAGACGGAGAGAGAGTCTCAAGCAGACTCCATGCTGAGCATGGAGCCCGAAGTTGGCTCAATCTCACGACCCTGAGATTACGACCTGAGCCAAAACCAAGAGTGGCATGCTTAACTAGCTGAGCCACCCAGGTGCCCCTCAGGAGCACTCTTCTAAGCAAACATGGTACACTGTATTGTATCGCTTATTTGTATGATAATAGTTGTATACACAATGCACTAGAAATACAGAGGAGAAAGCCCCTATTTTTTGGTCTTTGATTATTTGAGTATTTGCCACACCATAGGTCTGAGACTGTACCTGTAAACTGCTGGTTTAACAAGCTCCCCTCGGTCACCTTTCTTTTTCTGTCTTTTTTTTTTTTTAACAGTTTTTTTGAGGTATAATTGAGACACAGAAAAACCCTACATATATTTAATGAACGTAATTTGATGAGTTTGGACGCAAACAATATACTTGTGAAACCATCACCACAATCAAGATAAAAAATGTACCCATCACCTTCGATAAATTTCCTCATACCCTTTTGTTTGTTTTTGGTAAGAATACTTTTTTAAATTATATTTAATTTCAATTTAATTAACATATAGTGTATTAGTTTCAGAAGTAAAATTTAGTAATTCATCAGTTGCATATACCTCGGTGACTTTTAAGTCAGCAGATCTCTGGGTAATAGTTTGACAAGCAGTGCAACTTGGCCTTGCACACATTAGGAGTTCTATAAACAATTACTGAATTTGATTGCCATTGAGATTTAATAGTGTTATATAATGGAAGCTATTTTTATCTATATGAACTGAACACACAGATAGGTTAAAGGATTATGAACAAGGTTAATTTAAGGTAGAGTGGAAATAAGCTATAATAAAATGGTAATCAGTTTAAATTGGATATTAATAAATGCAACAACCAGAGCAGCAAATGTTTTAATGTCTTAAGGAGGTGACCTAAGAGGTAAAATTCAAATTATCAATGTTTGAACTATAGGAGAAGTAGTAAATGAACCTTGAAAAAATTAGCATGGTTCTACCATTATAAGTAAAGTTTGGCATGAATAATCACAGCTTTAAGAAAGATATCATTTCATTATATCAAAAATTCTATAAAAGAAAAAAGTAATAATGAGAGAACAAGAGAGGAAAGAAAGGTGGGAGGGCATAGAGAACTGGATGGTGTCCCTCCAAAAGATAAATGGAGGTGGAGCCTATGAACACAATCTTATTTGGAAAGGGTCTCTGTGGATGTAATTACATTTCCTGGAATTGGGGCAAGTCCTAAATACAGAGACAGGCATTCTTATAGCACAGGAGAAAACACAAAGACATACAGGAGAAGGCCATGTGAAGATAGAGGCAGAGACTGAGGATATGTAGCTTCAAGCCCAGGAACCTGAAGGGGGTGTTGTAGGAATCCCCACATTTGTCACCAACTCACACAGAAATGCAGGTAGCCTATGGACCTCTACTGCATCTGAAGGAAGGACAATTTTGTTGAAGACTTTGCTCTTTATCTTGTGAGATCTGACACTGACTCTGGGTATTTAGTGTTAGAATTAGAACACTTTGTACTTGTGGGATCTACACAAATTCTGGTTAGTCAGTGTCAATGAATTTGAGTTGTAGGACACTCAGCTGGTATCAGAGAGTTGATATCAGAATACATTGGAAGATGCACTGTTTAGAAAGTGTGTTCTGAAGGGAAGACCAAAGGGTGGCTGGACTTTGCTGAAGAGACCAGGATGTAACCTATGATCCAATTAAATATCTCAGAAGAAGCCAGGAATAGAGATGAGAGTATGCAGGAAAGATCTGTGGAAGATTTGTCTAATGCATGGACCCTGAGGCACACAGGACACCAATACGGTTTTTGAGAATACTATGTCAGCAGAAACACTACCGTTTTAGACTGAAAGGGACAGAAACAAGACAAAATGACAATAAACTCTCAGACTTCTAAAATTCTGTAGTCAGGATGGGAATCACAGAGCTACTAGACTGCAAATATATAGTGCCCTACATGACAAAGGAAGAATGGCTCTGAGGGTAGCACAGACACCTGGGGGCCACCAAGAGCACAGAGGACAAAGCTTCAAGCCATAGAGGATTGTTCTCAGGCCTTGAAACATAATGAAATTTTCCCTGATGGGTTCTGAACTTGCTGGGGTTTGAATGGCCCCTTGGTTCTTTCCATTTTCTCCCTTTTGGAAGGGGAATATCTATTCTATACTCGTCCCACTATTGTATTTTAAAAGTAGATTTGTTTTCTAGTTTCATGGGTCCACAGATAAAGAAGAATTTTGCACCAAGATAGAACCCTACCCAGAGTTTCACTCATACCTGGTTTAGATGATTTAGATAATGACATCTGAGACCTTTTGACTTTATATTTAGCTGAAATTTTGGACTTGGAGGTCATGCTATGATAAGGTTAAGGCTTTCAAGGGTATTAGAATGAGGTGAATGTATTTTACATATAGAACAGATATGAATTTTTGGAGGTCAGATGGGTTGAATTGTGGTCCCCCAAAGGATACTTCCACATGAAAGCTGTAAATGTGACCTTATTTGAAAAAGGGTCTTTGTAGACGTAACTAAGTTAAGAATCTCAAGATGAGATTATCCTGGCTTTACCTCAGGCCCTAACAAGTATCCTTACAGAAGAGCAGAATACAAAGACACAGAGGTGAAGGCAACATGGAAGTGAAGGGAGAGAGTTTGATGTTATGTAGCTACAATCTCAGGAATACCCAGGGTTGTCAGCAGTCACCAGAAACTAGGAGACAGGCAAAGAACAGATACTCCCTCAGAGGCTCTAGAAGATAACAACCTTACTGACACCTCAATTTCAGACTTCTGACCTTCAGAAATGTGGGAGAATATATCCTTGTTGTTTTAAGCCACGAACTTGTGGAAATTTGTTCAGGCAGCTACAGGAAACTAATCTATGGGGACAAAAAGGAAAACTGGATAGATTTATTAGTAGTGCACCATACACTCAAATGAAAAAAAAAAAGTTGTTCCATATTTATCTTCTCAGTAAAATGATCCAAATGTTTAAGCATATAGCCCAACCTACCAGTTATACTTTCAATGGTCACAGAAACAGTTGCTGTTGAGCTTATGCCTTGGAAAAGTTGAAATTTTATATTCATCTCTTTATTTTACACTAAACAACTTGGATGCCTTAACAGGGCACTGAATTATTTATCAGAAAGGAGAAAAGCTGTGTTATTCTTGACACTGATGAATAGTCATTGACAAACATGAATAGAAGAGGCAGAAAAAAACAACAAAGGAAGGTTTGAAACATACATAAGTAAGGTTTGAAAACCAAAGGGATGGTATGAGAAAGTTAAGATATGATTAATAATGAATCCAGAAAAAAAAATCCCTTTTTCTACTAAAATTTATGGTATTGACCAAAACAGAACAGCAATGTATAAGATACCCATTCTGACAGAATCCATGCTAAATTCAAACGTGGTATCTTAATTCCCAATTACATATATATTTTTCTCTATAACACAACATTAGGCCCAAAGAAGAAAGAAAAAAATACATAAAATGTATGAAATGTAAGTAATTTTTTAAAGAACATAGTACATACCTCAAAACACAGAGGCCATTTGTTGTGAATGTAACTAACACATGCATATCCAGCAAGGGTAATAAATGTTGCAAATTAAATTGAATAATAACTTCACTGTCTAGTTGGTTTCTACATGAGAGACACACATGGGGTTTGAAAGCAAGTCAGTATTTATAATGCAATACAGGGTGTAGGGTGTACTCTGAGATGGAATTTCTGAAATGTCACCCACACACTAATTTACCACTATTTTCAGAAGAAAAATAAAAGCATTGAACACAAACAATATAGACTGAAGGTTAACAGAAAATCTCAATTACAAATCACATTTTTCCCTTTAAACTTTACTTTGCTCTAAGGACAACTTCACAGGTTTTGAAGAAAGAGAAGAAAAAAAAAAAAAAGAAAGGCTATTCACTGTTTACTCAGAAGAACGCCATTTGATATAGTTATAACTGGGTCAGAAATTGATAACTTCAGATATGCTTCAATCTATAAAGTTCTTGTTTTGTTAAAAATCCTACAAAGAAACGCTCTTTTGTCAAACCTCAACTATATCTTGTTTGTTGAAAAAAGAATTGCAGAAGATAGATGTCAGTCACTTTTATAAACACCAATCTACAAATCAAAGACTCAAAGGAATTTCCAGGCTGTTGAGAATTAAATCAATTTCAAAAGTTATGTCAAGAGAAATTCAGTTTCAGAGAGATGTGCCAATCTAAAAGCTTCCTACATCAGAGTGATGGTTCCACATTGGTTCCATATGCTAATAAGCAGCATGTTTACTTTATGAGTGAAAGTGGGTGGTGGTGGTTAGGACAGAGATGCACAGATATGAAAGAAAGCAATGTTTGACAATACCAGACAGTAATTCCTAACCAGCATTAATCTCTACTTAAGTAATGGAATATTCACACTTGTTATTTGAGTAGATGGTATGAATAAAAGAACAATTTTTTCTTTCGCTACGATAAAGAAGATTAAGAAAAAATAGATCATGATAGTGGTATGATACTTATTAAGTTTAAGAAAAAAAACCAGTTAAGCAGATACCAACTGCCTTCTATGGTAGTTTCTAGTAACACATTCCATTAATAAAATGCTAAAATAAATTAAAATGACATATGCCATCTTTCCACATATGGCTTTAGACAAAGACAGATGCAACAAGGCAACACACTCTCTGTATAAAAGAGATGGTACAATATGTCATTACATGGATTTGTGATTTTGCAAGTAAATCACTTGCATGTGTATGTGTAATATTGATATAATATTAATATGCTTATGATATTTAAATATAAAGTTATATATTTACTTATTTTTTAAAAGATTTTATTTATTTATTTGAGAGAGAGCTAGCACGAGCAGGGGGTGGGGCAGGCAGGAGGGGAAGAGCAAGAAGGAGAAGCAGACTCCCCACTAAACACAGAGCCCGACGTGAGGCTCAATCCCAGGACCCAGGGATCATGACCTGAGGCAAAGGCAGCCGCTTAACAGACTGAGCCACCCAGGCATCCCAAAATATAAAGTTATATATTTAATATTTAGAATATATTATATAAGTATATATTTAAACATTTTGTATATCAAATCAATTATATATCAACTATATATATAAAATATATTTAAGTATTTATTTTATATATATCAAATCAACTATATATCAACTATATACAATCAGATTTCTATTGGTTCTGTTTCTCTGGAGAAACCTGACCAATACACTCTGCAATCTAATTCTGGTAATTATTCTCGTTTGACTTGTTTTTTTAAAGTCTACCATGCTGGTTGCATAACTGGCTATAAGATATTGATACTCTAGGGGCGCCTGGGTGGATCGAGCCCCACATCGGGCTCCCTGCTCGGCGGGAGGCCTGCTTCTCCCTCTCCCACTCCCCCTGCTTGTGTTCCCTCTGTCACTGTGTCTCTCTCTCTGTCAAATAAATAAATAAAATCTTAAAAAAAAAAAGATACTGATACTCTACTTGATATTCCACTCTACAGAAAGCCTCATTTGGTCATTTTCTGGAAGTACCTGTTTAGTAACTACTGCAACCAGATATTCTTTCCTGACTAGGTCTAACTCTCAATGCATTTTCTTTCTCTGAATGTTTATATGACTATTATCTTATACCATACCTTTGATTTCCTATCCATTAAATAAAGAGTGGGCAAACTGTAGCCTCGGGGCCAAATTCAGCCTGCTATTTTTATAAATACAGTTTTCTTGAAGCACAGCCATGCCTATCATTGTATCTGTGGCTGCTTGTGTCCTGCAACAATAGATTTGAGCAGTTGCTTCAAGGACTATAGTCCCAAAGCCAAAATATTTACGCTCTAGACCTTTGTAGAAAAATTTTGCTGACATAACTAAATCAATCTCTAGTTGGTTCATTTAAGTCTCTTCAAATATACCAAATACTTATTGGAGGAAATCCCCCATCTTCTATTTATCCTGTGCTCCCATTAGCTGCTAACAGGATTCATGGCATGGCAGATGCTTAAAAAGAGATGGTGACTTGATTTCTTCACTTGGAGATTAAAAAAAAAAAAAAAAGCAAGTAGAGGAGGAAGAGAGTCGAGATATTGACGAAGTGTAATACGTTTTCTTTGGTTCCAAGAACCTGCTGGGTTGTATTTTAGTGGGCTTTTTTTCCTATTCTTTGGAAGGATTTTCCTTTATTAAAGGATGAGCTGCCTTTTTTTTTTTTTTTTAGAGCAGAAACAATATTTTCATTTTTAAAATTTCCAAACACCAAGCACAGTATCTTGCTCAAAGTAGATATCCAATACACGTGCTTAATGAATGAATGAAAATGAATAACCTAAGCAAATGGCCAAAAGTCAGAAACAGCCTAGCTAAGAGCTCAGTGCTGTTGGAGATTAAAAGGCAAGGGAGGGGATGGTGTGGAATCAGGTTAGAAAACTAAACAAACTTATTATGAAAGGCTGAGTGAGATAAATTAAGGAATTGGATGCTATCGTTTAGGTGACGGAGTGACCACTGGAGAATAATAATAAAGGGAGAATCACAGGTCAAGTTGTGTTTAGATAGACCACTTTGAAAGGTTAACATTAGAATATTAGAATGAATGTTATTGAATAAGAAATGGAGA
Organism: Halichoerus grypus; assembly: GCF_964656455.1. Classification (NCBI taxonomy): domain Eukaryota; kingdom Metazoa; phylum Chordata; class Mammalia; order Carnivora; family Phocidae; genus Halichoerus; species Halichoerus grypus. The sequence goes on from NC_135715.1 coordinate 96,745,681, forward strand.
ATTAGCTAGAGGGATATTATATGGCTCTTGAAGCAAATGAAATATACTTCATATTCCACAAAACAAGTAAATTTAAAAATTAAGTACATTTTATTTAAAGTCCTTTATAAATTTATTTATACAACTAAATAAATAACTCACCCACATTGTTAAGCATGTAGGGGAGGCAGAATCACATTACTAGAAGTTCTAGAAATGGTTAAGTGATTCAGAACAACTGCCTATTTCTGTAATTTCCACCCACAAATCATACTTTATCCATATAAGTTACAACTTCCTGAAAGTATGTCCCCAGAGGAAACTTCATTGACTGCCCTATATATAGTAAACAGAAGTCTAAGTCTCCAAATTAATAGAACATATTGATCTAATTTTATTTTATTTTTTAAAGGTTTTTATGTAGTTTTTAGAGGCAAGAGAGAGAGAACATGTGCATGAGTGTGTGGGGGGGAACAGAGGGAGAGAATCTTCAAGCAGACTCCTGCTGAGCATGGAGCCCAGGTAGGGCTCTATCTCATGACCCATGAGATCATCACCTGAACCAAAACCAAGAGTCAAATGCTTAACTGACTGAGCCACCCAGGCGCCCCAATCTAATTTTATTTTATATTTGAAATTTCCCAAATAACAGTTTGATCCCATAACAATGGCAATGCAACAGACAAGCAAGATATCAAATGACTGAGAGCTGAATTAGAGAATTTCCTTAACTTGGTAAATTTTTACATAATGGAGTTTTTCCAACTTATGAACATTTTACTTCCATGAAAATATACTTACACAAAAATTGTATTCATATGTGACATATGTACAATACAGTAGAAGGGGCTTTGGGATCAGAGTTGGGTGCAATTTCCAGCACCATCAGAGTCAAGTTGTGTGATTTTTGGTAAATCATTAACTTTTCTGTGCCTCATTTTTCTCATCTGGGAAATGATGATATCATACCTACTCAAATATATTCTCGTATAAATTACAGATAATGTACGCAAAATCAGTGTAACTAAACAGTAAAGTTCCAAATAGATTGAGAGAACATTTTTAAATCTATTCAGCCGACTTTAAATTGCACATAAGACATAGCTGTATTAGCAATAAAAAATACACATCTATATAATACATAGATAAATCAGTTTTCATAGAAGTTATATATGTTTCAATAGTAAAAAAGAAATATCAATGCAATCAGACAGCATTTGTCTACTTTCAAAAACTTTAAGTTCTTTACTAATTTTATCTGCAATTATATTATGAAAAAGGGAGAGAATGTTGAAACTGAGATTTCAAATACTACTTATTTCCTACATTTTCTTTGTGTTCTCAAAGGAAGAAAACATGTGGGTCCTCTGGAAGTCATAGTCATACCTAAAATAATGTTTTAATTCACCTGCTACATACATAGAGAACAACTACTGTTTGCTCTCAACACCCCTCTGTAAGATTTTAGCGTCTATGATACATTTGCTAAAACCCAGTTTTATTTCTAATCTTTTGAGCCTTCCTTTATATCTCAGATCTGAAGTCACTGTTTTCATGTGAACTGATCTAAGAACCCTGTGACATATTTTCATAATGAAAATAAACGGCTAAACTTTTGATCACAATCTCATTAGAAAAGTTCAAATATCCACCAAAGAAAGGTTTACTTACTCCCACTACCTCTAAAAGTCACTCTCTAATTATTTCCATTTTGTTTGTAGCCAATTAGCTGAGTAGCTTGAATCACTGAACTAATAATGAAATCTGATTATCCGTTCAATCCTTGTAGAGACCTGCTCCACTTAGTTCAATACTGCATCAGTCCACATCCCTACCCCCAACCAACTACTGTCCAAAGAAATGCCAGATTGTACTTTTCCTCACTAAGGTAACATAAATATTAAAGGAAAATATGGCATTATGGTGATTCATTTTATATAAGGTAAAATTTATTAAACCTGCACCCACTTGCATGTACATATTCCAGTAATAATAAAAACATGACTCAAAATGGCATTTTGTTTCTTCTCAAAATGCATTAGAAAACAAAGCAGTTGCAAGGTCATGTCTTTGTACTATTAAAAATGTTGATATCATATGATATTAGTACACTGAATTTGTGATTTGGTTAGTGGATATTTTTATTTTGTGGAGAAGAGGGATTCTGAGGAAATAGGGAATGGGAAAACTATACTAATATACATAGAAAGCTTCTTCTTGATAGTCTTAATTGATTTTCTTTTTATTACAGCTAAAATTTCTTACTTGTAAACACTGGAGGCTTTTGGAGCATGTATGTGAGTGTAGGTTGGTGAGGTGAGGAAGGAAGATGGTACTTTGTAAAAGGACATCCCACTTTCTCAGTTCCTGTTACACAGGGCTCATTTCAGAGCACCAATGTGCTGTGCAATGTGCACCCTGGTAATTACATATTTGACTCTTTAAAGGCTACCATGTCACTCACATAAGGGTCTCTCAACTCAAGTCTTGTTATTCCACTCCAGTCACAGTTTCTCCACGAAGCTGCTTCACACACCATGTGGAGGCGTCTGTTTAGTGGCTAGAATTGTGTTTTAGATAGACCACTTCGGCAGCTCAGTGTTAGAATGAATTTAAGATCAAGTCAGAAGCCAGAGAGACCAACCAGAGCAGCACTGTCAAATGGAAGTATAATAGAACCACATAGGTCATTTAAAATTTTGCTACTAGCCATGCTGAAAAAGTAAAATGAAAGAAGTGAAATTAATTTTAAGAATACAGTTTGTCTCATATTAAAAATATTGTCATTTCAACATTAAAGGATTATAAAATTATTAATGAAATGGTCTATATCCTTTTTTTAAATATGATTTCTAGCTCCAGTATGTAGTTTATGCTTTCAGCTAGTGGCTACATGAACCAGCCAGATTTCAAGTTCAACAGTCATGTGGCTAATGACTACTTATATTGGACACTCAGAACTTAAAGCTTTGTCTAATACCTCAGAAGAAAAAAGTTACAGCCCCAGAAGATAAACTGTAGCCAGAATGAGGTAATAGTCAGGCAGTAGGTGAAATTGGTGGGTCTGATAACTTTTTGGAGGTCATGGGTGAGTGGGTAGGAAGAATCAACACTTTCTTGTTGACTTACAGTAAATATTATGGGAAAAGAAAGGGAAAATCAGTAGCAAAATATCAAATTGTTCATAAGACAAAGAAAAATATATTAGATATTACACATGAAATTACTTCACCTCATGGGTAGAAAAAATTACTCATATAAATAGAAGATATATGGAAAGCAGAATTGTTTCATGAGTGGTTTGGGAAAATGATTTTGTAAACATTTAATCGCAGAAACATCATATATCTCTGTAACTTTTATCCAAAGATCATTTTCATTCATATAAATTACTACTTTTGGAAAACATGTCCACTTGGGGAGTTCTGTAACTGCCATTTTGTTTCAAGGTTGTGGACTAAAATACAAATTGTCCAAGTAGTAGTGTATATTATCTGGTTTTATGTAGAAAATTTCATTAAGAAAAACCCATCTGATAACAGCGTCAATAAAACTAAAGCACACAAAATTCCAGATAATAAAGTTAAAAATTAAGATTTTTTTCTTCATTTAATTTTTTTACCTAATAGGTTTTTTTTTTCAATTTATGGATATTTTGCTTTGATATAATGCTACATATGAAATAATGGCAGGGAATGAATGTTGGGACAAAAGAATATACTAGAAAGGGAATCAGAGTGAGTTGGGTTTAATTTTCAGCACCAACACAGTCTACCTCAGGGAATTCAGCATATATATTTTTATTTTTTTATTATTATTATTTTTAAAGATTTTATTTATTTATTTGAAAGAGAGCATGAGAAGGGGGAGGGTCAGAGGGAGAAGCAGACTCCCCGCCGAGCAGGGAGTCCGATGCGGGACTCGATCCCGGGACTCCAGGATCATGACCTGAGCCGAAGGCAGTGGCTTAACCAACTGAGCCACCCAGGCGCCCCAGCATATATATTTTTAAAGATTTTATTTATTTATTTGAGAGGGAGAGAGACAGAGAGACAGAGAGACAGCATCAAGGGATGGGGGCTGCAGAGGGAGAAGCAGACTCCCTGCCGAGCAGGTGCCTGACACACTGAGCTCCATCCCAGGACCCTGGGATCATGACCTGAGCCAAAGGCAGATGTTTAACTGATTGAGCCACCCAGGCGCCCTGGCTTTAAGCATATTATTTAACTTTCTTGTGCCTCAATTTTTCCATCTGTAAAATGATTCTATACTACCTATTCTGCAGAATTCTTTTTTAAATTAGAAAAATACATACAAAACATACACTGGTTTAACAGATGTAAAATACATTAAGTATCTCTCAAAATATTGTAATACTTACTCACAAGGATAATAATTTCTGATTCAGTGTAGCTTTTTATATAAAAATAAGATTAACATCAAAAGAAAATCTTGATGACTATTCTCATAGATAATTTGAGGATTTTAAAAATTTCTTTAGGCAAATTCTAAGTATGTCAGTGTTACTGTTTTAAAAGTCTACAGAAATACCTATCTCTGAATTACATGGAAGTATCAATTTTTATACATCATCCACGAATAACTTTAGTGGGAAGGAAAAATATTTCAAGGCAATCAGATAAAATCTATTTCTTCTTCTAAAGAACCAAAGTTCTTTACCAATATTATTGGCAAAGCGATTAGGCCAAAATGAGAAAAAGTTAAAGGTGTTCTTTTAAATCCTACTCATTTTCTCTTTCTTCTTTCAGTTGTCAACGAAAGAAAATCAAGGTTCTCTATACTTCATCTCAGCAACCTGAATGTTTTTTTTTTTCTTTCATTCCTCCCCCCGAAACCTCCTCTGTATATTGAACCCTGAATCCATTACTGCTTTTCTGTGGGGCCCAAGCTGAAGTACTTGTAATAAACTTGTAATTAAGTTACTAAAAAACCCACTAGATCAGCATTTACCAAACCGTCTTTGATAAAAAAAATAAATAAATAACATCTCAACCCATCATGGTCCAACACTTTAAAAAATACTAAAAAAATGAATTACTAGAAAAAAAAAAACATTAAAGATCTATGATATACAAGTTCAAATGTTTTCATCCCTTGGCATTAACAGTCATATTAAATTTTAGTATTTTCAGAACAAACATAACATGGTGAAATAACCAAATATATGCATTGTTCACTGAAACTATGAGTAATCAATTAACATAGAAAATATGCAATATATTTTGACATTCTAGAGTCATAACTAAATGGAAATTTATAAGGGTTATAATGATTCTCCATATTAAATATCTGTAAACACACTTTAAATGAATGTCATATATGTAAATAATCAGATATTAATATGACAAATGAACTTGCTTCTCACTTTTTAACTTTTCTAATCTAGGATGCATTGACAATAGCACTACTCACAGAAAATAATGTATACCTAAACTGTTCCAGTGTCTTGTTTTGATAACAGGTCATAGTAGAAAACCAGTGTCACAGTGGTGTGTTGATGGGGACAGAAGAGATTTAAAGCAATTTCAGTGAGCTCAGATTATTCTTTTAAACTTTTTTCCAAAATGTAGCAGGTGATGCTCTACTTTAAAAATTCATTTTCAGTCTTTCATTAGGAGCTAGTCCCCATAATTTATCTTATAAATTTAGAGTTAAATTTAGAGTCTTTTGACTAAAGACAGAGATTTTGATTATAAACTTCCTATGCATGGATCTTCTCTTTAGGGAAATGAAATTCAAAATGTTCTACCAAATTTTTAAGGTGTTTGATGATAATTTTCTCAGATATACAATATCAAAATCACCTACTTAACTGATAATTTCTCTTAAATTGTGGAACATCAGAATTTTTAAACCTCTGTTCTTGCAGGTTTCTAAACTATATTTTTGTCCTTTCATCTCACATGCTATTGAAATACACATCCATCCTTTCCTTGCATGAGAATGTTAAAATCATTAAAAATTATGACCATAAACAAATAATCAAGTGTGGTTATCCAAAGTATATGTTTATATCAGGGCTAAACTCATCTCCTACCTACAGGAACACTTGCAAGAAGTGTTTGCCCATGATTCAAATGTCATTGACAGAATTCTTCTCATTAGCTACCATACCCCTGCATGTAATAAATTTATTATAATGTTTTGATACTGTCACATAATAAAGAGAATAACCTTGAATATAATATATAGTCTTTAGATGAGTCATAGTTTTGCAGTTGAGGGTTTTGTTTTCTATTTATTGTTTGGTTTGGTTTTTGTAGCAATACTTCCTCAGTAAAGGAAACACTGCATTTATTTACAATTAGCATAAGCTTCTTTTATTTTTAAAAGATTTTATTTATTTATTTGAGAGACAGAGAAAACAGAAGCAGAAGGAAGGGCAGAGGGAAAGGGACAAGGAGACTCCCCAGACCCCAACTCAGGGCTCGATCCCAGGACCCTGAGATCATGACCTGAGCCAAAGACAGACACCTAACTGACTGAGCCACCCAGGCGCCCCTAGCATAAGCTTCTTAATCTGCGTGTGGTAGCCAGCCTGCAAGTGTTCCCCAATGAACCATATCTCCTGATATTGTCACTCTTGTGTAGTAGCCTTTGTGCCAAGGTTGATCTGTGTGAGGAAGAGCATGTGGTAAATAGGATGGTACCTAACTTTCAAGTTAAATTATAACTGCAGCTTTTGTCTGAAGGATGCTCTCTCTCTCTCTTTGAGCACTCATCCTGGGAGAAGCAATTCTATCAGCACTGCTGTGAGGCAGCTAGCAAGGCAAGGAAATGGCCAATAACTGGTGACAACTGAGGCCTGCCAACAAGCATGTGAGTTGTTGGAAGCTCATCTTTCAGCCCAATGGGAGTCTTCAGATGGCTTCAGCTCTGGTCAAAAGCTGGAGTAGAACCTCAGAACTCCCCTGAGGCAGAACTACCCACTCGGCTGTCCCACATTCATGACCCATAGAAATGGTGAGAAAATAAATGTTTGATTGTTTTAAGCCATTAAGTTTTGGGTGACTTGTTATGAGCAACAGATAACTGATACACTGTAAAACTAAACCTTAATGTCCTCCTGTCTTTGCATCTGGGTCACTGGAACTGAAGTTCAAAACAATGTAAGACTACAATGTTATGCCTTTAAGAACTAGTTGTGAGGGGCGCCTGGGTGGCTCAGTCGTTAAGCGTCTGCCTTTGGCTCAGGTCATGATCCCAGGGTCCTGGGATCGAGCCCCGCATCGGGCTCCCCGCTCTGCAGGAAGCCTGCTTCTCCCTCTTCCACTCCCTCTGCTTGTGTTCCCTCTCTCGCTGTGTCTCTCTCTGTCAAATAAATAAATAAAAATCTTTAAAATAAAAAAAAAAAAAAAAAGAACTAGTTGTGATTGTTAGCAATGAAGCTCAAGAAATGAAAGGACTGTTGCTTTAACAATATCTAGCCATTTATAAGATGAAATAATATTAAAAAAAATCTGCTGATTTTATGTGTTCTAAGAGTTGGTATTCTTTATCATTAACCATTTCCTAAATATGTCGAGATATGTTGTAACAGTTAGCTGGTACTTGACCTATCTTCTTTAAATGTTAAATTTACCTAACATTTGCAGGAGTGCTCCTTTGATAGTCTTTCACTAATGTCTCAGCAATTTTATATGGCCCTTCAGTCTTCAACCTGATGTGCTACTTTAAAAGAAGGCTTGAAGAACCAGTGTGTGTATCTGAATTAATGAACATCAGCTTCCTTTGAGTGCTTAATACAATATATTTTCTTTCAAAATTTCCTTATGGTTGACTGTGCTTCTTTTTATTTTGCATGTAAATGCTACTTAAATTGTAATAGATTTGTTGTTTCACTGGCCAGTATATCCCTCACAAATAACACAGTTATTCTAGCACTTCACTATGAATCATGTCCACAAAAGTAAACTCAATATCTGAAGGATAATACTTTTGAGTAAAATTAATATTAATTATTTTGGTTTTCATTGGTTTAGAATTACCTGTAAAGTTGTCATTAGACTTACTGCTACATGCCAAAGAATTCATACTAATTCTTAACAAAAAGTAATGTGAATTTGTTTTACCATATAAAAATTTAAGTGAAAAAATAAATAATACAAATTATACTTTCTTAATTTAGCTAATATGATATAGCCATAAATTTTAAAAAGACTTGATAAAAAAGATGTTTATAAAATCAAGTTATACAAATAACTAAATGCTTAAGCTTTCTCATATTTTTAATACTTCTGGATTTCATTTAACAGATTAACCTTAAAGTAACACATGAGTACTGCTTAGTTCTTAGCAGATACAATTTATCATGCAAGATCATCAACACCTAAATTGATCTGTTTCCTGTTCAGTGAGATAAGTCCCTGATCATGTGCTTTGACTGCTGCAGGAATGTTAAATTACTACAAACATTTTTAAAACATTTTTAATTTTTGTATCATCTTGTCATGACTCTAACAAAAAATTCATTCAGTAGCACCAACTCATAGACTACACTTAAGTCCTACACAATCTTGTATAGCTCTTCTAAATTTGACTTTATTTATATGAGAGACAGAGAACATCAGGCGAGATTCAGTGTAGAGCAATGAATGTAACTCACTTCTATAATATGTTATTTTTAAGTGTGGATAAATTCGAATGTCCATATTAGAATGAAGGGATTTGGAAAAATATCATTTGTTCACTCTTTTGAAAATTCCTTTCGGCATGTGACTGCTTATCCCACTGGGTTAGATCACCCTACTAAGGATAAGATTGATTGATGGATTGACTGATTTTAAAGACTTTATTTTAGAGAGAGAGAGAGACAGAGCACATATGGGTACGCCAGTCGGCAGGAGTGGGAGAGGGGCAGGGAGAGAGAATCTTGAGCAGACTCCTTGCTGAGCTTGCAGACTGACTTGGGGCTTGATCTCATGACCTGAGTGGAAACCAAATTGGAAACTTAATGGAATGAGCCACCCAGGTGCCCCGAGGACAAGATTTATTTTTTAATAAACCCGATAAACCTAATCAAACAACATCAATTTCTCAAATAGCAAAAATAAAACAATTAAGTTACAAGCTCTATGTCCTTAGTCAAGGGAAGCCAATCCATGAATTGGGGGAGTAACAATGGCACAAAAAATGGCACACTGTTCTTGAGGGATTTTGGGCAAGGGAGTTTTATAGAGGGTTAAAAGCAGCAATGAACAGACAGGGCATGAGTGGCTGAGGATGGATGCCTGACCTTATTTAGAAAGATCAAGGAGTAAGTAAATAAGTATGAGGCCCAGAGCTGGCTTGCTGTATGGGGATTGGCTGACTGGCTATATCACATTTACAGGAACAGGAATGTTCAATTTGCTGACTTGGCACTCTGGGCAAGAGTGGCTACATCTAGAGCCTAGAAAGGTATTTCAATAAGACTTTACCATTAACTCCAACCAACTTTTGTTCCTTGAAAATATAGAATCATTTCCCTCTAGAGTAAAATACATTAAAATCCATATTTTATTTAGAATGAATTTATAACAATACACTACAAACAATATTGCATATTGGTAGCCAGAACCTATAATACATCTTAAGGTAATGTTTTGTTTTTCTGGCTTTGAAATGTGTTCTGATCCAGGTTCACCATTCTCTACCTATGTTGTCCTGAAAAAAAATCTCTCTTCTGAGCCTGAGCAGCTACATAAGGAAGGTTGAGATAATAACGTGTGGGATTCTTTTGTAGATTTGAAATAATGCACATAAAACACTTTGACTTGTCTTAAAATACAGTAGAACTTCCATAAGTGGAAAGGTTCACCATAATATTAATTTAAACATTATTTCCACATTGAAACCTCTACTTACATAATAGCTTCATGTGGTCAATTTTGATTTCTGTGGATCTTAACTTTGAAAAATAATTGCCCCATACTGAGTTGATCCTCTACTGTTCACAGCAATGTTCAAATGGCTGTGAATAGATCATAAATATTTTTTCCAGGTCCATATTATTTATTTTGCTCCTTTCTGGTTCAGTATTAGGTTCTCCATATTCACATTATTATTTCTGTGCTCAACGTCATAAGAAAAGTATTATCTTTTGTAGTTGTTGCTTTATTATAACCCACACGTCAAGTTTCCATGATAGGATTCAATTTTAGGGCTGTGTGACTCCCTGGTAGATGCTCCTTCCATATCCTACTCTACTGCTAGAAAAGAGTGTGTAAATGGGAAAGAAGCAAAATTAGATCTCTATGTTGAAGTAAATTTGGACTTGTGCAGCTTTTAAACTGTGCCCAGCACAGATGATTTACTTAAGTAAAAATTTCTGCCCTGGACATACTGGGGAATAAAATCAAAGTCAAAAATATTGTATTGATTTTATTGTGCATTCCAAGACACTTGAAAAACATATGAAGACTATTATAACTGTGTGTGTGTATGTCTATATATATATATGCCACTATCTTAATAAATAAAACAATACCAATAGAATTGAAGATCTTTGTGTTCATTTCCATAATCAAAACCTCCATTCCTTTTTGAGCTCACAATTCTGCTGAATTGGAATTTGTTATCCCTACATTTTTAATATTTTGATTACATTTATATATATATTGGTATAATATATGGTATTATAAAGGAATTACCCCATGCTAGCTCTTAGCTAATTATAAAATTTCAGATTTTAAATTATATCTTCCAGTCCAGCAAAAATATTCTCTGTGTCTGGCATTCATTATTGTGATTGAGTAGTTAGCTATCATCTTTGTACATAATCTGTCTTTTCCCCCCACTCTGGCTGTCTTGGTGTTATATCGTTTCACTATGATATATGTAAATACATTAGTTCTTGTTATTTATCCTTCTTGTAATTAATTATGCTTCCTGAATATTACTATCTTTCATCAACTGGAAAATCCTCAGATATCCTTTTCAAATAAATATGTGCTCTTACCCTTTCTCACAATTATATTCTTCTGGGATTCCGATTAGATGTATATTAGATCTTCTTATTTATCCTCAATGTGTATAAACCTTCTTAGTAGCTTCTTTTTGTTTCTTTATGCTACATTCTGGATCATTGACCCATGTGTGTTTGCCAGGACACTAATTCATTTTCACAATGTTCTTAATTTGCTTTGTAATATATTGGTTAGTTTTCAAATATGCCAATTTATTTTTGAAAGTCATGTTCATGCCTTTTATTCATAATATTATTTCTTTAAATGCATATTTATAAGCATCTGCAGTCCTAATTCTGCATTTTATTCTTTCTGTTGTTTGCTCTTTCTGCTGATTCTCTCATTGTGTCAATTGACTTATAATATCTTTTTTTGAGCTCCTATTATTGAGCTGATCTTATTTGAAGAAAAATCCCAAAGTAGGGTAAACTTGAATTTCTTTAGAGGAAATTTACATTTGTTTTCTTTCACGGTCTCTAAGGCAGTGCTTCTCAGGCTTTAATGTATGTGGTAGATAGAATAAAAGCCACCCAAGGATGTTTATATCTTCATTTCTAGAACCTGCGCATATGGTACCTTATATACCAGAAGGGTGTCTTTGCAAATGGGGTTAAGTTAATGGTACTAGATTTTGCAGGTAGGCCCAATGTAATCACACATGTTCTTATAAGAGGAGAGTAGGAGGGACATAATAAGGGAAGGAGATGTGATGATGAAACAGGAGAGAAAGAGAGAGAGGTTTGAATTGTTACATTTCTGGCTTTGAAGATGAAGGAGGGGCTGCAAGCCAAGAAATGCAGGCAGCTTCTAGGAACCTGAAAAGGCAAGGAAACGATTTCTCCCCCAGAGCTTCCAGAAGTAAAATGGCCTTGATATTAGAACTTCTGATCTTCAGTAAGATAATAAATTTGTGCTGTTTTCCACTAACTTTGTGGTTATAAAACTTCGTTCTACTAAGTTTATTATAGCATCAATAGGAAACTAAGGCAATATACATGCAAATCACCTTGGGATCTTGTTAAAAAACAGAATCTGACAGCAGACCTGGGAAAGGGTGAGAGTCTATATTTCTAACATGTTCCTATTGTCATTGAAATTCAAACCTCAATCACCTTGTGAAAGCAAAATATTTTTTAGCACAACCTTTCATGCAGATGAGATCCTTAACTTTGTGAAGAGGTCTCATTTAACTTCTCTCCTGCTATAAACTCAATGACTTGTCTCTGTCCCCTCAATGACTTGTCTCTGTGCCCTATCGTGTTAGCAAATATAAGAAAAGCCTTTACCCCATTTTCTGTTTACTTTGCTGGTTTCAGCTCCTCTGTCATTTATGGTCTTTATAACTTTCTTGCTCTCTCAGCTATGCATTCATGAGAATATTTGTTGCATTTTATGCAGGACTTCTAGTTATTTTTGTAGCAAAAAGAATATTTAATCTGCTATACTCCTAGAAATAGAAGTCTTCATCTATATTTGCAAATTTGAAAATTGTCTACTCACTTCTCAGTGAATATCTCCTCAATGACTTCTGTTTGCTTTTAGGCGATTCTTGCTGTTATAACCAATTTATTGCTAATTAAAACCTTTATGTCCTACATAATAGTTAAGAGTGGTTTTTGGGGATAAAAGTCAGCATCAGAGAAATCAAGTGGGTAATACAATTAATATGTATATGGATTGCTTTAGATGTTTGGACTAAAGAAAGAAAGTCAGTGGGTAAATAGGGAAATTCACATTTTCTGTTAAGTATCAATCACTGACTTAAACTCTGTAGAGCCATGAGCCATAAAATTTATATACGTTAACTAGTACATTTGATATTCACAACTTTATAGAATAAGGATTATCCTGATTGTAGACAAGAGAAAACAGATACAGAAAGCTAAAAAAAAAAAAAAAAAAAATGTTTTAGAGAGCCCTCCTAGACAAGTAAGAACTTATACATTTAAGAATAACACTAACATTTATTATGCCTCTAGTTGTGTCAAGATCAGAAGGAAACAATATTCTACAGCTTGAAAGGCAAAGAGTCAGTAATGGAATTTAGGACTTTCTTAGACCAAGCCTATGCTCTTTCCACTATTCCATGTTGCATCTACAGTTAACCAAAATAAAGATTTGCAATTAATTTTGAATGCTGTGTGAAATTCTACTTAAAGTTTACTTACACAGTGAGACGGTCTCTTTCATACTGGCAGTTAAAAAGCCAAATGGGGAAAATACAAAATATATACAGAAACAATCTGTCAAGAGCACAAGTATATCACTTATCTACATGAGCAAATAATCACTTTTTGGATACATACATACACACACAAATACAAAGGCATACCTACACACTTCACTGCTGGTTGTTACTATTATATGTTAATGAGTCACAAATTCCTAACCTAAGTGCCTCAACATATTGTACATTTAATTCCTTCAAAGAGCCTTACATTTTTCTTCCACTTCATCAATCTCAGATTACTTCACTTCATTGAGAAGATTTAAGTCATTAAGCATAACAATTTTTAAATTCCTCTGCCCAATATTACATACTTTATACATCAAAAAACATCCTGCAGTCACAAAGGATCAAGTACCACCTTCATTTCAAAGCCAGTCCCTCCACATGTGTTCTTATCCCAACACTTTATGTCTCCCAGAGATTAAGTTCTATTGATTATTATTGCACCTTTTTTACCTTTAATTTCTCCCTCAAACACCTTTCCTCTGTTAATCATGATTAAAACTCTCTCACCCAAAAAGCTAAATCCCCCTTTGTCTTCTATGCCATGTGGTCTGCAAATTATTGTTTTATCTTCTCTTTTCACTTAAACATCACAAAGAAAAAAAAAAGAAAAACTACTCTCTGTCATCTCACCTGACAGTTACTTCTCAATTTATGGTAGGTTTAATTTCAATTCTTAGAAAAGAACTAAAATTTTTTTGACCGAATTGAATGGCCAAATCTAGTATTTTTTCCATCCTTACATTAATAAAATTTGCTGTTATATTTGGCATCACTTATCATTCCATGCTTGAGAAAATGTCTACTTTCCTCTCATGATTGCTTCTAAGTTACTCTTGGGAATTCTCACATATTAGTTTTCCGTGGATTTTTGTGTTTGAGTCTCTGCTTTTACCATCCATCATACTTCAGTAGTTTAGGTGATCACTTCTACTCTCATAATTTCAACTTGCTCTTGAATGCTGATGACTCATAGATCTATATCTCCTATCTGTCTTCTCTTCACCAAGCTTCAGTTATGCTATCTTACTGCCTGATGGTCCATTACCTCTGAATGCCCTACAAGTACTTCACATTGTCCACATTCAAAATGGAATTGATTTTCTTCCCGTACTGGCTCCTACTTCATACATCAGTCAAGAGTGCCACCATTAATCAATCCCCATCTCAGAATCACCCTTGACCACTCATTCTCCCTCTCACAATTGATTCATCAATATTCTTTATCAGTTAAAATCCAATCAGGAGACAGAAACCACACAGTAATTTGAAATGGGAAATCTTATTGTAAAGAATTATCAACTATATCAGGAGAATAAAAGGCAAGGATAACTCTAAAAAAAAATACTCCGGGCTGAGGAAGAATATCCAAGAAAAAAAAAACTTAGAGTTATTTTCCTCAAGACTATGTTTCAGACCTTGTTGGAACAGGTAGGATGGCAGCTTACCAATGGCCAAAAAATTCTGTGGCTTGAATTCTGGGGCCAGAGCTGCTTTGCAGTTTTCAAGAAAACAGGAAACAGCTGTCCAGGTGGTAAGAATCATGGCTGAGATTTTCAAGCAGGAAACCTGTGGGGGACAGGTGACCATCCTCATGGGAAAATCCACCACAGCGGTCACGGCTTTAGGTGCTGCTTAATGGCTGGGTGGTGTGAGACCTGAGGTATATGGAGTCTGTATTAGGTGTTTTTTGACATATCTATGGGATTCAGGTTGACCAAGACACACAGACGGACATATAGAGGGAGTCGAGGCCTCACGAGTGCACTAACTGAATGGGTAGCCCAAGGCCTGGGGAGCACAGTGTCCCTCTTGGGAAGACTGTGGTAAGGTGGTCACCAGGCCAAAAATGGAACTGTAAACTTACCAAGGGACTATATGCTCTGGGTGTGCAGCTGCATGACAGGAGAAAGAAGAAGCCAAGAGAAGCAAACCAAAACCAGGAAGAGAAGAGAAATACCCTCCTTTTTCAGCTTCCTTCCAATGCCCTCTACTTCCTATGCTTAACATTCTGTTAGCTATATAGGAAAACTGTTTATACGCTCCAACTCTATTATTACAGAGCAGGTAATAAAGGGTGAATTTGGTGCTATGAGGCAATACATACATAAGTGCAAAACTGTCAAATATATATTGTTTCAAGTATATCTTTACTTTGTATATTAATATCCTTTCTTCTATCATTGTCATACTTTAAACTTTCACCACCACCCAGATTTAAAATCTATTCTCTCCTGATACAACTAGATGATCTACCCAAACAGGAATTGTAAATCATTCTTCTTAGAAACCTACAAAATAATACTCATTATTCATAAATAACTCCAAACATATTCACCTAGCAAATAAGCTCCTTCATCTATTTTTCAAGTCAGATCTCTTAGCATTCATTGGCTGTATTTGTCATTTAGTGCATAACAAAAAATTAAACAAAATTTCAGTGGCATTACAACAATAAGGAGTGTTTTCCCCTCAAGTATTTGTGGATTGACTGGTGTTGTTTGATTTATGGTGGGCATAGTTAGGTAGTTTTTAACAGCTATTTGAGGCCAGGTCTACTCCCAACATTTCTTTTTCTAACAAGAGGCCAGTGAGAACACATTAAACTCATGAAAAGGGCAGAATACATTAGAGAATACCAAATTGTACAAACTCATTTTTAAGTTGCTATGTTCATCTCCTGACATCCTTTCCTAAACAGATCATAAGATAAGTCTAAAATCAAAGAGCTGGGAAATGTGATATGGCAGGGGGAGGGAGAATAAATTTCTGAAAAACATAATCTGTATACTACCTCTTGAATTACTTGTCACCATCACTCATTTGCTTAAATAATACTCTGATTAGTAATATATAAGACATTTTACCATGCCATACTAATGTAATTCCAAAAAAGCAAAATCTTTAATGTCTACATATTTGGCATTGTTAAATGTATGATTTGTTATGGTTTCTGAAGTGGTAGAAATAACCTACAGAGCTATGGATTTCCTGTTGCCTATTGATCTCAGTTCAAGAACTTCTGTTACAGAAAGTATCAAATCAGATTTATTCTTTCATGGCATCATGTCGTCCTCGTCCTTTGGAGAAATTATTTCTCTTTTAAATCTCTAGTACTTTCTACATGCTTGTCACATTCATGACACCAACTGCAATAGTCATTCACCCTTTCTGTTTTTATTCCACATGTCTCCTCCCAAAGCTCCTGAGCACCGCTCAGAATCAGGGATTCTCCTTTACACACCTTTCTCACTCTCTGTTCTCCATCTGTCTTTGGTTAGTTTAGGTCTATGTACTTCATAATCTAACCCATACATTCATAAATGCTTATACATTCATGTTTTAAGAGGACCAGGGACTTAATTGCCATAAAATATTCATACTCACTGTACTACTTTCTGGCTAATTATTGCTCACTAATAGCTACTGAAAAGAATTGTCCTGATATAAGAAACCTAGAAGAACAGACTCTTAAAAAATTAAACAGGACTTGAAATGTTGGATTAAATATTAATTGGCCATTTTGCACAAATATAATCTAGCCAGAAAAAAATGAAGAAGAGCAAATGGAAGTAAAGATAAAAATCTTGAGGGAAACAGAATAAAAAAGCACAGTATCCTGACAAAAGAGTTTAGAAAGATGCTTCCTGACCTAGGAGTGGAAAGATAAAAGATGAATACTTTTACTGGACCCATCAAGACACCCATCAAGAATTCTCTTTGATGACAGAAATCTGTATCATTTTGTCTTTCGGCCAGCTACAAACTGTCCTGAGGAGTTCTCACTCCACGTTCTCATCCATCCCTTCTGTGAAAGAAGGATCATTCATTCTATTTTGGTGTTACTCCAAGAAAACTGCAACAGTGTTAAATGATGACTCCTGAAAAAATGGTAGGGAAACTAATTCAAATTGGAGTTCCTAGGGCCAGAAAAGACATTGGATAAATGCAAACAATGAAGATTTAGTATCATTGTCAATCAACTATATTTCTTAGCACCTACTGAGTCAAGAGCAATGAGAAAGGACACAAGGTTAACATCCTCCCTCAGGGCGCCTGGGTGGCCCAGTCGTTAAGCGTCTGCCTTCGGCTCAGGTCATGATTCCAGGTGTTGGGATCGAGCCCCACATCAGGCTCCCTGCTCTGCGGGAGGCCTGCTTCTCCCTCTCCCACTCCCACTGCTTGTGTTCCCTCTCTCGCTGTGTCTCTCTCTGTCAAATAAATAAATAAAATCTTTAAAAAAAAAAAATCCTCCCTCAATATGTTCAGATTCTCTTTTAACATGTAACTGGGTCTTAATAATTTCATAAAACTTGTCCCTTTTCTGGTATACTCAAGGGACAGAAATGCTGGAAAATTTTAGAACGAGTTGGCTCCATTTCTTCTCCCTTTAGCTGATGCTGAGATTCTCCTAACTAGTTCAGGGTCTTAGAAGGCAAAGGCCCCAGTATAGTCATCCCAATTCACTATATTCTCAGGCAGATTCTCCCAAAAAATACCCAGAAAACAAAAAACAAAAACAAAACAAACAAAACAAAAAAACAAACAAAAAAACATTTTCCAGAGTCTATTACAACCACAAATATAAACAAATAGAATAATTTGTGAAAGTACACAAAATCGCCTCAAGTTACAATCAACCTCTTTACATCATTCCTCATGAAATTACAAATTATACAAGGATTGGGAATATAAATCTCATGTTCATGTGATCTATGATGCAATATAGGAGATCTATTCCTCTTTTTATATGTAAATATTATGTAGAAATATATGGTCATGATTTATTTATAAAAGATTTCTTAGTGCTAGCTATTTTCAATTACTAAATTAAATATTACATTAGCACATTCTTGGCAGTTTTATGATATATCCAAATGATAAGTTTCACTTACCAAAATCATACACCTTTTACCACAGTCTGGATTTTATAACAAAAGATTGTCACGATGAGTGCTGGTACCTGAGTACCATCAAGATTAAAAAAAAAAAAGGAAAAGTGAAATATTGAAGCCATTGAATAAAATAAATGATTCCTTTCTGGACTGCAGGAAGGTACATATCATAAACCAAAGGATCCTGGCAAACTCTAATCTTTGTTCTGGTAGCCAGAATATGCTTTTAAGAAGTTTATAGATTTTTATTAAATATTTATTAAGAAAGTGAGTAAGATACAGAGAATAGTGTATAATATCAATCTCTTTAATTAATTTTGTGTTTCTGTATATGAAAACCATGATCTGGGGTAGAAAAGGCTCTAGGACAATTCCTTAGGACTTGTTAATACCCTTAAGAAATAAGCAAGAGTATTTGCTTTTCCTGTGATAAATACATGTTGCTGCTAATTAACTTAGATGAAACAAAAAATATTCCAACACTGTCTCTAACTTCAAATGCCAGACATCATCAGTCTTTTGACTTTTATCTTCTTTACATAAGATATTTGAAATTGTTAAGTTTATTTTTTGAAAGTATAAAAGCTTTGGAATAAGAAGAAAAAGTATACAATAAACACAAAACTTTTCATAGCAACTTGAAAAGATTAAATTAAAATGGAAACATCTTGCATAACTGAAATTTAATTAATTAATTTATTTATTTATTAATTAAAGATTTTATTTATTTATTTGACAGAGAGAGACACAGCGAGAGACGGAACACAAGCAGGGGGAGTGGGAGAGGGAGAAGCAGGCTTCCCGCCTGGCAGGGAGTCTGATGTGGGGCTCTATCCCAGGACCCTGGGACCATGACCTGAGTCAAAGGCCAACGCTTAACGACTGAGCCACCCAGGCGCCCCATAACTGAAATTTTATACCCATTGAGCAACACTTCCTCATTTTCCTCTCTTCCAGAAAAAAAAAAAAAAAAATACAAAATTGGTTGGCCAAACTGCCAGTACTAATTGTACTTCTTTTTCTCCAACACTAAGATAAGATACCAAATAAATTTTGTCTAAAAACAATCTTTACCCTGAAGAAGCTTAAAATCTGGTCATCGAAGCCTCAAGTAATAAGTGCAATAATATCCATAATAAAAAGAACTACAACCACTTAAAAGTATACTCATCAGTCTCTGCTTTTGATTAGAGCATAGAACACAATGCAAATCCCACTATGTGAAAAAAATAAATATACAATGAGTAAGTAGGTTTTATTTCAGAAATTCTAAGGTTGATTCAACATTCAAAAATCAATCATTATAATTCACCATTTGAACAGAATGTAGGATAAAACATGTGATCATTGCAATAGATGCAAAGGAATAGAAGGGGGCTTTCTTAATCTGATAGAGGAGATCTACCCTAATCCTAAATTAACATCACACGTAATGGTAAAGTATTAAGGACTTTTCCACAGAGGTTTCTCCCTCAAAAAATCACTTCCACAAGAATTCCTATCTCAGATTCAGCATCTAGGGAACTGAACCTCACAGATATAAATAAATCAATTTTGAATCTTTCTTAAGATATTAGAAAATTAACAATATAATCATAATGATACAGATTATTAGAACTAAAAAGAAATATTAAAATTAATGAAATAAAAAGAAATAAATATTTGAAGATAAATTGAAACTCATCTTTAGAAAAGATTAATATAATAGAATAGCCTTCATTACCTTGATTAATTAAAAAAGAATTTAAAAAACATGAGTAGGAATCAGAAAATAAATATTTTATATTAGTTTTACACCTGGTTATGTATGAGAAATAAAAATAAGAAAACACCACATGCAATTCTATGACAAAAAAAATAAAACCTAGAGTAAAAAATATAAAATCTAGAGTACTTATTTTGAAGTAAAATTTTAATTTCCTAATAACCTAAGAATAACTAGAATATTCCTCCATAAAAGTGATCACAAAAGTAATTCTGCCATTCAAAAAGTTAGAATAAGATGGTTTTACAATTGAGTTCTATTAAAGAATTGATGAGTCCATTATTTTAAATAATCTAGAAAATGTATATTCTATAATAATATTCTAATATTAAAATAATATTCAAAGAATATCCTAGAAAAATATTCTAGAAATCTCTCCAATTTATTTTACAAAGCCTGCATACATTTATTACCAAATTCTGCTAAAAGTATTATAAAAAATAAAGTATAGGCTAATCTCACTTAGTGTAAAACCTAAAATTTCAAATGATGCCTTGACATCTTTGAGTCTCACAGGACTCTCCAAAAGTCTGAGTTCCCCCACTCTCTCCACATGTGCCTCAACCCAGTGAGAAATTATCCCTACCTCAGTCTGCCTATCAGCCCTACCAACTGCCTCCTACCAATCCTTAATCTAATGGGTTTTATTTCCTTGCCAGTCCATGAAACTTTTCAAAAAGGCCAAGCACACATTCCCAATGGAATGTGGAGTCTCTCCACCCTTTGGTTACTATAAAGCCTGCCTCTGTTGGTCTCTGCTCAGTCACTTTTCTTCTGAGTGCAGTCCCTGTGTGTCCCTGTGAGGTGTACAGTGTCCTCTTCCTCCAGGGAGTATATGTGACTAATAAACTGTTACCATGCTTATCTGTCTAGTGCCAGGTGCTGTGTATTCAGCCATCTCATACTATTTAGTGCAGGGGATTCCTTATTCACCAACAGGTTGAATAGAGGTGTTCAGAACACTTAAAATACAGATACAAAAATATCTATGTAAATACTAGCAAATGCAATCCAATAAAGCATCACCACCAACAGCTGTAACATACCACAACCAATGTAGATTTATTCCAGAAATACAGGGGCGCCTGGGTGGCTCAGTCGGTTAAGCGTCTGCCTTCGGCTCAGGTCATGGTCTCAGGATCCTGGGATTGAGCCCCAAATTGGGCTCCGTGCTCAGCGGGGAGTCTGCTTCTCCCTCTCCCTCTGCTCCTCCCACCCTGCTCGTGCTGTCTCTCTCGCTCACTCTCTCTCTCAAATACATAAATAAAACCTTAAAAAAAAAAAAAAAAGAAATGAAGTGACAGAAATACAAGGGAGCTTTCATGTGAAGAAATCCATTCATCTATTATCTAAATATAGAAAGAGTAAGAAATCTCATATCATCATACTGATAAGACATTTTATACACACACATTGAGATTCTAGTATTGAAGTTTGTTGTTTTTTTTAACGTATTTTTATTTATCTATTTTTGCGAGAAAGAGAGAGAGAGAAAGAGAAAGAGAGATAGAGAGAGAATAAGCCGGGGGGCAGGGGGAAGGGAGGAGCAGAGACAGAAGCTGGCTCCCTGATGAGCAGGGAGCCCGATGCAGGACTCGATCCCAGGACCCTGGGATCATGAACTGAGCCAAAGGTAGATGCTTAACCAACTGAGCCAACCAGGAGCCCTCTAGTGTTGAAGTTTTATGTGCATATATATTTAGGTAAGTTTTTACAATAAGAAGGAAGTTCTGAAAAGACACATATCAGGCTAGCAATGAGAATGGTAGTAGGGCAGTGGAAGAGGGTAAGCAATGACAATATACACATTATAATACATTATTGCACTTGTTATAACAAACATTCATTCATTTCATGTATAATTAAAAATTAAAATTTTCTTTTAAAAATTAAAATTTAACATAAAGAACAAAGTTAACAAAATCCACTACAGAAGATTTGATTCATACAATTAAAATTATCTTTTTTTCTTTTTGAGAAGAAAAATAATGTAGAAAAATGTAAAGTACTATTAATTAAAAAAGGGAGATAAGACTTCTAGGGAAGACGGTGGAGTAGGAAGATCCTAAGCTCATCTCATCACTCAGATACAACTAGATAACACCCACATCAGTGCAAAAAAACCAGAAAACAACCAAAGACGTCACACCAGACTCTCCACAACTAAATGTAGGGAAGAGGCCACATGAATGCAGGTAGAAAGGGCGGAGATGCAGTTGGGAGCTTAACGGACCTCCAGGCAGTCCCCAGGAGGGAAGGATGCTGTAGGTGCAAAGAGGAGAGAGAGCAAACTTTCATACCAGGGCGGCTACATGAAGAAGATGTATCCCTATAACATCTGGCTTTGAAAACTAGAGGTCTGAATTTAGCAAGTTCTTACAGTCAGCAGGACTTAACACCTGGAACCTTAAAAATCAGTGAGCTCACTCTGGAAGAGCCAGGAGGGGGAGAAGGAACTGAGTCCCTGCCCTTAAAGAAACAGCATAATAAACACCGCACTGAGATACAGCATAGAAGCAGCAGTTTGAAAAATGCCCAAGGTAAATAGGAGGAGGATTTGTTGATTAATCTCAGAGCTGTTCTGGAGGCGCAGGGATCTCTAGGAGACTTCTCTAGGAACAAAGGAGCTGGTGAGCACCTTTTCCTTCCTCTCAACACCTGCAGCACCTTTTCCTTCCTCTCAACACCAGCATAGGGAGAACACTCTCCATCTAACTTACCAACAGCATGCCTTACCCCTACATTCTCCTGAGGACAAACCTGGCCAACCAGGTCTTGCCTCCAGGTCCTCCCAAGCAGACCCCCCAAAACTTTGCTAACACTGCATACCCGCTCCCATGTTCTTCTGCAGATCTGTCCCCTCCAACCATCCCCATCCCATTTCAGTTCCAGGTAGCTGCAGGGCCCCTCCTACAGACCAAGGCAGACTTTGCTGGGACCATGCCCTTCATCCCTGCACTCTCCTGAGGGCTACCGCCTTCCAGCCCTCTATCAGGAGTTTTTGAAAGTGAATCCAGGTCCCCTCCTACAACAGACTGCACAAACATTGCTAACAATGGGCAATCGGCACACATGTTCTCCTGTGGTTCTCTCCCCTCCACCACTATACTCTTGGCTGGAGCACATCCAAAGCAGTGCCACAAGCCTGGCACTGTGCAAGCAGCCCCAACAGGAACCACCACAACTCTTAAGTGACTCCTGACCTAGGGAGAGGAAGAGATAATCATACATACCAGTCCAACTGCAGCCCAGCAGTGGGCTGGGGGCAGACATCTGGTCTGATGGCAGTCTCTGCACACTGATGAAAGCTACTCAGGGAAAGACAACACAGGGAAATCATCCTGCAGCTCAGTGCTACTGCATCTCTGGCAACCGCCTGATCCAACTCATCTTAAGCCCAAGGTGGCCCCAGGCTGGCCCACTAACACCGCGTCGACCAAACCCTGCCTACAACAGGCAAAGAGAGTCGTTGCAACCACTGGTCTGAAGGGAAAAGTGACTCAGACACAAGAGCAGGGTGCACACAACACACAAAGGAGATACCCCTGAATTGCTGGGTTATGGTGAACAAGGGACATTGCACTGCAGGGCATTATAGGACCTCTTCTTCATAAGGCCACTACTTTCAAGAGCAGGAGACATAGTTGACTTTCCTAATACACAGAAACAGACACTGAGAGTTTGACAAAATGACAGAGTTAGACAAAATGAGGAGACAGAGGAATATCTCCCTAATGAAAAAAATAGAAGAAAATCACAGCAAGAGAACTAAATAAAACAGAGATAAGTAATATGCCTGATAGAGAATTTAAAGTAATGATCATAAAGATACTCACTGGACTGGAGAAAAG
This sequence comes from Halichoerus grypus, assembly GCF_964656455.1. Lineage (NCBI taxonomy): Eukaryota > Metazoa > Chordata > Mammalia > Carnivora > Phocidae > Halichoerus > Halichoerus grypus. The sequence goes on from NC_135715.1 coordinate 96,769,371, forward strand.
AGTGGAGGACCTCAGTGAGATCCTCAACAAAGAGATGAAACACAAAAAGAACCAACCAGTAACTGAAATTAAAAATACACTAGATGTAATGGGTAGTAAACTAGAGAAAGCATAAAAATGGATCAGTGACCTAGAGGACAGAGTAATAGAACGCAATTAAGCAAAACAGCAGAAAAGAAATGAAAAATGAAAATAGATTAAGGAAACATAGCAACACCATCAAGCATAATAACATTCACATTATAGCGACGACTGGAGAAGAGAGAGGGGTGCAGAGAATGTATTTGAGGACATAATAACTGAAAACTTCCCAAATCTGAGGAAGGAAACAGAAATCCAGTCCAGAACCACAGAGAGCCCCAAACAAAATCAAACCAAAGAGGTCCATACAAAAACAAATAGTAAATAAAATGAGGGAAAAAGTAGTGATGAAGAGAGAATTTTAAAAGCAGCAAGAGAAAAGAAGAAAAGAAAAAAAGGTTCTTACAAGGGAAATCTTATAAGGCTATCAGCTGATTCTTCAGCAGAAACTTTTCAGGCCAGAAGAGTGGCATGATATCTTCTAAGTGCTGAAAGAAAAAAATCTGCAACCAAGATTACTCTATCCAGTAAAACTATCATTCAGAATGGAAGGAAAGATGAAGAGTTTCCCAGACAAACCAAAGTTCAAGGAATTCATATACACTAAACCACCCCTGTAAGAAATATTAAAGAGGAATTTTTGAGGGGAAAGGAAAAACCATAAATATGAGTAAGAAAAGTAGGAAGCACAGAAGCATTAAAATTAAGTATATCTCTAAATATCAAGGAATTCACAAAATAAAAGGATGTAAATTATGACACCATATACCTAAAACATGGGGGAAAGAGGAATAAAGAATGAATTCAAGAATACTTAAGTGACCATCAACTTTACATAGACTGCTATGTGCTTAAGATGTTGTGTAAAATCCTAATGGTAACCATAAATCAAAAACCAGTCATAGATACGTAAAAGGTAAAGAGAAAGGAATCAGAATATATCATTAAAGAAAGGCAGCAAGCTATAAGAAAGAGAGCAATAGAGGAAAGGAACAGAGAACTACAAAAACAGCCATAAAACAAGTAACAGAGTGGCAGTAAGTACATACCTATCAATAATTCCTTTGAATGTAAATGGACTAAACACTCCAAACAAAAGCCATAGAGTGTTAGGATGGATAAAAAAGCAAGACCCATCAATACATCTATACACTGCCTACATGAGACTCATTTCAGACATAAAGACACATGTGGATGGAAAGTGGAGGGATAGAAAAGCATTTATCATGCAGATGGAAGTGAAAAGAAAGATAAGTTAGCAATAGTTATATTGGACAAAATAGATTTTAAAACAAAGACTGTAACAAGAGAAAAAGAAGGACACTAAAAAATGATAAAGGAACAATCTAACAAGAAGATACAACATTATAAATATTTATGCACCCAATATAGGAGCACCTGAATACATAAAGCAACTATTCACAGACATAAAGAAAGAAATTGACATTAATACAATAATATTAGGGAACTTTAACACCCCACTTACATAAATAGATGGGTCATCCAGTCTGAAAATCAACAAAGAAACGGTTGTTTTGAATGACACATTGGACTAGTAGAACTAAAAGATCTATTCAAAACATTCCATCCTAAATCAGCAGAATACACATTCTATTCAAGGCACATGGAACATTATCAGAATAGATCACATGTTAGGCCACAAAACAAGTCTCAACAAATTAAAAATTATAGTCATACCATGCATCTTTTCTGACCGCAACTCTATGAAACTAGAAATCAACCACAAGAAAAAATATGGACAGAACACAAATGCATGGAGGTTAAATAACATGCTACTAAATAATGAACAGGTCAAACAAGAAATCAAAGAAAAATAAAAAAAAATACATGCAGACAAATGAAAATGAAAACACAATAGTTCAAAATCTTCAGGATGCAGCAAAAGCTGACCCAAGTGGGTAGTTTATAGCAATACAGGCCTACCTGAAGGATAAGAAAAATCTCAAATAAACAACCCAACCTACCACCTTAGGGAACTACAAAAAGAATAACAAATAAAACCCAAAATCAGCAGAAGAAAAGAAATAATAAAGATTAGAGCAGAAATAAATAAAATAGAAACTTTTTAAAAAGAGAATGAGAGAGAGAGAGCGATGACTCAACACAGTAAGAAATGAAAGAGAAAAAAAAACCTTGGACACCACAGAAATACAAATTATAAGACAATATTATGAAAAATGATATGCCAATAAATTGGACAACATAGAAGAAATAAATAAATTCCTAGGAACATATAACCTCTCAAAACTAAAGCAGGAAGTAATAGAAAATTTGAATAGAGTAAGGTACCTGGGTGGCTCAGCTGGTTAAGTGCCTTACTCTTGGTTTCAGCTCATGTCATGATCTCAAGGTTGTGAGATTGAGCCCTGTGTGGGCTCTGAGCTCAGCTCAGGGTCTGCTTCAGATTCTCTCCCTTTCCCTCTGCCCCTCCCTCCACTCCCACTCTCTCTCTCTAAAATAAATAAATAAAATCTTTAAAATAAATTTGAACAGAGCAATTATCAGCAATGGAATTGAATCAGTAATCAAAAAAATCCCAACAAACAAAAGTCCAGGACCAAACAACCTCACAGGCGAATTCTATCAAACTTTTAAAGAAGAGATAATACCTATCCTTCTCAAACTATTTCAAAAAAATAGAAGAGAAAGGACAGCTTCAAATTCATTCTAGCAGGCCAGCATTACCCTGATACTAAAACCAGATAAAGACACTACAAAAAAAGAGAATTACAGGAAATATCACTGATAAAATATAGATGCAAAAATCGTCAACAAAATAATAACAAATTGAATCCAACAATACATTAAAAAAATCATTCACAACGATCAAGTGATCAAGTGGGATTTATTCCTGGGATACAAGGGTGATTCAATATTTGCAAATCAGCCCACATCACACATCACATCAGCAAGAGGAAGGATAAAACCTTATGATCCTTTCAATAGATGCAGAAAAAGCATTTTGACAAATTATAACGTCCATTCAGAATAAAAACCCTCAACAAAATATGTTTAGAGAAAATACACAACATAATAAAAGCCATATATGAAAAACTTAGAGCTAACATCATATTCAATGGGGAAAAACTAAGAGCTTTTCCACTAAGATCAGGAACAAGACAAGAACGTCCACTCTCACCACTTTTTTTCAACATAGTACTGAAGTCCTAGCTTCAGCAGACAGGAAAAACTAATATAAAGCATCCAATTTGGTAAAGAAGTGAAACTTCCACTATGTGCAGATGACATGATACTATATATATATAGAAAATCCTAAATAACCCATCAAAAAACTACTAGAAATGATAAATGAATTACGATAAATGAATCCAATAATGGTGCTGGATACTAAATCAATATACAGAAATCTGTTGCATTTCTATACACTAATAATGAAACAGAAAGAAAAATTAAGAAAACAATCCCATTTACAATTGCACCAAAAATAAAAAAATACCTAGGAGTAAACTTAACCAAGGAAGTGAAAGACATGTACTCTGAAAACTATAAAACACTGATGAAAGGAATCAAGGATGACAGAAACAAATGGAAAGATATTCCATGCTTGTGGATTGGGAAAACAAATATTGTTAAAGTGTCCATACTACACAAAGCAATCTACAAATTTAATGCAATCCCCATCAAAATGGCATTTTTCACAGAACTAAAACAAATAATTCTAAAATTTGCATGAAACCACAGAAGACCCTGAATAGCCAAAGCAATCTTAAAAAAAAATAAAGAACTGGAAGTATCACTATCCCAAATTTGTTCAAGATAAACTACAAAGTTGTAGTAATCAAAACAGTATGGTACTAGTACAAAAACAGACACATAGATCAATGGAACAGAACAGAGAGGTCAGAAATAAACCCATGGATATATGGTCAATTATCTTTGACAAAGGAGGCAAGAATATGAAATGGAGAAACGACAGTCTCATCAACAAATGGTGTTGGGAAAACTGGGCAGCTACATGCGAAAGAATGAAACTGGACCACTTTCTTACACCATACACAAAAATAAACTCAAAATGGGTTAAAGACCTAAATGTAAGACCTGAAACCACAGAAATCCTAGAAGAGAACACAGGCAGTAACTTCTTTGACATCGCCATAGCAACTTCTTTCTAGATTAGTCTCCTGAGACAAGGGAAACAAAAGCAAAAATAAACTATTGGGACTACCTCAAAATAAAAAGTTCCTGCACAGTGAAGGAAACCATCAACAAAACAAAAATACAACCTCCTGAATTGGAGAAGATATTTTTAAATGACATATCTAATAAAGGGTTATTATCTAAAATATATAAAGAACTTTTACAACTCAACACCAAAGAAAACCCAAGAAATCCAATCAAAAAATGGGCAGAAGATATGAACAAACATTTTTCCATAGAAGACATCCTGATAGCCAATGGACCCATGAAAAGATGCTCCATATCACTCATCATCAGGGAAATAAAGCATTGGGATGAGAAAGGTGAAGTTGTTTTCAGCTTGTGTAATAGAATGTGCTTCTACAGCTGAGTTTTTACCAAGAGGAATGTAGGCCAGACTAATGTCAGGATTATCATAGTGAGTGTCCTTTGGCTCAAAATCCATCTTCAATAAAAGATAAATTTGTAGAAGTCAATATAATGTGTACCCGCCCCAAAAAATTAAAAGGGGAATGGCACAAATGAGCATAATCTGAGAAAGAGCACACATTTTTTTTTTTTTAAGGAGGCTCCACGCCCAATATGAGCTTGAACTCATGACCCTGAGATAAAGAGTCACATGCTCTACCAACTGAGCCAGCCAAGCACCCCAAGAAAGAGAACATTCTTAAAGATACAAAATGTTTATAAAATATTTGGTAACCTGTATAACTCTTTGGTAACAAATTTTTAAAAACTGGACAAAAGGACACATTTCTAAGAAAATATAACTTAAATGACAGGAAAAATGGAAACTCAAATAATCTAAAAACCACAGGAGCAACTAGAAAGGCAGTCAAAGATATACAGCACTGACAATAAATGACTGGAAAAATTTCTACCATACCTTCAATAAAGAGTTTATTATTCTAATTAATGAATATTTTTACAGCACAAAAGCATGAACCAAATCCCAACCAATTCTATAGGCCTAGAACAATCACAAGATCAATATTAGTCAAGTATAGGAGACAAAATAAAAAGTTATCTATAATATTACTGTAAAAGTAATAAGCAAAAGAATAACAATCAAGTCATTAGTTTATTAAAATGTTAGCTTTTAACAATGACAACTTTTTGAAAGCAGCCTAGGAATTTACTAATAGAGACTGGGTTGATTCATTATGCCTCATCTTTAAAATAGAGGTCATGAAGCACTTAAAAATTATTTTTTGAAATGTAAAATGGTATTGGTGGAAAAATGATGCACGACATACATAGTAACATTCTTGCTTTTTAAACTTTTCCTATGGTCTCAGACAATATTAAAACATAGTATTAATGATGCTTTTCTTAGACTGGTATGGTTATGTGTAGTACCTTTTACAATTCTGGCTCAGAAAATTTTTGTAATTTTTCTACGATTAATTATACAAACTACTTTGGATTTTATTGAGCTCCATTGCTAGCAGCTTTTCATTTAATATAGTAATTATTTCATTACATTTTTCACAATTTGCTTTATTTATATCAATTTTTAACCCTTACAACTAACCTATGAATAATTATTCTAATACCAAGAATGAGAAAACAGAGTTGTACATAAGTAACCTCAGAAGGACAGTGTAGCTAGGAACCATAGGCCAGGCTCACTCCCAGGTCTAAATTATCCCAATGCCTGTGCCCTAGGTGCTGCACCATGTTCTTGTCACTGCCTAGACAAATGCTAGGCACATAATAAGTAACAAGTATAATACTTGTTCATTATTTAAGAAATAAAACATTGAGCTGAACACTTCGTTGGAGAAAATGATATTTAATTCAGTAGTTATTTTTGTATGGAGACATACAGGATTAAAAACTGACAGTTGTTTTGTTTTTCTAGCACCTTTAAGTGAAGACTGGCCTTAAATGTATAGTATCAAGTACAATCTGGGAATACTGGTGCATCTCTGCTGCTTAGGAACAGCTCAACCAACATCTATGTTCAAGGAGAACCCACTCTTTCCCACTATTCTGTTGATCTTCACTCCTGCCATTATTTCTTAACAGAATTCCCATTTATGAGGTGGAGGCCCAGGCAGGCCACTGTTGATTGCCATCATGTCTTATCCTTCTAAAATCCCTAAGAGATGAGAATTACTGGTTTCACATTATGGGTAGGTTTAGAGAGGTGATGGAGTTAGAAGCAAAATTCAGTCATGTTTGCCCAAGAAACCAACTGTTTCCAAGACGTTGAGGACTGCTGGCCTCACAGCTATACATCTGAGTAAGAAAGGTTCTGAAGAATCTCTTGTGTAACCCAAACAGAATAAATTATATGTCATATTTTTTGTGATTAATAAAGTGAAGATTGATTTAAATTGCTAAATTAAAAACAGCTTTGTTGTTACTATGCATTTTCTCAATTAATAGAATCTGTTTATATCACATGAGAGTCAGTGAAACCTTACACTAAAAACTGCTTCCTAATCCAGATTGTTGGAAACTCCTGTTCTTCATCTTGTTCCTCATTCCTGATAAAGAAAAATGGCCGGGTCGAGTTGATTTAGGGAACTGTTCATTTATGTAACAACTATATATTGAGGGGATCATGTGCCAGGTACTTGATCAAGACCCTGGGAACTTGGCAGTAAACAACAACAACAAATGAACACAGCAGCAAACAAACAAATAAGAGAGATATAGATACACATATCTATGTCTGTGTCTATGTCTACACCTCTATCTATGTCTATATCTCCATTTACATCTATATCCAGAGGAACCCTATTTGAGTGAAAGGAGACAGAGAGGAAAAGAACGAATTAAGTGACACATTAAAAATATAGTAGATGAGAGGGTAAAGGAATGCGAAGTGTCTATGTGTGTGTTGCTATTTAGATAGGATTATTAAGCAATTCCTCATTGTGCAAACATCATATAAGCAAAAACACAAAGGAAGGGAAAGAATCAGCTGCTGTAGATTTATAGAAGACAAACAGTCCAGACATAAAGAACAAGTGTACAGACTGCAAAAAAGACCTCTGAGGAGCAGCAAGGAGGGTAGCGTGGCTGAAAGCAAGGTGAACACAGGGAGAGGAGAAGGAGTCTAAGGTGAGAACACTATCAGGATTCACATAGGGCTTATGGGCTAATTATAAGATCATGATTTTTACTAGGAGATGGGCACCCACTGATGGGAAGGTTGACATGACATGGCCTATTTTATCATTTGAATAACTATAAAAGGTGACTGGGTGACTCCCAAATATTACCCCCAGCAGCACGCTATAGTGTTGTGTTGGCACTTTTTAGGCTTTTGAGGAAACTCATTACAATAGGATGACGAATCAAGTTGTATCTGACTAAGCTCATCATGGAGCCCAGCAGCGAGCAAGTGAAGGCATATGAGCAGCAGTGGTGCTGATGCTAGAAAGAATTCTGTATTAGCCTGACACAAAAATGGAATAGGAGTGCCATAGCAAATATATTGCATTTAATATGTATGTTCATAGAAATCAGAAAGTTCTCACATACATTAATATACCACATAAGTGGTAGCATAGCTTGGACAGCCTGGATGTAGAAGTGAAGCAAGACAGAAGAACTGCCAGTATGCAAAGGAGTTCTGCCCTAGTCTGAGGAGACTACAAATCTTCCAAGTGAGAGAGGGCATCAGAAAAACCAAGAGGACTTCCCTGAGCTATTTCCAGCCTTGATAATTTTTCTGTTTGTGGGTGATGCTCATCAATGGGAAAGATGACATCTGAAAACATTTAACTAGTTAAGATGGTAACTTTGACAATGCATTTGAACATGGTTTACATTTACAACTTCAGATAATTAATTGTCTTTATGGGGTTCCAGGTGTGGATTAGCTCTTCATCTAGCTCTCAATTCACCAAACTCTCACAAGGATCTTAGAAAAGCCACCAGCAAACTTCTGTTTGTCAAGAGGGCCAAGGCTAGTTCTTCTGCTAATGGCAGGTGTGTATTACAGCTACAGTAAAAGCTGGCATCAGTGCATGAGTAGAAGAACTCATGCTCTTATTTGTCATAGTTTGCCACCCAGCAAAACACGATGCATCTCTGGGTTGCACACTTTAATCTTTTCCTAGCTCTGTTGCTATGCAGATAGGAGAATTAAACTCGAATCCAACTTACAACCTTCATGACCTTGCATGAAGAATTTAAATTATCTTTGCTTCATTCTCTTCATCTTTAAGCTAAGTGCAATAATTTTTATTTCCCTTGGTTGTTAGGATGGTTAAATAGCATGAACATTATACTGGTCTCTAATGTATTATGTGCTTGCATGGCCTTATTTGCAATGGTGAAAATAATATTAATAATAATAAATATTGTTTCTAACCATACAGTAATTTATCCATGTACCTCTTAATATATCAAACTAAAATTCCATTGGACTTTCTAACCATATAGTAAACCTTTTTTTTCCTATTTTTCATAATCAATGCCAACCCCCACCCCCATTTGAAATCACCATCATTACCATTTTACAAGCTAGACACATGGGCTGTTTTTTTAAAGACAAGGGTAACATAAAAATATACCACTTTGCATTAAAACATGCAAAGACTTAAAAGGATGGCATAACATTAACTTCATGTTTATAAGAGAAAAATCATGCTGAACAGAAATGCATTACTCTCTGAAGCCTCTTGGCTCCTTCCATATTGCCTGCTGAATGGTCTGTCAGAGATATTAATCACTCTGAGAAATGCATATCTCAGAGAGCTCTGCTGGAGTAGACTAGATTTCATTTTTTTTTTTTTTTTTTTGAGTAAATGAGGGAGCAACTGTTGGCCTGTTTAAGCTGAAACATTTGCATTTCGATTGACATTATCCTGAGTTTTAGCTCTCACAAGGAAGTGGCTCCTTAACTGGATTCTCTTGTTTTTAATTTACTTACTAGTCAAGAGGATACTCTGGAAGCACGGCATTGCAAGTGATTATTTGATTATTTCTGACTGCTATAAAGGAAATCTACATCATGAAAGCATATGGTACTGAAACACAGAGAAGAGAGATACACAATCATCTTCTCAAAGAACAAAAGCACTGATGGGAGGATTCTAAGGAACCAGACTTCCAAGCCACTGGATCAGCTCTCCTCCTCCTCTGAATCCACTTATGGGAGAAATAAGAAAATTGTTGGAAAGAAGCCCACTTCAGAAACTTGTCTTGGAGCTGACCATTAGAAACGATCTGCAATGTCTATATGCTCAGCCCTAAACTTCCAAGCTTTGAGAACTGAAAGGCATCTCAGATGATACCAATTCCAATGCTCTCATTTCAGGGATGGAGGAACTGAGCCTCAAGAGGTGGAACAATTTGTCCAGGATCTAGGGAGAATAATTGCAGAGTAGTGGCCCCATAAAGGTTCCCAATTTCTAATGTATAATTCCAATGTGTTTGCTGTGATCACTGTCATCTGACTGAGAACAGAGCTTCTTCAAGATTCTATTGTCAGCAAAGGGTAACTGAACTGCTAGGAGAAAGAAAGGGAATTAATGAAGCTGTTTCTCTTGGCTTCCTCACCTTATGCAGGCTTTTTTCTTGGTGCCGGTCATATTGCACTATGATCACCTCTTTCCTGTGCCTATCTCCTCCTCTAAATCAATAATTCCTAATACTGTCTACTTAGCCTAATCATTTCTGAGACTAATTAGGTACCAAAGCTCTGCCTAGACCTAACGAATAAGAATCTCCCCAGGAAAGGCCTTGTTGTCTTTAATTCTAAGTGATTCTGATGTATAGTGAAGTTGGAGATCTGTATAATTAGATATAGTTTCTGGAAAACAAGAATAATTCATTCATCTTATAATTCAATGCCCAACATGAAGTAGGTCTCAGTATTTTATAAATTAATGAATAAATGAATTGCTCTCAAATCAGGCAATAGTAAGGAACCACAGGAAAGATTTAGACTTATGAAAAAAATGAAAAAAATCATAAAAAATGAAAATTGAAACAAAAATTATTTAAAAAATTAAAAATAAATAAAATTTAAAAAAATCAGCTATAAAGCTGTAGGGAATGTTAGTCCATACTCACAGTTTTGATAAAAAGAAAATAAGGCCTAGGGAGATTAAGTAACTCTCCCATGGCCACAAAGGTAGGTAGGGAACTGTGAGCAGAAATTAGGTGTCCTGATTCCTAGCTCTGGAGAGAAGATTACAGCTGAAATGATATAGGGCAGGCCAGTGGTTGTCAAGGTTGATCGCAGGACCAGAGGCATCAGCATCATCTGGAACCTTGTAGAAATGTACATTTCTAGGACCCATTACAGTCCTACTGAATCACACATTCTGAGGAAGAGGCCTGGTGATCAGTTTTAACAAGCCTCCTGGTGATTCTGAAGCACATCTTAAATTTGAGGACCATGGATATAGGCAAACAAATTTATCCTCACCAATCCAAGGAAGTTGCTCTTTACATAATATCCATGTTAATCTACTATTAATCTGCAATATTTCCCAATTTTATTATAGGATTAACCCAAGGCAATATATCATACCTTTGAGAGGAGATGAGTAGAAATTAACTTAGAACCAAATATCCTAATGTGTTGCCTCATTTGAATTTTTTTCTTCCTTTTAGAACATTGTAGAACCTCTGTTTATGTGTTTCTGTGACATTTACATAAACTCCACAGTTGTTTTTTTTTTTTTTTTTTTTGTCTCATTGTTTCACACATAAGACCATCAAGCTCAAACCCCTATAGATAGGTAGCTATTGCTCAGGTTCCGAGGGGTTTCTGGTATGATCTCAAACAATGTGCCCCACCTTCCTTCTCAATGCTCAAATTCTAGCATGGGCTATGAAGTACAAAATAATCAAATTTGAATTCTATCCATAATATTAGCTGTGTGACATAGAAAATTACTTAACTTTTAATATCAACAGATGCAAAAGAAAAATAATTGCCATTAAAAACAAACAAAACAATAAACTAAAAGAAAACAGAACAAAAACCATAGGTGCCCAATGAAGTCACTTGTACTAGGTCCATATCACCAAATTAGAGCTTAATACCTAACGTAATTACAGTCTCAACCTTCCCCAGGAATAGTCTTAACCAGCCAGTCAGAAATTTTCTGGTAAGCACCAGTGAGGTCATCTGCCACATAGGCCCCTCCCATCCCCCAAAGGAAGATGAGATTAATTGCTCTTTCTCCTGAGTTGCTGTCATGTATCCCCCAGCCATCAATCATATCCATCAGTGATATCCCAAATGTCATTGTCATCATTGCATTCAATAAGATTAAATTCTACCTTGTTGAATATTTTTTGACCCATATTATTTTAAATTTCTAGTGATGCCGAGAACAAAGATCTCCCTCAGTCTTGTATGAAAACTAAAATAACACTTAATTGGTTAATTAATTTAACACCAGTTAAATATGTAGGTGAAAATTTTAGAATCTAACATATGATAAAATAGAAAAAAAATATAGAATGGGGGGCACCTGGTTGGCTCAGTCAGTTGAGCATCTGACTCTTAGTTTGTCTCAGGTCATGATCTCAGGGTCATGATCATGGGCTAGAGCCCCATGTTGGGCTCTGCACTCAGCATGGAGTGTGCTTGTCCCTCTCTCTCTGCTCCTCCAACCACTAGTGTTTTCTCTCTCTTCACCTCTCAAATAAATAAATAAAAATCTTAAAAAAATGGAAAAAAATTTTTCTAAAATACTACTGTATAGATATGTTTTTTATAGTCTAGGAATTATATATGACTTTTTCAAATCTTTTCAGGACGATCTAAAAATAATTATATGGAGTTTATCCCAGAAATGCAAGATTCAGTCAACATTCAAAAAATCAGCCACTGCAATTCACCATGTCAACAAGCTAAAGAAAAACTATGTGATCATCTCAAAATGTGAAGACTAAGCCTTTTGCATAATTTAAACTTTAATGGTGACAACCTTTCAAAAATTAGCATGAGAAAGGAACTTCCTCCACCTGATTAAAAAAAAAAAGCTACAAACAAACAAGCTACAGCTAAACTCATATTTAAAGATAAAAGACTGAATGATCTCCCCCAATGATGGGTAACAAGGCAAGGGTATTTTCTTCCACCAAACTATGCATCATTGTACTAAAGGATCTAGCCAGGATAATCAGGCAAGGAAAAGAATTGAAAGTTACACACTTTGTTTTTTTTTGTTTTTTGTTTTTTTTTAATTTTATTATGTTATGTTAGTCACCATACAATACATCATTAGTTTTTGATGTGGTGATCCACGATCCATTGTTTTCGTATAACACCCAGTGCTCCATGCAGTACGTGCCCTCCTTAATACCCATCACCGGGCTAACCCATCCCCCCACCCTCCCCTCTAAAACTCTGTTTGTTTCTCAGAGTCCATAGTCTCTCATGGTTCATCTCTCCCTCCAATCCCCCCCCCATTTTTCCCTTCCTTCTCCTAATGTCCTCCATGTTATTCCTTATGTTCCACAAATAAGTGAAACCATATGATAATTGACTTTCTCTGCTTGACTTATTTCACTTAACATAATCTCCTCCAGTCCCATCCATGTTGAGGTAAAAGTTGGCTATTCATCCTTTCTGATGGCTGAGTAATATTCCATTGTATATGTGGACCACATCTTCTTTATCCATTCATCTGTTGAAGGGCATCTCGGCTCTTTCCACAGTTTGGCTATTGCGGACATTGCTGCTATGAACGTTGGGGTGCATAGGGCCCTTCTTTTCACTACATCTGTGTCTTTGGGGTAAATACCCAGGAGTGCAATTGCTGGGTCATAGGGTAGCTCTATTTTTAAATTTTTGAGGAATCTCCACACTGTTTTCCAAAGTGGCTGTACCAATTTGCATTCCCACCAACAGTATAAGAGGGTTCCCCTTTCTCCACAACCTCTCCAACATTTGTTGTTTCTTTCCCTGTCCATTTTTGCCATTCTAACTGGTGTAAGGTGGTATCTCAATGTGGTTTTGATTTGAATTTCCCTGATGGCTAATGATGATGAACATTTTTTCATGTGTCTGTTAGGCATTTGTATGTCTTCTTCAGAGAAGTGTCTTTTCATATCTTCTGCCCACTTTTTGACTTGATTATTTGTTTTTTGGGTGTTGAGTTTGAGAAGTTCTTTATAGATCTTGGATACCAGCCCTTTATCTGTAGTGTCATTTGCAAATATCTTCTCCCATTCTGTGGGTTGCCTCTTTGTTTTGTTGACTGTTTCTTTTGCTGTGCAGAAGCTTTTTATCTTGATGAAGTCCCAAAAGTTCATTTTTGCTTTTGTTTCACTAGCTTCTGTTGCTTTCTTATACACTAACAATGCAACTGTAGAAAGAGAAATTAGAGAAACGATTCCATTTACAATGGCACCAAAAACCATAAGATACCTCGGAATAAACCTAACCAAAGAGGTAAAGGATCTATACTCTAGGAACTACAAAACACTCATGAAAGAAATTGAAGAAGACACAAAAAGATGGAAAAATATTCCATGCTCATGGATCAGAAGAATAAACATTGTTAAAATGTCTATGCTACCCAAAGCAATCTATACCTTCAATGCCATCCCGATCAAAATTCCAATGACATTTTTCAAAGTGCTGAAACAAACAATCCTAAAATTTGTATGGAATCAGAAAAGACCCCGAATCGCCAAGGAGATGTTGAAAAAGAAAAACAACGCTGGGGGCATCACGTTGCCCGATTTCAAGCTATATTACAAAGCAGTGATCACCAAGACAGCATGGTACTGGCACAAAAACAGACATACAGACCAATGGAACAGAATAGAGAACCCAGATACGGACCCTCAACTCTATGGTCAAATAATCTTTGACAAAGCAGGAAAAAACATGCAATGGAAAAAAAAGACAGTCTCTTCAATAAATGGTGCTGGGAAAATTGGACAGCCACATGCAGAAGAATGAAACTCGACCATTCTCTAACACCATTCACAACGATAAACTCAAAGTGGATGAAAGACCTTAATGTGAGACAGGAATCCATCAAAATCCTAGAGGAGAACATAGGCAATAACCTCTTTGACATCGGCCACAGCAACTTCTTTCAAGATACATCTCCAAAAATTACACACTTTGGAAAAGAAGAAGTAAAATTGTTTTCATTTTCAAACAACAAGATATTTGACCTGGAAAATTTCAAAGAATCTACCAAAATTACAGGAACTATTAAGTGATTTTAGCAGGGTCACAGGATACAAGATCAATGTACACAATATACACAAATCAATTTTATTTCTAAATCCTAGAAATTAAAAAACCGGAAGTTGTAATTTGAAAAGATCCACTTACTACTTCACCAAAATGATGAACTACTTAGGTGTACATTTTAGAATACCTGTGCAAAAACTATACAGCAAAACTATAAAACACTAATTTAAAAAAGTTTTAAAATACATACATAACTGGTGAGATGTATTATGTTCATGGTTTAGGAGACTCAATGTTGTCAAGATAAATTTTTTTCCCAAAATTGAATATGCAAGTTCAATAAAAAAACTGCCGCAAGATTTTTTGTAGAAATCAACAAGCCAATTTTAATCCTTATATGAACAAACAAACAAAAATTAGAATAGCTAAAGCTTAGAAAAAGAAAAAGAAATATGGAAAATCTATATTCACCAAAGTCCCATACCATCTTACTGTACAGCTTTATGTGTAGCTTTATAATAAAATTGCATATATATCCATGTACCAGAATTGAGTCTAGAAACAGACCAAAATGTATGTGATCAATTGATTGTCAACATAGTTGAAGGAAAAAGGATATTTTCTTTAACAAATAGTATTCTAGACAAAAAGAAAAAAGAGAAGAAAAACAAAATAAAACAAAACCTTGTTCCTACTTCACACCATACATAAAAATTAATTCAAAATTAATTATAGACCTACATGTAAACTTAAAATTATAATACATCAAGAATTAAACATGGAAAATTTGCTGTTGCCTAAATAAAGACTCCTTAGGTAGAAGAGCAAAAGCATGACCCATAGTTTAAAAAAACAGAACAAAAACAACAAAAATAACTTCTTCAAAATTAAGAACCACTAATATTTCAAGAGTAGTTCTTAAGAGAATAAAAAAAAAAGCCGTGAACTGGAGAAAATATTTATTTTTATTTTTTTAGATTTTTTATTTTTATTTTTAAGTAATCCCTACACCCAACATGGGGCTCAAACCAACAACCATGTGCTTAAGAGTCACATGTTCTACCGACTAAGTCAACCAGGCACCAGTGTAAATCACTTATCTAATAAAGGACTTGTATGAAGATATATAATCAAGTCTCAAAACTGAGTAACTGGGAAAAAAATCCAAAATATCATTGTTCTGCATTGCCCAGTGTTTAATGTCTGAAAACCATTGTTTTATGTATGTTGCCTAGTTTTTAGTTATTTGGGCATAGTAAATCCAGTGTCTGTTATTTATTGTGGCCAGAAACGGAAGTCAACATTTACCTTTTACTAAAGTGTTTCTCATCCTGGGTTTTACATATTTATTCTCAAGCATTAGTTTTATAAACACATGTGCATGCATAAATATACACACATGCACATACACAGGTATTTCTCTCTTTAGAAAATGTAAGTGTATTACTTAAATGTGAGAAACACTGATCTAAATCTTCTCAAAGTTACAGAAGCATACATCCATATGCTCACTGTGACACCTCAAATTGTGTTTTATTCACTGTGGCAACAGGAATTTTCAGCACCATAAGGCTCTTATCTCAGTGAGCACCATTGTGGACCTCCTTTAGAGCTCAAAGGATGCTCTCTAGTTAGATTCTACTGCCGAAAGTGGAAGAAAATAAAAAGTAAACCTGTCCATGCAATCCATTTATGACTCTTAACCTCTAATCCTAATGGGTAGATGATGTCCATAGGTTCTTCAGTATTCTAAGGGGATTAGACTGCCAAGAGAGATATTTTCTAACAATCTATCTTGACTAGAAACAGCCACTGACAGTAAAGAAAAACACACATAAGGGAAAGGATATCAATTTAAAAAAAATGTTCACCAGGACAACATAAATATGATTAACTGATTCTGCCCAATGGGTAGACTGAGCAGACAGCCATCTTTCCTCAATTAAAGGGCCTCATGAACCATATTCTAACTTTTTAAGTGATTGGTTTTAAATAATTAATTTTAAATGATTGCTTCCAACAAGAAGAATGGCATGTCACTTTTAAAAGTATACTTTGTGGTTGTGTTATTCTTATTCTCAAAATTGTTTGGTAATCTGAATATGTTTTTTATATTCCTAGAGCAACTTGTAGGAAAAATAATTTTCAACCAACCAGTTTCAGAACACAATTACAACAGTAACCTTTTATTAATTTGTCCCATGCAGGCATCCCCTTCTGTGTCACCCCTCACTGTGGCAACAGAGCAAGGAGATCACAGCTGCGTATGAGTCTACTGACACTTTCTAAACACCCTCTGTTCTTTCATGACTCTGTGGCTTTGCAATTGCTGTGCCCCTACCTAGCAGACAATCCATACTTCCTCTAGTCTATGTAAACTTACTCATCTTTCAAAACCTATTTGGAGTGTCATCCTTTCAATGGAATTCTCTCCCACTTCCATAGTAAAGTAAGCAGCACAACTTTCTCTAAACCACTCCCAGAGATACTTTCACTGCTTTACAGATTTGACTTGGGTTGCTTCCCCCACTGCCTTCTGAGCTTTTGGAAAACCTGAGCCTTATTTATGTTAGGACATCTTTGGATCGTCTGTCCTCAGTACCATAATAAACCTTTGAAAAACAACTGATGGGAGAAAGGAAAGGAAGCAAGAAGCAAAGTGGATAAAGAAAAAAAAAAAAAGGAAGACAATAAATGAATATCTTACTGTAGGCATCAGATAGTACAAAGATAAGAGAATATCCCGATTCTGACATTTGCACAATTAGACAACCCAGATTACCAAAACTTGGCCACAATATCCAAATTAAGATGATCTTGATAAACTAATGCATTTCAGAGAGTTCAGAACTTTAAATAACAGGAAAAATTCTTAGATGAGACAATGTGATATGATTTCAAATCAATGCTATCTATGGAATAAATATAAATAGAATTATGTACTATGGAAGCAGTATTGGCTAATGGGTTGGGGAGACTAATAACATTTTATAATCTCTCCACCGATATTCTCACATTGGCTTATTGATACCAAATAAAAATACATAGTTCTCTCACTGGGTTCCAAGGAGAAATGGGAAGATAATAGAAGTCACTGCAACTAGTTTATATGTGGAGGTGATGATGCATATTGTCTTAAAGAAAGATTATGAACAAATTTCCAGCTTAATGCCAAGGACAGAAAACAAGACTTTATTTCCAGCCTTGAACCACTCATTTTTAACTTGATGAACCATGAGGAAATAATCCCCCTCCATGGGACTCACTGACAACATAGAGAGCTAAGAACCGTCCAGATGGAATATTCATACACAAGCAAATATTATCATAATTGAAGCAAAATACAAAAATATTGAGATAATGTCAGTAAAGTAGAAATTGAGCTGTGGGGGATATATTAATAAAAAAAACCCTGAAGGGCTAGATGGCATACAGAAACACAGCACAGAGGTCATGGTTGTGACTGTACTCTAACAGTTATTTCAGAGTAAACCAAAAAGTTTATGCACACAAGACAGAGACTACCAGATTACACAGAAAATATGGAGAAAAGTTGTCATTTACTTAAAGATGACCATTCACTGGGGCACCTGAGTGGTGCAGTCGGTTAGGCATCTGACTCTTGGTTTTGGCTCAGCTCATGAAGTTAGGATCCTGAGATCAAACCCCGAGGTGGGGCTCCATGCTCAGCGGGAAGTCTGCTTAAGAGTCTCTTTCCCTCTCCCTCTGTCCCTCCCCACTGTGCACGCTCTCTCTGTCTCTCTCTATAATAAATAAATAAATCTTTTTAAAAAAATGACCATGCATCATCTTATGGCTATCTTCGTCTTACTAAGTTGAGCTATATCTCAAGTTAGGGTCAAATCAACTTTTTCCACTGCCTTGCCCTCAAATATTTAAATAAACACTTCCTGCATTTTAAGAAATACTTGCCTTCATGTTTGAAAACTTGCCAACATTTCCCAAAGGAACCCCAATTCACATCTGAATGTTGCAAGAAACTCATAATTGCCTTAACTGATGCTCTCATTTTTTTTTTTTCCCTCAAAATGCTGGATATCCAAGGGCAATGCTGACCTCTCTGATTACAGTATTAGATGAACTAGTTTTATTTAAAAGGAACGGATATCTAATGTCTTTCTCACTAAACATCAAATCATTTCCTGTTATACATACAAAATATTCTATTTATGATTAGCTGCCACCATACAACATGGTAACGGGGATGATATAATTTATCATCTTGAGTCCACCATGCCACAGTTGTAGGTTTTTCAAACAGCAGTGTTTTTCTTGGCCTAAAACCAAAAGAAAAGCTACAGATTTAGGTCTCAAAAGTTAACAATTAGATTTAAAGCAGTTGGCACTGAAGCACAAACTCATTTGTGCATCTATTTCTCAAAAGGTAACTATATTTACTCAACCAGAATTGAGCATTTGCTGGTAAAAACTTGAGTACAATTCAATCTCTTCTCCTCCCCCACCCACTCCTTTTTCTCAAGTATTTTCATTTCTGAACAAAATGCATTTTATTAAATTCTGATCTTTTCTGAATTCTTACACAAAATAAGAAGGCTCATTTCAGGAAATTACCAAAGAATGTTTTTTAACCTTTTATTCTGTGACAGAATAATAGCATACTATAAGTGAGAACACCTAAGGAAAGAAATCATAGCAATTACCTGAATCATTCTTTTTTGGAAAATTAGCAAACCTATAAAATGGTAATCTTTGAACACTCATATGATTCAAGGAAAGCATTAAATAGTTTTTTCATAGCCCACCATTGTAAAAGTTCTAATACAATTTAATCCATTTTTCCATACTAAGAATCAGAAAGAAAGCTTTCATTAAAAGAGAGAGCTCAATTTTCACCAAGTTCTATATAGTATGTAACTAGGTTCTGTAAAAATTAGAAATTACTATGACCATTCAAAGATTAATGACTCAAATCTATAAAATGCAATGTTATCTCTAGATAAATCAGTTATTAGAAAATGAGGATCACTAGAGTCCAGGTACAAGAAGGGCTATGCCACCCATGAATACCTCTTTCTATGATTACTAATGATCTACTATATGGATCTGACATAGCATTTTATTTATTTTATACAGTTGCTTTCTAGCCAGGCTCTTCCATCTGTAAATGAAATGTTATAATTTCTGCAGTGGGATGTTCCAACTGTATTCTGAGAAATTCAGATATTTCTGAGCTTCTTTTAAGATTGTTGATCTACTCTGATAGTAATTTCTTGAAATGATACTGGAAAGTCAATTGAGCAAAGGGTTTTTTTATACCTAATGATGGCTTGTTCATCAGAGGGGAAATGAAATGGTGAGCACATCATCATTTTTGTCAATAGTATTAATTTCCTAACCTAAGCATCAGAAAATTAGTATCTACTGGGAGGACATGGTTTTTCCATTAAACTTTGTCTCTCATTCAATATCAAGTATGACTTCTTTGAGGTTTCTCTGACAGAGTGTGACACACAAGGAAAAGACTCAATCTCTCCTGATTTTTGTAAAAATTTGAAATTCTAACTGGGGGCATCAATCAGTTCATAAATATATTACATGACAGAAAACCTCATAAACAGTTGTAAAACATTTTCAGATTGTGTCATATCTGGCAAAGAAAGCAGTGACAACTATAAGGGGGGGGAATGCCTGAAATTTCTTTGGTAGAACATGGAAGAGAACCATGGAAGGACACTTGATCCTAAGGCTAACAAATCACTAACTCATCCTTCATGTTGAGATCTATGTAAATGGTGTCCCTGATGCTCATGTGAAATTCTCATTGAGGATTCCCTAAGTTCCTGAAGCAAGAGAGGATTTGTACAGAACACTGGAATTCCTATGAAAGGTTATAACAAGCAAAAGAGAAAGGTTCCAGTGATACTTTAAATAGCAGGTGCTTTCCACAACATTTTTATTGTAAGCCTCAAAAACCTTTCCTCATGGAGTTTATTTTGTATTTTCAACTGCCTGAGGGTAGCTCAACAGATGTAGGGTAAAGCAGAGCTCTTGGGCTGTATCCACAATACATTCAGATTTCCAGTACAGCAAAAGGAGACTGAGCCCAAGGTTGAGACAAAATACCTGAGTTTCATTTCTGTCATAAATTCCTCATTGCCCCAGGTCAATTCCTGTGACTGTATCTGTGCATCCATTTTCATCTTTACAACATACGGAACTACCTTATAGTATTATCATAAAATACTTATGAGTTAATAAGTGAAAATCACTATAAGCATTGTAGGATGTCATAAAATGAATGTTATTTTCCATTTAAAGGGTCCACTTGTCAGCCACTGGTTTGGATATTATGAATACACTGGTTTATGATTAAGGTCAGTATCATTGTCATATGACTTGTGGACAAGGTTATGGCATTAGATTTCAAGTAAAGGGAAGTTAGAAGTTATTTTTATTTCTACAGTATTCTATATATTCTTTGTGCACTTCATCTGTAGCTGCTAATTCAAGAAAACTTCTCCCTATTCTCTGAATGTAATATTTAATTAAGTTAGTATTCATAAGAATACACTCAAGATTTTATTCTGTTACAAACTAGGATTGTTGGCTTATTAATTTTCTTCCTCAATATAATCTGATTAAAATTGAACCATGGAAGCTCAATTTATCTAAAATCTAAAGCATGTAAAGTAAAAAACAAACCAACAAACAACTTGGATCACTAGTTCCTGAGACTGAAATCCTAATTCCCAGTTCACAACAGCCCTGCTGTGTGATCAAAGGAAATGCTTACTTCTTCACTTTTTATTTTTTCCATCTTTCGAATCAGCACTACCATGCTTATCATGCTACTTAAAAAAAATGCTCTGGCTTCCAACCATGAAAATGGGACATGTAAGAAATTAATCGTACCACTAAGAAACTATACAAGATGGATAAAATACACAAAAACTGTTTGAAGATGTACGAAAGCACAGGGAGAAGGGCAGGCTGAAGAAGAGAAGCACAACAAGGTAAGCAACCATTCACTTCTGTTGTTGCCTCAGAAAACTTGCCAATCACATTTTGGGGAAATGAAAGCCATGGTAGCCTAAAGACTTGAACAGTCAAACTGGGAAAGGGACACAGAATCTGGAGTTTGGGGTTCATAGGGTGACAAAAACTTAAGGGACAAAAGACCAGAGGGAAGAAACCAAAAAGAGTGAGCCTGGAATTTATAGGTCATTCCCTCTTTGGGCACTGTCCAATTCTTATACTTCCTGTGTGTAAGCTGAGACTCCTAAAAAGCAAGTGGAGAGCAGTATCTGATGAGCTAGAGAGTTGAGAAAATAGTTTGGCAGCCTTGCTACAAAGAAATTAGAATTCAAGACTGGCCACAGACAGAAAGAGAGAAAGAACTAAAGAAAGGGTGGGAGGGAGGGAAGAGTAGTTTCAGGTGAGACACTAACAGAGCTACATTGTATGAGTGGGAATCACACCCTAGGATAAAAGCAACCTAAAATACAGCAGCCTGTTAAAACTGGAAACAAAGGATCCACTGGAATAAGGTCATTTACGTGTACTCTATTCACCTGCCAGAGTAGAATTAAACCCTCTCCAGAAAGAGCATCAACCAAGACACAGAATATCCCATTTTTTAGTGAAAAATTAATAGGCATTCCAAGAAATAGAATCAAGTGACCAAAAAATCAAGTGTAAAAATAAATAACAGAAAAATACCTAAGAGTGACCCAAATACTAGGACTATCCAGAAAGAACTGTAAATTAGCTATACTTAATATGTTCAGAAAATACAGAAAATGCAGATTTTCAGCAGGAAACTGAAAACATATTCTGGAAATTTTACAACTGAAAATGCATTAACAGAACTTAAGAATTCAAGAGATACGTTTAATAGAATAACAATACAAAAGGATATTCATAGAACTCTATATTAGGGAAATTAAAATGAAGAATAAAGTGTGTATCACTATGGTGATATTCAAATTGAAACCATTAATTTAAAAAACACCAATAATATGTTAATAAAAATCAGTGTTGGCACTGCTGGTTGGCATGTAAATTAGTATTTCAACCAATACTCTGGAGAACTTTGGTAGTAACTGTTATGCTAAATACACACAATTTTACCCCATATATAGAAACTATATTTTCCAACATGTAAGTGCATTAAGTGTTGATAGCAGTATTATTCATAATAAAATAACAATAATATAACTGTATATCAATATTGAAATTGATAAATTATGGTATATTTATTAATGGAATATAACACAGCAATAAAAAGTTCTGAAAAAAATAAATGCTGGTATACATAACACAGATAAATCTGATAGAAATAATTGAGATAAGGAAGCAAGATGAAAAAAGTATTACATACTGTATAATTTTTTATGTCAAGTTCAGAAACAGACATAATTTATGTTAAAAATGTCACAGAAGTTACAATTATGGGGTGGGAATTAAATGTGAGAAGACACAAGGGAAGTTTCTGATGTGCTAATATTGTCCTTTATCTGGGTGATACTTACAGATGTTTATACATTTGAAAAAAATTCACACACAGGATTTATACATTTAATTTTATATTATATTTCACTTTTAAAATCTACAAAAATTATGGGGCACCTGAGTAGCTCAGTCGGTTAAGGATCCGACTTGTGATTTCAGCTCAGGTCATGATCTCAAGGTCATGGGATTGAGCCCTGCCTCCAGCTCTGCACTGGTCCTGGAGCCTACCTAAGATTCTTTCTCTCCCTCTTCCTCTGTCCCTTCCCGCTTTTGTGTGTTCTCTCTCAAAAAAAAAAAAAAACTACAAAAATTATGATAATTAAATTTAGTCATATGGAAGTATTTGAAAAAGTACAAAATAATAAGCATGATATTATTTTTGTCAACTTGCTATTTCTGATGCTCAATTTCACATTCAAAGTTTCCAAAATAAATGAATAAATATTCTTGATACAGAAAAGCAGGATTTCTCTGAGGAAGGACTGATCTCTGAACTTTCAAGTGTCTGGTGCCCTCAAGTAGTATACTGTCAGTATTGGATTTACTAAAACTAATTTTAAATTTTAAAATGTCATTTCAATTTACCTTCTCTCAAGTCAAAATTATGTGCAGAAAAAGACATTTTGTTTGCCTAAGGAGCAGGTCACTGAAACCTTGCAAAGTCCCTTTGAAAGGTGAAAAATCTTTTTATATCTAGGGAATCCAATATTTATTTGAGCGAGCAGAGTAGTCTGGGGCATAACAATGAAATGTTTTGTTCAAATTGTGTTAAATAAAGTAGAGAAATGACATACACACATGGGAATCTGGTTGCACTTTTAAGGATGCAGCTTTCACCTTATTTCTTCATTTATTATAGATCTTTTTTCTCTTCCATCAAGTCAATAACTAATCAATGCCCTAATGAATAACACAGCCTCTTTGTGCAATATTAAGCTACATGAATCCATACTCCTTAACAAACTCTGTTGCTATTTTTCTCTCAATCTTTGATGTAGAAAACCATTTTTAATGTATCAAGATTAAAACTGCAAGTAAAATGAATTATTTCACTCTGAATAATTTTATGACTGAAAGGCATTGCAAAAATTATCTTGTTCCATCGCCTTGTTTTGTACATTAGAAAAGTTATATGAGATAGGTGAGCTGCACTCAAGTTCACACAGCTTTTTCATGCTAAAATTGGAACCCAATTTTCTGACCACTCTCCATTGTTTTCTTTTCCCAGTGGGCTAATGCGGAACTGGCATAAGAACAACCTCAAAATAGAACTCAAATCCATTCCATCTCAACTCATTCTGCCAGAGCTATTCTATCACATTGATGCCCCACATTAAATTTTGCATTAAGAACTACAACACCACAAATCGTTCCTTTGCTAAAAGTCCAAATGCCACTGATTTAAGTCCGAGCTGAAGGATAATAGCAAAGAGAGTTTGTATATAGCTCTGGACAGTGAGAAGTAGCTTGATGGAGTGGTGACATTTACAATGGGAAAATCTATGAAGTCCCCAATTAGATTTTTTACATGCAGAGTCAAATCATAGGACAGTTTTGTATAAGGTGCAAGATCTTAGCTTTGACAAGTGATAGTGAAAGGGAACATTTCCTGGATTGTCTCCAGCAGTTCGGCTGAGCTCTGAGTTAGTGGCTGCAGGGAGTTTGGTACCCATATGGCAGGCCAAAGAGTCCGAAAAGTAAACTGGCTGGCTGAATGCTATTTCAGCAGAAATGAAAAGCACTGACATAGCTGATGCCTGGGTTGTTCTGCTATTTATCCTGCTCATCTTTTCTACCTGCATCACCATAGATGTTACGTAAAAAGTCAATATAGAATGACTGGTAGTGAATACTGCCTACTTCGGAGGGCACAGCTGGGGTTCATAGCCTTAAAACTCACAATTCCCTATATTCGTTCTCTCTCTTTTTCTCTCAATCCCCACCCTGCTCAGGCTGTAAGCTTATTAGCTCACTGATTTGAAAATCTGTGTTAATGAGACACATCATCAATTTAGTTTATTATTGCCTTGCCACACACCCCCGCCCCAACTCACCACTCTGCTCCTTAGCCACAGATTTGATTTTACCTGTGGAATTTCTCTTGTCCATGTGTGACCCTAATTATAGGGTTGAACAGGTCTTTGGGTATGAACGAATCAATACTAAACCATTTTATTTCATTCCTTTCTTCCTGCTTTCTTCCTTTATCCTTTCATGCATTAAAAAAAAACTCTTCAACAGCTATGCTATTGTATGTGTGACTGTGCTAAATTCTGGAGATACAAAGAAGGAAGATTTAAGCCCTGCTGTCCTGAAACTCTGAGTCCGCTTGAGAACACCTCAGGAAGACAGAGCAATGAGCACAAAGGCAGTAGACAAAGGTGAGCTTTCTATGCTCAAAGAAACGGCAAATAGTAAAGCATGGATGCAGGACAGAATCCGAGGGAGAAGATGAAAGAGAAGGCCCTGACCTCAGAGGCTGTTCCTAAAGGAGAATTATGAGCCCAACATGATGGCATGATTTGCCAAAGGCTACCCAAGCCGTTTCTCAAACACACCTTCTGACTCCAAAGTCCACCCTCTTTAGAAATAGCACACTAGCTCTGTGCACTTCCTTTCAGCATTGCCCTGACTTGGCTTCCACTCTCGTTTTTCCCCATTTTCTTGAGAGCCATGCAGTTTTGTTGAGATCTCCATTATGACAACTTCATACTCCCAGGTTTGTCTCTCCCTGTTATTACCTCATGATTCTAAATTTTCTGAATTGAAAACCTAAAATGAAAAACCCATCATTCGGTCCTTTATATTTTACATTCAACCCTGGTTTTCATTTTCTTAGTCAACCCCTCTTCAAATTAAAGCTCACTGGTACATCTTACCCATTCAGTTGATAAATCCAGAGGCCCTTCAATTGAAGAGGGGAGGGACAGCTTCCCTTTCTCATCTCCCACCCTCATATTCTTTACTGGATTATCCCTGTAGAGTCCCCTGAATTGATAATCATTAGCTACAATATGAGGCTTATATACTTGTAATCATTTTACAGATTAAGGGACTAAAGCCTAACTTGCCCAAGATTACAAAAGAGAAAGGGGTAGGGAAGAAACTTGAACTTGAGACCTCAGGTTTTATGTTCTTGTCACTAACCCACAAAATTTAAGGTTTATCTATATCTTTTCAGTCCTTGTTCCCAATCAGCTCTCATGCTGAAAAAGATCCTAATAAACACATCTGGAGGGCTCAGGGAACTCTCTCTATTGGAGGGCACCCTACTCCTCACATAATCCTCTTGAGTGAAGTCCCTTCCAAGATGGGATCCTTTCATAGGGTTGAAGCCTGAACCATGGGAAAGAAACAAGATGTTAGTTCATTTCTTGGTAGAAAAACAGATCCGTTCCACTTTGGCCCATTTCTCCCATTCTGCAATGAGAGCTATTTCAGAAATGAGCCGTATTCAAATTTCTGCATTCATATATTGAAGTCCAAATTTAATGGGCTAGGAATGAACCAGTTCCACTCCATCCTTCCTGGAAACACACTGCATACTGACTGCATTCTCCAAAGAATTTTTCATTGCTGGAACCTATCCAAGAGCAGAATAAAATAAGGGTTCCAAAACTTGCTTAAAAATTCCCTGGCCTCTCCTTCATTGATGGTCTAGCCTCTGTAAATATTTTTAAGTAAAAAAGTTCAATTTAATATTCTGTTCCTTTTTTGACATCACAAATTATTACTATTTTTAATCACTGTTAATCTACACACTGATTGATCCACCCCTTACATAATTGATAGATAATTATTTTTCCAGATTGCTAGTTAAAATGAAAAGTACACCCTAATGAAAAAAATAAAGTATAACTATTGTATTTATTTTCTCTACATATTCTATTTTTGTTTAAACTATATTGCAATGATTTCTATATGAAATTTTTAATTTTTAATACAGTAAAAATCTAAATCTACACACATTTCCTACTCTCACAAAGATAAATTCAGAAGCTGAATAATGATTCTGAGAATAAACCAGTTAAATTTATATATCTATATCTATATCTATATATATACATCCTGTGATTTTTCACATAGAGCCACCTTGAGACATTACTCAGGGTAAGTTCCCAATGATAAGGAGGTTTGTATCTCTCTTGAGACAAAACCACGAGGTAATATGACAACATAATTTTACCCAATTATGGCTAGTTAATATAACCCATTCAATTGAAAAAGTCACAAAAAACTCTGTTCAGGGCTTCTAATTGATGTTTTTTTATGTATTTTATAACTTAGTGCTAGACAGGTGAGTTTTGCAAGCAAGACATGGGGCAAGTGAATGTGTCCTTAGGGAAAGCCTACAAATGGACAACTTTCCTGTTACTCTTTTTTCAGCCTTCTTGATGATAGAGTATAGGACAATCCATCAAGTTGCAAAACTTTGATCTGATTTAGTCATAGTCAGCTGGGGGGACATTCAACTGAAAAAGGGCCAATTTAGAGGCTCTGTAAAGACCAAACAAGCTCACATCCCCCAGGGGTGAGCACATGAAGAAAAGCAATGAAGTGACAAACAATAAAAGAGGAACAAAGAAATGGCTCAGCCTCCACAGCACTGAGGATGGAAAGGTATTGCTTCAGCACCCATGGAACAAACACACAGAAATTACTGTAATGATCTGATTCTGCCTATGAGTGCTATTGGGCCCTTTTCTCTGATGCCTTCTCCACTCTTCTAATCCTCATATCTCTAACATCCATTTCATAAAATTGGCACTGTTTCCTATTAAGCTGGCAAGGAAAGTTATACTTTGAGGCCCTTCCTCACCTCTAAATATATAATAATAATTGATTAATGGCAAATTAAAAAGAAAAGATATGGCCATGCTATAAAATTAAATAAAATAAATGTCTCTAAAAATCAGAAGACAAAGCACAGAACAGAGCTAAAGCCATGAGCACTCCAGGCTCCAGGCCCAGAAGCAGGCAGAAGCAGCTGAGAATTTGACTCATGTAGGGTTATAAGGAATAAACATTCCCCATAAGAGGTGAGGAAATAGAGTCAGGGTCAGGATCACTGTGTTAAAAGCAGGGTCTGATAAAGGACTGTTGCTTGTAAAAGTAAGAAAGTTGAAAAACATTTCTGCCAACCCCTGCCTGGCAACATGGCTCACATACATCTGCTTTCTTCAGAAGTAACAGGATAGAGACACCCCTGCCAGCTCAGTCATTGAATCAGAAGCAACACCTGCAGTCACCGTGGAATAGGAACTGAGCCACACACAAGATGCTCAGTTCTCAACTGGGAGCCCTGGGAAGCTGTACGAAAGCAACTGCAAAACCACAAGAGAGCAAGAATCTGATGGAGAAAGGCTGTCCCTAAACAGTGGCACAACAAAGCTCTGATCATATAAAATACTATGGTTCTATGGAACCATCGAAGTTATCAATAAAACCAACACTAGTAGACGAATTCCCTCCCAGTAAAATGAAAATGACACAACAGTCAGACAAAATCTTCAACATGATTATATTCAGGGTCCTCTCCTGATTAGTGAATAATATTCATAAAAAATAACTTATGAAGTTAAAATGTATGGAAATTAAGGCTGAAGATACATGTATATTATACAGCTCAATACTGCCTATGATATATGTATAAGACAGAGAAACTGAAGTAAATTTACAAAAATATGAAAATATTAAAGTTTTTAGCATAAGGCTTTCTACATGCTATTTTGCATAATAATGCCTCATATCACTAAAAATCTTTGAGATTTTTATAGCAATTTCACATCATTTTTAAATTTATGGGTACTAAGTATTTGGTAGGTCAGATATTAAATACATTTCATTAAGGACATACTGAGACAGAGAATTTTAGTCAACAGTCACATAGCTACTGACAGATATTACTCAAAAATTAGCTCTCCTGATACAAAAGCCCATTAATGTAGCTCTAAAGGCAATTCACTTAATTTCTTTGCAATCTCAATTTCCTCACTTGTAATTTATAAGGATGTTGGAAAAATGAACTATACCATATATAAAGCACCAAATGGGTCTTTAGTAAATGTTACCATACTTTCTTTTGTTCCTTCTAGCAACTCTTTGCTTTCTTTAGTGTTGGCTAAACTTTGTTTCTGAATAGATTAAAAAGTTTGTGCAGCTGGAACCAAGTTTAAAAGTTTAATTATATATTTCTTTATGCATCATACTTGTCATTACCAAGTACAGATTTCCACTACTTCCAATAACTGTAGGTAAGGAAGGTATTGGTATTCACTTTAGTGTCTTTTTTAAGTTAAGAAATTGAAGGCTCAGGGTTACGTGACTCACCAAGCTGCTGTAACTAACAGAAAACTGAACTACAATTTTAAATTTGGTTGTCTAATTCTAAATCCAGAATTTTCCTATAAATGTGGGGCTTTTAATTATCTACCTACATAACTATTTTTATTTATTAATTATTGTTCTTGAGCAAAATTATTGCTGGAAGCTCAGTAAAATAAATGACTGTGAATCTGCTATTTTTTTGTGAGGTTATGGTAGTGCATTGTAAAGGCAAGATCTGGGCCCCAAGGTTTCTGACTGAGTAGGTCTGAGGTGGGCCCCGAGGATTTGTATTCTTACAAGCTCCCAGATGAGGCTGATGCTGCTAGTCTGGGGATCAGACTTAGAGAATCACTGTTCTAATTTCTTGCTACTCATTGTGTGGTCTGCTGAACAGCAACATTAGCCTCCCTTGGCAACTTGTTAGAACTGCAAAATCCCAGACCCCACCCCACAGCCACTGAATCACAATTTGTATTTTATTAAGATTTGTATGCACATAAATGAGAAGTTCTGTTTTGATACACATTAGCATAACCTGGGAAGATATAAAAACATACATGCTTGGGTCTCTCCTCCAAAAATTTTAATTTAATTGATCTAGGGTATAGGTAGCTGTGAGGGTTTTTAAAAATGTTTCCCAGGTTACTCAAAAGTACAGACAGGGTCGTGAGCCACTGGCCTAGAATGCATCATTTCCCATACCTGCCTTAGGTCAAGAAACATCTGACAACTTGATAAAAGAGCAAATTCTCAGGCACCTCCTCTAAAAATGTTCAATAGATCAAGGAAGGGCCAAGCATACATAATTTTAACAAGAATTTTAAGCAATTCTTATTGTAAGTTTGAGAAACTCTACTTCAAAATTCCACATATACCCCTAAAATAAATGAACTAAATTTTGGTCACATTTTTACTTATAGTACCATTTTAAAAATGAGGCCCTCAGCCAAAATTTCAAATTTAATAGAATAATTTTGAGGCTTATGTTTTATTTTTTAAAAATATTGAGTTCCTCAGCGATAGGCATTTTTTTTTAAAGATTTTATTTATTTATTTGACAGAGAGAGACACAGTGAGAGAGGGAACACAAGCAGGGGGAGTGGGAGAGGGAGAAGCAGGCCTCCCGCCGAGCAGGGAGCCCGATGCGGGGCTTGATCCCAGGACCCTGGGATCATGACCTGAGCTGAAGGCAGACGCTTAACGACTGAGCCACCCAGGTGCCCCGGCATTATTTTAATAGAACATTTAAGTTTGAAAGTTCAGAAATAGGGATTCTAGCCCTGTGTCTTTAATTCCATGCATTAATGTTAATTATTTAATTAATATCCTTAGATGTTATTTTCTGTACTCCTATATAGAAAAGTGCATACTGGACTGTGGCTCTAAAAAGGGTTGTCATTTAGATAAAGTTGATGAGATGGGTAGTGGCCCACAGAAGGTTAACTGCCAACCTAGGAACACTTCATTTTAACATTTGGTTAAATGACCCACCTCTTACGATTATTGATATAGTCAACAGTCAACTCCCCAAAAGAACCCCACTAAAATATCTTATTCAGAGCTGAGCAGTAGAGAATCACCCTCTTAACCAATTCTGAATAGTGTGTCAAATGGGAAAATTGGGATCCAGCCTTTGTTGGTGATTTTTGAGGTAAGTTTTGCAAAAAGAAGAACTGGTTGAGATGAGGCAGGGAAAGTGTGTGATCCAATAATTTTGGATTAATGGACAAATATAATGGACAAAATAAAGTGAAACAAGGGTCTTGAAAATGAGCCTTAATGAGGAAACTGTTGCGTTAAATGTTTAGGTGGTTTACAGGAACAATACGCTCTATTCTATAAAGGTTTAGCCCAGAAACAGAAAGTCTGTTGGTTTCAATTTTGGGCACTTAATTAAAATACCTTTATAGAGTTTGTTTGTTTTGTTGTAATAATCGTTCATGTATTTCCAACCAGTTAAGTCCTGGAGTCCAAAAGCCAGAGAACCAGGAGCTCTGAAGTCCAAAGGCAGAAGAAAATGAAAGCCCCAGCTCAAAAAGAGAGAGAAAATTCACCCTTCCTTTGCCTTTTGGTTCCATTTTTGCACCCAGTAGATTGGATGATGCTCATCCACATTGGTGAGGGCAGGTTGCTTTATTCAGCTAACTAAACCACATGCTAAACCCTTCCAGAAACATCTTCACAGACATACGTAGAAATGTCTTACCAGTTGTCTGAGCATCGGGTAGGCCAGTCAAGTTGACACATGGAATTAACCACTGTACCCCTTATTCATATCCTTTGCCTAT
Organism: Halichoerus grypus; assembly: GCF_964656455.1. Lineage (NCBI taxonomy): Eukaryota > Metazoa > Chordata > Mammalia > Carnivora > Phocidae > Halichoerus > Halichoerus grypus. The sequence continues at coordinate 96,800,880 of NC_135715.1, forward strand.
TCTATTTTCTATTGGGTTTGTGGTAGCTTTCTTGTTGAGTCTTAACTGTTCTCTATGTATTTATCAGTTTGCTTTTGGTATTTTGTCTTCTGGTATTCCTTTTCCATACATACATTTTTTTGAAGATCTTATTTTTAAGTAATCTCCATACCCAGTGTGGGGCTTGCACTCATGACCCTGAGATCAAGAGTTGCACATTTCACTGACTGAGCCAGTCAGGTGCCCCGCCATATGTACATTTTAAATTTTACATAATAAAGATTATCTTATAAATTCTGGATTCTTTTTTATTTAGGAAAACCTTTTCCTCTCCAAGATTATAAAAGAAATTCCTCTCTATTGTCCTCTAGCTTTATTTTTTGCAGGAATAGCGTAGTGTAAAAAGTGTTGTACATATCTAGCATTTTATTTTTACTTGGTTTATCAGTTATTTATTAACCGTATATTGACTAATTCATAGCTTTCTCATTGTTTTTAAATGATGGCTTTATCATACGCTTAATATATTTATGAAATCTTCAATCCATTTACCTACCTGCTGATTTCTGTGACAACATCAAAAGTTTTTATTATTGTGTTTTTGTAATATGTTTCAATATCTGTAGAAATATTACTACTAATTAAAATTATGTTTTTATCATGATTTATCATCATCATAATTATTTTTGTCACTATTTATACCAACTGTTCCTGTTTTCACATATGAGGTTTAGCATCAAGCTAAGGGTCAAAGAAACAAAATAATTAGCCAATATTTTCTCAATCCCATTAACCTTATAGATGCATTTTGAAGGAATAGAAATGTTTACAACATTTATCCTTATTGACTAAGAACAAGGTATTTAGGTGTCTCATTTTATCTCCCTTTGTAAATACAGTAAATTAAAAGTGGTCACAAATTCTTTGTTGCTCTTCCCATTAAGAAGAGATGGAATCTATTTTCCCAGGTTGGCCTTGAATCCTGGCTGGCCTTGTAACTTGAGTTTGTCAGGGAAGAAAAAACTTTTTCCTCCAACTCTCTTAGACTTGGTACCTGAAACCTGCAAATTAAACTGACAAAAACCAGATTAACAGGGGAAACATGTTTATTCATAAGCACAGAGGAGCCAACAAAAGAAGTAGCTAGCTTGTTAAATGGTTAAAGGTAAAGGTTTACATACCTAAATTAGTAGGGAAAAGGAAAGAAATGGCTTCTGTGGGAAGTACAAATAGGTCCCTTAAGGAAAGACAAATGGTTTTTAGAACAAATGGGAGGTAAGAAAGGTTGTGATAGGGGCGCCTGGGTGGCTCAGTCATTAAGCGCCTGCCTTTGTCATGATCCCAGGATCCTGGGATGGAGAACCACATCGGACTCCCTGCTCGGCAGGAAGGCTGCTTCTCCCTCTCCCACTCCCCCTGCTTGTGTTCCTGCTCTCGCTATCTCTCTTTCTGTCAAATAAATAAATAAAATCTTTAAAAAAAAAAAGAAAGCTCGCAATAATGTTTGTCTATATAGGTATGAGCGGTCTTCTTCAGGGCTGTAATACTCCCAGAGAGGGGATTTCTAGTAGGTTTACTTTTGCCTTTCTCCTGGGAGTAGATGGTGCCCTAAAAAGGGAATTTATGGTAGCCCTCACTTCTCGGAAGTTTCTGCTTTTAGTCAGATCAGAGAAGCTCTGAGAAGGTTTCTTTCTGCATCTGTTAAATCTCAAATGTCTTCAGCTTAAAATAATCTTTATACCAACTCTCAATTTCTGAGTGGATCCCTACAAACTCTAAGTTTAAGCCTAAAATAATCTTGTGGCTTATCCTCTCACATGGAAGGCTGTTGCCAAGCTGTCCTCCTACAGGAAGAGAACACATGGAGACACAGGTAAGGCCAACACCACCACATGGAGCAGAGAGGATTCATTCCCGCTGAGCACAGTCCAAACTTTAAACCAACAGAAACATGAGTGAATATATTACTGTGTTTTAAGCCATTAAATTTTGAGGTGATTAATTACACAGTACTGAACAACTGATGGGTATTTAAAGTTTTTTCCTTTAGGTCTGGATCTTTCTTAAGTTTATTTTTTATAATTTCCATCTGTTTACTATTATAAATGGAATCTCTAATTTCCAAGAGGTTAAAAATATGAACACTGGGTATATTAATTTTGTACCTACACTGATGTATTTATTTAGAGTTTCTAATAGAGTTTAAGTTTAAATACTTTGAATAACCAGCTATATGATCTCATCATCTTTAAATAAGGGTAATTTCACATCTTCCTTAACATAGATATTTTATGCATATTTTATGCACATTTTTTGTGCATTTATGTTGACTAGTACTTCTGGAATAATGTTAACTAATAATGGTGGTAGTGATACACTTTACGCTTTCTGAATGTCATGTTTTCTTTCAGTGTTCCATTTTAAACACTACACTGAAAGTATACATCGATTACTATTTTCTTGAAAGCTAAGTGATTTTAATGAAAAATACATTTTAAATTTCATCATATGTCTTCTGGCCATCAATCTAGCTTTTGTATATGTTTTTATTCTATGCTATGTTGCATATGTTTATATCAGTATACATTTCATACTATGTTATATACATATATTTCTTAACATTATTTTTTATTCTGGAAACAAACTCTAGTTTTCTATGGTATTTCCTAATTTAGCTTTTTGCTGGAGTCTATTTTATTATAGACTTATAAATCAATATTTTTAAATGAGTTTCCTTTCTTTGCACTGATTGCTCTGGTTTTGATATCAAGGCTATGTTTGACTTTTAAAAATAGTTTTGAACTTTTCCTTTGCTCTCAGTGCTCTGGACAAGTTTAAATAGCATCAGCATGATCAATTTCTTAAGAGTATCGATAAAATTCACCTGTAATAACCTCTGGTTCTTGGCCTTTTGCAGGATATTAGAGATGCAGTGGTCAGGAGGAGGCTATTTTCTTTTGGAGCATGTTTAGTTTCCCTCATGAAATTGGTCTGTTTATGTTTCCTGTTACTTCAACTGTCGATTTTAGCAATTCTCATTTTCCCAGAATCTCATTTATTATATTCAGCTTTCAAATTGATTTGAAGAAGTGATAAATTGTTTAATTCATTCACTCTGTATCTTTGGTTCTTTTCCATTTTCTCTCTAATCTTTTGTGTCTATGCTTTCTTGCTTACCTTTTCCTGACTCGGTTAGATTTTACTGTTTTTGAAATAAATCATGTTTGGATTTATGTATTATCACTACATTTGTTTGAAATGTGTTCTTTTTTTTTCTTTATTAATTCCATCCTTCCACGTTCCTTCCACCTCTGCTGTTATTAACTTTTCAAAATCCTTGACTTCAGTGGTTTGCCTTTTCCTTCTTAGTCTCTCTCTCTCTCTCTCCTTGTCTATTTCTCTCTCTGTCTCTCCCATCCCCTCATTTTCTTCTGGTCTGATTGTTCTTAAATTTTTGTTGACTTTCTGGTATAATAGTTTCATGCCTGCCCCCCACCCTTGAAAAAATCACAAACTTATGGAATAACATCCTTAAAAAAAGACAGAGAGACAAACAAACAAAAAAACAGATTCCTAAATACAAAGAACAGAGATGGTTACCAGAGGGAAGGTGGGTGGGGGATGGGTGAAATAGATGAAGGGGATTAAGAGTGCACTTATCTTGATGAGCATGGAGAATTGTATGGAACTGATAAATCATTATATTGTACACCTGAAACTAATAGAACACCGTATGATAATAACACTTCAATAAATAAAGACATCTTTCACACACTAAGCTGCCACAATTTCCACACCTGTATTATTTTATACTTAAAAAAATACACATATTGTATATATTAGTATATAATAAATTTTGTTTGCCAGTATCAAGGCAACCACACACAGCATTTCGGATAACGTGTTAGAAGAATGATTCATATTTAATTTATTAAAGCAAAACCAGCCTATTCAAAACATTAAGAAAGGTCTAATGCTAGCCTTTTTTTTTTTTTTTTTTTTTGCGCAGAACACGCTCTTGCCTTGGTACAAAAATCTGAAATTTAACACAAAAGATAACAATCCTAACTAATGGAATACTAGACAGAGAAAATAAGAAATAATTATCCTTTCCATTGTACATATTTTCCTGTTGTCGAACTAATTTGTTTCGGCTTTATCTCACTTTTGCCTAGAGAGTTGTTCACAGTGAACCCAGGCAATACACATGGGTATTTCTTTCTCAAGGATCCCCAGAACTAAAATTACCATTTCTTTCAGAATGATGACAACAATAGTGAAACTAAAGATAAAAACTGAAGTCTCTTCGCTCGAATTTGAAGAAGCAGTTCTCATCCTGAAGCTAAACTGAGAGGGAGAAGCAGCAGCTGGTCAGTTTGTTATCTCTGCTTGTTATTTGTGTGGGAGCATAACAGAAAATTTCTCCTTGGTTTGGTCTAACATTGGGAATCACGTCATCAATGGAAAGAATTTTATGTCCATACAGACGAAAAATCATCTTTAGATGAAGATTATGGTCACTGGAGAGGCCAGTTATGTCTTTTATTTGTTCAATTTTCTGGGGCATTTTTAGGCTTCATGCGATTTTCTATATTAAATTTTTTCCTTAGTTTGCAGTGTTTTTAAACCTTCCTCTGTTCACACATTTTATCATCATACTGTAGGAGATGTAGTTGGGCATGCATTTCTCTCCAGTGAGTCTCGGGCAAACTTTCAACTTCCATTCCCAATGGTTCCTACTCTGTGTACTTCTCCCCCAAAGAAAATGCGCAAGAAAGAATAAGCAGATTCATAAGTTATACTCACACTTATTTTAACACGTCACTTAGATGTTATGAAGCATCTCACAGCTGTGGCCTGCACTCCCCGCCCACATATAGGTTCTTTCATCTTGTAGAATTTACCCAGTTCAATAGCTTGATATGTCTTGATGTCATTACAAGAGTAATAATATAATTTAACATTCAAAATGGATACTTTTGTGAATGAAAAAAAGTTCTATTGGCAAATATGCTGAGATTAGCACTGAAGTCACCAAAGTGGTGACTTCCTGGCCATGCTGTTCCTTCCTTTTATAATCTTCTGGGACATTTTAGGTTCCCAGCATTTCCAAGTTTGGTCTCTCTGCCTCCCATGCACACTGCAAGACCCTTCATAAAATCAGATAAAACGCGTAAGAAAACTTTTTATATACAAAACTAAAGGTGATTCTTAGTGAAACATGTCGTCTTGTAAGTTAAAAAGTTAACATTTGTTAAAAAATTGGCAACGTTACGTGAGGTGAACATATGGACATAAGTACTTGGATGATTCAAAATGCTCTATTGAAATTACTTTGGCTAATAGGAAAAGAAATGAGTTTACATAGCTGGCTGACAGATTTAAGATAAATAAGATGTCTCAATTCTATTCAAATGGGATTCAAACTTGGTTAAATTGAAAAAGGATACTCCAAATGTGCATTTTTACAACTGCCTTCTCATGCCAAATATATTGTAAAAAGAAATGCCACATGCAACTGAAATAAACAGCACGTTTGGGTTCAGCTGCCTATATTTCATGATTATGGAGGTCTAAGAAATTGTGAAAGGTTGCTTGTTTGTTTGTCTTGAGGAATGAGAAGCAAGAAAAGACAGGAGAATGAGCTTTAGATTGTAAATAAAAGTAAGTATGCTGAGTTTGTCAGATAAGAATGGTTACTGCATTCAGGGGCATGCGAGGGGCTCATTTCTTTGTGTCCATACAGATGCCTTCTGTATGGACATCTGTATCTGCCTTTGGCTCAGGTCATGATCTCAGGGTCCTGGGATGGAGCCCTGCATTGGGCTCTCTGCTCAGTGGGGAGTCTGCTCTGCTTCTCCCTCTGCCCATCTCCCCACCCCCACTCCCCCACCTATCCGCACCCCCCGCACCCCCCCCCCCCCGCCGCTCGTGCTTTCTCTCTCTCAAAACAAAAAGAATACTTACTGCATTTTGATACTTTAAATAGCATAGCATCACCTGTGTATAGGGCCTCATGTTCTACCTGGTGGCCACTGCAGCATAGGAAAGGAATGCTAGGACTGGGAGAAGACAGAGCCATTCCTCTAGTACACTGGCTGGTGTAAATTGCCTGGAGCTTCTATATATGTGTCAGCCTGTCACCTTGATTGTTCTTTACTGCTCCCTGCTGTCATCAAGAATGTTGATACCATCCAAAGAGGCTAGGAGGGATCATCAGTGGATTCAGCTTTGCTAACAGGTTTCCAGTAAATTGTTTTTTACTTAAACTAGCCTACAGTCAAATTATGCTTTTTTACAACCAAGATTATTGAGTTGTTTTTAATGTTTGTTTGTTTTTTTTAACTGTTTGGTATAATGAATTTGGGATTTCCTGACATGAGACTGTTAAGTGTTGACCCCCTTTGATAGACTCCTTTTATAATGCCATCCCATAATGCTTTTGGGAAAGCATACTCCAAACTGGAGATGTGAGTGAGTAGTAATGTGTACTCCCATGGCTCACTGATTACACTGGATATCTAAAAAGGAGTAGATACGTGTATTCATGAACTTGTGCTGGACTGGAAGGGCCAGAGAGAGAGAGAGAGAGGGCATACCCTTCTTTATGAGTGGCTCTCAGGTCCAAGAGACTTTTACTTATAAACAAATGAGAAGAAGGCTAGACACTGTTCCTTCTTGGCATGCAATTAAAATAGAGTTGGTTCCCAAGCTTTTTAAATTCCTGACTTGGTTCAAGATTCATTTATTCATTCAACAAACATTTATTTAGTACTTACCATACAAAAACAGTAACAAAACAGTGTGTCTATTCACTAAATTTACAATCTATTGATGAAAGTATACAATAAGTACCTAAAAAACTGAAGGAGGCAACATTTGAGCAGAGATCTGACTGAAGAGAAGAAGCCAAGCACAGAAGTAGTATGTAAGCAGGCAGAGGAAGCACTGCATATAAAGGCCCCAGTAAGAGACTATATTTAGCATTTCAAGAAATAGCAAGTGCTGGGGCGCCTGGGTGGCTCAGATGGTTAAGCATCTGCCTTCGGCTCAGGTCACGATCCCAGGGTCCTGGGATTGAGCCCCACATCTGGCTCTCTGCTCAGTGGGGAGCCTGCTTCTCCTTCTCCCTCTGCCTCTCCCCCTGCTCATGCTCTCTCTCTCTCTCTGTATCTCAGTGTCTCAAATGAATAAATAAAAATCTTAAAAAAAAAAAAAAAAGAAATAGCAAGTGCTTAGGACGCTTAAACAGAGTGGACAGAAATGTCAGAGAATTGGCCCCACATGTGAAACAAATCATGCTAAGAAAAAGCTTGGTGATGCAACAGATAAATGAGATCAGAAAACAACTTTCCAACTGAATAACAGAGGTACACATTGTTTTCCAACCCAATTTCCATAGGCCACGCTAAAGACTTTGACTCAAATAAACTATTAGAATGTGCCATGGGATTAACTGTGTCACCCCAAAATTAGTATATTGAAGCTAGAAGTTAGAACACCCAATATGGAGACAGGGCTTTTAGGTTGTAATTAGGTTAAGTGGATTCATAAGGGTGGACTCCTAATCTGATAGGATTGGTGACCTTTTAAGAAGGTCTCCCTCTCTCTCTCCCCGTCTCTCTCTGCCTCTCTCTGTCTGCCTCTGTCTCTGACATGTGAGGAAGGACACAGTGAGAAGGCCCCATCAGTGAGTCAGGAAAAAAGCTCTCACCAGAAACCAGATTGACTGGCATCTTGATCTTGGACTTCCAGCCTCCAGAACTGTGAGAAATAAACATTTGCTGTTTAAGCCACCAGGCTATGGCATTCTGTTATGGCAGCGTTAGCCGACTAATACACAATGCATCCTGAGAAATTTAAATATGACCCCCCTCTTTCCAAATGCTGTGAGTTTCTAGACAAGAAATAGCCAAGTCTTCTAAAATTATGTCAAAATATTGAAGCAAGATGACCTTACCACACCTCACCTGACCTCCATATTTCCAATACTACTTTGTTTTCATTATAATCGGGATGGCTTTTTACTCAGAGTTCTTTCCCTCCACAGGGTGTCCCATTTTTAAAGAGAAGACATACAGTACACTGAGTTTAATTTTAATGTTCTCTTTAAAATGCTAATAATTATGACTCAATTATTGCAGTGGTTTCCTTGTTATAGTTTTCTCCCTTGAGTTGCTGTAAATTGTAAGTGGTATAGACTCACTAAGCTTGCATGATTATCTATCCAGTCCACTGCCAGTGCTATGTGTCTCTTTGGGACTTGTCCCTTGGACTATTTCCCAGATGTAAGTACATGGTTGTCTACGCTAAAGTCACCTGTACATCATTTGCTTTTATCCTCTTTGACAACACATTGCCCTCATTGTGAGTCATAGGATCTTGTTTCCCAGTTTTCAAAACTGCTATTGTAAGACTCTGCTTGGAAATGTTCCCAGGGATTAGCATGATGTTCTAGCTAGGATGTTTGGAGATACAGCTACCAAGGTTATACCTGCAAAATTTCTATAAGGTCTTATAAATGTCTTGATTTCAATACTACTCATTCAATGTTAGCATTTAAAATCAGCTGAATCAAAATAGAGGGTGTGGTGCACCTGGGTAGCTCAGTCAGTTGGGCGCCTGCCTTCAGCTGGGGTCATGATCCCTGCTCAGTGGGGAGCCTGCTTCTCCTTCTCCCCGACCTCCTCATTCAGACTCTCTCTATCTCTCTCTTTCTCAAATAAATAAATAAATAAAATCTTAAAAAAAAAATAGAGGGCGTGTAGACAGGTGACTGAAATTACTTTTTAAACAAAATTATGTATGGTTCCCTTAATTACCTGTCAATGGAAATTTACCATTTCCTTTAATTTTCTGAATATAGGCACAACCTTTACTATACTGAAAAAAAATCACTCACTTTCTTATAACTACTCCCAATTACTCTGTTTTTCTCTTCTTGCATTCATTTCTAATTTCTGGATCAACTGGTGGTCATCTGCAGCCTATACGTTGCAACCTATATCTACCTGAACCTCTAACAATCTGATTCCTATCTAAGCCACTCCAATGAACTATACCCAAAGTCACATTTGATGTGACAGACACATTAACTGTTTTTTTCTCTTTCCCTTTCTTTTCCTTTTTCTTTTTTTTCAAAGATTTTATTTATTTATTTGACAGAGAGAGACACAGCGACAGAGGGAACACAAGCAGGGGGAGTGGGAGAGGGAGAAGCAGGTTTCCTGCTGAGCAGGGAGCCCGATGCGGGGCTCCATCCCAGGACCCTGGGATCATGACCTGAGCTGAAGGCAGACGCTTAACGACTGAGCCACCCAGGCGCCCCTTCCTTTTTCCTTTTCTTTCATTTTTTTTTTAAGTCACCCAACTCTCTATGCAGTCTGAATAAATGATGACAACTTTTTAACAGCACCCTCATTAGCATCCTTGAATCCTTCCATCACTTAGCCAATGCTAAACACAGCCCATGTTGCCATTCTTTGCTCCGAGATACTATTCGGATTCAGGCATTTTCTCTTTCAGTGGCTGCCTTTCCTCAGTTTCTCCACCTCCTACCAGGCAGGCTTGCAATGATTCCAGCTTCTACTATATGCTATGTGGGCTCTGATAAATCATCTTCTCCCCCTGTCTCTCTGCCTGAGAGCAGGTGTTTCCTGATGTTGCTAGTCTGTTACTAGTGTGAACTCGCTGTCCATTTGGCTCCTTAATTCCTCCATCACAGGTACAACCAACTCCTGCAGTAAGCTGAAACAACTCTGAAAGTGGATCCTCTTTTCCTGATTAGACCCTGACTGACAAAAAATCCTTCTCCTTTATTATTTCCGTGAATAATCTCCTTTCCCTGTAGCCTTCCTTCTGGATCTCCTCCTATATTTACTGATCCTGGCATGTCCTCTTCCCACTCTTGCACTTTCAAGTAATTTCATTGCCCTAATTCAACAAACTGTTAGGGTTATCCCATTTTGTAGAAGGTGAAAAAGAAAAGAACATAACAAACAAACAAAACAAAACTTCTCCCAACCTGTTAAAATCTATACCAGAATTATATCTGTCTCTGTCTCTCTGCCTCTCCTCTTCATGTCTCCCTCCACTTCTGCCTGCCTTTCTTCCTTCCACGTCAATCAACATGTGAGTGTTTGGAGCAAATAAATGCACCTTAGGCCTTCAGAATCCAGAGTCTATAGTCATTATTTGATTTTCTGCAGTATCCAAGCTGTTCTTCATTTTACTTAGCAATCATATTTGTAACCTTTATTCATTTCTAGAAATCCCATTCTATTGCTTCTTCATGACTACACAATCAATTTTGTATGTGCTTTGTTGTATGTATGAGTATACAAATCAGAAATAGCCTAATTATTTTCTTGGTTCTATAGAGAAACTATTTTAGATAAACAAAGGTTCTGATTTTTCAGGGTAAGGACTTTCTCTTGATAAGCTGGCTTTCCACGAACCCAAAGAGTTCTTCTTAAGTCAAGCTTGTTTATTGCGGTCCTAACTATGCTAACAGTTGTGGAGATATTTTTCACTGCTTGCCCTGATGAAAATTTACCACATGAAAAACTGGTGATTGGTACTCTGACCGAAAGCCTTACTACCAGAGGTACTGTATCCAGCAGCTCCCTTATCGCACACATTTCCTTCTCACCGATATTTTTTAAGTGCTGAAAGAAAAAAACTGTCACAAATTCTATAACTGGTAAAACTATATTTCAGTTATGAAGGGGAAAAACCAGCATTCTCCAAAGAATGAAAACAAAAAAGAGTTTTGTCATTAGCAGAGACTTGTCCTTAAAAACTGGCTAATGGAAGTTCTTCAAAAAGAAAGAAAATGATAATGAAAGGAATCTTAGGACATCAGGAAGGAAGAAGGAAAAACAGAAGAACAGAGATACGCATGCATACAATAGACTATCCTATCCCTTATGACTTTATAAATTATACTTGATGATTGAAACAAAATATCTGATATCCGAGATAATGATATTTAAAAGGTAAGTACGTAAAAGGACCTAAGTAGAAATGCCATTTCCATACTTCCTTCAAAGTGTCGCTACCAGAGGACTAGTATTAGTCATATATGTATATTTTAATATACATGGGAGCCACCACAAAAATTATACAAAGATATACCCCTAAAAACAGTTAATATTCACATGATTTAGACAATATAAGTAGCCCAGAAAAGGCAAGAAAAGTGAAACAGAGGAAGAACCAGAAGAAACAAATAACCAAGTACCAGACTTATACTGTACTATATCAATAATTACCCCAAATGTAATTTTTCTAAATATACCAATTAAAAGACAAAGACTGGCAGGGTTGATAAACAAAACATAACATAATTTACTAGTCTAGTCTTATTAGGGTTTTCAGTTGTGCTTAGAAGAGAGGGACAGGGAAAGCAGATCTATACCCTTTTGTCCCTATCAGAAGTCTCTGGGTATCATGCCAATAAACTGAGGGAAAGAGGACAACTCTCACATTTAGTATGACTTAAAGTAAGTCACTTCAAATTCAAAGACATAGGTATACTGAATGTAAAAGAATGGAAAGAGATATACATGCAAACATTAATCAAAAAAGGCAGGGGGAGCCATATCAATACCAGATCAAGTAATCTCCAAGGTGGGGGGCATTACTAGAGACAAAAAGATACATTCTATAAGATAAATGGAGTAATCCACCCCACCAAGAAAATATAATAATCCTAAATGTTAAATACCCAACAATGGAGACCCAAAATACATGAAATGATGACTGATAATGCTATAATGAAAAATAGGCATGATTACAATTGGGGACTTCAATATTCACCTCTTAGCAAATGAGAGAACGATTAGAAAATAGGCAGAAATATAGATCTGAACAACACAGTGAACAAACAGACTAATTGACATGTATAAAAACACACTAACCAACAACAGCAGAATACACATTTTTTCAAGCACCCATGGTATATTCACCAAGACAGACTATATCCTAGGTCATAAAAAGACTTTGACAAATTCAAAAGAATTTAAGTCTTACATAGTGTGTTCTCTGGCCAAAACAGAATCAAGCCAGAAATCAATAAAAGAATGAGAACAGGAAAATATAAGAATGTAGGAATTTCTTTAAAAAACACATTTCTAGGGGCGCCTGAGTGGCTCAGATGGTTAAGTGTCTCAGGTCATGATCCCGGGGTCCTGGAATTGAGCCCCACATCAGGCTCCTGGCTCAGCGGGGAGCCTGCTTCTCCCTCTCCCCCTGCTCATGCTCTCTCTCTATATATATCTCTGTGTCTCAAATGAATAAATAAAATCTTTAAAAAATAAAAATAAAAAACACATTTGTAAATAATCCATGGGTCTCAGAGGAAATTTAAAAAAACAAAAACTGAATGGGAAAGAAAAAAGAGGCATAGCAAAACATAGAGTACACATCTAAAGGAGTGATGAGAAATAAATTTATAGAAATAAATGCTTACATTAGAAACAAGGAAAGTCATCAAATGAATAACCTTATTCCCTACAACAAAGACCCTACAAAAAGAAAAATAAATTCAAAACCAGCAGAAGGAAGGAATTAATAAAGAACAAAAGCAAACAAAATTCAAAATAGTGAAACAACATAGAAAATCAATAAAACAAAAAGGTGGTCCTTTGAAATGAACCAGTAAAATTGATAAATTTCTAACAAGACTGACAGATCTAAAAAGAGAAAAGACAAAAACTGCAACTATCAGGATAAAATGGAGAATATCACTAGAGATCCTGAAGCCCTTAAAAAGGTAAGAGGGGAATACTTGAACACAACTTTGCACTCATAAATTCGACAGGTTAGAAGAAATGGATCAATTCCTCAAAAACCACAAACTACCAAGACTCATACAAAATGAAATAAACTATCTAAAGGGCCCTATATCCATCAAAGAAATTAAATTCATAATTAAAAATTCCCAAAACATAAATCTCCATGCACATGTTTTTGTCAGAGAATTCTACCAAACATTTAAAGAAAAATTAACTAAATTTATACAACCTCTTCCAAAAAACAGAAGATGAGGGAACAATGCCCAAATCATTTTATTTGCCTGTTATTACCCTGGTACCAAATATAAATAAAGGCAATCCCCCTCTGCGATCCACAGCATATAGACTATAGACCAATAATTCTCATGAATCTAGATGCAAAATACCTAACAGAATATTAGCAAACAAAATCCAAAATGTTCATAAATAATTATATACCACGATCAAGTAAGATTATTTCAGATTTCAAGGTTGGTTAAACATTTCAAAATCACACAATATAATCTACCATATCAAGAAAGCTAAAAAAAAAGTCTTATACTTATGTTAATGAACAGAGAAAAACAATTTAAAATTTAAAAATCCAATACCCGTTTATGATATTCTCAGAAATTCTCAGAAAAAGGAATTAAAGGGAAAGTCCTCACCCTGATAAAGAATATCTGTAAGAAGCCTACAACTGCATGCTAATTAGTAACATGAAAACATATGAAAGTATATTACTCAATGGTACAGGTAGATATATATCTAAATTCAAAAAACTCTAATATTGTAATGATACAATATAAATTACTTTTAACTCTACTAGAAAGACAAAAAGACAAAATGATTTAAAGTAACTATAGCTACAGTACTTTGTTAATGGTTACACAATATAAAAATCTATAAATTGTGATATCAAAAACAAAATATTGGGGCGGCAAAAATGTAGTTTTTGTATGCCATTAAAACTAAGTTGTTAACAGTTTAAAACAGACTATTCGAATGTTAAGATGTTTTTTGTAAGCTTCATAACCACAAAGCAAAAACCTACAGTAGATACACAAAAGAGAAGAAGAAAGGAATCAAAGCATATGACTCCAAAAATGATCAAATCAAAAGAAAGACAGCAAGAGAGGAACAAAGGAACAAAAGAACTGCAAATGGATTTTTAAAAATGGCAATAGTAAGTTCTTACCTATCAATAATTGTTTTACATGTAAATGGTTAAGTTCTGCAGTTGAAACACACAGTGACCAGGTAGATAAAAAAAAAAAAAAAAAAAAGACCAACCTTATGCTACATATACATGCTGCCTATGAGAAACTCACTTTAGCTTTAAGGACACACAGAAACTAAAGTGAAAGAATGGAAAAAGATACAAACCATTCAAGTAGAAACCAAAAGAGAGCAGGGGTAGCTACACTGATATCAGACAAAATAGACATTAAGTGAAAATCTACAAAAAGACAAGAAAAGCCATATTGTAAAGATAAATGTAGATATATCTTTATTTACAATTGTAAATATATATGTATCCAATCAGGACCCCTAAATAAGTCAAAAATTAACTAAAGAGAGAAAGAGACAGCAATACAATAATAATAGAGGACTTCCAAACTCCACTTTCAACAATGGATAGATTATCCAGACAAAATATCAACAGTAAAACACTGGAGTTGAACTACACCTTAGATCAGATGGACCTAAGAGACATTGAGAACATTCTATTCCATAGCAGCAGAATATACATCCTTAAGTGCAAACAGAAAATTTTCTAGAAAGGTCATGTGGCAGGCCACAAAACAAATCTTAACAAATTTAAAAAGACTGAAATCATATCAAGTATCTTTTTTAATCACTATATTGTACACCTGACACCAATATTATACTGTATGTTAACTGGAATTTAAATAAAAATTTAAAAAATAAAATAAAATAAATTAAAAACAAAAGTATTTTTTTAATCAAATAGCATGAAACTATAAATCAGTAATAGGAGGAAAACTCACAATACGTTGAAAGTAAAAAAACAAACTCCCCCCCCCCAAAAAAAAAATACGGACTCCTGAATAACCAAAGGATCAAAGAAGAAATAAAAAGGAAACCCAAAAAATATTTTGGGACAAATAAAAATGGAAATACAATATACCAAAACTTATGTATGCAGCAAAAGCAGTTCTAAGAGAGAAGTTTATAGCAATAAATAGCGACATTAAGGACAAAGAAAGATCTCAAACAATCTAACTCTATACCTCACAGAAACAGAAAAAGAATACATTAGCCCAAAGTTGGCACAAGGAAAGAAATAACAAAGATCAGAGCACAAATAAACACAATAGAGATCAAAAAATGAAATACAGACATATTAGTCACTCTGTTTTGCTAGGACATGGAAAGTATATTTAACTTAGTGAATGGTTAAAGGAGATGAGTTAGAATTCTATCATACACACTTTATGTATTGAATTAGCATTAGTAATGTCTAAGATGATAAAAAATTGAAGATGACTAATACAGGTAGATGGAAACTACTACAGGCAGTGGTGCTAGTTTGAGCTCCAAAGCCAGCCTCAATTTGAATCCTGGCTCCCCCTTGCAAGCTGTATGATTTGCATAAATTACTTAACCTTTCTGTGCCTTTGTTTTCTCATCCATAAATGGTATAAAATTATAACTAACTCAGATTTCTATGAGAATTAAATGTGTTGATTACAAGTAAAGTGAATAGAACAGTGTTTGGTTTTATTGCTAGAGATCAATAAATGTTAGTTTCTCAAACAAAAAGTAGAAGCAGAACTATAAATACAGGGAACAAATGGAACTGATGGTTGCCAGAGTGTGGGGGGTGCAGGGATGGGCAAAATGGGTATAGGAGAATGGGAGGTACAGACTTCCAGTTATGGAATGAATAAGTCATGGGAATAAAAGGCACAGCATAGGGAATATAGTCAGTGATACTGTCATAGTGTTGTATGGTGACAGATGGTAGCTACACTTGTGGTAAAGCATAGCATAAAGTATAGAGAAGTTGAATCACTATGTTGTACACCTGAAACTAATGTAACATTGTGTGACAACTATACTCAAATAATTTTTTTAACTTAGTTTAAGAGGAAGAAAAAAAGAGCCTCCCTTGAGGAGAGTTCTAGACTGTACGTACAAATGAGGTATTGAAGAAGTACTGAGATTGTGCCTTATTTTTTAACTGTTTCATTGCTGGTTATCAAATTATGTTATTTGGTAGAACATAGTGGGATAGTCTACAGCATTGGCTTTAAAAAAAGGGGGGGAGATTTGTTTTCCTCTAATTTTTAGTGCTAAGCTACAGATAAACTACTAATTCTGTTGGATGGGAGTACTGTTTTGTGTGATAGGCAGCTATTTCAGTTAGGTCTACCCTACGAAGTGTGCATAATGTGCTTTCAGACTTGACCAGGATCAACCCTGCCATCTAGGGTCATCCATGACCATGGTCATCCTATTATTACAGTTGATTGAGGTGGACAGCTGACCATTTGGGATAATTAGTTTCTTTGTCTCAAGCATTTAAAACTGGGATTGAAATATGGCATGTAGCTAGTTTCTGTTAATATTCAAACTGAGAAGGTATTTATATGGAGAAACAGGAGAAAGCATTTGGCTGAGAAAAGGATTAATGAAATGTCCATGAAGAAACAGGAATGAAAGATAATACATCCGTAAAAGACAGAGAGACACAGCTTTATTTCCTGGGTGTTTTCCAGGCTCCAAGTCAATTTCTCCTTTTTTTCTACCATCAGGTTGAGTGAGGTCTTACTATTCTTAACCAGAAAGCTTTAACCAAAACAGTCAATTTTTTTTCACATGGAGGAAATGGGTAAAGTAGTAATTCCTGCTGATCAGGCCTCTTCAATCAAATAAAATGGAGAAGCAATTGTGTGGAAAATTCCAGCAAAAAAGCAGCTGGAATATTTGGGCCAGAAGTAAAGAGAGGAATAGAAAGAAAAACTACTTTTTCTAAGTTTAATTAATCAGGCTGTTGCCTACACATAGATTAAATTTTCCCAGAGGATAGCAGTTCATAAAAACATTGGAAATCAGAGTCCTTAGATGTGCAGTGCAGTAGATACTACATTGGAAAAGATCTCATCTGTAGTTAAGTTAAAATCTCCCTGACAATAGAAGAGTCTGTAATGAGTAAGAATATTTATAAAGCCCAAAGCTCAGAGTATCTAAGTGAAGACTAATTGGTGGTGATAGATATGCACTTTCTACCTCAGAACCCTCTCTGTTCCCCAGAGCCAAAGAGGCACTCATGTTATACTAGAATTTTTAGCTATCTTTCTGAATGCAGAATTTTCCAAACCTATAAGAATATTCTTTTTTTTTTTTTTCAAAGCTATAGGAATATTCTTAAGGGTGGAGAGTCCTCTTATGAGATCCCTGGAGTACCCTAAAGGACCTTTTACATTCATAATCTGGTTCTACTTACTCTTAGATTTCCCAAGGATTCACTGATTCATTCATTCCATAAACATTTATGGAGTAACCTCTATGTAGCCAGTTTAGAACTAAGTTTCTAAGAGGCAGGTATGAAAGACAGTCTTTTTATCTCAAAGAATTTGAGGCAAGGAAATAGAAAAGTAGAGAAATAACTGCAATAACATGTCAAGAGGAATATAAACATGAGTGGTTTGAATCAGAGACGGGCACCTTCTCTTTTGCATAGAGGTACAAGAGCAAAAGTTTCTTGGGATAGATAAATTATGAATGAGTCTTTATGTTTGGAAAAAGAGAACCCTCCCATCAGAAAAAAACAGCATGTGAGCAAAGCCATGGAGAGATGACAGAACACCATGTGGGGGATGGGGAGGGAGGGATGAAACAGGCTGAAGATGAAGGCAGGGATGAAGTCTAGAAGGGGTTTATAGACTATGCTTACACATTGAGATTTTGTCTTAAAGGCACTGAACTCATATTGAAGGACATAAAGAAATGACATGTTCAGATTTCATACATATCACCTATTTTTCATATTAAATAATGATGAAAAGTAACAACCACCATTTATTGAGCATCTATAGCGGGTTACTAGACCCTGTGCAGGATAACTAATATCCAGAAAACGATTGGGCAAGGAGATATGGAAAGGTTTATCAAATTATGCTTAGTTGACCAGGTGATACCTTTTTGGAACCAGAACTGAAATCTAGATCTGAGTTCATGTCTTTTCCACTATACCACCTGCTTCCGGAATCAGAATCTATTTCAGCAGTCAAATTCCACGGCCTCTTTAATGTGTTCTTCTTGGTGCTTGCACTGGCGCAGGTCTCTGGGTTCTGAGAGAAGTCAAGGCTACTGCCTCTGATCAGAAAATGACCGTCTGAGGGTTATATTGTTAGGACAACATGTCACTACCTATGCACATCGCACCCCTAAAAAGTGTTTATGTGCCTCTACTATATAATTTCTTTGTTTCCCATTAAACTATATTTTCTTTAAGGACAGGGAATATGACTTATCTTCTTTCCCAATAATAATGATTTAAAAATTATTTACACTGTTCTAGGCAGTATTCTAGGCAGTTCATATCTTTAAAATCTATTCAGTTCAACCCTGTGAAGTATTGTTCCCATCTTAAAGATAAGGGAACTAAGGTAGCAAGTGTTTCAGAACTGTCTAAGGTAACTCATTAAGCAAGTGCTGGATTCAGAATCGGATCGCAGGCTGTGTGAATCTGTACTATGCTATCACGTTTACTTTGCTTGGCTTGGCACATGGTAAGCACTCAGTAATTATTTGTTGATAAATGAATGAAGAAACTAATTAATTAATTCATCATATTTTGAAAATGAACAACTCTTAAGTAGTCATTCTCCGAAACAAAGTTGTTCACAAGATTTCTGTTGTATCTAAGCACACAGATGATTTAAATTAAATGCTGGTAAAAATGAGCTTAATATATGCAAACAATACTGTGAATGGAGTCTGAGCCTATATTTGTCAAATAACCAGACTAAATGAATATTCTAACTACCAACTTTGGTTTTTCTTATGTGCATTCTGGTTTTACTTTTTTTTAATTTTATTATGTTATGTTAGTCATCATACAGTACATCATTAGTATTTGATGTATTGTTCCATGATCCATTGTTTGCGTATAACACCCAGTGCTCCATTCAGTACGTGCCCTCCTTAACACCCATCACCGGGCATTCTGGTTTTAAAGTACTTGAATCATCAGTCCTGGAACCACCAGCTTGGTCTATACTATCACTGAGGAGTCTATACTATCCTATGATACCCTATGATATCCTATGTACCCATCATGGAGGATTCTTCCTAGAGCATATGATTATCTCTTCAGGCATGTGCTAGGAGCATGTGAAATTCTACAGCAGACTTAAGAGTACTGTCTCATGAGCCTTCCCATCCATCACTCACTTACTCTGAAACTTCTTTCTCTTAGTTTTCCCTGTCTTTTGTTTTGCTTCACTTTTAACCTACCTTTATCTACCTCCTCATTTATCTTCCTCCACTTTTCTCTAGGTCTCTGTTTGATTTGGATTCAACATCTACCTTTGAAGCCAGTGCAGCCTCTGTATCATACCATTAAATGCTAACCCTCTAGTCATACCCGTGTTCTTCACAGGTACGAGGAACTCCACAGTCAGTCTTACCTGAGGTCTCAGGGGGCTCAGGGTGGTGAGGGGGGACGAGTTTTTATCTTGCCTCCATTGCCATAGCAGAGGGACCATATTTGTAAAATTTATTTTTAATTATATCTTCTTATTCAGCTCACTTACTCTATCATTATGCTATGAGAATTAGTTTCAGAAAGGTTTAGTGCATGGAATGAAGGCATCTGGATTTAACAGGCACTCTGCAACTGATTTGCATGCTGACTCAAACAAGCATGGACTTTTTTGTCTGTCTCTCTCAAATGAAGCAAGTGATGCCTGTCCTACCTGTCCAAAGATACTACTTGGTTCAAGTGATATAACCTATGTAAAGTCTTACTGAGAATATCTTTTAGGAGCAAAGTAAAAAATAAAATCAGAATATTGAAGTACGTTATTCATAGACGAGAATTTAAGCAAGCTCATTTTTTTTATACACAGAAAAAAATGGTTTTTCTTTTGTTAATAATGTGATAAATGCTGAAGTATTTGTAGGTTATATAGAATTAAGTATAATAACAGATAAGTATAGGTTAAAAAAAAAAGTGAGAGACTCTCCCATGTTAAATTTCGACTATTAAGGAATTTATTTTTCTAACAGAACCTTTGAAACTACATATATTTTTTGGTATCTCTCACTGATTGGAATTAGGCTTAATCCAATGGGAACACTTAGCACTTATCAATTTTTCTCTTTAAGTTGACAGAAATAGTGAATGTAACTTTATACTACTATGTGTATACTTACAACTTTCTCTTCAGTAGAGTAGAATTTACTTTTTGCTTTTATAAAATGTAGAACATTACTTAAAAAGGAGTTACTATCAAGTAAAGATTAAGATTCTAATAGCTGGAATTCAAGTTTTACAGCTTAGAACTTAGTGGCTCAAAGCTTGGTAAATAAGCACCTCTCTGAGCTTTTAAATAGTATTTGAGCTGAGTTAAGTTTATGAGTTAGCTATAAAATTATAATTTGGTTCTGAAGAGAAAAGCTCATTTAGTGGCACTCAACAAACTAATATAGTGACCCTAAATCCCAACCTGACTGTTTAGTTATTACTACATACCACTATGAAGACTATTAACAGGCCTAATTAAGGCATCAATCACCTATCAGAACTTCAATAACCCTACAATAACTCTTTTTATGGCATTGTTAGCAATTTGCTCTAATGCATGGGGGCCAAATACAAATGAATTGGATATTAGAGGCCCTGATGAGAGGAGGCCATTTGGCAAGCATTCCCAGCCCCTGTATTTCCACAAGCTCGCTGTGAAGCAGACCGAGTACCTTCTAAGAAGGACAGAGCGAAGCCTGAACAGGCATTCATTTACCACAACCCAATATGTTTCCAGGTTTTTAGACCCATGTAGGCATTCAAACAGAATAATATAGGCCATTGGGCATTTCCAGGTTTATAGACTCTTTTCTGTTCAGACTGCACTATCCAGAACAGTCGTCTATGTGGAACTAATCACCTGCATGACAGCCACTTTGTATGCAGCTGTGTGGGGAAACTTTCTGAAGAGCGCATTAACACTTCTGACCTACTGTGTTAATGGACCTGACTTTCTCCACTGAATATCTCTCCAATAAATCAAGGACACTTGAGTAAAATAGGAAGGGCAGGGCATTATTTGGTAAATCACCATGAAGTCACATACTTTAGTTCATCCTGATGTAGCCTTTAGTATTTCCTAACTGATTTTTCAGTTGGGAAATTCACAGAAGATCAATCCAGACTCCCCAATGAAATCACCCTGGCTTCCTGCTTCATGGGTCATCAGGGCATCAGGGAGGGAGGAAGAGACAGGTAGGGAGTAAATGGCTGCACTGCATGAATACCACTTTCAAAATCTCCAGAGAATACAAATTTCATGACTGGGCAGCAGGGGAGGGGGGTAGATGGGAGGATGGTAGTGGTAAGGATATGATTGATATTTGGGGGATACAGTCCCTAATCTGGTGCTACCAACTGATTGCCAGTCAGGCTGCTACCAACTGATTGCCAGTCAGGCTGAGGGTTCATCTTGAGCACTGCTAGATAGGGAACACATTATGAGATGTGAAAGGAAGGACCAAAAATCTTCCTAAATTAGTATGTCTTCAAAATGTTGGTCCCATGGCTTATGTTTCTCATGTTATTCATTCATTTAAATTAGTGTATTGTGAATCTCTAAAAATAAAAAGGTGTTAGTACTTGAGAGGCAATGTTTTAAATCACATTCAGGTATTTACATATATGCATGAATTAGTTAATTGTTTTTTGAGGAAAAGTCCATGAAGACATGAGACAGGGATAGTCCATTTTGAGAGAGGAAACAGGCTGCGGTTATTGTAAGAGGTGTGTAAACCTTGATAATAGGCAAACACAGGTGGGGGCAGATTTAATACGGATAAGTAAGAAATTAAGAGACAGGTTTCCCAGAGAGACCTTCAAAATGAACAGGGTATCACGGAGATAAAATAACACTAATAATCTTTTCTCTGCTTACTTAAAGCAATTTTAGCTGTTAAAACAAATAACTCCCCCAAAATATAAAGGCTCAAGAATGACAGTTCATTTCTTGAACACATTAAGTAAAACCATTGCTCTTAATTGACAGGCAGCTTTGCTCCAATTGTTAATTTAGAGACTCACTTTTCTTCTATCTCATGGCTTCATCATCTGAACATATGACTCACAAGGTTACTAAACCCAACTGCATTAGGTTGGTGGAAAGGGAAAAATGCGTTAGTCACAGCTAACTGCAAAGAAGTCTGGAAAATGGGCTTAGTGAATGCTAACTCACCTCTGAGATACTGGCATTTTCCGGAGCCCTGGTCCTGGCTCTGTGTCTCAGGTTCCAGCATAGTAAAGTTGTTCATACTAAGACAGAAAGAGATATGAGTGACAAAAAAAAAGAGAAGAGTTTTTGTTGCATTTAGCTTTGGTAAAAATAAAAATAAAAAATTTGCCTGTTGGTATAAGAGAAATTAATATTTGAGTAAGAAGGGCTGGCAGAACCAGATTGGAGTTTCCTGCTTTGTTGATATTCACATGGTTATTACGTGTGAAACAAAGGCCACATTATCCCATTAAACGAGTAGAGTGTGGAAAAACAGTCTTGGCACTCCTGGTCTTCCTCTGCTCCCAGCTATGCTGAATTTATCTGTAATAAAATTTATCCAGTGGTTTTCCAAGTTAAAGCACCACACATATTAGGTCTACTTCTAATCCAAAATACCATGGAGACTGTTGTGGAATTCTTTAATTTACTTCTCAGTTGGGGGACTTAGCTAGGATGTGGGCTCAGTAGTGTATTCTGATCACAATGGTCTTCAAAGAATGAATAATAATCTGGAAAATGTGATCCCCAAAGTATAGAGAAAGATAATGCAAATGATTTTTCACTAAATTAAAAAAAAAAAAATTCTGCATGGCTGCAACCCCAAATTTATACATTTGCCTCTAGCAAAAACATTTTTGAAAATTGCAATGTGTGATGTTGGTATCTCACAGCTGGACTACAGACCCACACCCAGTACCTTGACTTAAGAACCACACCTCCCAGTGCCCACAGTCTCCAGCTATTCCTGGGACTGAGAGCTCTACCCGAATACCAGAGGCATTATAAAATGAAATGTTCTATTAGAAGAAACAACAGGGAAAATAATATTTCTTCTGAGGTTTAATTCCTTCTTCTTATTAATAAAAATGGCTTTTTGTTGATGTTGTTTTCCTTGAGCATTCAAATTCTATGGAGGGATATTGTTACTGTTGAGTAATGTCAGATCAGTGGCTAATGTTGCATCCCTAAATGCTTGTGGAAAACATTATTGTAAAGTTTATCATTAGAGCTTGAGGATTGTCATTAATTTTAAACCAAAGCGATTCAAAGCATGAAATGTCCACAATGATGAGCAACTCCTTAAAAAGATGCGAAAATAATTGTGCAGATTTCTTACAACTGCTCAGTCGATTTTAAAAAAGAAACATTGTTGGTATTTTTTCCATTCTTCTTCATAAGGGATTCGTCTATGCTCATAGCATAAGGTGACTCATCACAACTCTGTCACAGTGAGTTGGCAGAAGGCATAAGCCAGAACTCCAGCATTATCCAGCAGCTGTCACTTCCATTTAAGGGACTGGCACATCCTCTCATGGATACTTCCTGGGGCAGCCTTTTGCAAATTACCACCTAATAATTGGAAAAACCTGGAAGGAGTTTTCTCCAAAATAATTTTAGGAGTTGACTTAACATGAATGGTAAGTTAGTCTTACTAGTATTGTTTAAGAATGAAATGTTTCTTATTGAGAGATCTCATTCAGATTTGGGGGATTTTGTAGTGCCATTTCTTACTTTAGATTATAAAGAGTGCTTTTTCCAGCTATTGGTTGGTCTGCAATTTGGTCTGCAATTTGGTACTTACTTTAGTCAATTCTTTCCTTGTGGGAGAAAGTTATCAGTTAGAAATTATAAAGTTCCTGGAAGCAGCTGAGACACCACCACTCCTTACAATAACAACAACAAGTGGTTTAAATAAATTAAGGAATTTGTGTTTTCTCTAGTAATGATAGTCTCAAGATAGGCTGTCTGATATTGGTACTATACTTCATTTTATTATGTATAATTCAGGCCATTAACCCTCATATTTGTTTTCATGAAATGGTTGCTGTTCCTGCAACCCTCACATCTGAGTTTCAGGACAGTGGCGATAGCAAAGCCATGTATAAACTGGTATGTCCTTAAAGAATGATACTCTTCCAGGGAAACTTCCTGTACGCTCTGCCCAACAATTTCCATTAATGTCACACGAGTCAGAAGTCTAACCCATGGATATCAGTACCCCACGTGGGACTGGTAAATGTTGCTTCTAGACTGGGCACATTGTCAATCTCAACAAAACCTGGGTTATGTTGTTAAGGAAGAAGTAGAGACTGGATATTAATAAGCAGCTAATGGTCTTTGTCATAGAAGGACCGAGAGAAAAATCTCTGTTCTCCCTCTCCCCTATCCATCACCCACATTCAATCCTATTCCCAAAGAGGGAGAATTACCCAACCTGATTCATCAGAGATTAAAATTAATCTTGTCCTGTTTTAGTAAGAGGCAGAACAGTTGGCCTAAAAGATACAGACTTGCTTCTTGGATCCTCTCATGTGCCCTGTGGCAAACTAATAGACCTTTATGCATATATTCTATTAGTCTGAACTCCAAAGGGGAGGAGGAAGGCAAGAGACATCATGAAGCCCCCAGAGAAAGCAGCCTATGTGTTGGTTAAATTTTGAAATTTGCACTACATAGAGTGTTGTCTACTTCCTAGTTTGTTTGCACCTTTTCCTACCTCTCTAACACACTCATTTTCTGTTGGGGTAAATGTACAGCATGAAATCAGCCATAATATCTGGCTTGCTAAAATGTAACATGGAGGCCGCTGAGGGCAGGGGAGGTTTTGGAGAAGGGCGTGGGCCTTTGGAATGCTGGGGCCGCGTGACCACTATGCCATTGGACTGTCGCGGGGAGTTACCTCCCCCGAAGCTTTCTTAGCCCAAACAGCTGCCCCATGATCTAAGAGATGTAGTATGCATTGTCCCTTAGGCTATGTTTAGCAGAACTCCTTGTAGAACACGCAAATTAGCATATTGTATATTGCCCGAAAACAGATCCTCCTAGTTTCAGTAAGACCCCTTGTCACACATCACGTGCTTGAGAAACAGTGATAAGGATTTGTGATCCTCCTGAAGGACCAAAAAAGTGGGAGCAAAGAAGAGCAAAGGAGCTTCGTCTCTGAGTGTTGACCCCCTTGCTGCCTTCTCTCTTTCACGGCAAAGTTTGGAGTCACCTTTCATCCGTCGGTATAGGGATTGCAGGCCATTCCCGGCAGTTTTTTGTCTTCAGCGACCCAGGGTCTTCTCCTGATCTCTCCTACCAATGAAGTGCTTCCACCTGGTTTCTTTGTGCAGCATTGTTGACTTCCTTTCTGCTTGGGCCAGCCCTACATACTCCACCCAGTTTTAGCAGAGTACTCAGTCCTTGTTTTCCTCCACTAGGTGGGTAGCTTCCTAAGGACAAGGACCATGGCTTGACTTTTTGAATCTTCAGGGACTATCAATATAGCTCTTAATGGTAATTAATTATTACTTAATATAGAGATGGAAACTAATTGCACTGAATCATGAGTTCTAAGCAGGCCAAAGTATTATCTTTCATAAGAAGCTTAGAAACTCAGCAGAAGTCAAAAATCTTTATTTGTAGTAGTGGTTTATAGAGTCTGTTAGAGAGACCTACGTCAGGGAATTTTTAACGGGTATGTATGAGAATCACTTATGTTCTACCTTTAACACTAAGATTCCATTCAATTTTGGAGGGGGGTGGGACAGAGGCTTCTATATTTTTAGAATTATCCCCTAGGTATTCTACTTCATAACCTAGATCAAATTGGTGCAGAGATAACCAGTAGCATACAGGTTCCTTTACTCCCCTTCCCTGTGAGCAATGCCGTTATGGTCAGCTTCCCATATGTAGAAGTCCTCAACGTGGGCTAATCCAATCACCTAGGGAGGGTCCAAAACTCCAATTGCCTAAACTACACTCAGGAAAGTTAATTTGGAATTTTGGGGGAGTTACCCAGTCATCAGTAAAATTTAAAGCTCTTCTGGTCATTCAAATGAGTAGCCAAAATTGAAAGTCAGTGACATACAGAGATTCTGTAAGAATTTTTACCTGCTGCCATAAAACAACAACAAAATAAAATACGAGCAAATAAATTAAACCCTACCAGTGACTTTAGCCATTAGTTTTACATGCCTAAATTTTTCATACCAGCTAGACATTGGCTGGGTATTAAGTAACTGCTTCATTCCAGGTGCCTCTTGCTGGCTTTGGTGCACGCGTGTTCCCGGGTCTTTGAACCTCTCATTCTTACTCTGCCCTCCAGAATATGTGAACTTCTAAGTTTTGTTCTCAAAATGGATCCTGACACACTGCTTTCTCTGATCCTTGCACATCATTCTCTTTCTATGACCTGCTGCCTTGATTCTTACCCATGACTTGCTTTACCTCTCATATTACCTGATCCCTTGAGTATTTCATTGTTACCATGTCCAGCTTTTTCTCTGCTTTCTCCATCTTGATCTCAATGTTACGTGTGACACAACATCACATTTTGATAAATATTCAACAACAATCTGTAGTATTCCAAAATTCCATGTAAGTATAAGGAAATTAATGTGAATTTTCAAAGAATTAGAACCCATTCTGATTTTTAACACATCCATTCATTTGCCCTGTTTTGCTTTCATGCACATGACCAGCCAGAGCACAGATGGGATGTGTGCCTCTGAATGTCTCATATTCTTACATTTGTCATAATGCCCATGGACAACCCTCCCAATTTTTAAGGGATGCTTCAACATCAGTGAATATTTACCTACCAAATTTAGTTCTTAAATAAAGATTTGCCTCTCAAATGGCCCACATTACTCCTTTGCTCCAGTCCTCATGTTTTCACAGCTCTTTAGACATCTGCACATCCATGCCTCAGGCTTGACTTTGTCATTAGGTTGTCTTTCCTCTCACACAGTAGCTCCTCCCTCAGCCTCTAATTCCCTAATGATTTCACCAAGTCTTCACAGTGAACCTTTTATTCCCCCCCCCCATGACGGACACGTGGTTAAGTGTTTTTCACAATGCCTTTTGCATCCTTCACAAGCTTTCCCCTACCCTAACAATACTGCCACCAGTCTTCTCCCATTAATCACACAGTACTGCTCCCCTCCAAGTTCACTATTTTGTAATATGATTTCTCTGCTCAAACACTGGGAATGGAACACCTCAACCGAAGACTAACTCCTGGATCCTTCCAGGCCCATCACAAAATGGTTTTATACCTTATCACAGGGGACATCTGCTCTCCTCACAGTGAGCCTCATTTCCTATATACAATGCGGGCTTTTCCAGATCTGAACTGTTATTCTCACTGAATATGGCACTCTGTTTAAATCTTATTCCTCTTTTGTATTTTCCTAATATATCATCAACTGTATTAAAACTCCAATCATCATAGCTCAGTGCATTCTCCCTCTTCTGAATATAAAATACTTCCACCCATTCTCATTATACTTACTAATTTCTTCCTTGTACTGTCGTTATTTCTGTATAGCTTGTCTTTATTAATAACTTAAACTTTCCTTGATAACACAAAGCTTACTTATGTTTATATCACCCCACAACCCACACCATAAACACCTACTCATTGACCTTGTCCATAGTAGTTTCTAGATAATTAGTTATTGAATTATTTTAAATAATTGAATATTGGATTAACTAATTAATTCAATTAGTTAATGAACAAAAATATTCCTCTGAACAAAATGTATGTTTGTATTAGGGAAAAAAAAGTGCTTCTATTTTATAAGGTATTTATATCTTTTTCTCTATTCCTTCACAGAATTGCTTGAAAAACAAATCAAACGCTAGCCTCCTGGCAGTAAATTATTGGGTAGCAATGGCATAAAAGTGAGACTGTTTAAACATTCAAGTCCTACAGAGTCAAATAGAACTCCTAGGCAACAGGAATTAGCTATGTGATACATTTAAGTATGAATGTACTTGTAATATTTGTACAAAAATAATGGAAACTGAATGTTGATTTCTAGGTAGGATTAATAAGGGGGTATTGAATGCATCATATTAGGGAAAGCAAGATGTGTCTTGGCAGGACCTTTGAGATGCTCATGTGAATATAATATCTCGGTACCAAATATTTTTGTAAAAAAAAATGTTGCTTATATTATAATGGACGACAACTGGAAACTATGGTGCAAAATATACATTAAGTAATCACTACAGAACCAAGTGGTTGAAGTAAATAAAACTCTCTAGGGTAAAAAAAAAAAAAAGTCATTTTGAAAAACTTAAGATCTTAAAGGAAAACATGTTTGGGAAACAGATTTCATGTGAACCTACTGAAAGCCACACACACACACACACACACACACACACACACACACAAACTTGCACCAAAACGAATCAACAAATATAAAGAAATTGACTTTAAATTACTTAAAATTTGTGACACTCTGGTCAATTTCTATTTTGTGCTTATACATTCTCATTACTGCCAGTTTCAAGTGGATTTTTTTCTTTACACAATATGCATTTTCAGTGAGTGTATTTCAGAGTGGGTCTTCATCCAAATATGAAATCCCTTTTTCCATTTTAGAAAAAAATATTTTCCTAATGCCTTTACTGATGGGTTTTAGAACATTTCCAAAAGCACAAATTTTTTTCCTAACTCTTCTTACTGACAATAGTTCAATATCAGTTCCGTCTAAACTGTTCTCCAGCTTTTAAAAATGATTTTAAGACATTTTTCAATAATATCTCCTCCTTATCAACCTTTAACATTCCTTCCCCCTTCTTTTTTACCACATGATATTTCTAAGTTTCTACCAATTCCTAGGTGATTTTACTTTATTTATTCTGGATTTGAAATTTTTCCAATAGATCCAGAACTTTGTGAAAGGGAGATCCTGTGGTTTTACAAAGATTTCTGAATATACTTTATACATAACTTAAAAGCTCATGTTTATTGACAAAATCAGGCAAAATTCTTAAGTTAATTCTATTTTTAAAGTATCATGATTCAGTTACAAGTGAACCCCACTATTTTCCTAGAGTTCTTACAGAGAAAAGTTTTTTTTTTTCTCTCTTTCATATTTTGCTTTTCATGAGTTATTAAAACTTCCCTTGGTATTTGACTTAGGGCTTAGCAAAAAATATTATACACAATTTTTGAAAAACTGAGATGCCTTAATATAGAGTATTTGTCATCATAAAATGGTTTTCTGTAGTTGAGATTTTATCGATTGATTCTTACAGTTCTCACTGACCTAAGAAGTATATATTGACAAATGGAAAACTCTAATTATATTCTTCATTGTGGGAACATTCCTGGACAGGATAATACATTTTGCTTTTTTGAGCAAAATCTTTACAGAATATGAAGACGGAATGCAAGGGGTTGAACAGAAATACTAGATTACTCTAATAAAAAAAGAGGAAAAACATCTTAATAGCATATATTCCCTACATATCTCTGTTGCCAATAGTCAGAAATATATAAGTAGTATTAATGACCTGACAAATAAAATGTTTTATGTTTCTATAAAAGCATCAAAAGAACTACATTCTAGCTTCAAATGTTTTGTTGATATTTCATGGCCATGTAGGACTAACTGGAAATGGTCTCTTCTCAGTATGTAAAGCAGAACAGTTTCATGCCTAGGGCATCTAAATTGGAGCCAGTGTACTTCTGTATCCTTTGTAGCCCACAGTGATTGAAAAACAACAACAAAAATAGCACCATTAAAAATGGTCTCTATTCCATTTTCGACTGATTATAAAGGCAACTTGATTCAGGAGAGGCTGCCCTATCAATTTTGCAGCATTCTTTTTCACCATGATGCTACCTCAACAAACCGATTATAGTAGGGAGGAAAAAAAAAAAAAGAACCGACTGCACTCTTATTCTAAGAACTCCTAGATGTACAATATAAACCTCCCTTAATATGTATACCTTCCATATTTTTTTGTCATTGTTTACCTACCAAATGCTAAACAAATCATGTCCTAGAAGCAATAAAAGTCACTACATCCTTCTTCAGATGCCAAGGAGCAAGCTGAGTCAATTCCAAATACACAGTGCTGAGCAATAGACCTAATTCTTAAATATAAGCAATTCGTTTTGGAAAAAGGCATTATCTGCTGTGAGTTTTTATCATCGTATTATAGATGCTCCCTTCTCTCTCAAAAATGCCACCAGAACAATGCAGTATTTTATTGGGTTTTAAAGTAGCAGCACTTTTTTTTTTTTTTTTTTAAAGTAGCAGCACTTTTTATCCTTGGATATCCAGATACTGTATAGACCTGCTATCTAAAATGTAGCCAATTCAAATTGGAATGTGCTATAATTATAAATAGCATACCAAATTTCAAAGGCTTGGTACCAAAAAAATGTAAAGTATCTCACTAATAACTTTTATATTGATTAAATCTTAAAGTAAAAATTTTAGATGTATTGAAGTAAATGTATCATTAATTTACTGATTTAAAAAAAAAATTAATGTGGCAACTAGAACATTTGAAATTACATGTGTTTTGCATCATATTTCTATTGAATATGGCTGAGAGAAACTGAACTACCCTTCCATAGGATTTTCTTTCACAAATTGTTATAAACTACTTCTGGTTGGAGCTATCACCAAAAGAGCTATGGTATGGTACTTGCAAAATTGAAGTTGGCATCATTTACAAAAAGCTCCATAATTATGTAATGATAAGAGTTCATTAATATCATCATTAATTGTCACACAATTTATCATTTCTCCCTTGGTCTGAATTCAACAAATTGCTCTTAAATTTATCAGTATTTGGGAGAGGGAATATTGTTATGTGGCGACTTCTTGAAGACTAACACAGGATCCCTAGGGAAAATTGTGAAAGCCTCTCTCGTTCTTTGTATTTGGTTTTCCAACTTGTATAAACTGTAAGTGTGTTCTATCCAAATGTAGTTCATGTTTTCTTCATTATAAACCAGGCTTGTGGATCAAATGAAAATCAGGATACCTAGGAGTCAAGAAGAAATAGCTAGAGGAAATAAAAAGACAACTCAAGTTTAGTCTTTTGCAAATCATAAACCCTGCAGTGCACATTTCAGAGGAAAAGGCAGCTGCTCTACTAGGGAAGGGGCAGTAAGCTAGCCTTTGGAAAGGTGGACTGGCAGAAAAATGAGAGAGAGAGACAGAGAAAGACAGACTCATCAACCCAGAGCTATCTTAGGCATGTGGATCTGTCCTTTCTCCTAACCCTTCAATTGTTCTGGCTCATAAGAGACAATAACTCGCAATAACTGCTTCTAAGACACCATGAAATAATGCATTTATTAGGAAGTCTTTACATCAGGCAAAATTTGCATATTTATTAAAGAACCATTTTGCTTTCTTGAGTGGTAGTTTCTGATTCTTGCATCTACAAACCAAACGCACAAGAAAAAAGGATCTGGGAGAACTTGAACCACAGAGAATATACTGTTGACTGTATTATTTTAATTTTTCAAAGGTCAAAATATTGCTTAAGAATACTCTTAATTTTAAGGAGACTGGTGATCTATTTACACAGCAATTAAAGTTTCTCGGATGTCTTTCTAACATTTTTGCTTGGAGGGTCTCAAATGTCAAGCTATTTAACTGGTTATGGACCACTGAAACCAACTGTAAATCTGTGGTCCTTTGACAATTGAGCTTATTTTTCTCCTGAAAGTCTTTTTAGGATTATGGATGTCTCGGTAATGATAGTGGGTACGAGACCAATATAAATTGGCAGATACAATTCTCTTTCTGCCTGGAATAATGTTCTACCAACTTTCCTCTGTGGATTGTGGCTTTTTTTTTTTTTTTCAGTCCTGCATGATGTATTCCCATAACGGAGCCCAGTGTTTACTGAAAAAGAGATGATCCCTTTTAGCAAAGAAGGTCCCAGAAGGAAGCAATGAGGAGCAGGTGTGTTTTATCTCAAGCCCAGCAGGCTGTCCTTCTACAGTAGGCTCCTCCAGCAGCCTAGCCAGCTGTGCAGTGCATATGGAGTGGAGGCCAAATCTATGCCTCGGCAGTTGTGCCCACATCACTAACTTCAACCACAAGCTGCTGCTCACAGCATCCTTTACTTCTTGGAAATGGGCTGCACCAGAATGTATCTCATTTTCTTATACCTACTGAAACACCCAAGCTTGCTCGCTCACTCACTCTCTCTCATACTCTCTCCCCAAGCAGAGATTTCAGAGATCCATCATCAAACAGGTTATTTTAAGGTAACATCTTTGTAATAAGAGGATTTAACCATGATATATTTACATTATATAAAGTAACTTGCTCAACTGTCTTTGTCTGAGTTTGGGTTCCCCTGTGGCAGACCTTGAGACCAGGATCTCTTGTAAGTATTTGTGTGAAAGGTGAAGGAAACAGCAGGGAAAGTGAGACACAGGAGTGAAAGTACATAATCAAGCCCACTACCATTGTGGATCGCTGAAGCTTAATTCTGCAGGGGAAATCCTAGGAGCCAGTGTGAAGAGCACGCCTCCAAGTTCTCCCACACAAGGGACAAGAAGAGTGATGTATTTTTTTCATTACCTCCCTTTAGTTATTGGTTAAGCACTGCACCCACATGGTCCTACGTCCTCAGCACAAATGGCCCATGCTTGGGTTGATGAACCTTGCTCACTAAAAAGAGAACGATCTCAGGTAAAGAAATAGAGATTCTGCAATGGAAGACAGGTGAGCACGTACCAAATCGGTAAAGATAAGGGGATACAGGTGGCACACATACAATAGTGGTGACAGTTTTGTTATTCATTTGAGCAACTGAATCTTTTCAAGGGGACCTCTGTAAAGAATACGCTAGCCTAGTCTAGTTGCTGTGCATTTATAGTCAAATTTAATAAATGGGAAATTTGGGACAAGTTCACCCACACTTCCACTTAGTTCACCTCTGCCTGCCTTTTCTTGTTTACACAGAAAACATGACTTAGAAGTTTGTTTACTCTTTTTGCTGCAAAAGTTCTCAAATTTTCCATTGTCTAATTAATTAGCTCCTGGTTTTGTTTGGAATCTGATTCAAAACTAATAGCAAAGTTTTCTTAATACTTAAGCCAGAGTGATTGTTTTGTGAAATTTATCAGGTATCTCTTACTTACCCATTCTGCTACTTTCATCCCTCCCTGATCTCATTTTAAAGATGTTTATATTTTGCATTTGATCATCCACTGCAATAATTTTATAAAATTTTCTTTCTCTTAAAGTCCCATATTTTATGGAGCAATATTGATCAAGCAAACAAAGAACAACAACAACAACAAAACTATTCACATTGCAAAGGCTAATGGTTAACATATGCTTATAGTTATTTCTCCCGTTTATATTTGATCATTCTAATATGTACATGGTATAGTTCAGCATTTAAACTGGCATGTTCACATATCTTGGGAGACAGGTAGCTTCTCTAGCATCTTCTAATTTATGTTAGTGGTCTCTTTCACATTAGGGACACCCAGAGTATATGTCTTTGATCCACTGGTCTCATACTTGTCTTCACATGACCCTGTGCTTTCCACTAGCTGTTCCATGCCATGCATCTTATATCTCACATTTCTAAATAAGATTCTTGCAAAATTAAATTTTAGAATGCAGCTTCCTATATGAAAATCTTTGTTTCCATTTTTGGATTCCTTTTTCAAAATGATTTATGGCTCAATTTTGAAAGCCTCACACTGAGTTAAGATTGAAATGGGTTGGTAACGTGTATATTGCTCTGATATAGATTAAACAGTGAGAAAGCAACAATGGAAATGCCACCACCTAATTTATTTCATGTTTAGATGATCAAAGAGATGTCCACACAAACAAGGCAATCACGCTATTTTAAACAGCCCTTTCAAATTTCCTGAGGCTCTTCTATTGAATCATTATGGACACGTGGAGTTAAATTTAAGGAAATCGATGAGAGTGATAATGAACAATCCTATAAATGAACCTTTTCTGCATTTCTTTTTAGCTCTGAATTATAATGCAATCTTGGCAGATCCTATAGTGTCTGTTATATCTGTTCCAAGCACTGTTCCCTGAAGGTGCACAAGTCTGTGGCAGGACTATCAGAGAAATCGAGTTGAATAAAAAGATGGCTGAGTCTTTAACGCTAAGTGTAAGGAAAGCAAAGCCTGAGGAATCACATCTATGGCCAATATGGGATAAGGTACCTATTAATTTCAGTAACAGAGGAGGGAGTCTGCATTTGTGATGGCCTGAAGTGCATTTTCAACCTAAAATGCAGCAAACATCAGTAGGTGAGGAACATTTTCTAAATGTCCTCAAATACCTCATTAATGTATCATAGGAAGGAACACTGAAAAGCCCTAGGCATGCTCCCAAATATTTAGATTCATCTCTTTTTCAAAAAACAAACACACAAACAGAAGATTCAAAATGAAATATTTAGTATTTTAAGATATATCTATATCTATATATAGACATGGATATAGATAGATAAATATAGATAGATATGCTAGAGATGTTCACATTAACTTCTATGAGGTGTTTGGTCCATAATTAACACTTATATATCTATTTACACATCTATATATATTGCTGTATAAATAAGGGTCAGAGAATGTTGCATTTCACCTAAGCCCTATGATCCTGGAAAATAGCAAAGTTGAGAAATCTCCCCACCCTTTTGTGTTCCTGGAAATGGCTTGCAGTTAGATGTCTCCCTTGTTTACCTATGATAAGCCCAAAAACCAAAATGCACCCTCTGAATTCCTTCTTATCCTGATAAGTGATTAGCTGAATTGTTTTGTCCCTACTGATTGATCAGAACAAAACACTTTGAGAGAAGGAATATACAAATGAACAATGTCCAGACCATATATAAAAATAGAACTGTGGGGCCCCTGGGTGGCTCCAGTTGGTTAAGCATCTAACTCTTGATCTCAGCTCAGGTCTTGATCTCAGGGTCATGAGTTCAAGCCCTGCAATGGGCTCCACACTGGGCGTGAAGCCAACTTAAAAAAAAAAAAAAAAATAGAAATTTGACCCATAGCCTGCAACCTGTTCAGGGAACTAAATCCTTACCTACAACAAACCACCCAGGAAGCCAGCCTGCTCTAAATAGACTTGTAGGAAGCCAGAATGCTATCTAAAGTGATAATTCAGAAAGCTAAACAATTACTTTTTTAGCAATCAGCCTATAATGGCCAGGACTTGATTAATAAACTATAGTGTTCTTAATTCTTTTTCCTGTTTTCAACTTTGGAGCAACCAGAGAAAGCCAAAGGTGCAACCCTCACGAATCACATAGGAAACCCCACTTCTACTTAGCCCACCTATAGCTTCCTCAAAACAACAGCCTCCAATCAGTTCAAACCTGAGCTTCCCCTTTTCTCCACTAGAAAGCTTTCTCACTCTGCCTGCTTTTATGTCTCTGCCAAACCCAGGTGATGATGGCTGAAACCCCTGACTTAGCAAGCTTTGGATAAATATTTGCTTCTATAATTTGCTTGCTCTTGGTTTATAATACTGCTTGTTAACCAAACTTTGGTCAAGCTTGTCTCTTTCCCCCAGGTCCCGGAACTTTGGCCCACCCTTGGCGCCAGCCAGCATATGACCTAAAAGCCCCTCCTGAGAATAGACTGGCCCCAGAGTGAAACAGCATGTGGTCTACTGCTCACCCTTCATCCTACTTCCCACACCCAGTTCCTCCCTGCCCTGTTCACTCCTCTCTGTAAAAGAAAAATTGTTTTTGTGGAACCTTTGAGACACCTGCCTATCTTTATGGTGAGAATGTTCTGACCGTGTTGCATTAGCGCCTTCCCCCTTGCAATAATCCTTTCATATCAGGTCTCCTCTTATCAGGTCTGAATTTGTTTTTGTTTTGTTTGTTTTGTTTTATTTGACAGAGGATTTGTGAAGAAGTTGCTGACCTGTATGTATATTTTGCTTATGTTTAAAATTTTATTTTTATGTGAGAATAAGAAAGATAGTTTCTGTATGGCATGTGGCAAGGTGCCACAAAGTGCCTGACCAATGACAACACAATGAGTACCATCAACATACATGAAAAACTAGATGATTGTCCCAAACTAGTATTAAGACTGGAGATGAGGAGGGTTTTCACACAGGAATTCTCATGAGTAAATTCATCTACTTATCTAGAGAGAACAAGCTCAGTATTCAGGGAGAAAAGCTTTCATTGGATGTAGTTAGCCAAATTCTTAACATTCATTTTTCTTCAGATTTATTGAGACCAAAAGAATCATGTGTTTATTGAATTTCCATTAGAAAGACATGAAAAAAAGTTTGACCTATCAGCCAGAGGTGATCAGCTTCTATTTTCTTGATATTCTAAAAACAAAGGCCCCTTTTGAGTAGGAAAGAGGTACAAACGAAGTGTCTAAAGCACTACCAGAAATGCAGTAGAGTTCTGTCGAGCCTCAGTCAGTCACCCTATCATGTCAGTGATACTCTTCAAAAGACAGCCTATTTTTGCCACAATTAATACTTCTGAAATCTTCTTAATTATAATACTGCTTCACATTTATTTATGGCTTACTATTTGCCAATCACTATCCTAAAAGCTTTTTTGAGTAGTATTTTGTTTAATTCTCACAAATCCTCTCAGATGTAGGTATTATTATCATCAACTCCATTTTACTGATGAGGAAACTGAGTCACAGAAACACTAAAAACCATACCCAAGTTCATACAGTAAATGTTGGAGCTGAGAACTGAGCTCAAACCAACAGACTTCATAAATATTTCCTCCAATCACTATGCTAACCTGCTAATTTTATAAAAAGCCCCCAGATAGAATGGCCACCCCATCTCTTCACCTGATATATAAATGCTTACTGAGATTATGGGACTGTTTGGTACAAAGCATTATCTTCGCAGACCCTGACTAATATAATTATATAATTAAATATCACATGGACCATATTATCATTATTTAATGAAAAGGTCAGAGCATTTAAGTAACTTGATCAAGATAATATATTAATGAAGAGGCAGTCAGAACACAAAGATGGGAAAGTGTTTTTTTTTCATTATGTATTACTGTCTTCCTAAAATGTTTAGTCACTGAACACAATAGGATGAAGGCAGTAACAAGGAAATTAATTCAAGTAATATGTGACTTGAAGTGGAGTAAAATGAGAAAACAAGGACTAGAATTGAAGAATAAAAGAATGGAGTAATTTTTAACAATTTACCAGGGGGAGATTCAGGATATTCAAATTTTGAAGTATCCCCAAGATCCTCCTTTTGTAGTGCTAAGTGAAGAAGATAAACCATTTAGCAAGCAGGTGCTAGATTCCCTTCACTGTGGTAAATAAAGCAGAAATTATTGGGAAAATTCTCTTCTTTCTGACACTTATACCCATACACAAAAATCCTTCTAAGAAATATTCAAATTTTACCTTGGGGGAAATCTATACCTAGAAGCAGCAGCAACAAAAGTATTTTGAATTCTGTAATTTATCTTGTTCAACAGAGAGGATATGCGTTTATATCCAAACACTGCTTGACATTTATATGTGAAGTACAATGCAAAAAAAAAAAAAAAAGTGAGATAATTAAATAGACCATTATAAAACAATGTATGCATGTAGTAGTGGCTGGATTAATTCAAACTAATCTCCTTTTCCACATGTTAGTGATAAAGGAAGTAGAATTATGCAAGTACGAACAACAGAAAAAAGTTTCAAGAAATTAAAAAGTTAGTGGGTTTATCTTCAGAGATCATATACTACAAACACACACACACACACACACACACACACGCCCCATTAACCACTGGGATAAATCTTGGATATACTGAATTATTAGTCCTCATTGATGGCATGAATGCTCAATTTAAATAGTTGCATTCTTACCAAGCACCATTATGGAAGAAGTAGCTTTT
Source organism: Halichoerus grypus (assembly GCF_964656455.1). Lineage (NCBI taxonomy): Eukaryota > Metazoa > Chordata > Mammalia > Carnivora > Phocidae > Halichoerus > Halichoerus grypus. The sequence goes on from NC_135715.1 coordinate 96,838,792, forward strand.
TGCCCTAGCTTCCACTAATAAAAATAACTGGACTCACACTGCCATGTTTGGACTTCCTATTGCCAAGCAATAGGTACATACTTAATACATGTGTATCATTCAGAAGACATAAACCATACTGGGAATTTGAAGGGGGAAAACTTTATGTACAGAATTATCAACTGGGTGGTGGAAGGTTAAAAGGAAACTATAAGGTATACAGAAGTAGAAAAGGCTTAACTCAGCTACTACTCTCCCAAGAGCTGAGGAAATGTGAACAAGGAAGGAACAGACTTAGACTATCCCCCCGTTTCCATTTTAAATTCAGACCCCTTTGGAGAGTATGTTACTGCTACAAGAACACCAGCCTTCCAGATATGAAGAAATTTGCGAGTGAACCTACCAGAGCTCAGATGCAAGAGTGGCCTGCCAGATTAGAAAAACCTGTAGGATTGTGAAAGCCAGAACTAGTCTACGAAGGTTCCTGAAGAGAGTACTGTCAGAACTCCTATATGCTGATTCACTGGCGGGCCTATGCATGGAAATAGCACACAGAAGCAGGAAGCCCCTTCCTCTTACACTGTCCCTCCAGCTCCTTCTAGTGACACGCCCGACAGCTGCAAAGGGAGAAATGTCTACAGGGTACAGTTTCAGTACCTCAAAGGAGAATAAAGACGGGGAGATTTGGAACTGAGAGGCAAGGCATTTAAGTGCCATAGCACGTATCAGGGAGGGCAGAAATGCACCATAGTATATTTCCCACTTCCAGATATTTTCCTTTTTTAAGAAAACAGTCAAATGTAGCCTATTCTGTTTCACTGTCACATTCTGAACGAGTCAAAATTCCATGGGGAAAAAAAATACAAAAGAGAGAGAAGTCAAAAATCCTGTCAAAACTTGGCTCAAAGGCAACTCCAGCAGTCTGATCTAGTCACTGCTGCCTCACAGCAACTTACAGAGAGATGTCTCCCCTTACACTGGGATGTTAGTCTCATTAATGGAATAACTTTCCATGAAGTTATCAGAAAGACAAAGTGACATGAATGTCTTATTTAGCCACGTTTCTGGAAACACTGACACTTTAATTATGCACATCTCTCTATAAAGAAGCAAAATGAAGAGAGATGGGGTATATGTCAATGTTCTTCAACCTGCTTTTATGGAATAGGGGACATTTCAGATAATTGAATGTTAGATTAACTTTATTTGCCTCATTTCCCTATGATTAATTGTATGATTCTTCACCAGAACAGTTTAACCTAATAATATGCCACAACAATCAATAAAGATATCCAACTAATAATCAAGGTGGCAAATACTCTTTCATAACTTAGATTTTTTAAAATGATTATTTATTTATTTGAGAGAGAGTGAGTGAGCAGGAGAGAGAGAGAGAGAGAATTTGAAGCAGACTCTGCACCAGGCACAGAGCCCACGCGGGGCTCGATCCCACAGCCACGAGATCATGACCTGAGCCAAAACCAAAAGTTAGACACTTAACCAACTGAGACACCCAGGCGCCCCTAGATTTTTTTTTTTTTCAAATTCAGGTCAGCTCAAAAAAGTACTCTTTTTTCTTTTTCCTTCATATTAATAAACTTTGTTTTTTAGAGCAGTTTTAGGTCAAAATTGAGCATAAAATACAGAGAATTCCCATGTACCCCCTGTTCCCACACATATAAAGCCTTGCCTGCCATGGGCATCCTACATCAGGGGTATATTTGTTTCAATCTATAGACCTACCTTGACACATCATTATCATCCAAAGTCCAGAGTTTACATTAGGGTTCACACTTGGTGTTCTACATTCTATGGGTTTGGACAAATGTATAATGATATTTATCCACTGTTATAGTAACATACAGAGTATTTTCTCTGCCCTAAAAATTCCATGTGTTCTGCCTATTTATCCCTTCCTTCTTCCCTAACTCCAGGAAACCACTGATCCTTTTACCGTCTCCATAGTTTTGCCCTTTCCAGAATTTCATATAGTTGGAATCACACAGGATGATGACTTCTCAGATTGGCTTTCACTAGTAATATGCATTTAACTTTCCTCCATGTCTTTTCATGGCTTGATAGCAGTTTGTTTTTACTGTTAAATAATATTCCATAGTTTATTTATACATTTACCCACTAAAGACCATCTTGGTTGCTTCCCACCTTTGGTAATTATGAACAAAGCTGTTGGACAGAAGTTTTAAACTCATTTATGTAAAAACTAGAGAGTATGATTGCTGGGTTGTATGGCAAGAGTTTATTAAGAAACTGCCAGTGTCTTTCAAAAGAGATGTATTATTTTGCACTCCCACAACCAACTAATGAGACTTCCAATTGTTTCACATCTTTTTTTTTTTTTTTTTTTCCAACTTGGATGTTATATTTATTAAGCAGAAAAGCACCTGGGGAGAAGTAGATCAAAAAAAACATCTGGAGCTCATCTACTTGTAAATCTACATAAATAATCTCTTCTGTTTTCCACATCTTTGCCAATATTTGGTGTCAGTGTTCTGGATTTTGCTCATTCTAATAGTTGTGTAGTGGTATCTCATTTTCTTATTGCTGAGTTTTATCAATCAAAGTACTTATGTATAATTAAATAATTGTGGTGTATACTACAAAAGTATAATTTCCTCTTTAGTTCTCCTGTTATCAACTGTGTAGATGAAAGAAAATAACAAGGAGTAGATAAGAATAAAATACACACTATATCAGATCAAACAGTAACCCAAAGAATTGATGGACTGTCACAGGGGCTGTATTAGTAAATAACATCAGGCACTATGGTTACTACTGTTACTACTACTACTACTACTACTATTAATGATAATAATGGCAGCTGCTGCTATTTATTAAATAAAGATTTTGTGCCGGCATCATTCCACATGCTTCTTAATCATTAATGCACAGGCCCCAGTAAGGGAATATTGTATTTCTAGTTTTTATAGGTAAAATAAAGACTCAGATATTGTTAAATTACTTTCCTGTGGTCACATATATAGTAAACAGAAAAACTGATATTCCAGTACAGGTTTTTCTAATCTCAAACCAATTCAACTTTTCGCCATACTATACTGCCTAGTCAAATGGAAATCATGTTGTAGAGCTTATCCCTGCCACACAGGTGGAGAGAGGACTTTGTAGCAGCCGCATCCGCCTCCTCCCTCCCCTCACTGTCCCTAATTGCTCAGGGAACTACTTGAAGGAGGCACAGAGTGCTTTTTTCTCAAATCAACTCCTAAGCTTCCTGTTATCATCAACTACTTGCACCTTAACTTCTCTCTCTCCACTCTCAAACTTCTAATTATTCATTCTCTGTTTAAGGATTCTGCTCAGGCCTTGGGTGTGATGCATGCCTTCGTATTTCCTTTAGTATCCTTGGCAGAAGCAGCAATATTCCAGCAGCAGGATTCAGCTAAACATTTAGTCAGTTTCTTCCACTTGTGACAACCAAAACTATCTTCTGGGTATTATGATTATCATTAATTTTGCTGACCAGATATTTCAGAATCGTCATCATTTAGACACATGGGCCAACCGTACTTGCTGACCCCTCGTGGTTGAGTAAGGTATGTGACTAGTGATGACCATGAGCTATAAGAACCACAAATGTGTCTCCGCTGGTTAGAACATTTAATTGCCAGTGCAAGACTCCCTTGCCCCACCCCACCCCAGCTTTTTACTTCCTCTAACTCAATGTCCAGTAACATTCAAAATCCCAGCTGATTCGTCTGCTTAGGTTGCTAAAAGACTATTAGAAACAGAGCACTCAGTAGACATATGTCTTCATAAGAAAGAAATCTTTGCTTTAAACAACTTGGGATTTTTAGGATTGCTTATTATAGAAACTGTTACAGAATGTGTTATAGAAACTTGTTCTTAGAATTGGGGTACTATCATAAAAAAAACCTAAAATATGTGACTGGCTACAGAGAGAAAACTAATATTGAGAGTTGGACCTATGACAATCCATGGAATGGACAGGCAAAATACTAGGTAATAATTCTGCCGTGATGTGAAAAGCAGATAATAGAGCTAATATATATTATGACTTTAGAGATAGATGTTAAAAAATAGTATGGCAATATTATGTGTGGATTGGCTTCTTTTTGGTTGCATTTAATATGGTTTATTTAAGAAAAAAATATCCTACTTGCAAGAAGGAATTAGAGGAAATAAAAAGAGTTCAGGAATTTGTGGACATGAAGAACTGGGCATGGCAATTTATTAATAATCCTAAATAGTAAAAGATAAAGTTGAGAAATGCTATGAGCAAGAAAAGTCAGTCAGAACTCAGCATAATGGCAAATGGCAAATCTAGGGTAAATTCAGGCACCAATGGTTAAAATGGCTGAAGAAGTTGAGATACCTGGGAATCTTAAGAGTTGAACAAACTTTTTCAGGGTAAGGAGACTGCTCTCCCACCAAACTGATAGGCTCAGTGTATCCACTTTAAATCCAAAGACAGAGAAATGTCTAGATCTATGCATATGGCTAATAACACATGCAACTCTATAAATTCAAGTAGGTAAGAAGCTCTAAAGAGTTTTCTCCCAAAGACACAATATCCTGGACTAAAAATATTTTTGACTGTATGAAATTTGCAAAAATCCTCAGGAACTTAAATCCTTTATAAACAGGAAACAAGCTAAAACATCTCCTCAACTCCTGGTCCCACCCTCCTGGGAGAACTTATTCTCCAATGTCTACTTCAGAAGTGGCCAAGGAGAGGATGAAAATGCAAGTGTTAGGAGATAATTCTCCATGGCTTTCTCATGCTTCTGTCTATCTTGCTAGCAGAGGCATTAACTGGTTTGTTCTGGGCAATCTTTGTAAAGATATTTGTATAGTGAGCAGCTGTGGAAAATAGAAATAATGTCTATTCAGGCAAAAGTCTGGAATGTTTACTCTCCAGTATAATGAAGATAATGTATCCCACGTACTGAATCAGGTACTTAATCAGGTACTCTTACTGCTCATTTTTAAGACATGAGTTCTCTAAGTTCATGATTTTTTTTCCCATAATGCAGCCCACTGTGTGATCAAGGATCATCTGACCCTCTTTCTGTCTCCCTGAGGGGAACTGGGGCTCAGGGGACAGGCACAAGAAAATGCTGATGTTCTGACTAGAGCTATTGCTATGAATAATAAGAATTTTTATCTCTGTCCCAGGAGTCTCATGTTTTCTGCCAATATCTGTGAAACTGTGGCAGGCTAACTTGTTAAAAGTTATAAATATGATAGAATCTCAGGTCTCAGGCCTTTTTGTTAGAAAGACCACAGATGATAATGTCAAGGCTACTTACACTCACACACTGTGTGTAAGTATATATGGAGTCAAATTCAAATCTTAAGAGGTTATTCCTAACCAGTAATCTCAAGGTAGGGCGTCCTTTATAATGTCTGCTCAACAAGATATTAGAACTGCTACAGATTAATGAATTTTTTATGTTCCCTATTTTTGTCTTTTCTAAATATCAGTGTTTGTTGTCATATTTATGCAGTTTCTAGTTTCTGTTCTATTACATTTTTTGATTTATATTCCTTCATAATTCTGTTTCATCTTAATTACTATAATTTTTTATAAGTTTTGCAACTACTAAATTCTCCCATTTTTTTTTCTCTTTCAAATATATCTTGATAGTAGTGGTCCTTTCCACTTCCATAAAAATGCTGGAATTCAGACTGTCAACTTAAATATGCACACATACACACACATACCCCAATTGTTAGAATTTGTATTGGGGTTGCTTTGTATCTAAAGGTTAATGTGTGGAGAACTGCCTTATTTATACATTTGAGTGTTCCAGAAACACTGTGCATTTCTTCATTCATTTAGATCTTCTTGAATGATCCTCAAGAGTTTTATATTTTGTTCTATACCATTCTTATGTATCTTTGTTTAGATTTGTTCCTAGGTACTTTTATTTTGATACCATTGGAAATTAGACACAGATTATTTCAATATCTGTTTGTTCCTTTTATATAGAAACGCAATCTTTTTAAAAAATATATTGTTTTGGGGTCCCTGGGTGGCTCAGTCATAAGCGTCTGCCTTCGGCTCAGGTCATGATTCCAGGGTCCTGGGATGGAGCCCCCCGGCCAGAAGCCTGTTTCTCCCTCTCCCACACCCCCTGCTTGTGATCCTGCTCCCCCATCTCTCTCTCTATCAAATACATAAATAAAATCTTTAAAATACATATATATGTATATATTGATTTAATATTCTTCACAAACTTTCTTATTAAAAAGAATGTTTAACTAAAAACCCTATAGATATTCTTCCATACACAGCATAAGTGAATAATGATTTTTCTCTTCCTAATTCCTTAAGCTTGATTTGTTTTTCTTAGATTATTCTACCTGTTAATGACTCAAAATTGTTAACTAGTAAATGCTTACAGTTAGAATAGCAAGCCACTTTGTTCCTTTTCTCAAACATTTCACCTTTAAGTAAGATAGCTGTAGATTTTTATACTGCTAAATTATTATATTCCAATCACAGAAGAAATAGGTATCTTTGAATTTATATAAATAAGGCATAATTTAAATAATTAATTTGTTTAGTAAAATTATATAGAAATATTTATTGGCTACAGCTGTATCTTGAAAACAAGCTCTAGCACACCTCTCTGATAAAACTTTCTATGATGATGGCAATGCTCTCTACTGTCTATCTATACTGAGCCCTTGAAATGTGGGCTTGTGGAACCGGAGAACTAATTTTTTTTTTTTCCAGAGAACCAAATTTTTAATTGTATTTAAGTTTAATTAATTTCAGTTGCCATGTGTGGCTGCTGGTTTTTATCTATTGGATGTCGCATCTTTAGAGAAATTATTTTTGTCAAATAGAGGCCATATCTAGTACAAACTTACATCTGGTGCCAAGATTTAAGAGAACAAAGAGTAAAAAGAAAACATCTGAAACAAGATAGTAGGAACGGAAAAATGAAGGGGAGGGAATCGGAGGGGGAGACGAACCATGAGAGAGGATGGACTCTGAGAAACAAATTGAGGGTTCTAGAGGGGAGGGGGGTGGGGGGATGGGTTAGCTTGGTGATGGGTATTAAGGAGGGCACATACTGAATGGAGCACTGGGTGTTATACGCAAACAATGAATCATGGAACCCTACATCAAAAACTAATGATGTACTGTATGGTGACTAACATAACATAATAAAATAAAATTAAAAAAAAAGAAAAAGAAAAAACTAAACAGGAAAAAAAAAAGAAAACATCAGGACACATTTTAAAATCTCTTCACTCTTTTCACATACTCCCCCAATTTTTGATCACTGCAAAAGTAGGAGGGAGAAGTCTCTATCATTATCCATAATAGAATGAGACAGTTTTATTTCACAGAGTGATGAAGATCCCAAAATGCTTTTCTTCTTAGTAATATTTATGTGGCTATGCCTCCACTTAATACAAAATATTTCTCCCCTCTCACACATTCCATCAGGAAAAACTTTTATTTTTTTAATTTATTTTATTTATTTTTTATTTTTTTTATTTTTTGAGAGAGAGAGAATGGACGCACAAGCCGGGGTGGGGGGGAGTGGGGGTGGGACAGCAGATTAGGGAGAGAGAGGGTTTCAAGCAGGCTCCACACTCAGTGCAGAGCCCGATGCAGGGCTTGATCCCAGGATCCTGACTGAGCCGCCCAGGCACCCTGGGAAAAACTTTTAAATTTTCAGATGACAACTAAAAAATCTGATAAGCTAATGTGGTCAAGAGTATCAGTAGTTATTGGGGCATAAGAGGATTTCAATCCAGATTTATTTACATTGCTTCAAACCCCCAGAAATATTGTCTTTTAACAAAAAAAGAATAGATTTCAGATGGCCTTCAGAAGGCTAAGGAAAATTTATTTATGAAAGGCTAATCATTCAAGATGCTAGAAGCCTTATCAAGTGTTTGAGCTGGCAATCCTGACCTTGAAGATCAGAAAAGTCACATTAAGCACTGTCTTAGTTTGTACTGCTGTTGAGGAAATACCACAGACTAGGTGGCTTAAATAATAAACATGTATTTCTTATGGTTCTGAAGGTTGGAAATTTGAGGTCAAGGGGTCAGCATGGTAGGGTTCTTGGTGAAGACCCTCCTCCTGGTTACGTCCTCACAAGACCCTTCCCCGGTTCAGGCATGCAGTGAGATCTCCTGTTGCTTTCTCCTTTTTTAAGGGCACTAATCCATCATAGGGGCTCCACCCTCATGACCTCATCTAAACCTCATTACCTCTTAAAGGCTCCACGTCCACAAACCATCACATTCATGATAAGGGCTTCAACATTTGAATTTGGGGTAGACACAAACATTCAGTTCATAGTAGGCATAAACCATGTATTAAGAAAGACCCTGAGGGGTGGAAGAAGACAAAAAGAATGGGGGACAAAATAATATGTGTTGACCAATATCCCACATTCAATGCACTGTGCTACACACTGAATTCTGTTCAAAAGAATAGTTTAAAATATACGGTGGGAGAACAACAAAATTAAGCCTAGGGTGGATACTGATGATTGAACAATCATGCCTCTCTGACGCTCTAGTATGGTTTCCAGCATTTTTTTGATTCTCCATGATACTTGATTCCCATTAACGTTTCATTCATTAATGACTTCTACTCTAACAAGATCAAATTAATGGGATATATCTTATTCTTGTTAAAATCATTTTTATTAAAATTTGATTTACTACCCTGCTGTTTTCTGCCACTTGCTATGATAGAAAGGGAGCATTACAGCATTCATCAAACTGAGTATGAAAAGAAATTTTGCTCTAAAGAAATTTTGTGGGTTCCTGGCATTTAGCATTTTTGGCAGGAACACATATAAACCACTCAATCCAGTCAAGCTTTCTTTGAAAGGCTGAGGGGTGTAAGGAATATAATAATTTGATTTGATTGTTCAATCTTCTTTTCGTTTTCCTCACCACACCCATTTGCTTGTAAGATACTTAACTTTTATTTGAGGTAAGAAGAGATTTACAGTGATACCAAGTATAGCTTGACCTTAGAAAAACAGGGGAAAAAATCTAGAAGCTATTCCTATTAAAGAAGTTATTCATTTTTATAAGTTAGTTGAAAAATAAAAATGAGAAGTCAAGACATGGTACAAATTTTAACCCATTTCCAGCATAGCGTTCCTAGTTCCATACTCAGAGTGGTACGATCTACTGCCTGAAAGATTGAAGGAGGCACATAGTACACTGTAATGCCCTTGAAATATTTTGACTACACCTTGAATTCTAGGTATCTTTCATAACTCCAGTAGGTGATTGTTAAAAAGCAATGTTCTTATTCCCTTCATAAATTAGGTAAAAATCATACTGAGTAGAGAGCTGGGAAGGTGGATAGAGGAAGTCCCAGGGGGTGGGAAGCAAGGGGTTTGATTTTTTAAAAGAAGTTTTGAAAGGAAAACGGGTGTTCACTGACACTAAAGTGATAGCCAGGCCCCCACCAACCACTTCTGATTATATTTCCCATGCAAAAGTTCAGACAAACCTAGACAATCTAATGAAGAGAGACAGTAACAATGGTTCATTGACAGGTGTGGAGTATCACAAGCAAAGCTGCATGTGATATAGACAGCCTACTGAATCTCCTTGTACTTAGATATTGTCTTATTCCAAAAATGCTTTTTTCGATTAAAGATAAATCTAATTATGATGACCCCCCCACCCCCCAAAAATCAGATGAACATATGTTCTTGAGTGGGGATTAAATGGTGGCAACCACATCAGAAATTTCAGTATGGTATTAGACAAGAATGACTTGGAGAGGTCAAGTCTCTTCGTGGCTCTATTTGTTTTGGAGGAGAATGATGTTTATCAATGCTTTTGAGCAATAAAAGAAAATGGAACAATGTCTTACATGAATTAATTAGGCTAGATGAGAAATTACACTTAATGTTACCAAAGGAGAAATGATCTAAACCTAACCTATCATTACAATAGATGCCATGGAACTGTAAACCACTCACAGCTGCCAGCAGGTAATCCTGCTACATGTGGGAAGGATGCAATGCTTGTAATGGCTAGTGCACCTCTGGCTGCAAATAATAGAACATCTGATGAAGGAAGCTTAACTATGACAAAGAAAAGATAACAACAGTTGGCATTCATTGAACAATTTCTATGCAATGAGCATTTTTCTAAGTGTTTTTTTCTATTTTATATCCTACTCATCCTCATAATAACTGAGATATGTTTATTATCCCATGTTTACAGATGAGAAAACTGAGGCCAAGAAGAAGTCTATACTATAAATTCACAGAACAGAAAATCTCCACACAATTAGAAGCACACAGGTAAATAGCCAATGACTGGTTAACTGGGTAATTAAATGATTTCAAGGCAACTGATCAGCGTCTCTGTGATTTTCTTGGATTTCCTCATGTGGTAACAAGATGGCTTCTACATCTCTAAGGGGATGTTGTTTCCCAAATAAATTCTTGGGGATACAAAGGCAGGATAAAGCCTATAGAACTCATATAAGCATTTTGGACAGTAACCTTAGGGTGGAATTTGCCCACTACAGGATGCCAGCCTGACAAAACATGAAACTTATTAGTACTCAAGGATGGTTTTAGTCAATTTTATTAGGACTCTCTCTCTATTGATCATTACATTTTTTTTTAATAAAACACAACAAGACAAATGTGAGGTGAGATGAAGAACATAATGTCACCAAGAATTTTTAGGCAGACAGCTCTGATGAGAATAACTAGTACTCTGACAGGTGAATTCTAATTTTTATGGGATAAAATAAAACTCACAGACTGAGAAGTTTAATAAAATTGGGGCTCAGATGCAGCTTAGGTTAGGATCGTCAAGCAGAAGAGATGAAACAAGCTCAGAAGATATTTCTAGAAGTTGTCCGGTAAAAAGGTCCTAGCCTATGTCATTAAGATTTATTGCTGACTCTTAATGCCTCCTCCAAATTGTAAAAATTCCTTTCCTCAAGAAAAGTGTCCTCTTATATTATAGTAACACAGAGGTTTATTGATTTCCCAGAGCATGAAAAACACCACAAAGACAATTCTGAAATGGTGTCATGTTAGGGGAAGTGCGTGTACACTTTTTCTTGCTCACGGGCTCAGGATTTCTTCAAGGAAAATAACATAAGAAGGAGAGTCTAGGGATTGGTTGATTTCCCCAGGTGAGGGTGTCTGCAAGGGAGGAGAGGATCTAAGAGAAGAAAATTTAGGCAAGTCAAAAGCATCCTATGATTGCTATTACATAATTTATGATCATGCTTCTTTAGTATAAATAAGTACACTAATATTTGTGAAATAAAATTTTACAAATTTACAGAATGGCAACCCAGATGGTGTCTTAGGAGAATTCTTTCATACCGTTGATGAATGGTTACAAGTGTTAAAGAAAAAAAGATCTCCATTTTTCAAAAGCCAGTGTAACTCTGCTTCCAAAACCTAAAAAATAAAGCAGTATAATACTATAGAAGAAAGTTTTCCTGTATATTAAAAATGTGTATTAGAAAAATAGTGCTTTCCCTTCAGAATGTCACACAATCACATATTCATTTTTCCATTTCCTAATTCCACTGAAATGATAGAAGCATCCAGATAAAAATAAATGCAGAGCATTATTGCAATAGCAAGAAAAAAACTAGATGTTCAGAAACATTGAGGAATTAAATATAGAAAGGAATAGAAAAACTTGAAAGGGACACTATTTACTTCCAAATATAAAGTCTTTCCTCAACCTTCATTGCTTTGAAGGATTCTGGGTTGTTCCACTGCTACCCTTGCCACCGCCTTCTTCCTATTATTATTTTTTAAACTGACCAAAAATGTATAGGGAAGATAACTGGAAGAAGGTAGGAAAGCTAACTAAATGCATCTGAGAAATGAAATTTTCTACTCAAAGAAGAAAAAAAAATGTTTTAGAGGAAAGGGAGAGGAAGACTGGGAAGTTTTGGTAAGGGTAGGGTAGTTTGACAGCTGGTGGTAAAATGGGTTTGTTTGGGTTTTTTCTTCATCAATGAGCACATTCTCAACTTTTTTTTTTTATTCTTTCTTTCTGAAATATATTTTACTTACTTTATAATCAGCTCTTTCAAAAACAAAGGTGAACTATAAGAAGGACTATGTAATCTCTAGGGCTGCTGGCTAGAGGAAAAAGAAAAAGGGTAAGAGGTATGTACTAATCTGTACAAGGTACTTTGCCTACACTTTACATACATACATATTACTTTGTTTATTTTTTACAAGAGCACTGTCAAATAGCTATGCATTTTTAAACTTTTGATTAAAGTTTAACCCACATGCTGTAAGGTGCATAAGTCATGAGTGTATGCAAAATGAAAATATCCATGTAACTGTCACCTAGAAGAAAGAACGCAATTTCACTAGCGTCCCAGCTCCAATTTCACATTCCTATCTTGTACTTAGAACAATGAATACATAATTAGTTGATTTCACAGGTAAGAAACATGAGAATCAGAGATTATCCAGGCTCACAAAATTATTGAACAAGATATCTAAATATTAGTGAGCACTGAACTCATGTTTCATGACCTTCGTGACCTGGCCAATGGCTACCTCTCCTCCAACTTTATTAGCCCCCAAATATTATTTATTTTCCAAAAACATCAGTAAAGATCATAACTAGAGTTGTTCTGAGTTTCTTTCTGCCTGTAGTGTACTAAGATTATTTCTGTGGTTCACTCACTCTGTTATGCAGGTCTTTGATCAGTCGTTGCCTCCTCAGAGGCCACTGTATGTGAAACTGCATAACCTGCTTAGTTATTTTTTGTTGAGAATTGAATATTTGAATATTATAAAGTGGTAACTCTGGAAATTAGATTCTCTTCCCTAGTGTGCTTTATTTTTAACTAATTTACTTATTTTTGATTGTTGAGGCAGTATGGTCCATTTGTTTAGTGATTTTCCTCAACTATTTTTGCAAAAACTATATTCCTTTTCATCTGTGGTCACTTGTCTCTTTCACTTAGCTTCTGTTCAACTAGTGTTGTGATTTTACAATGTCGCATTTTTAAAGAGATTGATTTGAACCAGGAACTAAAATAAAAAACAAAAACCTCCAAAACAACCATTTTTGGAGATATTCTTTATTAAGTTAAGGAAGTTTCTATCTATTCATATCGTTACTTTTACCTTGACTGAGTGTTGAGTTTTTTCAAATGCTTTTTTTGCATCCGTTGATATGATCATATGATTTAGCTTGTTATTGTGAATATTATGCAAATCCATTTTTGAATGTTGAATCAGATTTTCAAATCTGGAATAAATTCCATTGGTAATTGGGAATATTTCTGTTTATACATTCTTGGATTTGATTTGCAAGCAGTTTGCTGAGAATTCTGTATATACATTCATAGGAGATACTGATCTGTAGCTGTTTCTCTGTCACTTCTTTATCAGCTTTTATGACAATTTCGGCTTCATAGAATGAGTCAGGAGATGTTACGTCTGCTTAAATTTTCTTAAAGATGTTACAGAAAATTGGAATGATTTTTTTCCTTAAACATTCAGTAGCATTTACCATCTGGGCCTAGTACTTTTTAATTTTGGAAAATTATTGATTATTGCTTAAATTTTTTAATAGTTATGAAGCTTTTCTGATTTATTTCTCCTTGCTTAGTTTTTGATAGTTTATGTCTTTCAAGATATTAAGTCCAGTTCATCTAATTGTTCAAATTACTTTATTTTCCTTTAATGTCCATGGGCTCAGTAATGACGAATTCTCTTTCATTTTTCATACTATATGTGGTGATTAACATCATGTGTCAACTTGACTGGACCACTAGATGACCAGACATTTGGTCAAACATTACTCTGGGTGTGTCTATAAGGGTGTTTCTGGATGTGGTTGGCATTTCAATCAGTAGACTGAGTAAAGCAAACTGCCTTCTTTAATGTGGAGGGGCATCATCCAATCAACAGGAAACCCAAATAGAACAAGAAGGCTAAGTAAGAGATAACTACTGTCTGGCTGCTTTGAGCTGGGGTGTCTGTCTTCCTGTCTTTTAGACCCAAACTGAGTATCAAGCCTCCCAGCTTTGGAATAGAACTTACACCATTGACTTTCCTGATTATTAGGCCTTTGATTTTCTGTTTTCTCTCTCTCTCTCTCTCTCTTTTTCTCCTTGGTTTCTCTGGCTACAGGTATACAATTTTATTGATCTTTTTAAAGAGTGAGGTTTTGATTTTGTTGACTTCATCATTTCTCTGTCTTCAATTTAATTGATTTTGTTCTTATTTTTATTGATTTTATTCTGATTCCTTTAAGCTAACTTATTATTTTATTTTGGTTTTCTAAGGTGAAAGCTTAGATTATTGATTTCAGATGTTCATTCTTTTCTATTATATGTATTCAATGTTATAATTTTCCACACATCTTGCTGTTTCAGTGGTCACTGCCCAAAAAACCAAAGAAATAAAGCCGGCAAGTCACTTTTCAGTCTCAAGCATTACTGTCCTTAATTGCTAAATTCTTTCTGGTAACATTATCATGTTGCCTTCACAGTTCTCACACTGATATTTAAAGTATGTTCGATACACTGTTTGGATATGCTGGTAACTGCCTTGCTTTTGAACAGAGTCAACAACACCATAGTCCAAGCAGATGAGTTCTCTTTGGGCTACAGCCTTGGCTGAGTGTGACCCCAGAAGACAGGGTGAGTTATGTATCCAGCAGAACACATTTGGCAGATGGAGGAAGCATCTGAGAATAAGACCATGGCTATTGCAGGGATTCTGTAATCTTATTGTTTTATCTTGCCATGTGTTGTATGTAATGGTGATTTATATTTCAATGTATTGAAAACTTTTCATTTTATTCAAGAAATGTGTCACATCTTAAAACCTTAAAAGTTTCTGTAATCTCGACCACGCCTCCAGCCCGCAGCCGTGTCTCTCCGTGTCGCCTGCTTTGGACCTCCATCCTCGACTCGACTTGAAATGGACCCCAACTGCTCCTGCTCCACCGGTGGCTCCTGCACGTGCGCCGGCTCCTGCAAATGCACCTCCTGCAAGAAGAGCTGCTGCTCCTGCTGTCCCGCGGGCTGTGCCAAGTGTGCCCAGGGCTGCATCTGCAAAGGCGCATCGGACAAGTGCAGTTGCTGTGCCTGATGTGGGGGAGCCTGCGCCCAATGTAAATACAGCCACGTGTACACACCTGCAGTTTTAAAACATTTTTCATACTACCTGACCCGTTTGCTACATTCCTGTTTCTATAAAGTACATGAGTTATAATAAAAATTGTTGAATTAAAAAAAAAAAAAAAAAGTTTCTGTAATCTCAAAAAAAAAGAAAAACACTACCTTTTTTGTATCCTACAAATGTTGGTAAGATATATTTCCATCATAATTTAAAGCTCAAAAAATTATTTTTTATTAAGACTGTCTCTTTGACCCATGTGTTATTGAAAAATATATTTTTCAATCTCCAAGTATATTTGTGATTTTGTAGCTATTTTTCTTTTATTGATTTCTAATTTAATTCCATTGTGGTCTGAGAGTACATATTGTATACACTGTACACATTCTATTATTTTAAATATGTTAAGGTATATTTTCTGACCCAGAATGTGGTATATCTTGGTAAATGTTCCATGGGAACTTGAGGAGAAGATGTATTCTGCTGTTCTTTGGCGAAGTATTCTACAAATGCTGCTGATATCCAATTCACTGATGTTGCTATTGAGTTCTGCCTGCTGGATCCGTTTATTACTGATAGAAAGGTGTTGAGGTCTTCACCTATAATAGTTGTCTATTTTCTCTTCTAGTCTAGTTCTATTAGTTTTTGCTCCACATATTTTGATTCCCTGGTATTAAGTACATACACGTTAAGGACTGTTTGTCTTTTTGGAGAATTGACCCCTTATCATTATGTAATGCCCCTTTTCTTTATCTCTGATGATTTTCCTGCTCTGTAGTCTTTGTCTGAAATTAATATAACTATTCCATTATTCCACCTTTCTTTTCATTAGTGTTAACATGGTATATCTTTCTCTATCTCTTTACTTTTAACCTAGTTTTTTTTTTTTGTTGTTGTTGTTGTTGTTTTTTGGATAATAGATAGGTGGGTCTTGTTTTTTATTCTCTCTGACAATCTCTATCTTTTAAATGGTGTATTTAGACCAGTGACATTTAAAATGATTATTAATACATATGGTTTAATGTCTACAGCATCTGTAGCTGTTTACTGTTTACTGCATTTTTTTTTCTTGCCGTCCTTTACCGCTTTCTAGGAGTTTTAATTGAATATTTTATATGATTCCATTTCCCTTCTACCATTTAATTTATACATATATATGTATGTGTGTGTGTGTGTGTGTGTGTGTGTGTGTGTGTGTGTATTTTTAGTTGTCGTCCTAGAGTTTACACACTTGAATAGTGGTGATGAAGTTCATGCAAGACCATGAACACTAAGGGTCGGCAAGATTAACAGACAGAAAGGAGAGCTGGATGTGAGGTAGAATAAGAGAGGAAAAAATGAAATCGATTAAGGAAACTCATTAGGACAAATTGAAACTGAATCTGATTCAGCCCCGATTACTCTGATGACATACACAAGTTAAACCTTTCATTATGGAGCTGCACTTGTGCCTGGCCCAGAACTAGAAGGAGGAGGTCCTGTGGGATTCCAACACCTAGAGGCCAGTTTGCTGCCCCACCCAAGCAAGATGAGCCAGAAGATCAGCAACGTGTATGAGCTACAATAGTGCCTACACTTTATACCAACCTTCAGAGCTGCTTCACTTTTACCTTCCATATCTCACATATGTTTGTCTTGTGATCAACTCTAAAGCGGGACTATAAAGAAAGGTAATTTCTAGGAAATGTAGTATCTGTTCAGCAAGGTCAGATGTGTAGAAACTATAACACACAGCCTTTCAAAATACATATGGAAAAATAACTGTGTAAACTAGCACATGAAGAATGAGATAAACAACACAGATAATAATTCTTGCAGGTGAGGAGGAAAGGAAAGTTTCTTTCAGTTTAAGGCAATATAAGGACAAACAGAAATAATTTTAAATTGAAAATTAATGTTTGATACAGCTTTGATTGGGAGATGGATGTAAAGTGGCGAAGAAGTTTTGGTTGAATATATAACGGGTAGGAAAGTTAATGGGACTGTGGGTAGAGGGACATAAATAGACTACTTTAACTAGAGTTGAATAACCATATAGGGGAGCAATAGAAAATAAACCTGGAAAGGAAATGTAAGGCAGTTTGATAACTCACTGGTATAGCGAGACATTATTATTAACTAAAGTCCATACTTTACTGAATTTCCCTTAGTTTCTACCTAGTCTCCTTTTGTTGCTGCTGTTGCTATTGTTGTTCTGGAATCTCATTTTGGATCCTATATTACATTTAGTCATCATCATGTCTCCTTGGACTCCTGGCTTTGACAGTACCTCAGATTTCCCTTGTTTTTTCATGAACTCGATAGTTTTCTGAAGTATGGGCCAGGTATTCTATTGAATTTTCCTCACCTGGGATATATATGATTTTCTCTTTTTTTTCCTTATGATTATATTGGAGTTATGGTTACTTGGGAGAAATACCACACAAATCAAGTGCCATTATCATCACATCATATCAAAGGGTACATACTACCAACATGACTTATTACTCTTGCTGTTAACCTTGATCACCTACAGAAAGTGTTTGCCAGGTTTCTCCTATAAAGTTATTTCCTCTTCCTTTTCCATACTGTACTCTTTGGAAAGAATTCACTGTGTGCACCCCACACTTAAGAAGTGGGGAGCTATCTGGTAAGCGCTGTGAATTCTGCAAGACTGTTGAATCTCAGATCTGTACCTCTGAAACAAATAATGCAATATATGTTAAGAAAAAAAAAAAAAAGAAGAAAACCGCAGGAGGGGAAGAATGAAGGGGGGGAAATCAGAGGGGTTGACGAACCATGAGAGACGATGGACTCTGAAAAACAAACTGAAGGTTCTAGAGGGGAGGGGGGTGGGAGGATGGGTTAGCCTGGTGATGGATATTAAAGAGGGCGCATTCTGCATGGAGCACTGGGTGTTATGCACAAACAATGAATCATGGAACACTACATCTAAAACTAATGATGTAATGTATGGAGATTAACATAACAATAAAAAAAAAAAGAAGTGGGGAGCTATGATCCACCTCGAGGGCAGAACTGTGTATAAATTACCTAATGGTTTCTTGCCTGAAAACAAAGGGATGAAGAAAGGAAAGAAAAAAAAATTTTTTTAACAATTTTATTTATTTATTTTAATAGAGAGCAGTCACAATTGGGCACATGGGTAGGGGGAGGGGCAAAGCAAGAGGAAGATAGAGAATCTCCAGAAGATTCCCCCTTGAGTGTGGAGCCAGACTCATGGCTCGATCTCACAACCCTGATCATGACCTGAGCCAAAATCAAAAGTTAGGTGCTTAACCGACTGAGCCACCCAGGTACCCCAGGAAAGAAAATTTCTTAAAACAGCTATTAACAATATAGCAAATGTGGTAACTAGAATCAGCTTATTTCAGTGTTCTATTAAAATGGTGTACGTCATTCCCTGTATCATGAAAAACATCTACGTCAATTAAAATATGGAATCTGTCTTAATTTCTTAACAACGAAGGAAAGAAGAGGCATGCTTAGATGTCTAAAATATACAATAAAACACTAGAAATTATGAAAGAGATTCAGATAAAATTTCCTGAGAGTTAATAATTAGAAGTTTATTTCACTGGCAAATTTGTAACATTGCAGACTTTTGACTAGTGCTGGAATTATTAAGAAAAATTCCCATTAAATTTGAAGCTGATAATGCCCCTGTCCTGGAATCTTAATGCAACTGGACTAAAATTCAGAGAAAGGGGGCCATAGTACTGGCCAGGATATTGATCTTGATTTTACCAAGAGGACCATTTTGTTCTGATACACAATGGTGACAAGGAGAACTATATGTGGGGCCAGAAGATTCACAGAAGAGCCCATTTATACATTTATAACCAGTATTTCTGGTGAAGAAAACAGTGGCTGCCCAATAAAAACAAAACCCACCAAGAACTTAAATTATTATATATGGAGTATATTGTTAAAATGTTGAATGTCTGCCAATATGGCAGTTGAAAAACATTTACACTTTTAGAGTCAGTTCTAGTAAAAGGCAGAATTGAAACCAGATTTCAAGGGGTTAGAGAGTAAGCAAAGATATTTTTAAAAAATGAATAAAAGGGAAAGTGAAATTAAAGAGTAGAAAAGTTGGCCCATCCAGGAGGCTGGATAATAAGGAACTATCAGGCGTGGGACTTCAGTGCTGTTTGCTTTCCTTTTGTCTCCTAATTCAGCTATTTACTTCTCCTGAGCCAATGAGATGATGAAAAGCTACTGCTGTCTGTGTGTCAGAAAAAGTTGGGCTCCTTTTGGCTCCCAAAGAAAATACTGGCAATAAATGACAAGAACAACTCCTTAGCCCAAAAGTCCAAAGTAAGCCCCGAGAAGAATGTGTTGGCATTCTCTGACAAAGAAAAGGCAATTTAGAAAGGGAAAGAAAAGGCAAAAGGTCTTCCTTGCTTTTGAGGTGGGACAAGAGAGTAAAACAAAATAATCTGAGCCACAAAATAAATATCCATTGATGTATACTGACATAAATAGTTAAATAAATAAGATAATAAATGAAAGAAAGGAAAAAAAAAGAGAGAGACAAATCTGCTGTGTAGAGATATTCCAAATAATTCAGGTAGATGCTTTGCCTTTAAAGAGGTGGAACACAATTCTCTACTCATTAAGTGTGGGCTGTGTGCACAGAAACTTCATTACACCATGTACAATACATTAAGTGGAGAGGAAGAAACCAGACAAACACTACCTCAGCCAGCCCATCAAGGTCAACATCAGCATCGATAAGTCATGTTAGTCGTATGTACTCCTTGGTGTAATGAGAATGGCATCTTACCTCTGTGATCTTCCTCCCAAAACTCAGACCCAACTTAATCATGAGAAAAACATCAGACAAACTCAAGTTGGGGAACATTCTACAAAATACCGACCAGGACTTCTCAATATTGTCAAGGTCATCAAAAACAAAGGAAGACAAAGCAACTGTCACAGCCAAGGGGAGCCAAAGGAGACAGGACAACTAAAAGTAATGTGATATACTGGAAGGGACCCTGGAAGACAAAAAGGATATTAGGTAAAAATTAAGGGAATCTAAATAAAGTATGGACTTCAGTGAACAACAATGTGTAAGTATTGGTTCATTAACTGTTGCAAATGTACCATACTAATGCAAGATATTAATCACGGAGGAATCTGGGTAGGGGGTATATGAGTACTCTGTACTATCTTCATAACTTTTCTGTCAACCTAAAACTATTTTAAGACTAAAAGTTTAAGAAATAGGGACAGTACGTAGGAACAGATGATAACACTGAGGAAAAGACAAGGTAGTGAATTACATTCTGCATGAAATTACTAAAGCATATAGAAAGGAGTACATTGACAGTGCAGAAAATGTGTGAGGTTCAAAGTATGCAGCAGGTAGAAGGGGTATAAAATGAAGGGCAAAGAGCATCAATGTCCCATCAGTGAAGTACCTGGACACAGAAAAGATTTCACAAAGAATGTGTAGCTCTTCGTGTAAATGCATATAAATAAGGAAAACGGCAGAAAGGCAAAAAGAAAATAGGAGTAGACCTGAGTCAATGGCCTAGCTATTCCCAAGGAACATGACACTTGTTTTTAATGAAGAAAAACTGCTGTACAAAACTCAACTCACACCTCCATGTGTTCTGGTAATTAGTTGTTGATATTGAATAGTAAAGCTTGATAAGAGTGCTCATTAGACCAGCAGACAATAAGATTTTCAAGAATTGGGACTATATTATTTAAATTGTAGCATCTAGCAGTTATTATGTAAATGTTTGCTAAATGAATGAATACTTATACATTTATTACAATTGCTCTTCCTTTTCTCTGTAACAATCTTCCCTATTACTTGTGTATGTGTGTCTGTGCATATGTGCACACTGGATCTTTTTCATTCAGCTCATTGTTCAAATATCTTCGTAGAGAGGATTTTCCTGATTGCTAACATGAAATGGATTGCCTGTCACCCACTGCTGTCACTCCCTATCCCTTTACCCTTTTGTATTTTCTTTTTAACATACAACATATCTGAATTATTTATTTATATATGTCTTTGTTCATTACCAACTAAGTTGTGAGCTTCCTGAAAACTGCAGTCATTGTGGTTTATCCCAAAATGATATTCAGAAATATTAACAAATTAGATTCCACAATCTAAAATGACAAGGTTGAAAAAGTGAAAGCAAACATAATTCAGAAAGTTCATAAAATCAGTAAACTTAAGGATATAAAAATTCACCAAGACCTAAAAGGGAGACATACTACAACTGACTCAGCCTTAAAGCACACATTTTTTGATGCACTAAAGGCTTATTTTATATGTTAGGAACTAAATGTCCATTATTCTATAAAGCAATTTGGATTTAATATATGAGCAGAATCAAGAAAAATTGAAATAGAGACTTGATAACAGTTTCATAAACGTTGCTGCATCTACCAGAATCTCCAATTGTGTCACACAGTCCGACCCTGGACGTTTTTATCTTACCTATCTAACATATCCTTCCTCTGTGGTATCATCTTATGCAGTGGCTTTAACTATCATCTATTCACTGACAACTCTTAAATGTTTCTGTTCCAGTCCCCTCAATTCCAGAATCAAATAGCTAACTACCCACCTAACAGCTTACATAAAGACGTATTCAATATTTGAAACTTAACATTGTCAACAATTAACAACTGTTAATTGTCCTAACTGTTAATTCTCTAATACGTGTGTTGCCTCCCACCTAATCCATCTCAGTTAATGAATGACATGTTCTGATCAGTAGTTTTAGAGTTACCCTTCACTCTTTTCTGTCATACTTCACATATAGTATGTGAGAATGTCCTAAGGATTTATGTTCAGAATATGTCCAGAATTAGTCACCTTCTCAATTCCTCCACCCAAATGCACCTGATGCAAGTCACTACCATCCCTCCCCAGCTACTGAGGTAGCCTCCTAACTGGTCTCATGTCTATTCCCTTGCCTTTTTTCAATACAGTAGCCAGAATTATCTTGTTAAAATATAAATCAGGGCAGGGGCGCCTGGGTGGTTCAGTCAGTTAAGCATCCGACTCTTGATTTCAGCTCAGGTCGTGATCTCAGGGTTGTGAGATGGAGCCCTCCACAGGGCTCCACACTGGGCATGGAATCTGCTTAAGATTCTCTCTCTCCCTCTATTGCTCCCCCAACCCTAAAAAAAAAAAAAAAAGAAAAAATCAGGGCATGCCGCTGCTTTACTCAACCCTTCAGTTGTTTCCATTTCTCTGAGGGCAAAAGCCAAGTTGTTCAATGGACAAGGACCCACCTGATTACCTTTCTGATCTCATCTCTTGCTGCTTTCCCCTCATCACAGTCTTCCAGCCATGTTGAATCCTTGCTACTTCTTAAACAAGCCCAACATGCTCAGTTCAGGTCTTTGTGTGTATTGTTCCTTCTGCCTTAAATCATCTTCCCTCCAGATATGGGCATGAGTGTTTCTTATCTGCTTCAGGTTTTGACCCGAGTACCACCTTCAGTTAAATTTGAATTCCTCCCACCCAAACCTCCTTTCCAACATGACAGTGCAGATCATCATATCACATGTTAGATATTTAGCTGATTTATAATATTTATTGCCTCTCTCTTCTTACCAAGTTCCATGAGGGCAGGGATGTGTGCCTGAATGATGCTGAATGATGACTCCTCAGAACCTAGTTCTGCATATGGCATTATGGTATAAGTGTTCATAATTTGTTGTATAAATTTAGTAAATATGATTAAAATAGAAGAAAAAAGTTTACTATTTGAAAAAAAATACATTGTTTTAGACAAAAGCTTTCCAAAAAGTGAAGCAGTGAACAAAATATCATTATATATGTTGTAAATATCAAGGGCCACTGGTCCATGTAATTACCTCAATTTTCCACATCAGCACCCATGAGGACTATTAAAATACTAATAACGTTCACATTTGCTTAGTGTTTTAACTTGTAAAGCCCATGGGTTGCCTTTGTTGATCTTCTAACCATTATACTACCATAAGCTGCAAAATCAAAGCAAAAAATAGATAATTTGTTTGTGAAACAAAAAAAAAATTGTGGAAAGAGGTTCTTAAGACAAAAGAAAAGAAAAAACAATAAGCACAGTGTGCTGATAACAAGACACATTAGTTATTATAATAATAATCTGCTTGGGTTGTTATAAAAAGATAGCACAGACTGAATGGTTTAAACAGCATACACTTACTTTCTCACAGTTTTGGCGGTAGAAGTCGAAGATCAAGGTGTCATAAGGGCTGGCTCCATCTTAGGCTTCCTTTCCCGTTTTGCAGATAGCCAAGTTCTTGCTGTGTCTTCACATTGCCTTTCTTTTCTGTACATTCAGAAAGAAAAAGAGAGACCTCTGGTGTCTCTTCCTCATCTAATAAGGATACCCATCCTACTGGAGTGGGGCCCCAACCTTATGACTTTAATTACCTCCTTATTGGCCCTATTTTCAAATACCGTCACAATTGGGATTAGCACTTTAGTGTATGAATTTTGAAGGGACACAATTCAGTCCATAACATGCACATATTCACTTTTTACATGAGTCAGGATAGTTCAAGTTGCAAGGAATAAAGACACTCTACCTCAGTAAATGGACATTTATTATAAGATACATCTCAGGATACAAAGTTCCAGTGACCTTGTTGTTTTTTAATGTACTGAAAATGCAAATATTTATTCCTTACCGTAGGGCTTTGCCATCAGCTCACTAAGTCACCCTTTTTTATCTATCTATCTATCTATCTATCTATCTATCTATCTATCATCTATCTATCTATCTATCTATCATCTATCTATCTTTGCTTCTATGTCTCCTGGTGACTGACTCTCTGTCTCATATTCAGAAGTCCTGAGAAGGAATAAGATTTTCCTGACTTATCACAACAGAATACTGAGGGGCCTGCTGGGTAGAACTATTTCACAAAGCCTTTTTTTAGCTGAATGATCCACCTACTAATGTCTATCTTTTTGCTCTGAACTACTCTCTGTCCAAAGGGCTATGATTATTTTATGGTGGTAATGTACTAATAGTATTCCAAATGAGAGGATTTCCTTTCTTAATTATCTTTCAAGAATTCCCTATAGCAAGCCCATTCTAGTCTTGAGCTCTGGATATAGTTCATCTAGTATACTTTGTCTAGTTATTAAGAGACTTGAAGTCTCCTAGCCATTGACCATGACCACTTCTGACACTTAACAGGTGCCATACGAGTCTGCTGTGGGAGAGGCTGTAATGCTTATTAAATATCCATTTGCAACCCTAAGTTTTAAAATATTTTGCAGAGCCATGAGACTTGGCCATTGGCTTGTGTAGAAAAGCAAAATATATAGCCAAATCAGTAAAAATATACCTACAGACAAACATGCATGGTTCTCTAGTCTCTCTTTTTATAACAACCAGAAGGTCATTTTTTTCCCCCATGGGTGTGTGTGTGTTTCAATAATGGAGGCACAAGATAATGGAGCATAGCATAATCAAGAAACAGTTTGTCTTGAAAACCATTAAATGTCATCTGCCAGGTTGTTTGTAAAATTATTTGGGGGTTATTGTTATCACAGCATAGCCTTTCCTATTGGTTATTAAAAACAAAAAAGAGAGAGAGAGAAAGAGAAAAGGAAGAATTTGTTGAAACGAACAAAGGCCTAAAATTCATGGCTTTAGTTTAATAGTTAAGCTTCATTGTTGAGAGTGAGGGAGAATAAACTACAAGTCCAAAAAGCTAGTGACCCACATAATAAAATGGCAAAATACTAGGCAATACTCTTATCTGTGGAAACCCGGAAAACAATTCCTGTATTATGAACTTTTAGCTCTGCACAAAGAGCTCGGCAAAGGACATTAGTGGTAGGTTTCGCTTGTTTTCAGATGCATCAGGAAGGGACTGAAGGAAAGAGCTGAACTCAAGGAAGGACTATTGGCTTTGTGAGCAGAAATGAAGGGAATGGAGAAATCTCAGAAATTGAGGAAGTAGTTGCAGTGTAGAAAAGCCAACTTTCAAGTGCACACAATCAAGGGGCACCTGGCTGGCTTAGTTGGTGGAGCATGCTACTCTTGATCTCTGGTCATGAGAGTCAAATACTAGATTGAGAGAATTTAACAGATATCTAGCAAAACCTTTTAATTGATTGGATTGCCTCTGAGGAAGATTAGACTAAGGTGCAGCACCCAGTAAATCCTCTCCGTTTATGAAATAATTAGTAGGGAAACTTATAATAATGACTGGCTCTTTTAACTAATCATATAAACTCAAATTACCCATCTTTAAATCCATTAAGTGTGTGAGAGGGTGAGTGGTAAGGAAGAGGGAGAGGGTAATATAGAGCAAGGAATTATGTCCAGCATGAAAAGTATATTTGAAATATAACTGTGGGCAGGATTACTGTCACGTGATATGGATGAAATACAGTTCATTAGAAGCATAGTCACCAAGTTTTAGAATCCAGACTGAAAGAGACTATAACTTAAAGAGCATTGGGACACTAACCTTTTATAGAAAAAGTGGGTTGAGAAAGCTGCACAGCACCCAAAAAGAGGTTATTTCCCAGCCTTAGATATGCCCAAGATGGATAACAGAGAAGGAAGACTATTAGAGAAAGAAAAGAATCTTGGAGGGTGTTGGACAGTGGAACAATTCTCAGGGTGAGAAATTTGGGCCCAATCAACAGTTTCCTTGTTTGGGGTGGGGACTCACACAATGTCTGCCCAATGGGTTTTCAGAGTATTTATATAATTCTTCTCTGTCTTGAATTGAAATATTTATTTTAGCTACATCAATCCTATTTACCACTGCATATTGGATGTGGTGGGATAACATGTCTTTTTAAGTTATTTGGTCTTGAGACCAAGAGGAACCAACTGTAAGGTCAATGCAGAGAGCACCATACATTACCTAGGTATCCTAAACTTTGAGCTGCATACTCAAGAAATGTAGGGGTTGTCTCCCTCTGGAAAAGGGAGTAAGGGGAGAGCTTGAGACCAGGATGGCTGACTATGACAGAAACAATAATGTTCACCTGTATTCTGACAGACATTTTCCAGCTTTCTGAAGATTTGCACAGTCATATGGTAGTTCTACTCAATAGGCTGTGAGGGAAAGCAACCTCGGCTACCTACTGGTTTTATTGGTAAAAATCCCTGCATACCTTTTCAGCCTGTTTTCCCTAACACTGCCTGAGTGAGAAATAAACCTTTGCTGTGTTAAGCCTATGGGATTTCATGATTAATGTTTTTTAGCTGCATGAAATATTCAATCCTAACTAAACTTATGCCTGGTAGCCTCCCATTCCTGCTATGGTCAATAGGACTATTTCAGTTTTCCTTTCTCATTAGCATTTTTTGGGCTCAGGTAGGAATATCAGGCAAGGGCTATTTTAACCTCTGAAGGTTTTCTTTTAAATGACTGGCAGTGCGAAAATATTATTTTGCATCCTGGAAGGGATTTTAAAGCAGGAGTGAGTCAGCCAGATACATGTGATAAATGGCAATTCCACTTTTTCATCCCATAGTTGGTGGTCTTTTATTTCTTCAGTATTGAGCAGCATAGGCCACTGCTGGGTTTAAGTTTGTATCAGTGAACCCAAAAAGTTACAAAAGCTACCAAATATGGCTCATATTAACACACAGTGTGTAATCTCCCCATGCACCTCCACAAACAAACAAGGAACCAATCATCTCAGTATAATTACCTATCTGATAAGCTTTCTCGTCAGGAGCCCTTAAAATTCATATTTATTAATTCTTTCTTGGTTTCTTTTAGAAGATTCTATAAAAATTCCCTCATAATCCATTTCTTTCTTTGTGAATCTGACTTTTTGACATTTTTCTCAGGTCCACAGGGCATTCTGATAGCATTTGCTCTACTGTAGGGATAAAGCAAGAACAGATTTGTATGGTTTTTAAGTGTTGGGAATCTCCAACACCCCAGACACTTTCAATTCTTCCTAAATAATCACATTCAAATTCCTGGGTGCCAGACCTTTGACTACTAAGGTCCTGATCTTGACCATGAAATCCTATTATCTGTAGACCTCATTTCTTTAAAATGCACCACACATATTCAAGGGCTAGTTTTAAGTTATCTCAGAGCATCAGTTACAGGGAGAAAATATACTTTAAAATGTTCATCTGATAACACT
This sequence comes from Halichoerus grypus, assembly GCF_964656455.1. Classification (NCBI taxonomy): domain Eukaryota; kingdom Metazoa; phylum Chordata; class Mammalia; order Carnivora; family Phocidae; genus Halichoerus; species Halichoerus grypus. Next base: position 96,866,047 of record NC_135715.1, read on the forward strand.
GTCTTTTTTCCCCTTTGTCTTGTGTTTTTTTCTACCGTAGTCATTTTGAGGTATGAGAAGTAAACCTTTCCATCTACTGTGCCTACATCACTTAACACATTGAAGTATTCCAAAGCTGCAGCCAGAGCTCTGCTTTTAGTCTTTTGGTAGAGAAATATTTTATATAATAGCTTAATCATCAACTTCACAGACAAATCATGAGCTACTACACGCTACCTTCAGCCTTGTACCACTGCCAGTTCCATAACATCCAAGCCTTTATGAGGATCGATTACTTACAAGTTAACTCGCAATAACTATTTTAGATGGCATTTTATTTTTTCATACTACAAGGAACATGGACTGGCTTTGGTTGCCTGTTAATGGTGGTTAATTTTAAGAAAAAAAAAGTTTCAAAAGCTGTATAAGCAAGACTCTTGAACTGGAAACTCATTCAGGTCACAATTACTATCCCTAGCAGTCCTCTATCCCGGGGATGCAATGTCTAAATTTATTTCCTTTTTCCCTCTTGACAGTTGCATATACTTACATACTTCACACACACACACACACACACCTAGACACACACACATACGTGCACTTTTCCAGGTCCCTAGGTTTTTATTTCCTTTTCTTCCTATAGACTTGCTCAGATTCTGTTGCCCCTGTATCCTGTTGTTAGCTGATGCTTTCACAGTAAAACTAATTCTTGATTATGTTAGTTTAGCCTGTCATGATCAAATATAGAGTACTTTTGTCCAGCAGAAACTTTAAGACCACCTCTTAATTTAATTCCTGGCCCAACTATCAAAATAGCTGATTTAGGGTTAGCATCACGTGATGCAAGATATGACGATCAATACAAAATGAACCAGCAAGCCTACTTTCCTTAGATGCGGCCTATAGGGAAAGACAGAGTGGACCAAGGAAGGCCTTCTTAAAGTGGTTAAAAGTGAAGGTGATGGTAGATATATTTTGGGATATTGCTGATGAATTGAATGAGACAGATAAAGAGAAAAATAAAAGATGAATAACAGATTTTTGACCCAAACAACTGGTGATTTGCAATTTACTTTACTGCATGAGAGAAGATAGGGACAGAAAGGATAGGAGGAGGAGCATCACATTTCACTTTGGGTATGCTAAGTATGAGAGGCGCCTTAGATATCTCAGTGCATTTGCTAAATCAGCAGCTGGCTGTATGTATCTAGTAATCAGAAGAGAATTTTGGCTGAAGATAGAAACTTAGGGATTACCAGCATTCTTTTAGAGGCTGTGGAGAGAAATTTATGACTATTAAGATTGTAGGAAACAGCTATGTATTACCATATATAAAGATGGCAGTAAACTTGGAGGTGATAAAATAATAGCAAGAGTGATAAGGGGCTACTTTGCATTTTTTAACACTTTATAATTTTTCAATGAGTAATCACAGCAATAGTCTATCCTTAATGAATCATGTCAGAGAGATAGGGGAGTTCCTAATGTCTTTTAATATGAAGACTGAAATACCAATTGTTAAAGTTACTTATACACAGATACATGCATAGACCACAGGAGATCTGGAACTAGCTTTTAGATTGTCCTCACAAGCCTATACTTGCTACCTCTACATCTTATGCTTTAGGTAGACTGACATCAAGAAAGGAGACAAAGAAATCTCTAAACCTTACCAAGATTTCATATTCTATAAAATTGGAAAAATGGATTTCCCCAACAATTTTCTACTTAGGACAATGAGGGTAACATGGGAACTCCCCCATATCTAAATCTGGAATAGGGTTCCTATGAAGAAGAGATGTCTATTTATGATGTACTGTCAGCATGTGTGATATTTACCTAGATATTAAGGTTAACATGCTGGGGTTATATTCTATTTATTTCTAGAATTGATCCTCCACCAACATACATTTCCAGGTTTTTTTCTCTTTGCAAATGGTCAATCCAATTCCTATAACATTTACACTGCTGATACAAAGTCACAAGGCCAAATGCTGGGAAAGATGAAAATATGTTTATTAAAATCATGCTTGTGCCTTCTCAAAAGCAATGCAAAGGACAGGATAAAGTCTAAGTCCCAGGGATACGAAGTAAGAAAATCTTATAAAGTAGAAATTTGAACTTGTTTTTCTTTCTTTTCTTATTTTCAACAAGAAAATTAACTTTTAGTAAGAAAATTCCTGGACTGATAAAGATAAAGATACTGCACCAAGAGGATTTTTATCAACACTGGTAGACATAGATGCCTACCATCCTTTACCATTTCTTTTGGTATGTGTGCCTTGGTTTTCTAAAAGGAAACTTTCTTCTTCTCAGCTCATGTGGCCATGTAGGTCTGTCCTCAACTACTGATTTAAGGAGAGCCAGGCCTACTCATTCAGGGCATATCACTTCTCTGACCACAACAATTAATCCATGGATGGCCACGTAACTCAAAAAGCTAATGGTATTCCTTCTCAAGCCTTTGTTTGGAACTATTAAAGAAAGAGAATTCTATCCTCACTGAAACTCAGTTGATAGGAAACTCACCTTGACATAGGTGGGGCTCACAATGTTGAGAGAGGCTGTTAAAGAATGAAGCCAGCAGAGAAAATAGAAAGTCTAACCTATAAAGAGATGGACCTGTTGACTTTGCTTGAATCTCTGTACATTAGAATTATAAAGCATTTATTTTCTCCTTATGCCTACTTAAATGGTTTCTATGTTTCACGCAACTGAAATATTCTCTTTTAACAAATTGATATTCAACTATAGTTATTTTTGTAGTATGGTCTCCAAGCTGTGCCAATGCTAAGATTGAAATTTTGCCTACTTATAAAATACTGGAAATTTTTGAAAGACATTGTCATGAAGGCTTTCACTTTAGAGGAACAAATAAAGAAGTTAATAGGGAATCTGATTCTGGGAAAACCAGTCAATAGAATGACATCGGTCCCTTACCAGATCTCTTGGAATGGATTCAGATGACTATAACCTGAGGGGTCAGAAATCTAAAATAACAGAAACTCTTGACATTGATAAAACCATTTCAGTGTGTGTGTATGTGTGTGGCTGTGTGTGTGTGTGTGTGTGTGTGTGTAAACTGGGAATGAGTACTGAGGATTAGATGATAAAATGTGACTGGAAACTCTACACTTACAGAAAAAATTTGGCAACTTTGGTAATTGGGAGGGAACACAACTGGTGGTCATCAGTTATCTTTTAAGGAACAAAAACGGCAGTGAGAGCAATGAGGCAACCTCTGGTTGTTTCCTGAGTCAAGAGCATTAACAGGAGAAAACCAGAATTAGAAAGGAAAACCTGTAGAATACTTCTTGGTTTCTATACCTGGTGGATATTTATTAAGGTAAGGGGAAATTTCAAGAAATAACAAGTTAAGAGATTTCAGAGGTTGTATGCTAACAGTTTAGAGACAGATCATGAAATTTAGATCATTAGTATTAATTTGAGTTCTATCTACCAAGTATTTCATATGAGGATATCATGATGGCATTTTTTGAATTCCTTTTTCTTTAACCCAAAACCCAAAAGCATAATTTTTTCTTTGGTCTTCGAAAAGAAAAAATATCTCTGCTCTGCTAGTCTTTAAAAATATCCTATTTCTTAGGGGCACCTGGGTGGCTCAGTCATTGAGCATCTGCCTTTGGCTCAGGTCATGATCCCAGGGTCCTGGGATCGAGCCCCGCATCGGGCTCCCTGCTTGCGGGAAGCCTACTTCCCCCTCTCCCATTCCCCCTGCTTGTGTTCCTTCTCTCACTTTGTCTCTCTCTGTCAGATAAATAAATAAAATCTATAATATATATATGTATATATATACATATATACATACATATACATAGATACACACACACACACACATATATATATATATAAATGTACGTATATCCTATTTCTTAGAACCCTGGAACTTAACCATTGGAAAAAGATCTCAAAAATACCGCTATAGTTCTGTTGTTTTAGTCTTATTAATAGAACCCTTTTGGAGATTCAATGGTCCTTGGAAATCACCCTTAGAATCTTCTGCTTTATTTGAAATGATTGGATAATGGGTACTTTTATGGATTTATTCCCCTCAGAGATTACTTTTATACTACTAACTTATGTTTTTATTTAGGATGGTTGAGAGATGGGATATTATAGTTAAATAAATGTTATGGTAAATTATTACTAGATACTGGTATCATCCAAGTGTAATGATTTATTTATTTATGTATTCCAGGAGCCCTGTATATGATCTCCCTTAAAGAGTTATTATAAATTAACTGTCCTATAGGAACTCCCTGTACCTCCTAAGGCCAAAGGGCTTCCTACTTAGATTTTCCTACTTGTGACTATCTCTCCTTTTGGACTTCCTGCCATAGTTGACCCAGATATGAAGTTAATCACTTTTCTTATTCATCTCAACTTTGATCTTATCTATAGCCAGTACAGTCTTAGTTACCAAATCTAAAGAGTCAAGTTTAATAAAATACACATTAACGCCAAAAACTTCTTGAAGTATAGTTTAGATTTCAAAATACTATGTAAATAATTTTAGCAGTGACTATTATTTGCTTTTATCCTCTTTTTTTAAAATTTTTTAACCTAATTTCTATGTTTTATCCCCTAACTCACTAGTTTTTGTTAAGTTCAAGTGTTTACATTTGGATTTTGCCATGGACACATGACACTAGGAGTATTTAGCATATGACATTAACAAAAGATATGACCAATTAAAATGCATCAAGAAATACAGAAATTGATATCTTATTCAGAAAAAAATACAAAAATCTATCATGTTTATGAATATGCCTGATCAATCTACATATAAGCAGTGACCTTTTATATTTTCCTGGTTCTGTGTTAAATCTTAGAGATAATCAATGGATGTATCAAAATCCCTCCTAATCCCTAAATCAAAGTTGGGTGCTTTTGGCTAAAGAAATTCAAAATACTTTTAAGAAAACTATTTATTTCACCACTTCAAAATAAGCAACTACCTGGATCAGCTTTGTAAAAGTAAAGAATTATGACCCAGACACTGTGCTAAGTCTTTTGTATGTTATACCTTCTCTCTTTCACTACTACTAAAATTCATATTACCAGATCACTAACCTGTTGTACCGGGCTATTCATCACTGAACTTATATGCTGACATCATGTGTACGATCCCTACTCAACACCAATAAGATAGAGATAGAAAGAAGCAACTGCAAATCCTAGGAAAATCTTTATAACAAAAGCATTGGGTCCTCAGTGGATAAAGTATTCACAAAGCAACCTCAGGCATTAAAAGGGAAGTAAAAGAGTCAGTCCATGTTTTACACTGGCCAGAGAGAAATCTTCAGTTATAAAAGAGAGATAAGGAAAAGAAAAAGTAGCTGATGAGGCTGTTAGCCATGGATATCCAGAGCAACTATACGCTCATTAAGTATCCCCATCCTCTAGTAAATGAACATCGAGTAATGCCGATTTTCCTTTTTTCCTGTTTCAAAGCACTGTTTCTTCTTGCTGTCATGAAGTCTACCATCCTAACACTAGCTGGGTCTTTCTTTCCCAACAAGACTCATTTTACTGCAATTTTCTGACAGTCTCTTGCCCCATGCTCCCACTCTATCTCCTCTTTATATCAATGATTTTGTGTTAATGTAAATGTGTTATCCTTTATAATGGTGTTTTCCATTTCACTCCTGGCCTTCTAGAGACAATCACTTAACCTAAAGGGACAGTTTCAATGGGAGGAATTTTAAGCATCATTCCAGATGAGCAAGAGACATTTTCATCAGAAGAGACTTACAACATTTCTGAAACCAAAGTGAATAATCTGCCTGCTCTTTTTCAGTTGTGAATTGACCTTCTTAGAGCCCTCTACTCTAAGACAGCATCTGGACTATACATATAAAAATTCTAAAAAAGTAATTAACTATTAAGATAAACTCATTATTCACCACAAGTTCAAGGACAAAAAGCAAACATGTTAATATTGGTTGATACAACTTGGCAAGATCACAGAGATGGTTAGAATACACATGGAAGAGGAATCCAGCTTTCACGACACTCTTCTCCACATGGTCCCATAAGGTTTCTACAGACTCATGGTCCTATTTGGTCATCCCAGCCCATAAATTCACATTGTCCATGCCAATAATTTGTCTTTGTATTAATTAATAGGTAAAAGATGCAGTTTTGGCCTTGATTTCTTTTCAAAAGCACTTAAACTGTAGGAGGTCAGAATAGGTCACCCCAAATATGTGATTTTGGCATAAAAATTATTTTGAGCTGAAGACAACTGAGAAGCAAAAAAAGCTCTCTGCCCACCCTACTCCACCTTCAATTTGTATAAAAGTAGGTTTAGGCTTTAATCACTGGTGAATCTTACCAGCCCAGAAAAGATATCAAGAAGAATCTATATAACAAACCTTACTAAAACAACACTTATATCCCATTAGATTCCCTATATATTTACCTTCCCACGGTTTGCCTCACTTGGAAATATAAACCCTTTTATTCTGTCTTGTCGTTTGTCTACAAATTTGTTGTTCTTTGTTAAGATGCTATATAATCCCAAGTTCTAACCACTTCTTTGAACTATTCATCACTGAGCTTCTCCTTTATATATGTGAACTACATGTATGAATAAATTGCTTGTTTTTTTTTCTTAAGCTGTCTTTTGTGAGTCTAATTTGCAGGGTCCTGGGGAACCTAAGAGAGTAGAGGAAAAAGGCTTGTTTCCTCCCCTATAATACAAAATACAGAGTTTAAATAATATCAGAGTGAATTAGTTAATCTTATTAAGAGAAAAATCTTACCAAGCTTACCAGAAACATATATTTGTTTAAAGTAAAACTCTAATCTCTTCCATAGAACTGATCTCCTAAAATATCTATTTGGAAATATCTGGCAAACATAATTAAATATAGTCACTGTTTATAATTCAAAGCATTACATCTGAATTTGTTAAAAATAAATCTGTGGTAGTTGAAATGGTTTCTGTGTTAAGGAATAAAAGTGAATGGAAAAGACTGTTTTCAGGTAGCTTTTTGGGGAGATACACTGAAAGGTGGTCAGGGTATACAAAGGTATACAATCAACCAAAGATTTTGGCCTGCCTTTCTTTCTTTCTTTTTCTTTCTTTCTTTACCAATCAATCAGTTTTAAGAGATTGTCTAGTCAATCTCTGAGATGTCTTATATGCAATCTCACTATGGCTAATTTCTGCTTCTTTGTCTTCAACCTCTATCCTTTCCTTTAAGAAAACCCTCTCCCATACAAAAACTTAATTTTTTTCTTACTTCATCGGACTGAAATGGTTTCTCTACAGGTATGGTATTTTTCTTGGAAATTGCTCGCTTTCATTCACACTTGGTACATATTTTAAAATTTAGACATATGAATATACATATAAAACATAAATAAGATACAGCCTCGGTTAAAAGTTACTAGTGATATTTACTCATTTTTTTCTTTCAATATTTTAGATTCATAATGATGAATCTTTGCTTTATAAAAACTTGGACTTAAATGATTATTTTTGATACCTCATCTATTTATGTAAATTCTGTAGTTTCACTGATCTATTTTCTCAAAAGAAAGATTGCTCACATAATAAGTCATATTTTTCAGACTAAAGTGTTCCATTTGGAAACTAGGAAAATAAGGAATCCACTCTTTTCACATACAATCAATGAGCTCAACTGCATTTTCAACGACATATTTAAGAGGTGGGATAAGGCTATCCTGCTGCAAATCACAAATTTTACTCCATGTCTAAATGTTCAACTGCACATGAAATTATAAATCATATTTTCAGTATATGTGTTTGAATGTAGTTTTCACTAATTCAAGTAGGCCTCTCATTTCAGAAAATCAAAACATCTTTATGGAGTACCTTCTGAATGTCAATTCCTACTAAATCTCAGGGGTTCAACGATGTATAAAGATGATGTCTTTACTCAAGGATCTCACAGATTGTATTTGCATATTTAAGCTTTCTTTTGAGCTCTGGGGGAAATATGCTCTCACAGCTTAAGATTTATGCTGCAAATTGAGTAGTTCTTTCATAATGTCTGATTGGATAATGCTATTTCTTTTTTGAACAATTTCTGCTTGCATATAAAAATTTGTTAAGGAGGCAAAATTCTAATAACAATTTCATTTTATTAATAATGGAGGAAAATATTCATTTGCAGAGAGCAACAGTTCAGGCCACTTCCAATCCTTTTATCCTCTCTTTTCATGCTTTTCTGGGAGTTAAACTTACCTAAATAAATGTGTGTGTGTGTGTAATACATATATTTTTAAATATACACATTTTATATATTTATATATAAGTACATAAATATAAATATATATAAGTACATAAAAATGTATTTTTACAGGAATAATACTTTTACAGGATAATATTTAAAACATTTAATTACAAGTAAGGCATGCTCACTAAAGTCAGAACTTTCTCCTGAGCAAATGAACAGATATCATTTATAACTGTAATAATTATCAGTTAAATATTAGCCCTAGTTTTAGCAAATGGAGTTTGGGCTATCAATACATCATCACTGACATCAAGCAGCAGAGTCGCACTACAAGAGTTATTTTTTTCGGGGCTCCTGGGTGGCTCAGTCGTTAAGCGTCTGCCTTCGGCTCAGGCCATGATCCCAGGGTCCTGGAATAGAGCCCTGCATAGGGCTCCCTGCTCCGCGGGAAGCCTGCTTCTCCCTCTCCCTCTCCCACTCCCCCTGCTTGTGTTCCCTCTCTCACTGTGTCTCTCTCTGTCAAATAAATAAAATCTTTAAAAAAAAAAAAAGTTATTTTTTTCTAATTCATGTTACTTTGGGCAGGAGAATTTTGAAAGGATGTCAGTAACATAGTTTTAGAATGTCTCTGAACATTTGCACAAAAATAAATATATGTGTCAGGATAGCAAAACAATCATATGGCCAGCACCCACAACAAAATTAAGTGACAAGGCACATCCATAGTCCCCAAAATGTAAGTGGAACAACAACAACAACAAAAACGATAAAAGACCTGTGTTGTATGCAATAGTATAGAAGGTAGCAGAAGGAAGGAGAAGAGAATTTGGAGGTCCCACTGGAGAGCTTAATGGAGCAAGGTAAGAACAGATGCAGGCAATGGAAAGTGGCTTCAAGTCTCCAATGAATGGGGGAATTGACTGTTCTGAGGTAAAGTCAAATGGTGCTACAGTATTTGGGGATCTCTGAACTCTTGAAATGACCCACTAAAATTCTCTTTCAGGACAAAGCCCTCAAATTATGAAAAATTGTTGAGGTCTACTTGTATACTTGTAACTGATGTATGATTTTGTCACATCATGAATTGGCCACTTTGGAAATACTCGTCCACAATATTATGCGATTCTTATAGACATTTATACATTTCATCATATGATATGAAAAATCACATTCTTAATAATCTCACCCCAAAATTCTTACATTTTGAGAAGCTGTCAAGATTATGGTGGCAGATAACTAAGTTTTCCTAAAGTTTAATGTTCATTTGAAAGTAGAGATTTTTTTATGGGTAACAAATACAATCAGATTTTCTCTTGAAATTACAGGCTGAGTTTGTTATTTTTCAAAAAAATATTTCTTTCAAAAATCCAAATCTGAATAACCGTTAATTTATTTGTCAGCCATTTTTTTCCAAGTAAAAATAGTGTTTCATCAAAAAAGTAACTAGTTCAGCTTTCAAATCACACAACAGAACAAAACAAATACTTTTCCTGAAGACACTCATTATACTTTGGTATGCAGGAAAAGTGCTTATGCATATTGCTTATTTTATCACATCATATATTAAAAGGACATATCCTTGTTGGTTGACATTTAATGAAGCTAATATTTTTAAATTGCTTCATCAAAAACACTCTTAAAAGAAACTGGTTTGGGTTGTTTTCTTTCCTGTAAGTGTAAGACAATGAAGAATACAATGGCTACTAGTTCTATTTGGTGTCACTGCTTTGTTTGCTAAATGCCAGCATTTTTAATGCCCCAACCCCACTGATTTTGCATCAGCAGTAAAATGTTAATGTGGTTATTCTTGGATAAATTACGATATATGTATGTATGTATACGTGTATACACACACACACACATATATATATAGAATCAGCACTACTTGTGTTTGTTGCCAAGAATTCACATAGAAATCTTCTAAAACTAGCTAGTGCTGATACAGGAAAAATATAAGCAAAACAATAACAAAGTAGATTAAAGCTGCATATTTTTAAAATAAATTTCAAGAAATTAAGAAAATACTATAAAAATTGAAATAATAGCATATATTACAATTAGATAAACTCATAATGAGGTAATTGGAGAAAAGGAAGATTAATTTGAAAAGATACTGAAAGAATTTAGGGAAGTTTTAAAAGAATTAAAATAAATTATTTCAGAAATGAAGAATTGATGAAACACAAAGGTGAATAAACAACATGAAAAACTGCTTAAGATAAATAAAGGATGAAAAGGGAATAAATTTCAAAATGAATTAAAAATATAAAAAATGATTTGATTAATATAACATAAGCAAAGAAGAGTCAATTTATATTTAATAATAATCCGGGAAGAAGAAAACTAAAGCAATAGAAAATTATTAAATTTATACTACAATTCATAATTGGAAAAGCTTAACTAAATATGAAAAGTAGTTTTTAACTATTATTTATCTATTAATTAAACAGACACACTGTGTATCTGGAAAGCCAACCCACAGACATAAAGTCTAATAAAATTATTAAACTTAAGATATATTATGGGAGAAAATCATTTAGACATCCAGGTCCCAAATAACATAGCAACAACTTTTATAAAGCAGATATTACAGAAGATAAAAAAAAAAAAAGACAAATACAGACTATAGACTACTAACAGGAGACTCTAATGCATCTCTCTCAACCCAAGACAGATGAAGTGAGCAAAATATTAGTAATAATATAAAAAAATTTAAGAATTACAGGGTAGCAGAATATGCTACCCTAAAATATGCCACTCTGATGTAAGGATTATTTTGAGATGAAGACAAATGAGAAGTAACAGATACAGGAAGAGCTCTCTATATTCCCCCTATTTGCCAAAAACAGGACTAAATTTTTAAAGGTGTCCTCCCACCTACCCCTCCTCTCTACCAAGAAAGACAAATGTTCATCACTGGCTATAAATGAAGACCCTTTATAGGCCAATAATACTTATATATATAAAACAGTGAACTCCAGTTCTGAAATTAAACTTTCTTTTCAAAATGTACAGTGAGCACTTGTTAGAAAAAAAATTACCAAATGACCATATCTTAGGTTACAAGGAATATCTCATAATGCAAATAATATAAATAGTGTTCTATCACTACTGTGTAATAACACCAGACATTATTTTAAAACAAGTCTTTACCACTATAATAATTTTTTTAAAAAGCCATACATATTCTATTAAATAATTCATTGGTCAAAGAATCAGTTAAAAATTTGAAATTTGCTGACTTAATAGTAATAAAACATGACATAGAAGCAATGAGATACAGTAGCAAAAGTGCTTAGTAAAGGAAAATTTTCAGCATTAAAACCAAACAAAAATGCATTAGTAAAACAATCAAGTCAAAAGTCAAAGAATAATAATAAAGTCCACAAAAATAATGTACAGAGAATAATCTAATAAAATAAAAGGATAAATTAATGAGTTAGAAAACAGGAAATAAAGGAAATAGAGGAATATTTCCAGTAGAGGAAATAAAAATATCAAAATACTGCCTCTTGGAGGGGGAGGCAAACTAGAAAACTCATACATAATTTAATTTAAAAAAGCAAACAAAGGGGGGCGCCTGGGTGGCTCAGTCGTTAAGCGTCTGCCTTCGGCTCAGGTCATGATCTCAGGGTCCTGGGATCGAGTCCCACATCGGGCTCCCTGCTCGGCAGGAAGCCTGCTTCTCCCTCTCCCACTCCCCCTGCTTGTGTTCCTGCTCTCGCTCTCTCTCTCTCTGTCAAATAAATAAATAAAATCTTTAAAAAAAAAAAATATTAAAAAAAAATAAAAAAGCAAACAAAAAAGACAAACACAAAAGCAGAAATGATATTGCATATCATTCAAAATTATGTAAAGAAAAACAAAACAATAACAGAAATATAAACCACTTTGAACAAATATATCCAAATAAATGTTACGTCCTAGATGAAGTAATTTTGAAAATCACTGGTAATAAAAATTTGAATCAAATTAGAGATAGACTAGAGACCAAGATGGCTATAAATAAAATAAAAACAGCCCCCTCACACACACACATATACACACTCACACAAATAAAACAAAAATGAAGTAGGCTGAGAGGTTTTCTTAAGAAATTTCTAAAAAAAAAAAAAAACCTTTTAAATATCAGTATTGCCAATGTACCTTAAATCATTCCAGAACATGGAAACATAAGGAAAAATGTCCACAATTCCTTTATGAAGCAAGCATAACACTGATTCAAAAACCAGAGAAAAAAATCACACCCAGGAAAGAAAACTATATACCAATCTCACTTTTAAGTATCAAGAGAATTTGATATTATATTTGAAACTTACATAGCATTACTCCACTATTTCAAGGGCACTCAATATTAGGAAATCTATCCACAATTCATATTAAAATATCTAACAAGAAAAAAAATGATCCTCTCAATAGATACCATAAAGATATAGGACAATATTCAATACCTGTGTAGGCTAAATGTACTTAAAAAATATCTGAACCCAATAATTATCCTCTCCCTTAATGGGGAAACACCATACTCTCCCATTAAAATTACAAACAAGAAAAGGACATCCCATATATTCAGCAAATGTGAATGGGCTAGTGAAAGCAATTAGAGGCATAAAAATTAGAGAGAAAGAGGTAAAAGTGCCTCTACTTGTTATTATATATTGATAACCTCCTAAAACAATCACGGTAAACCTATCCTGAAAATTAAGTGATTTTGTAAAGTAGTTGGTTCAAAAAACAACATAGAAAAATCAGTAGACTTCATGGATACAAAGAAAAACCAATTCTAAGAGAGAAGAAACTATTTACTAAACTATTTACTATAGCAAACAAACGAGAAAAGAAAATAGATAAAAATAGGCTAAAATAAGATGTGTCAATCCACATGAGCTAAACTACAGAACACTTCTGAATGAAACATAAATCCAAACATGCTGTGTTCTTACTTAGGGAGGATCAGCTTTATTACTTCTCCTGAAGTTAATTTATAAATTTAATACAATGCCTCCAAATAGTGGGTATTACCATTATTATATTATTACAATATGCACCAGTAATAAGGCATGAGGAATACATCCTGATAATCCTACAGAGTGATCGCTAGGATTTATTTTTGAGTGAAAATTTTAGGTGGAGAAATGTGTTTTAATATGTTACTGTTTAAGAAGCTAGAGATTAGTATCATCTATGCATATTTTTTCAAATCATACTATTTAAGATGAATACATAATCCATTATTTGTAAGTGGTATGTATGGGAAGAGAATAAATAGAGTGAAGAATAAGATCTAATTTTTATTTCTTTTTATATATATTTAATTTTTAATCATCCAAATGTTAGATTATATACAACAAAGTTGAGTGTAATAAGCAGTGCTTAAATACATAAAGAAAAATAAAACCAATAATTCTAACTTTATATTGAGTATAAAGTACAAGTATACTGAATGGACTTTTTTTCCAAATGATTTTTAAATACATTAATTTATCTCTATACTCCAAGGATTGGAAAAAAAAAAAAAAGTAAATAAACTAAGTAGTATGATTTACTAATTTTATTATTAGTGGCAAGTTTGACATGTTTTCCCTGAGATTGCAATGTTGAATTATAGGTTAAAATAAATGAGTAATTATTTAGTTTTATTAAATGCGTACTGAAAGCATAACATTTTATTTTTTTAATTTATTTTCTTGCTCTGTCCACTGAAAAAGCCTAGAAACAATGATCAATCCAATAGCACTGTGCACTTCTATTGCTCAAATTATAATATGTAAATACAATTACACACTGTAAAGAAGAAAGCTCCAAGTCCAGGGAAAGAAATACAAAAAAACTCATAACATTTTGTCATACCACAAAGAAAAGAAGCTGTCACAGGCTACCTGGATTATAACAAAAGGACTCAGGAATGAACTTAAGAATCAGCTCGAACCGTATAAAAAAGGCATGCTGTAAGCATCAGTTTGGATAATAACTTCAAACGGTTAAAGCCCATACTATATGTTCAAATTCGTAAGTTTCTAATAATTTTAAAACTAAAAGAATTCCTCAGTAAATTTGGAGAATGATAGGAAATCAATTAATCATTTTGAAAAGTTTTAAATAAAGGGGAAAACTGAGGCATTTATCCTGCCTTCCCTACGTGTACTATAGGAAAAGGTTTGATGGCAATAAATTTTCTTTATAGGGCGCCTGGGTGGCTCAGTTGGTTAAGCGACTGCCTTCGGCTCAGGTCATGATCCTGGAGTCCCAGGATCGAGTCCCGCATCGGGCTCCCTGCTCGGCAGGGAGTCTGCTTCTCCCTCTGACCCTCCCCTGTCTCATGTTCTCTCTCTCAAATAAATAAATAAAATCTTTTAAAAAAAAAATAAATAAATAAATTTTCTTTATGGGAAATTTTAAATTAACTAAGGAAGAGATGTAGAATTTCAAACTTTGGGATACTTAACAAATGGACCAAGCAAAGTTCATAAAAAAGTTTGTAAAAACACAAAAAAAACAGTATCTTAGACAAAAAGACCCACATAAGGGGAAAAATTACTTGCAAATCACATATCTGATAAGAGATCAATATCAGAATATTAAAAGACTCTTAAAAATAACCCAGGGGCACCTGGGTGGCTTAGTCAGTTAAGCCTCTGCTTTTGGCTCAGGTGATGTTCCCAGGATCCTGGGATCCAGCCTGGAGACCAACTCCCTGCTCAGAGGAGAGTCTGCTTCTCCCTCTCCCACTGCCCCTCCACCTGGGCTTGTGCTCTCTCTCTTTCACTTGCTCTCTCTCAAATAAATAAATAAAATCTTAAAAAAAAAAAAAAAACTTAGAAAGTGGCAACCATTCTGGCTGGACATTTCTCTAAAGAAGGTAGACAAATGGCCAATAAGTAAATGAAAAGATTCTCAGTATCATTAGGCATTAGGTAAATGCCAATCAAAATCACAGGATACTTCACACTCACTAGGATGGCTGGAGACTTTCAAATTGCTGGCAGTAATGTAAAACAGTACAGTCACTTTGGAAAACTGTTTGGCAGTTCCTCACAAGCTAAACCAGTTCCCATTTGACCAAGTAACTGCCCTTCTAGGTACATAGCCAAGACAGTTGAAAACATGTCCACACAAAAACCTGAATATTTATAGTAACATTATTCATAATAGCCCCAAAGTGACAAAATACCAAATGTCTACCAACTGCTGAGTGGATTAAGAAAATGTGATATATACATTGAGATATATAATGGGGAACCTCTCAGGCACAAAAAAGGAATTAAGTACCACATGCTACAACACAGATCGACTTTGAAAATATTATGCTAACTGAAAGAAGCCAATCACTAAAGTCCACCTATTGTATGATTCTATTTACATTAAATTTCCAGAATTGGCAAAACCATACAAAAAGAAAACAGACTAGTGATTGTGAGGAGCTAGGGAAAAGTGGACATGGAGGTGACAGCAGAAGGTTATAAGGTTTCTTTCTGGGATGATAGAAATATTCTGAAAACAATGACAATATTTGCATGACTTTGTAAATATACTAAAAACCACTGTATTGTACACAGTAATTTTTTAAAGTTTATTTAAGTAATCTCTACGCCAAGCTGGGGCTCAAACTCACGCCCCCAAGATCAAGAGTCATATACCCTACAGACTGAGCCAGCCAGGCGCCCAGGACTGCACACTTTAAAACATCATTTATACGGTTTTATGAATTATATAGATCATTAAAAAATAAATTTAAGCAGAAGGTCATAGAAAGAGTTGAGATATCCCGGTCTTTTCAGCGTTCAAAAAGTCAGTTTACTGATCACAAATAGAAAATGACAGGATTAAAATCTTTTCCATAGATTAAGATGAAGCTCAGATCAAGGATGTAGTCTTCTATTGCTACAGATGGTCTTAAGTCAGCTACCAATATTTAGAGTGACAGGGAAAGAAGTTCTCACAGCCTATTCCTCCAAAGATTTGTGTACATTCTTAAACTGTGCTTTAAAAAGAATGTAGGTTTAGTTACTGACTTCAGACCTGTTTGAAAGTAAATATAAGTAATATATTATTTTTAATACTAAAAATATGTAAGCCTGTATTAAACAGCATGTGACTATATAAGACTTAAGAAGGCATCTGGGCTCCCAACTGTCGTAGGCAAGAGGCCAGGGAAGCTGCGCTACTCTCCAAGCGGACTTACCCATTATTTCCCTTTCCAAATGGGACTATTTATTTTGGTTATCCCATCCTTGTCCACTGTTGTGTGGAGAACAAAAAACTGATCATTTTAAATTTTAAGTCTTCAGACCTTACTGTGGGTATCATTTTACAACTTATAACAGATTTTGACTCCCTCTGATCAGGGCCCTGCAGCTCCGGGATGGACGGACCTTCAGCAGCGCATGCGCTCTGGGGCTTAACAGGTGCGGAGAATTTCAAAATGGTGGCCGACAGCGTGGCGTTAGCAAGTTAGAGTGAGATCGCAAAACCGGCGTCCACCAGTGTCTCTGTGGCTGGAGAGAGTTCTCAGCAAGTTCCCGCCTCTGCCACAGGCACTTTAGGATTAGTAAGTGTGTCTCCTTCACATATCCTCTAGGTGCTTTTCAGAGGGGATTTTACGCTGCATCCTGGTGCCGGTGAGTAGTTGCATGGGCCCTTTAAGAGGAGGTTCTTATTTCCCTAAGTTCCATGATTTTCCTCTCTGTAATTCCCGTTTGTCTTCAGAGCCAGGAGTATGGGTGCTCCGCTCTGTGCAGCATGTAGGGATTGGAGTGCCTGATGTGGAGCACAGAGGCCTTGCTTTTGAGGGAAAAGGGCTGTATTCTGGAGATCCCTTCTGATGGTAGATTGCTACGCCTGGAATGTTTTTCGTTTTTTGTTTGTTTTTGTATTTTGCTTTTTGATGAGACCCTACGTCTTTTACCCCTTCGGATGCTGCCCTTTTATCGTTTGTTGTGAAGACTCAGTTCATCCAGTTTCCAAGTCTTTTTCTTTTCTTCTATTTTTTATGTTTTTTGTTTTTTTTTTTTTAGGAAGTGCGTGCACTCGCACCGGTGTGATTGTGCATGTGCGCATGCCCATGTGCATGCGGGAGGTGGGGGAGAGAATCTTAAGTAGCCTCCACGCTGAGCCGGGAAGCCCACTTGGGCCTCCATCTCAGACCCTCAGATCATAACCTGAGCCAAAACCTAGAGTCTGTGGCTTAACTGACTGAGCCATCCAGGCACCCCTCAAGTCTTTTTTTGAGGAAATTACTGCATATGTTGGTGTGAATTTGTTTTGTCTGTGGGAGGAGGTGAGTGCAGTCTCTGTCTACACTATCATCTTGAACCCTATCCTCCCAGAAATCCTGCGCTCTGTGCTGGAAAGCATTGGGATTATGTCCCTTGGGGTGGGGTCCATTGTGCTCTGTGTAATGGGGAAAATAAAATGAGTCCTTGAACTGTATCATGTTCAGAAATGTGGACTGAGCTAGCGATAGTTAGCACTCCCTGAATGCTACATTTATTTCCCTGAATGTTCCAATCTCTTTGCTATTAGGTTGGACACTGAGAGCTGTCCAGAAAAACGGACTGCAGGCAGGTGTGATGGGTATTAATTCAGAGAGATGGCAATTGAAAGCTTCTGTTGGGTGTCTCCTTCAACCTTGAGGTTACAGCCCGGAGACATGTGTTTCAGATAACAGGTGAGAGTAAAACCATATATATGACACCTGCCGTATATAAAACATCATGTGAGTGAGAAAGCTTTATTTCTTTAACATTTTTTTCTTTAATTGCACCAATGAGTGTGTGTCTTACTGTAACTAATCCATTGGCTTTCAGTAACTCAACTTTATTAAGCTTACAGTTTCCGTATATAAAAATTGGGATAGTGATTGTACTTAATTCCTGTAACCACTTTAAAGGTGAAATAAACAAATCTGTTAATGAGCTTATCCTGGTGTTACTGAAACTCAAGTTCAGCTTCCTGTCTCTAGAAAATCCTTTACTCAAGAGATGAGTTTTGATTGGAAAGGAATATGAGCTTTACTCAGGAAGCCGGCAAGGAGATGGTGGACTCTTATCCAAAGGCCAACTCCAAGCTTTCTGTCTGGCCCAGGGATTTTTAAAGGGATTTAGGGCAGTTAATCAGTAAGGGGAGTGCAGTGGTCATAATATTTCTTGATTCCCAATGGTTTTTTTTTTTTAAATCAATGTCCCTCTTTCAGGGGTTATCTGGATTAAGAAACAGTTGTCAAGAAATGGCAGGACTTTACTACAAAATTCCCTAAATTGATAGTGGGACAGGTAGCTGCATACAGACTCACTGCTATCCAGTGTGACGATGGGCTGTGGAGTCCTTTTCCTTTGACTTGAGAAAAAACCAGTAAATTCATTATGGGATGATTATTCAAAGGGAGCAGGTCCAAGGGAATAGCATAGACCATAAGGGAACATTACAAATGATGCAGTGAAAATCAAAACGTGATTGAATATGCTGATACTTTTTAGTGAATGATGACTCTTTTAGCTATATCATTTGAACTAAAATACCCATTTATACATTTGACACGTTAATTGTTTTATTTTGTTGTTTTTTTTTTAATTTTTTTATTGTTATGTTAATTCCCATACATTACATCATTAGTTTTAGATATAGTGTTCCATGATTCATTGTTTGTGCATAACACCCAGTGCTCCATGCAGAACGTGCCCTCCTCAATACCCATCACCAGGCTAACCCATCCTCCCAACCCCCTCCCCTCTAGAACCCTCAGTTTGTTTTTCAGAGTCCATTGTCTCTCATGGTTCTTCTCCCCCTCCGATTCCCCCCCCTTCATTCTTCCCCTCCTGCTACATTCTTCTTCTTTTTTTCTTTCTTAACATATATTGCATTATTTGTTTCAGAGGTACAGATCTGAGATTCAACAGTCTTGCACAATTCACAGCACTTACCAGAATACATACCCTCCCCAGTGTCCATCACCCAGTCACCCCATCCCTCCCACCCCACCCCCCACTCCAGCAACCCTCAGTTTGTTTCCTGAGATTAAGAATTCCTCATATCAGTGAGGTCATATGATACATGTCTTTCTCTGTTTGACTTATTTCGCTCAGCATAATACCCTCCAGTTCCATCCACGTCATTGCAAACGGCAAGATCTTACTCCTTTTGATGGCTGCATAATATTCCATTGTATATATATACCACTTCTTCTTTATCCATTCATCTGTCCATGGACATCTTGGCTCTTTCCACAGTTTGGCTATTGTGGACATTGCTGCTATAAACATCGGGGTGCACGTAGCCTTTCGGGTCCCTACTTTTGTATCTTTGGGGTAAATACCCAGGAGTGCAATTGCTGGATCATATGGTAGCTCTATTTTCAACTTTTTGAGGAACCTCCATACTGTTTTCCAGAGTGGCTGCACCAGCTTGCATTCCCACCAACAGTGTAGGAGGGTTCCCCTTTCTCCGCATCCCCGCCAACATCTGTCATTTCCTGACTTGTTAATTTTAGCCATTCTGACTGGTGTGAGGTGGTATCTCATTGAGGTTTTGATTTGGATTTCCCTGATGCCGAGCGATATTGAGCACTTTTCATGTGTCTGTTGGCCATTTGGATGTCTTCTTTGGAAAAATGTCTGTTCATGTCTTCTGCCCATTTCTTGATTGGATTCTTTGTTCTTTTGGTGTTGAGTTTGATGAGTTCTTTATAGATTTTGGATACTAGCCCTTTATCTGATATGTCATTTGCAAATATCTTCTCCCATTCTGTCAGTTGTCTTTTGGTTTTGTTGACTGTTTCCTTTGCTTTGCAAAAGCTTTTTATCTTGATGAAGTCCCAATAGTTCATTTTTGCCCTTGCTTCCCTTGCCTTTGGCGATGTTTCTAGGAAGAAGTTGCTGCGGCTGAGGTCGAAGAGGTTGCTGCCTCTGTTCTCCTTTAGGATTTTGATGGACTCCTGTCTCACATTGAGGTCTTTCAACCATTTGGAGTCTATTTTTGTGTGTGGTGTAAGGAAATGGTCCAGTTTCATTCTTCTGCATGTGGCTGTCCAATTTTCCCAACACCATTTGTTGAAGAGACTGTCTTTTTTCCATTGGACATTCTTTCCTGCTTTGTCAAAGATTAGTTGACCATAGAGTTGAGGGTCCATTTCTGGGCTCTCTATTCTGTTCCATTGATCTATGTGTCTGTTTTTGTGCCAGTACCATACTGTCTTGATGATGACAGCTTTGTAGTAGAGCTGGAAGTCTGGAATTGTGATGCCGCCAGCTTTGCTTTTCTTTTTCAACATTCCTCTGGCTATGCGGGGTCTTTTCTGGTTCCATACAAATTTTAGGATTATTTGTTCCATTTCTTTGAAGAAAGTGGATGGTATTTTGATGGGGATTGCATTGAATGTGTAGATTGCTCTAGGTAGGATTGACATCTTCACAATATTTGTTCTTCCAATCCATGAGCATGGAACGTTTTTCCATTTCTTTGTGTCTTCCTCAATTTCTTTCATGAGTATTTTATAGTTTTCTGAGTACAGATCCTTTGCCTCTTTGGTTAGATTTATTCCTAGGTATCTTATGGTTTTGGGTGCAATTGTAAATGGGATCGACTCCTTAATTTCTCTTTCTTCTGACTTGTTGGTGTATAGGAATGCCACTGACTTCTGTGCATTGATTTTATATCCTGCCACTTTATTGAATTCCTGTATGAGTTCTAGCAGTTTTGGGGTGGAGTCTTTGGGATTTTCCACATAAAGTATCATATCATCTGCAAAGAGTGAGAGTTTGACTTCTTCTTTGCCAATTTGGATGCCTTTGATTTCTTTTTGTTGTCTGGTTGCTGTGGCTAGGACTTCCAATACTATGTTGAATAGCAGTGGTGATAGTGGACATCCCTGCCGTGTTCCTGACCTTAGGGGGAAAGCTCTCAGTTTTTCCCCATTGAGAATGATATTCGCTGTAGGTTTTTCATAGATGGCTTTTATGATATTGAGGTATATACCCTCTATCCCTATACTCTGAAGAGTTTTGATCAAGAAAGGATGCTGTACTTTGTCAAATGCTTTTTCTGCATCTATTGAGAGGATCATATGATTCTTGTTCTTTCTTTTGTTAATGTATTGTATCACGTTGATTGATTTGCGGATGTTGAACCAACCTTGCAGCCCAGGGATAAATCCGACTTGGTCGTGGTGAATAATCCTTTTAATGTACTGTTGGATCCTATTGGCTAGTATTTTGGTGAGAATTTTTGCATCCATGTTCATCAGGGATATTGGTCTGTAATTCTCCTTTTTGATGGGGTCTTTGTCTGGTTTTGAGATCAAGGTAATGCTGGCCTCATAAAATGAGTTTGGAAGTTTTCCTTCCATTTCTATTTTTTGGAACAGTTTCAGAAGGATAGGTATTAATTCTTCTTGAAATGTTTGGTAGAATTCCCCTGGGAAGCCATCTGGCCCTGGGCTTTTGTGTTTTGGGAGATTTTTGATGACTGCTTCTACTTCCTTAGTGGTTATAGGTCTGTTCAGGTGTTCTATTTCTTCCTGGTTCAGTTTTGGTAGTTGATACATCTCTAGGAATGCATCCATTACTTCCAGGTTATCTAATTTGCTGGCATAGGGTTGCTCATAATATGTTCTTATAATTGTTTGTATTTCTTTGGTGTTGGTTGTGATTTCTCCTCTTTCATTCATGATTTTGTTGATTTGGGTCATTTCTCTTTTCTTTTTGATAAGTCTGGCCAGGGGCTTATCAATCTTGTTAATTCTTTCAAAGAACCAGCTCCTAGTTTCGTTGATCTGTTCTACTGTTCTTTTGGTTTCTATTTCATTGATTTCTGCTCTGATCTTTATTATTTCTCTTCTCCTGCTGGGTTTAGGCTTTATTTGCTGTTCTTTCTCCAGCTCCTTTAGGTGTAGGGTTAGGTTGTGTACTTGAGACCTTTCTTGTTTCTTGAGAAAGGCTTGTATTGCTATATACTTTCCTCTTAGGACTGCCTTTGCTGTATCCCAAAGATTTTGAATAGTTGTGTTTTCATTTTCATTGGTTTCCATGAATTTTTTTAATTCTTCTTTAATTTCCTGGTTGACCCATTCATTCTTCAGTAGGATGCTCTTTAGCCTCCATGTATTTGAGTTCTTTCCGACTTTCCTCTTGTGATTGAGTTCTAGTTTCAAAGCATTGTGGTCTGAAAATAGGCAGGGGATGATCCCAATCTTCAGGTACCGGTTGAGACCTGATTTATGACCTAGGATGTGATCTATTCTGGAGAATGTTCCATGAGCACTAGAGAAGAATGTGTATTCCGTTGCTTTGGGATGGAATGTTCTGAATATGTCTGTGAAGTCCATTTGGTCCAGTGTGTCATTTAAAGTCTTTATTTCCTTGTTGATCTTTTGCTTAGACGATCTGTCCATTTCAGTGAGGGGGGTGTTAAAGTCCCCCACTATTATTGTATTGTTGTCAATGTGTTTCTTTGCTTTGTTATTAATTGCCTTATATAATTGGCTGCTCCCATGCTAGGGGCATAGATATTTACAATTGTTAGATCTTCTTGTTGGATAGACCCTTTAAGTATGATATAGTGTCCTTCCTCATCTCTTATTACAGTCTTTGGTTTAAAATCTAATTTGTCTGATATAAGGATTGCCACCCCAGCTTTCTTTTGGTGTCCATTAGCATGGTAAATGGTTTTCCACACCCTCACTTTCAATCTGGGGGTGTCTTTGGGTCTAAAATGAGTCTGTTGCAGACAGCATATCGATGGGTCTTGTTTTTTAATCCAATCTGATAGCCTGTGTCTTTTGATTGGGGCATTTAGCCCATTTACATTCAGGGTAACTATTGAAAGATAGGAATTCAGTGCCATTGTATTGCCTGTAAAGTGACTGTTACTGTATATTGTTTGTGTTCCTTTCTGGTCTATGTTGCTTTTAGGCTCTCTCTTTGCTTAGAGGACCCCTTTCAATATTTGTTGTAGGGCTGGTTTCGTGTTTGCATATTCCTTTAGTTTTTGTTTGTCCTGGAAGCTTTTTATCTCTCCTTCAATTTTCAATGACAGCCTAGCTGGATATAGTATTCTTGGCTGCATATTTTTCTCATTTAGTGCTCTGAATATGTCCTGCCAGTCCTTTCTGGCCTGCCAGGTCTCTGTGGATAAGTCTGTTGCCAATCTAATGTTTCTACCATTGTAGGTTACATATCTCTTCTCCCGAGCTGCTTTCAGGATTTTCTCTTTGTCTCTGAGACTCGTAAGTTTTACTATTAGATGTCGGGTGTTGACCTATTTTTATTGATTTTGAGAGGGGTTCTCTGTGCTTCCTGGATTTTGATGCCTGTTTCCTTCCCCAAATTAGGGAAGTTCTCTGCTATAATTTGCTCCATTATACCTTCTGCCCCTCTCTCTCTTTCTTCTTCTTCTGGGATCCCAATTATTCTAATGTTGTTTCGTCTTATGGTATCGTTTATCTCTCGAATTCTGCCCTCGTGATCCAGTAGTTGTTTATCTCTCTTTTTCTCAGCTTCTTTATTTTCCATCATTTGGTCTTCTATCTCACTGATTCTTTCTTCTGCCTCATTTATCCTAGCAGTTAGCGCCCCCATATTTGATTGCACCTCATTGATAGCCTTTTTGATTTCTACTTGGTTAGATTTTAGTTCTTTTACTTCTCCAGAAAGGGTTTCTCTAATAACTTCCATGTTTTTTTCAAGCCCAGCTAGTATCTTTAAAGTGATGATTCTGAACTCTAGATCTGACATCGTACTAATGTCCGTATTGAGTAGGTCCCTGGCAGTCGGTACTACCTCTTGTTCTTTTTGTTGAGGTGATTTTTTCCGTCTTGTCATTTTGTGCAGAGGAGAATAGATTAATGAGAGAACAAAATGCTAGCAGGGTAACAACGTCCCCAGAAAATATACTCTAAACAAATCAGAAAAGACCTGAAGCAGTGGGAAAAGAAAGGGAAAGAGAGAAAAAAGAAAAGGAAAGAAAAAAAGAAAAAAGAAAAAGATAAAAACAAACAAAAGCAGAACAAAACAAAACAAAAACAGAATGTGATCAAATATGATCAGGCTGGATTACAGATCAGTGCCACACACTAGATTTTGGGTGTATTTTGGTCTGTTAAAAGAAAGTTCCTCCCAAAATTTTAAAGAAAGAAAAACTTATATATGTACAAAAATAAGGGTTGATATGATGAAGGGATGGAATATGACTGTAAAGATGGAAATTATAAAAAATTTTAAAAAGATTTGATAAGTTGTTTGAAAAAAGAAAGAAGAGGATTAAAAAAGAAAGAAAAAAGGGAGAGAATGTGATCAGGCAGGGGAGTAGAAAAAACCCATACACTAGAGATTTAGAGTATATTTTGATCTGTTAGAAGAGACTATCTCAAGATTTTAAAGAGAGAACAACTTATATATATATGCCAAAAATACGGGTAACTACTATGAAGGGATAGAATATGACTTTAAAAATGAAAAATAAAATTTTTTTTTTTTTAAAAAGGGATTGATAAGATGTTGGTTGGAAAAGGGAAAAAGAAAAATTCAAAAAAAAAGAAAAAAGAAAAAAAGACAGTTAAAAAAAATAATTAACTTTGAAAGACTAAAGAATCATGGTAAAAAAGCCATGGATTCTATGTGCAGTATTCCCCTAGCGCTGGAGTTCTGCCGTTCTCATTGATCGGTAAACTTGGTCTTGGCTGGCTGTTCTCGCTGATCTTTTGGGGGAGGGGCCTTTTGCCGCGGTTCCCAAATGTCTTTGCCGGAGGCAAAATTGCCCCGCCCTTGCCGGTCTGGGCTAAGTAATCTGCTCGGGTTATCTCGCCGGAGCTTTTGTTCCCTGCAAGCTTTCCGTACAGCTTTGGAGGCGGAGAGTGAAAATGGCGGCCTCCCAGTCTCCGCCCCGGCGGAGCCGAGAACTCAGGGTCCCGCTCCTCAGCGAGCCCCCAGAGAAAAGCCGTCAGTCACTCCCGTTTCCCCGGTCTCCCGCCGCACTCCGTGCTCACCCGGCCTGTGACCGCGCCTTTCTATCTGGCACCCGACCCCGGGTGGAGTCTCCAAACCCAGCAGATCCCCGCGGTGCGCTCCCGCGCCTCTCCTCCCGGGGGAAGAAGGTGAGTCTCCCCGGATCTGCCGCTTGTTGGGTCCCTGCTGGAGGAGCAGTGGCCCGACTGTGCTGCGGATCACGGTTTATGACAACCCCGAGCTGAGAGCCCGCGCCTGGGCTCCGTCTCTGCAGCCGGCTTCCCCGCTCCGATACCTGGGAGCTCTGCCGCACTCAGGCACCCCCGGTCTTTCTGTGACCCCGAGGGTCCTGAGACCACACTGTCCCGCGAGGGTTCCACCCCCCACTTCGCCACCAGAGTGACGTCCCTCAGCGGAGCAGACTTCTAAAAGTTCCGATTTTGTGCTCCGTGGCTCTATCACTTGCCAGAAGCGGCCGATGGAGGCCCCTCCCCCGCCGTCTATCCTCCCGAATATCGCCTCGGATTCACTTCTCCGCACGTCCTACCTTCCAGAAAGTGGTCGCTTTTCTGTTCAGAGAGTTGTTGCTATTCTTTTCTTCGATCTCCTGTTGAGTTTGTAGGTGTTCAGAATGGTTTGATCCCTATCCAGCTGAATTCCTGAGAGGAGACGAAATCCAGGTCTCCTACTCCTCCTCCATCTTGCTCCGCCCCCCCTTTGTTCTGTTTTTTAAAAAAGGATCCTAATGTTGTAGCAAACAGCACAGTACCTGGCGCATAGTAGGTACAAAGTATCTTTTAGTTATTACATGATTTGAAGTCAACCTTGATGTTGAAATTTACCATTTATCCTGGGCAAGAAAATTTACAACTTGTTCTCCCCAGAGGCTCAAAATCCAGTTACATCATACAGATCATTAAAAGTCACACATGGTGTCCTAAAGGGATAGAGAGTTGGAGTCTAATTACAATTACGCCCATTAAAAGTGCATATGAATGGGGAGGCTGTGTTACCTGTGTTTCCTTTGCTTTTCCCATTGGAATATGCCTTATGTAATCCATCAATTAGGAGAATTAATGGTGCTATTAGCAATTCAGGCCATACAGAGATAATCAAGGCATCATAAATCGTGTTAGAGCAAATAAAGCCTGCAAAATGGGTCTGCTAGCACAGCAATCAAATTTTAAAACTGCCTGCCTACACTAAAAACTATGTCAATAATGAAGAGCAAAGGTGAAAAGAGAAAATGTCATCTAGGAAAATGTGTACCAACTCTTAGGAACAGAGGGTGGAACAGATTTTGGGGGTCTTCTGGGAGGAAAAGTGAGACACCTTCAAACAAAGGATCTGTGTAAACACCCTCCCCCCACCTCCCCAATCCTCACTGCTCAATGCCTTGAGCTGTCTCTACTGAAAATGTCAGCATTTAGGCTCTTACTGCATTTGGTAGGATTTACTCTCTTCAGAGCCATACACTGGGCACCTCTTACAGCCATTCTCTTTGTTCTTACATTCTTATTTGTTGCACCTTCACTAAGGAGATTGCAATTTCAGATAGGTAACTTCCTAGCCTGCCATACTTACAACCAAAGCCTGGATGAAAGAATTTGAAAGGAATTCTGCTTAAGACTTCTGGAGAAAGTTACCTTTCCTGATAAAAACATAGTCACTGCTTGCCTATCTATCCTGGGATATTGCTGTGAAAGGACATACTGTCTGGGGCAGTTGCGGTTATCCTGAACCTAATGAAGGGGCCAAATAAATTGATCTGTTAAACTGCCCCTAGAAGCACCCAACTTTAGCTCACTTGGGATGTGAGTAAATAAAGGTTCTTGTCCTTCAAGCCAGTGCTTCTTAAACTTTACCGTGCATACAAATCACTTGAGGATTTGTTACAATTAAGTTTCCGATTCAGGAGGGCCTGGGTGGTGCCCAAGAGTCTGTATTTCTAACAAGACTGTCAGGTGATGCCCAAACTGCCTACATAATCGGGTAACACATATTTCAGCCACTTTTAAGTTTGCGTTGAGTTACTTGAAATCAGATACATACTAAGCGGCAACACTGAATAGTGAGGGACTTGGAAGTTTAATCCAACCTAAAGGTATGCATGATGAAGCTTAAGAATTTACCAGCTAAAAAATTCATAGATAGGATTATCACATATGAGGGCTTTGAGGTCATCATGGTCTGTGTTCAAATCCTGGTTCTGTCGTTTACAAACTGTGTGACCCTGTAGAAAATCATTTAACCTCTCCGAATCTTGATTTCATCAAATAAGTGTCTCATGTGGTTGGTTTGGGCATTCGGTGAGATTATATGACAAAAAGCCTAGATGTTGAACATATGTGAGTTCCTCTTCTATCGATGATTTTGCACTTCTGTATTGTTAAGCTTCACTCATGCCAAAGATTACTTAGTTAAAATGGTACAATGTCTGATAGAAGACAGATTGTGATAATCAGCCTAGAGACTTTCCTTCTACTCAAGCTGCTGTATCAAAACCCTGTGATACTTGTATCAGACTATCTTAAACTTAATTGGAAATCTGAAAGAAGAATAATCAAAATTGTACTTTGATATGACTTTTTTTTATTTATCTGCCTTGTCTTTGATGAGAAAGGGGATTTTTTAATTTACAGACTCTTTTCCAGAATTGCTGGAATTTTGCCAAATGAAGTGACTATTAGCAGATTTGATCAGCGGTAAACAAAATCTATTTCCTATAGTAATAGAAAAGTGGGAAGTAATGCACTTTTCCTAAGTCAGATTGCAAATAGGATTGTGGATGCCAGTTACGGCTCTAAATGTTGTAACGTGCTTTCTGGATATTAAATGTTTGAAGACTAGGTGGAGTTTTCATGTTTACAAGCCTGGGTGCTTTGATCAACATAATGTTTTTGAATGCCCCTTGGAATGATTTTGGAATGTTCTTGGCATAATGTCAGAGCAAGGGATTTTACTAATGATGTCCTAGGCAGATAGACATTGTCTTCTCGGCAAGGGTTTCCATGGATGGGAATAATTCTTGTGTATCTCTGATCAAAAACAAAGTATATTTTAAATATTACATAAGTCCTCTTGACATCAGGGAATCCATGTAGCTTCAAATACGGGTATAGATACACTAGCCTATCATTTCCTTTTCAGTGTTATTGCTATAAAATCATTCTCAAAAATATCTGGAACTGTATATTTAAATATTCAGAATCCTTTGTCAGATGAAACCTTTCCTACCTTTATAAAGCAGAATGGCTGAGAACAGGGGCTTCTCAGATGGCTAGAGCGAGGTTTAGGCTATTCATTCATTAGTTATATAAAATGTGGGTGCCTTACATACTCCTCTCAGACTGCATTTTCTTATCTGTAAAATGGGAATCAGGGCATGTTGAGAAGTTTAATTTGATAATAAAAGTAGAACACTTAGTACATGCTTGGTGCTTAGTAAGCATCCAGGAAATTTTAGGTAAAAGCAGCTTATTCTAAACTGAAAAGGAAGCACTTCTTTATTCTCATTTTGTTTGTTCATCCTTGTGGTAAACTCCTGTGGGCAAAAAGCTTTCCCCAGAAAATAGGGTCTGATGCATGTTGATTTTATTTTGAGAAATGATTCTAGGAGATACAAGTGAGGAACTGAGCCAAGTGGAATGGGGAAGGGGGAAACAACAGTGTTTCTGCCCACAGTCAGCTGTGGGCAGCTGAGTCTCATGGGGCATTCTAAGGAAAGAAAATGGGGGGGGAGGGGAACGCCTGGGTGGCTTAGTTGGTTAAGTGTCTACCTTCCACTCAGGTAATGATCCCAGGGTCCTGGGATCAAGTCCCACATCAGGCTCCTTGCTCAGCGGGAAGCCTGCTTCTC
Source organism: Halichoerus grypus (assembly GCF_964656455.1). Taxonomy (NCBI): domain Eukaryota; kingdom Metazoa; phylum Chordata; class Mammalia; order Carnivora; family Phocidae; genus Halichoerus; species Halichoerus grypus. The sequence continues at coordinate 96,895,050 of NC_135715.1, forward strand.
CCTCTCCCTCTGCCTGCCGCTCCCCCTGCTTGTGCTCTCTCTCTCTGTCATATAAATAAATAAAATCTTTAAAAGGAAAGAAAGAAAGAGAGAGAGGGAGAGAGAGAAAGAAAATGGGGAACATATACTCAACTGCTCCTGTCTTCCATTAACTGGGTTTCAGTGTGGATACGTATTAACATCCTCATGTAGATTCGTAATGCGTAAGTGATGAGTGTTGGTTCCAGTAGAGAGCTAACGTTACTTCAGAGAATCCCCAGAACAGAAAGTGAGAGTGCAGCTGAGGGGTCAGGTTTTATTTATGCACTGCTTGTTGCTGTATGATGTGAAGATGGGGAGACCATTTGAGGAGGGACACGAGGTATTTCATACATGATTCTTTATACAAACCATGTGCCCTCAATGACTTTGAAACTTGAGAGCAATTCAGTTCCAGATTCTTCTGTTCAAAGCCTACCACTTGAGGACAAATAATTCCCTGTATGGTAGAGACCAATGTTCAGGTCACCTCATTCTAGTAGATCTACAACTGGAATGTGAAGGACCCTCAAAAGTAATTTCTATATTAAACATCCAGTCAGAAAAGACACACTGTCAGGGTGAACCGAGAACCATGTTTTTGTTTTTGAGACCCAGGTTTTGAAGAGCATCTTCCTTTAGTTTCCAGGAAATTCAAACAGATCCCATGGTCTCTTTAGTCTCTAGCTGTTGAATTAGAGATCTCAATGGAGGCAGTGAACATAAAAAAAAAAAAAAAAAAGGAAACAACACTTTTCCCTTTTAAAATAGTTTCAAAAAGTTATGTGTTTATGGATGATTTGATACTGCTTACCTGTTTTTATTGAATTTTTTATTTTATCTTGAGTTTTTTAACTTTAAAGGGCAAATCACACTTGAAAAGCTTGCTGCTGGAGTTCTAGGAAACCCTCAGAATGCACAAATTCACATGAAATAGTTGGATATAACCAAAGGCAAATGTATAAAGGACAAAGTTCAGTTACGTGATTCCTTTAATAGTTGGTGTCTGTGTAGGTGAGCATTCCCTTTTCTAAAGTGGCCCAATGATTAAAACTCAAAGAATCATGGAGATGAAAAATTTCCACCTTCCTATTAAACAGTATGTCTTCATTTGAGATCCATTTAGCCTTTAAGGTGAAAGTGGGTTCCAGACAAATGTCTTTCACATTAGAAACTGTATTAAATTAATTGAAAGATAGATAAACATTGATAATAGTAATAAAACAGGAGAAATGATGAACAGTAAAAGGTAAATGCTTTTAAAATGTTGCTCAAATAGACATTCAATAAAACCACATCTTTCAGACAACATAATTATTTGCATCATAAAAAACTCTAGTGGTTGAAATTTAAAATAGTGATTAAAAAGCTTCAGTTGGACTTCAAATCAGCCTAAAAAGAAATTTCCATCTTAATAAAATAGGCAAAACTTTCCTTTTAAACATTAAACTTATTTTTTAAAAAATGTGTTTACTATTCTTGAAAAAGACCTGAAATGGGTCTCTCAGAAAAGTGAGCCTTTCCCATTTTAAACTGAATCCAGCGGAGCAGTGAAGACACAATTCCAAAGCATCCAGAATAAAAGTCGAATATCCAAAAAACAATTTATATGCTTCCAAATACCCAAATTTGGGGGGTTGATCCTTCAAGAAAATGGGAGAGTTACTGAGCAGTTTTGTGACATTTTTGAGTTTCCTCCTGGTGTCTTGATGTCATGAGAATCCAGCCTGTCCTGAGGAATTTGAGAGAAACCACAAAAACAGTACACTGCCTAGGTTTATCTAAACTTCTAAGCTCGATTACAGACTTTCAGACATCTTCCGACAGATCCCTTAAGTCACCAAAGTGATTTTAGTCACCAAATTTAATATTCTCATGACTTAAATTTGACTTCATACAGTCAAGTTTATTTTACACTCTCATTTACTTACTACTGCAAGTCAATACAGCACAAGAATTAATGCATTTGTGCCTTCAACTCAAATTAAATAGCAAACACTGCTGTTTGTGAACTTTTTTGGCCAATGAATAAAAAATATTTCATTTCTAATTCTCACCAGAAGGATTTAAATTAAACAGTAACAGATGAAGTGAGCAGGCACAGAACACTAAATAGGAACTGGCAAATGAAATAATCCAGCTCTTTGCTTTTACAATGAAAATGAGAATTGATTCTGCATTGAGAGAGAGAAGTAAAATGACCAAGTGTTTTAAAAAAAGCCTTCTCCACCAAAAGAGCAAAATAGCACTCAGTGGCATTGCATTGTTAACAAAATTTCTTTATCAGAAACTATAATTTAATATTTAAGTATCTAATTTACATGTGACAAGGTATCATATTCAAAAAATTAAATTGCAACTAGAAAACTATTAACCACTAAAAACAATACCAAACATAACCCAAACATTTATAGGAAAGCAATAGCTAGAATCTGAATTGGAAAAAATGTTTCATCATTTTTGGCTCATTAAACAAAGCATCCATTATAGCCTGTAAAAGAGCATCTCTTCTAATTCATCAGAAGTTTATCCTTTGTAGCATGAATAACATGTAAAGATAGATTTATTGACTGTATATGCACACCTGTGTCTATATATTCTGAGACACACTCGTGTGTTGATTTAAAGATACTGTATCTACTGATAACTGGCTGAACTTTGGAAGGTGCTGAAATCCATATTTCTACATGACCTTTGACCCATTTAATAATGTCTTTTTATAAACAGAAATTACATAAAATACTGTTTTTTATTAACTGAATATTTTCTTAAGCATAATAATAGACAAGGAATTGCACTTATTGTAAAGATACAGTAAGGTGTTAGGTTGCAGCTCAGCCATCAAAGATCAGGGATGTGGTACTGATAAGTATGCATCATATGCAAAGATGATGGTGGCCACTGAAATTAAAATGAGAGCAACTAGTTACAGAACAAATTGGGGGATAACAGAAGAAAACATGCACTACTCCTACTTTAATGCAAAACTAATTTCTCCCAGGAAACCAACCCTTTGACCTTCCTTACACAAAGAAACAGGTTCTGCGCCCTTGGCAACACAGTAGACTAGGACGTCTGTATTCAGATTCTAGTTCATTGGCTCTGAGTGTGCTGTTCCAGTGTCATCTCCTTAAGCTGCCCTTGAAATTCTGGAGCATGTACAATATTACAGTCTCTTGGTTAGGTTTCATTGAGCCTCAAGATCCCCTTCAGTTCTATATAAATAGGGTCCATTATTCATCTTCTTCTGGTTCCTGTGGTAACACAGGGATTTCTTCCTTTAAACAATCACTGAAGAATCTGAGGATTGTGTTGTAGAGATGATACTTGCTCTTCTCAGATACATTATGGCCTTCATCTGGGTAGACCTAACATATTGAGGGGGAAAGAGATTGAAAGTTACCAAAACAGATACTGTCCCTCAAAATTCATTCCTTTAGCCCCAGTGGCAAGGGAACTTTGGAAAGTAATATCTGACCAAAATCTAACCTAATTTAACTCTGGGTTTTTTGTGCTAAACTTTTCTCTCTTTTTTAATTATAATCCTATAATAATCAATAATTGAGACAAACTACAGCTTTTTATGTATTTAAATTAGAACTAGGTTGGAAAAAGTAGAGCTTTCTATGTTCCTGTTGACCAGGGCAGCATTAACATTCCCCTTAATTTGACTAAATTTGAGACCCATTTCTTCCTGACTCTAAGGCCTTGACCTTTCTTTTCTTAGAGCTATTTTAGAAAACTTGCGATTGTAAATTCTCTGCCCCTTTGTATGTAAATCTTCTTCCAGTCTTGCCGGTTCTACAATTTAGGAAATGTCTTTGTCAAGGACCTAAAAACCATCTCTCTGAAATGTAAATATTGAAGGGGAGAGCAGGCCTCCCTGTGGGAAGGTAGAACACTTGCTCCACATTATAAAACTACCTCCTGTCAGGAACAGGAAGTTTACTTTTCCATTTGGTAAGGTGAACTACCCAACTCAGATGGCCTATGATTCCCTCCGCCCCAGTTACTGTAAACTCCCCAGCCCTAGGTTTCAACAGAGTTTAGTTTCTCTCCCCTCTTGCAATAGACTTAAATAAAGCCTGCCTTGTCTGTTTAACCTTGTCTGGTATAAGTTTTAATTTGACAGTGTCCCCTCTAATATAAATGACATAAGTATTTTTTTCTAAAATTACAAAGACAGATATTTGTCAATTCCTGGGTATAAAGTTTTTATTTCTTTAATTTTTTTAATTTTTATTTTTTACTATTAAGATGACATCACTTTTATTTTTTCTTTTTTTAAATTCTTTTTCAAACTTTTTATTTTAATTCCAGTTAACATACAGTGTTACATTATTTTCAGATGTACAACACTGTAATTGATACAAAAATATGGAACATATTTCCATACAAAAAATATGGAATACTTCACAAATATGTGTGTCATCCTTGCGTGGGGGCTGTGCTAATCTTCTCTGTTTCGTTTCAGTTTTAGTATATGTGCTGCCAAAGTGAACACCTCCCTCAATGATCTAAATAAAGCCCCCTACTCCTTCACATTGTTTGTGGCATGATCTATTATCTGTTTATTTCTGCATCTTCTTCATTCATCATTCTAACTCTGGTACCTGTGCTTATAGATATGTTGAACTACTTTTGGTTCTTTCAAATGCTGAGAAATTAAAACTGCTTTTTTTTTCTCCCTTCTGTGACTCCTCCCTCAGACTGAAAGTCCTCAAAGGTGTAAAGTCTGTCTTACCCACCTACCATAATGACCATTATAAAGTAAATCTTTGGTACTATTCACTACATGTGGTTGAATGCACAGATGTAAATGTTTTCTTCTCTTCTTTTTTCTCAATATCGCTTCAAACCACTCTTTTCCCTACCTTTTATGATAAAGGTGATAGAAAGTGAGGGAAAAATGAAGGGACTAGAGGGAAATGGAACATGGCCCTTTTAAAAACAATTCATTATTAGTGATAGAAATAAAAGTCTGAGAAGAAAAAGACATTCTTGAAAGTTTTTGCAATTCACATAAAGCATGAGCTTCTCAGCATAATTAGGAAAAAAACTCACAATCTTTGGTACCTAAAAATCACAGTTAAAAAATAATAGCAAGGGGGATGGAGTAGCACAGAAGCTGTGTTCTGTATCTCACAACTGAAAAACCAAGGTGGGAAAACAGCCTTATGAAAAAGTAAAGTGACTTACCTGCATAGTATAATTCACTCCAGCTTTTATTAGGTGTTTGATTAATTCTGCTGAATGCTGGAAATGGACTTTTGCTGTAAGAAATTAAATTCTATTATTTGATGGAAATGCATTTATTAGAATTAGAACTTTCTAGATCATTTTTTTTTTCAAGAAATTAAGTATTATACTTTACATACATTGCACATTTAAAAGACTGATACCTGGCATGGGGCACCTGGGTGGCTCAGTCAGTTAAGCATCTGCCTTCAGCTCAGATCATGATCCTGGGGTCCTGGGATCAAACCCCACATCGGGCTCCCTGCTCAGTCAGGAGTCTGCTTCTCCCTCTCCCTCTGCCCCTTCTCCCACTCATGCTCTCTCTCTCTCTCTCTCTCTCTCTCACTCACTCACTCTCACTCACTCTCTCTCTCAAGTAAATAAAATCTTTAAAAAAATAAAAAATAAAAGACTGATACCTGGCAGTCACTTGAAAATCAGTAAGATACAATGCTGGTAAAACTTTAAGGTTTATAAAAAAAAGTACTGAAACAGAAGCTACTTCTAAGGCTCTGCTGATTGCACAGGATAGTATTTAAGTTTATTTTATCATCTGTTATTTCTGGTTGTTCACATATGTTATACAATTATAACAATTTTAATGCAGTGAATGCCTATCTGCATAGTAATATAGCAAACCATCTTTCTGTTCCCTTCTGAGCATTACTGGGGCTCAGTCTCCATTAGATACTGACATTCTGTTTTATTTTAAATGAGAAAAAAAACTACACCATGTTGAGAAATTAGTCTACATCTTGTTATTGAAGGGCTCAGTATTTAATGTGGATCATACTGGTTTCTTCTGTTTCCTTCTAGCTTCCCACTCTGCCTGAACCTGAGGTCCAAAACTCTGAAGTATGCAGCACAGTAGACCAGGGTTGAATAGAACTGCCCTAAGTAGCTACGAAGTCTTGGATGAATCACTCAAATCTCTTTGTACAGCACTTTGCTCATATGTTGCCTGGCTATTTATTCCTATACTTTGTGCATCTTCAAATTTCTGTAAATAACTTTGTTTTTTTTAAGATTTTATTTATTAGAGAAAAGAACAAGCACGAGCAAGGGGAGGGGCAGAAGGAGAAGCAGACGCCCACACTGGGCTCGATCCCAGAACCCCAGGATCATGACCTGAGCTGAAGTCAGGCGCTTAACTGGCTGAGCCACCCAGGCCCCTGTAAATAACTTTTAAGCCAACCTTTTTTTAAGTGTCTTTGTCAGACTAGCTGTGACACTAGTTAATCCTACCACATAGCAGACAATAAAAGATTGCAAAGATCATTTAAATCTTTTTTAAAATCTACCCAAGATCCTTTCAACATCTTCCTATTGTACTCCATGGGAGTATTACCATGTTACTTCTAAATAAATTTGCAAATTGCTGAGTAAATGTAAGTTATGAGAAATGCTGATAAGTTGGGGCAATGACTAAGGTAAAATGACCCCTTATATTGCTCATTTGTTATTAAAAAAAAAAAAAATTGAAAGGGACTCCAGAATTTCTCTTCATGGATGGAACTGAAAAGATAAATGTACAAAAGTATAGTTGGTTTTTTTTTTTTAAGATTTTTTATGACAGAGAGAGACAACATGAGAGAAGGAACACAAGCACGGGGAGTGGGAGAGGGAGAAGCAGGCTCTCGGCCGAGCGGGGAGCCCGATGCGGGGCTCGATCCCAGGACCCTGGGATCATGACCTGAGCCAAAGGCAGACGCACTTAATGACTGAGCTACCCAGGCGCCCCTAGTTGGATTTTTTTTTCTGTTTAGTTTCTGGTATGAAGCCTGTTGATATTTGTCGTTTGTCTACTTCCTAAAACAGGAACATTAAAGGTATAATTGTCTTAGTGAACTAATTTGCTGGTTGTTTTTGATGATGATATTAATAATGGTAGTATTATAAAGTCATTGAGCACCTATAATCTGCCAGACCCATATGAGGTGTGTGTATGTGTGTGCATGTGTTTGCGCTTTTCCTTTGAAGTGACCAGTGCTGAACCTCTGCTTGCATATTATCAGTGGGTGAAGAACCAGATCCGTGCCTAAGTGAGGTAGGAAGAACATGATTTACCTTAATAGCTGCAACATATTGACAGAGAAATTTGAATAGCACTAATATATTCTAGGGTAATGGCCAGATGTGAATACTTTAACCTCAAATATAATTTATTCTCACAGTTGAAGCTTCAGAGCACAATGAAAAAGAGCCTTCATGCCAGATTCCAACCCCCTTTCTTTGAATTAGTGGTTGTATGATTTTTGGCAAGTTATATAAATTCCATAATATTTATTTTCCCAATCAGTTAAACAAGGTAATAGCCCTGCTGCCCAATATTTTTGTGAAAACAGGTAGTATAACATTAAAAGCTTTTGGCACATTTTCTGAAATATACTCAGTACTTAGTTTCTATTTTTTGTTACTACTAAGATCTTAATACCTAGAACAAGATTCTAATGTCCATCAAAATGTTTATTCTCTTTTACATAATGTTTCATCCAACACAGGTATGGCATCATCTAAGTTCTATTTTTTAAAATTTTGTAGTAGTTGTAGATTTTCAAAAAAGTTGCAAAGACAGTAGAGAGAGTTCATGTAGATGACTTACCCAGTTCCCCCTATTGTTCACAACTCACATTATTATGGTCCATTTGTTACAAAGAAGAAACATTTAGATATCATGACACCTTAATCTCTTATGATCTACGAGAAATTTTCAGACTTGTTTTTGATGACCTTGACAATTCTGAGCAGTATGGGTTAGAATGTTCCTCATCTGGGTTTGTCTGATGTTTTTTTCATGGGTAGACTGAGGTTAAGGGTTTTTGGGACAAGACCATATAGAGAGAATGCCATTCTCATAAAGTGATATCAAGGGTGCATACCATCAACATGACTTGTTACTGTTGATGTTAACCTTGATCACCTGGCTGAGATGGTATTAAGTTTCTCCGTTGTAAAGTTATTCTTTCTTCCCTTTTCCATACAGTACTTTTTTTTTTTCTTTTTTTAAAGATTTTATTTATTTGACAGAGAGAGACACAGTGAGAGAGGGAACACAAGCAGGAGGAGTGGGAGAGGGAGAAGCAGGCTTCCCTCGGAGCAGGGAGCCGGATGCGGGGCTCGATCCCAGGACCCTGGGATCATGACCTGAGCCGAAGGCAGACGCTTAACGACTGAGCCACCCGGGCGCCCCTTCCATACAGTACTCTTTAGAAGCAAATCACTAAGTGCAACCCATTCTGAAAGGGGAAGAAGAAAGTTAAGCTTTGCCTCCTTGAGGGTGTGTATCTACATAAATTTGGAAATTCTACCTAAGGGGGATTTTTGTCTCTTCTCTCCCATTTACCTATTTATTCACACACATACACTCTGTATATACATACACTGTATATTAACATATATACATATCTACACCCTATATGTGTGTGTGTGTACGTAAGTACTGATCTAAACTCTAATAATGACCTGGCATGCTGTAAAGTTAAGTTAAAGAGCTGATACCATCTTTGCTATTAAGACCTTTTTAGTGATATTCTCTGTGAAATGGGGTAAAACTACTGAGGCAGGACAGGATGGACCAACAAAAACAAGTTCAGATATTAGGAAATACTGATTCAAGGCTTTGACTCCCTTGAAATTGATTTTTCTCATCTGTGAATGGGGCTATAAATACTCGGTCCTCTGTTGTAAAGTATCACATAAATATATATGTATATATATTCTTTGACCCCTAAACACTTCAAAGTGAATATAAAATTATATTTATTACTAGTAATATCAATCACATCCATCTCCAATGTTTAAAGTGATGAAAAAAAGGGAAGTGACATAAACAAGCATTTTAAAAGGTTTTTGTTTTAACTGTGAGTGATCCTATCAGAATTTTCTCTGTGCTGGCATCTTTTTGCTGTCCTGTTGTTTTCAAAGTTACTTTCGATTTGAAGTGTGCTGAATAACACCCCACAGTGGTAGTCACTAGCCATATGTGGGTATTAAAATTTTAATTAATTAGAAATAAACAATTTAAAATTCAGTTCCTGATCATATTAAACACATTTCAAGTACTCAAGAGCCGTATGTGGCTGGTGGCTACAGTGTTCTACAGCGTAAATATGGAACATTTCCGTCATCCCAGAAAGTTTTGTTGGATGGCGTTGCCATCGAGGCTCACAGCTTCTTTCCTCTTGGTCCCGACATCCTTCTTCTAACTTCCTATTATACATTGGATTCTTTGTGCCACTATCCTCTGCTATCTTCTTCAAAAAGTTTACAGGGCCCCTTGGAAGCAAGTTCTTAGATGTACCCCTTTGTTCAAGGTCAGACCCCATCAAACAGCAGCAGCAAATACAATACTTACTGTCAGCAGTCCCATGAATTATTAATATATTTTCTTCTTTTAAGCCATGAATATTATGTAGCACACTGGATGCCTATAAAGGAAAGCACAAATATCTATGTATATATAGGTCTACCTGTATTTGCAATTTGACTGAATTTTTAGAACAAATATACTCTTCTTTCTTCATTATTTTAAATTTGTTACCTGGTAAGTGCTTTCTTCCCGAGATGGCATACCAAGGTATCTTTCAGAAAAGGCTGAGGCTGGGACCCAAGAAAGCAGAAATTTAAGAATAAACTAGAAACCATTTGACTAGCATATTTCATTATTTAATTTCTACATTTCACATTTAATTGTCATGCTCCAGTAAAACTGATTGAATCAGGAAGGTGATAAACAGCTGAAAACCTCTCTGATAACACATGATAAATGAGCTCAATTGAGCTCTTCTGCATTGGGATTTTCTTTTTTACAAATCAATACATTATATTAAGTCGATCTGTAGGAAGTACTTACCGTACAACTTCAAGTCTGTGATGGGTGCAATCACTGATCCACATTTAAAAAGCTTTTCATCTGATTTTAATATCATTGATGCAATATAGCCACCATACCCCTGGCAAAATAAAAAGTATATATATATGTATATATATAGAGAGAGAGAGTGAGAGTGTTTGTATCAGTTATCCTTGGAGATATTTTTAGCTTTTGATCACTGGTAATATACATAATAGAATGTCTTACAATGTCCCAGACCTGAGAAAAGAATACACTAAGATCACTTTGTACAGATGAAAATTTTGAAAAGAATTTAAGTTTTTATATAACACGCTATTTTAATAACTTTAGGTAAAATAGAAAATCAATTATATATCAACATTGTCCAATGGTTGCTCTTTGATTTCATGTGGTATATCTGGGAATAACTCCAAATAATTAAAAGGTAAGGAAATATTATTAAATCATATATCATTTTCAGCAAATCACATATATACATTTAGTGAAATATTTAATAATGATAGTTATGTAGAATTAGGAAAGGAGAATTAAATATTTAAAATCTATTATCGCAAATACAGATTCTGCTTTCAGTTCCACACACCTAAATATTTGAAGGAAGTGAGGTTGATAAATAATGTTGCTAGTTACACGAGTTGGATTATTGTTTAAATTTAATTTTAAATATCTGAATTTATCTTGCAATGCTGTTGAACTAATTTAATTATAAATTCTTAAAAAAATTAAGATGTCTAGTTTTCTTTTTTTTATTATATATATATTTTTAAGATTTTATTTATTTATTTGACAGAGAGAGCAGGAACACAAGCAGGGGAGTGGGAGAGGGAGAAGCAGGCTTCCTGCCGAGCAGGGAGCCCGATGTGGGACTCGATCCCAGGACCCTGGGATCATGACCTGAGCCGAAGGCAGACGCTTAACGACTGAGCCACCCAGGCGCCCTCCAGTTTTCTTTTGTAGCCTATGATTTGACCAGGAGAATTCCAGAGGAGATTTTAACAATTTAGTAGATTGGGGCTAAGGGAATGACCTACTGAGTTACATACTCATTTTAGAAATTAATTTTTAGCCAGGCTCTGGGCAATGTTCTTCATCTTGCTGGACATCAGAGTACCCTGGGAGATATTTAAAAAAAAAAAATTAAGACCCAGGACTTAGCCTCAGCAATTCTGATGCAATTCATTCATGATGAGGTCTACTTTTGAAAGATTACCAGATGATATTAGTGTGGTCCAATGCGATAGGAATCTGTTATTCTCACTAAATTCTTGAGATGAGAAATACAGAATTTCATTTATGCTTATTTGGAACATTATTTTTTAAAAGTGGGATGATTGACATCAAAGTCCCAATTGCAAAGATTACTTAAGTGCCTGAAAGAACCTATGTGAAGAGTAGCAGAATATGCCACTTTGGCCTATTGATTATTTTGAGCTGCAGTCACTTGGAAAAGAGCAAATGCAGGGAAAGGCTTTCTCTGAACTCCACTTATCTGCCTAAAGACGGATCCTCCAAAAGGAACTCAGTTGTCACAGATCCCCTCCCTGGGAATTTCATCAACCTAGAAGATTGATTCTTGTCTCTAGAAGTCCACAGCACACCTAGAGAGACTGTCATAAACTATCACCCTTCCCATCTATTCTTCTAAGGGCCCATTCCTCTTTCCTAACAATCATTCACTCTCCTAAAAGGCCTATATCCTGCTCTCCTTTTCCTATTAAGGTGCTATTTAAGCCTGAATTTTAAGCCCACCTCAGAGAATTACTCACTTTTCCCTGGGTATGTCTCATGTATGTATGTCAATAAACTTCTGTTTGTTTTTCTTTTGTGAATCTGTCTTTTATTACAGGGGTCTCAGATAAGAGCTCAGAAGGATAGAAGGAAAATTATTTTTCTTCCTTTGCATATGTTAATTTAGTACTGAAACATTTAGCTAGTACCCAGAAGCTTGAGCAAATCTTCTTCACCAATTGGTAAATGTGGGAAATAAAATTATCCTTTACAGAGATAAACCACCACAGAGTGTCTTTATTCATTCTTTTTGAAAGATACAAAAATATCCTTAGGTCAGCAAAGTTCAGAAGCATTAGCCTTAAAAGTGTTAAGGCATCTAAAGAAAGAAGTTGGGGGGGGGGAAGAAAAATAATTTCCCTCTCTCCTTCTGAGTTCTTGGCTGAGATGCCTTGTAATAAAAGATTATCAAGAAAAAAAAAGTTTATTAACATGAATACCTCATATACACATGGGAGATAGCCAGTGAAACTGAATAATTCCTTGAGGTGGCCCAAGGCAAACCTCAAATACCATCTTTAGCCAAAGACAAAAGAAAGATGTTGGAGGGAGCTCAGTTATGGGAGGTTACCAGGAAAAGAACTATAATCAAGGTTAAGCTTTGTTAGGCAGATTTAAATCCAATTTGGAGTCAGTGCCTTCTCCATTAATAAAAGTTTCCTATGATTTAGAGTCAACCTTCTCATCCTGGTACAGGGAGGGAGACACAAATGGAGATTTCTTTTATAAATGTAAATGTCTCTTACAAAAGACTAATTTCTATTCTGTTTCCAAAGCTTCTCCTGTGTCTGCTGTTTCTTAAAATAATCAGCTCAAAAAAATCCTTATGCCAAAGAGGCATAGTCTGCTCCCCTTCAGAAGTATGCAGGGTGGGATTAGTTCTGCAAAGTAAGTAAATAGCTATTACAGAACAAAAGTGTAGAGAGCCCCTAAAAGTTCTGTCCTTAAAGGGAGCTTTTCCAGTGTATTGTTCCAAGTTCTTGGACACGGAGTTAAGACCGAGGTGCTGTAGCCAAAAGGTTTCAGGTATTTCCCATGGGGCAACACTGTTCCCACAGTGAAAAATGCACATCTCAGTTGGTAACTTTTCTGGTTCTAATTAGAGCAGACTTTTCAACTGATGATGATTTTGGTTGTTCATATAACCTGATGACTTTGAGAGAACAGCTGAATATTCCAATCCATAGAACAACTGTACCTCACAATTTAATAATAGAAATTAATAAATTGGTATTATGTTTTTTATCTCTGTTTCACATAAATCTCAGTCTGATTATCTCCAGGAACTAAGTAGAATGGTGTCTTCCAAAGGAGGGGCAGATTCTAGAACAGTGCTTCAAAGTTCATTCCAAACACTTGGAGATCTTAAAATGCGGGTTATGCTAATTCAGTAGATCTGGGGTGGGGCCCAAGATTTTGCATTTTTAACAAATTCCCAGGAAATGTCTAGGCTGTTGTTCCACATTTTGAAGAATAAGTTCTTATGCTATAATAATATTAACAAATATACCTACCCAAACATCTCCCTAGCTTCAATCAGCATTCCCTAGACCAGTGGAGATTTAAACATATATATCAACGCTCTCTGAAACAATTTAGTATGTGGAGAATGGGCTGTGGAGCTTTCCATGTGATTTTGAAGTGAAACTAGGGTTGTAAATCTTTGCTGCTGCATGAAGAGTTGCATTTTACTATTTTTTATATGAAAATTTGAGATTAATGAAGATAAATACTCTCAGATTTAATGATAGTGAAAGCTGTTGAATAAAATTCTCTCTATAGCATTCAAAAACCTAATCCAAAATGCTGCCTTAATTTGATTTATTTCAGCAAAATAACTTCTATTTTTAAATGAAAATCAACACTGGGAGGCATTAGAATAAATTAAATTTTAATTGCCCACTTTCCTCTGTACTATTTTATATTTACTCACTGAATGCAAGAGTAGATCATTAAAGAGTTCTCAGAAAATATATCCCGGACAAGGGTAGGAATCAGATGTAAGTTCTAGGTAGACAGAAGATGGTGATTTTAATTTTTAAAACAACTCCTGTCTAAGAGGAAGATGCCAGAAACTGTGGGTCATCATATTGACTTAGTCAATTGGAGGGTGTTTTTTATTTGATACAGATCAAAAATAGTTAATGGTATAGGCTCTTCTGTTCAATTGTGCTGTCATTTTACTGGTTTCTCAGTAATCACATTTTTCCATTCACTGTTACATCCTTTCCATTTGCATAGCATTTTAGCATTACTTATACAATTTTAACAGATTTATCTTTTAAAAATTTTTATTCAGTGGACTTAAATATTTCCTGAGAATATTTTATCTTAAAAAAGTTATATTCTACCCATGATAGAAGAAACTGAATCCAATAGATAGATGGACATAGAGGAGCCAGGGGGTGGGGCCTGCAATAACCATTTTACTGAAAACTTATATCTTCATGCATCATGTGTTTTCAGATATTCGTTAAGTGACTTTTTTGAGTACTCGAGAGTTGATGAATACGTCAAAAAGAAATACTGACAGAACTGAGAAAAAGGTTTTTCCTAGCCTTAGACATGATTCTTTGTGAACCACATCACTTATGGACACAATATTTTGAAATAAAAATACACTACTTATGAGTAACACAATTTATTGCATTGTATTATTTTACATTAAATCTTTTTAATTTGTTTAATGTTATCACATTTTATCACAATTCTTACAATCCCATCTTGTATCCTTCATATTATATATATTAAAAGCTTCGAACCTTAAAAGTGACTGCCACTAACAAGCCCTATCTCAATTGAGAGTATATAAAACTATAAGTAATAATTACCTCCCTAACTTTTTTTTTTTTTTAATATTTATTAGAGAGAGAGCACAAGCAGGGTGGAGGGGGAGAGGGAGAAGCAGACTCCCTGCTTAGTAGGGAGCCTGATACAGGACTGGATCCCAGGACCTTGGGATCATGACCTGAGCCAAAGGCAGACGCTTTTGGTACTGACTGAGCCACCCAGGTACCCCCTAAGTCAGGTTTTAACAAGCTTCCATATTAATGCATATGTTTGTACTTTTTTTTTTTTTTTTTAACCTTCCTCAGATATCCATGTTTCTTGCCTTCTCAAATTCCCTTTTCCTAGGTTAAACGTGATTTCTTAGTCAGATCTTTCCTGTCTTACAAATGGAAATTGCTGGGGCGCCTGGGTGGCTCAGTCGTTAAGCGTCTGCCTTTAGCTCAGGTAGTGATCCCAGGGTCCTGGGATCGAGCCCCGCATTGGGCTCCCTGCTCGGCGGGAAGCTGCTTCTCCCTCTCCCACTCCCCCTGCTTGTGTTCCCTCTCTCGCTGTGTCTCTCTCTGTCAAATAAATAAAAATCTTAAAAAAAAAAACAAATGGAAATTGCTGTATCTTCCTTAATCTTGGGCCCCGATTTTCCTCTCTGCTTAATTTTCCTTAATTGTTCTATCACTGACATTTTATATACTTTACTGATTTTTTAAATTTGTTTCTTTCCTCACTAAACTAAAAATTCCCAAAAAATGTGTGTGTGTGTGTATGTACGTACGTATGTGTATGATTGCCATATGTCCAGCACTTTGAAAAGTAGTAGGCACATAGTAGACATTTGATAAATGTTTGTGAAATTAATTAATTTTATTCCCCATTGATGTAGCCTGGTAATCATAGCAATATCAGTTCTACATACGATGTTTATAGGTTTTGAATTTTGCCACCTACTCTCAATTCATGTAATTAGGTTGGTTTTTTTTTTTTTAATGAAAGTCAGAAAATTTTCTGGTTTTCTTAGCTTTAACACTTAGACATAATTGAGAGAATGAACATAAGAATTATTATATATTTGAGGTTAGGTTAGGTTCTGGGGATAACGATATGAAGTTTTTTTAAAAAAAAGTTCTACCTATCAGTACTAGTGGGAAGTACCTAAGGGAGTAATGCAAAGGGATTTCATAACTCAAAGGAAGGCTGCTGAAAATTAATAACCTAGACATTCAAGTCAATAATTTAAGAACAAAATGGATTTAAAAAGTAGAAGAAATAAAATAAGGATAGTAAGGGTAGAAATTAGTGAAATAGAAAAGACAAATTGAGAACAACTAAGCCAAAATATGGTTCATTAAAAGAGTTAAGGATGGGGAGATGGAAGAGAGACAAGCAGGGGGAATAAGAGCAATTAAGAGGAAGTGCTCTAGCAAAGGCAGAAGGGCACTCATAAACCAAATGAGGAGTCAAATGGGGCACTACCCCCACTAGTGAAATGATTAAACATAGAATATATACTATGCTTCGACAACAATCTTTAAAAATATATGAAATGTAAAAATGTAAAAAAACTTTTAAAAATTCTTTTAAAAGTACTAAAACTGATTCCAGAAGAAATGGAAAAATCCTAATATTCTTGTATTGATTAAATAAATTCCAACATTAAATATTTCCAACAAAGAAAACAAAGCCTCATATAGCTTTGTAATCTAATTCCAAAAAAGCAAGATCATTCCTCCCTAACCAATTTTATGAGTTTAAGATAACTTAATTTGATACTGGAATGAAATAAGTACATTCCAAGAAAAAAAAATATAAGAACTATAAAGTCTTAAAGCTAACAGCGTTCCTTTATATGGTCAGAAAGCTAACTTCTAAATTATAATTCGGTTATAGATACTCATATTTGTTTAATTGAAATGGGATATTTTTTCCATGTAAAATCTAATTGTTTCATTTGTTTATATCCCATGTCTTTTGTATATTTAGATTGCCAGAGTCAGTTACCTGAGGCTCATCAGTTCCCTAATAAAGTGATAAATAAGGGATTTTGAACTTCTAAATCTGAGGCCTTGAACTTTATTTTTTCCTGTTTGTAGACTAAAATCTAACTTTTTGTTAGTATGAAGGACTCCCTGAAGTCTGTGCCCAGATTTACTCTCAATGTTGTCACCTCTCATTCCTTTATGTGAGCCTTAATTATAGTCCATCACTTTATGTTCCTCAGCTATGCTCTCCCTGCTGACACGGGGCATTATATGAAAGCCTTCTCCTTCTCCTCTCCTTGCTGAATGACTTTTACCATCCAGTAAAAGTTCCACTTTCTCTGTGAGTCATTTCACAACCTTCTGAATCTAAATGTCCGTAGCAATGAACGTTTGTATAGCTCATTTGATCTTTTAGACTAATTTATGTGTGTAGTGAGTAGAGCCTTGAAATAGAAAAGCTGTAAGTCCTTCATAATTATTACATGTATCAGGACCATTAAAGAATAAAATGTTCTCCACTATATGCACTTTTTTATGTGTGTGTGGTAAGAAACACATAATATTTACCAGAGTAACCACTTTTAAGTGCACAGTTCAGTAGTGTCAAGTGTTTTCACATTATTGTGAAACAGATCCCTAGAACTTTTTCATCTTGCAAATCTGAAATTCTCTTACCTATTAAGCAATCCACTTTCCTTTTCCCCTCCCCCTGACAACCACCATTCCACTCTCTGTCTTCATGTATTTCACTACTCTAGATAAGTTACGTAAGTGGGATCACACAGAATTTGTCCCTCTGTGACTGGTTCACTTCACTGAGCACAGTGTCCTCAAGGTTCATCCATGCTGTAGCATATGATAAGACTTTGCTTTATGCACTTGTTAATTTGTCTGGAGTTTCCATTTCTGTGGAATGATCACTTTCTTAGACATTTCCATTTTTTCACTAATATCTTTATTGTTAGCGATGGGCTTTCATTTATTTGTTTGTACTTATGTCAGAGGAGCATTGTCCCTATTGATCTCTTGAGTATTACTGAGAACAAGAATAAAATAAAGCAAAGACATGATGCACTGCAGGTATCTGAAGTCAGGGAAGAATATGTGCTGATTTACATGTTACTCTTTGTTAAACAGCTTTTCTTATACCTACTTGTCAGTGAACACCAGTAAAATTTATACTCCAGTAAAATGATCAGATATTCCTGTCATGTATCTCTGGGTTCATTTATGGATAGTAAAACATATTTTATGTTTAAATCCATGAACAACAATAACTTGCTTTGTCTCTAAATTAAAATAGTACCAGATCTCCTTCCTTTCATCTTAGTGTCTGTGTGGTGTCTAGCCTCATGATACAGATAAACTAGGTGACTAGTAAGTATCTATATGGAGTCTGTTTCCCTACTGTGAAAATGATGTTGAAACTGACATAAAAATTATGGCAGTGAGAAATAAATATGATGCAGAAAATACTAAAGACATAATTATGCATATTGGTCATCTTTTAGTTTCTAAGCCCTGTCTGTCTTCCCCAAGGCTGTGGTACTTGATCCTTCTATAGCGAACACCCTGCCTCAAGAGGTTTATAGGACTGGCTCCCTTTTGTTATTTAGGTATCAGCCTAAATACCAATTAATCCAAGGGACTTTAGTTGACCACTTAATTCTAATAACACTGGCCCTTCCTAGAGTTAACTTTTGTCTACTTATTTTTTGTTTTCCTTATAAGACTTATTGCTATATGAAGCTATGTTTTTAATGTATGTGTTTATCTATTTCTCCTTTCTAGAAGATAAGCTTTATGAAAACAGAATTTTTTGTTGTTGTTCAGTTGTTGTTCTACTTCTAATACCAGCGCCAATTAGATAATAAATAGTTTCATGATTAATAAATGACAGAATGTGTATAGTATTAATTATAATATTACATTTTAAAGAATAGTACAGAGATATTATAGTAAAGTGAAGAAATTATATGTACAAATACAAACACATAATATACATGTATGTATAAATATGTACTTTATATACATATAAAAATACATATACACAACATTTCTATTTACCTTTCCAAAAATGCTTAATCTTTTGGAGTCAATGTATGGCTGTTTCAGTAAAAATCTGCAATGAGAAAAATAATACAGTTATATTTTCTTGAGTCAAATGCACATGGGAATTCATTCTGGGCATCCACACACACGCACACATATACACAAAACCCAGATCTCAAATTAGGAATACTTTAGTGGCTGGAGCTCTATTCATGTTGAAGGATCATAGATTCCAAAATCTTGCTACTCAAAGTGATGGTCCAGTTGTTGATACAAATGCAGAATTTTGGGCCCCATTCCAGACCTACTGATCTACATTTTGACACTATCCTAGCCAATTTCTGTATACTGTTTTAAAGAACCTACTAGATTTCTTGGTCACTCATGCCTGTGTGGGAATGGTATCTGTGAAAGTTTAAGAATTGTAGTTAACTGGGAAGTAATAGACATTGTAGATTATTGTAAATAAATAATAGAGTGGTTAAATTAAGGTTTCTCCCATTTTTTTTTAAGATAGGGAGTGGGGAGGGGCAGAAGGAGAGGGGGAGAGAGAATCTAAAGCAGGCTCCATGCCCAGCACAGACGCCAGTGCTGGGCTCAGTTTCACAACCCTGAGATCATGACCTGAGCTAGAACCCAGAGTTGGACGCTTAACCAACTGAAACACCCAGGCGCCGTAAGGTCTCTCCCATTTTCATAAACCCAAAGTAAATTTTAATTCCAGAGGGGAAGTAAGATAATTGTTTTATTTGGTGCTAAGAGTGAAAAGTACTTGAAAAAATGCACTAGTCGATGTGACTAACTTAGAAAAACTGTCCATTCACTAAAGTATAAATCTCTGAATCAATACTAGTAGTATTAATGTATCGTATACTTAGCTTCTGTCATTATAAGAAAAACAGTAGGAAAATGTGCACCCACTTACTTCACAGCTGCTATTTGGTCCTTTACTTCCACTGAACCTAACCTTCGATGAATCTCCTGCAAAATTTTCAGGCCCTGGAATCCACTTCCTCTGCCATCAAATCGTGCCGTGATGACATTATCTGTGTCAACAAGTACTGAATCCCAGTCAATATGGAACTTATCTGTAACCAGCTGGCCTCCTGGTTCTTCATCCCTGGAAATACCAACACATTGGACCAAAACAAGAGCAGTTGGCACTGTGGTAGAAATTTTAGCTTTCACACAATTTAAAAATTTTGGAAAAGACCCATGTGGGCTATTAAAATTTCTGTTAATTCTTGATAATAAACCTGAAAGTATAATGCAATTTTCCTTTGTAAAATTTCAAATAAAAAGTTCTCTAATGAACTGAAAATATGAAACAAGATTTAAAACTGTTCTAAGAGATTTTAACTCATTTTTCAAATGAGAGAAATGAAGGAAAATACATTCACATTCCATTGTCATTTCTAAAGAATAATGATCAAATTGACAATAAAGTCCTACTTTATTGAATTTCTTCCAGTGTGTTTTAGAAATGTCCTGCAGATGGTATACAAGGGCCAAAGGATCTGATAGAGATCAGAACCATTTATGGAGACTTAATAATAGTTTAATAAGCATTATAAGGACAACAGACCCAAAATGAAGTCACTTTTACTAAATTTCACCAAAACTTAATACCTAACTTAAATGCAATTTCATCCTCTCCCAGGATTGGAATTTTAAACCAATCACATTGGAATTTCATATCTATACTAGTGAGGTAATCTACATGTTAAGACCCTTCCCATAGCCCCATCTTCCCCTTAAGGGAATGTGACCTGGGATGAAACAGTCTTACTTTCTTTTGCTAAAACCCTTCTGTCCTACCCCATTCCTGCCTATAAAATGCTTCCACTTTGTACAGGTCTGTTTGCTAGATTCCGGGATGCTGCCCAAATCATAAATCATTGAATAAAGTCAGTTAGATCTAAATTACTCAATTGAATTTTGTTTCTTAACACAAGAAATGGACAATCCTAAAGAATTTCTGACTCAAAAAGAAATATTGCATTAACATTCCCTGTATTTTTTTTTTTTTTTTTTTTGGTGGTGGACTTCTCACTAAAAAGAATTTAAGGCTACATTGAGGAAAAATTATTTTGCATCACTAAAGTTAACAACAAGAAAAGGAAAGACATATGTTTGAAAAATTTGAATGCTAGAAGTAAAGAAAGACATGCAGGTTATAAAGCATGAACACTGTCTCTGGAGGGATAAGGTGATAAAATTTTAAAAAGTCAGATTACAATGGTACAGTGGTATCTTATTTTCTAGAATATAGAGAAGGTAAAAAAGCAGCCTTGCATAAAATCACAGATTATCTAGATCCAAACCTAGATATAGTTCAAACATGCATTTGTCCATGTGATAGATTTAAAGAGCATCAAACGTGCAATTTTCTGAGAACATCTCCAATTTTATTTGAGCTGCATACCAGAAATTTTCACCCTATTCACTCTCCTGTCAAGACACCAAACTTTCTTGGTTGCATTATGCAAATGTGTTGCTTAGAAGCACCAGTACATTACAATACACAAACTAATCCTCATCAACAAGCTTTAAGGTTATCACATTTGCTAAAGAAAATAACTTCTGGGCAGCAAATGGAACTGAACCGGTACAGGGGCTGTGTGAAACCAGTGAGTTTAGGTAAAGGAGGAGGTAGGGAATGGGACAAAATAATGGACAACTAAAATTTACTAGATGCTGTTATCAGCTAAATTTTGTCTCTTAAAATCCATATGTTGAATCTCTGACGCCTACTGCCTTAGAATGTGACTGTATTTGGAGATGGTGCCATTCCAGTGGTGAGTCCGTTAAAATCAGGACTTTAGGGTGGGCCCTTAACCATTTGATTGGTGTCCTTAAAAGAGAAAATTTGGACACAACAGAGACCTGAGGTACATGAATCATGCAGAAGAAAGACCTGTGAAGAGGCAGCAAGAGGGAAACCAGCTGTAAGCCAAGGAGAGAGGTTTCAGAATAGGTAAAACCTGCTGACACCTTAATCTTAGACTTCTATTCTCCACAACTGTGAGAAAATAACATTTCTATTATTTAGTCTGCCCAGCCCTGGTAAACTACTACAGATGTCTTTTGTGGTTTAAATACTTAAGATCTATTATTTTATTTACTATACACTACCAAAATTTATTTAACCTTTCTGGGGAGGAAGTTGTCTTTTGCCTGGCTTGTTACATGTATTATTATTCTTATTCTATAAATAAACTGTGCCATGAAAGTGGGTTAATCATGATCTCCCTCCATCCCCCTCTAAATCACACAATTAATGATGATCCCATGACCCAAATCTAAATCTGTTTTGTCCTTCCATGGTGTCTGCAATCTTTAGCTCTTCTTGTAATTTTATTTTTAATTTTAATTTTTAGTTTTTGCAACATTACCTCTTTATCAGATTATTGGGAATTGTTACTACAAATATCCACATGCTTGTGCCTAGAATTCTGATTGCCTAGTTCAGAATTAAGTGTGGAGTTGCTATTTTTTCCAGATTCCCAGGTGATACTGATATAACTTGTCTATCATTTGAGAAATAGCATGAATCATTATGCCTAGCACATTATGCCGGAACACAGAAAATGCTGTTGAACTAGATCTTTTCAGGGAAAGTAGGCTCATGTGAGGTTTTAAATGGAAGGACCTTAAAAAGCCTTTAGTTTATATAAAGATACTATATTTTGAAGCTTGGGGATTTACTGCAAATACTAGAAAGCAAACCATGATTCACAGAGAATAAGGTACAATGATTAACTTCAGTTTTTAAGCTGAGTAAAAATATGACCATATGAGTCCCAGTTTACACTGAATATACTAGATAGGCAAGAAACTAAAACTCCCAAGATTCAGTTTCCTTATCTTTAATGATGGCAAGATACTGTCCTTTTCCTCCAAGAGTTTTATATGCATTAAATGACATAATGTATTTGAAAATACTCTCTGAAATATAGTAAGCAATTTAAGACAATTATTAAATTCATGAAACAATAGAAACTTATTATTCTTTTGTTTGCAGCCAGTGTTGCTTATTTTGAGCATATTTCCTTACAGTTAGAATTGGAGAACTGTATAAAAGCTTTGGGCCAATTGTGCAGAAATTAAACTGGGCAGTGTCTATGGAGAAAGGTATTGTGCCATGTCATATGAGATATTATGTCAGATGGACCAATGATACCTAAAGACCTACAAGAAAATACAAAAGTGTAATCCACAGATCCTTGGGAGTGATGATCAGAGTGCTGTCCTTTATTAAAGCAGAATTTTCCAACTTTACACACTGGCAGCTGCTCTAAGGTAACATTGTAAAATGTTTTGTTGACATGGAAGATAATTTTCCAATTTACTTATGAACTATTGCATTGTTCACAGCTACTTAATGAGTTTAAAACTAAATTAAGTGTAGACAAAATGTTAATAAGTCACAGACATCTTATGGCAGGCAAATAAATTATTTTTTAAATACAGTTTAAAATAACGCACATTTTTCAAACTTAATGATTAATAAATGGTTGTAGATTTTTATAAACAAAAACCTTCAATCCCTTACTCAGGCTTGAAATACCCAGAGAAAAAAATAACAATTCCACTCCTTTGGTATTTTCTCTAAATGGCCATTTTTAACTTTCAACCTTCTCTTCACAAGTTTTCAGTGTTAGAACACACAATGATATCAATACATTACCAGTCAATGACTTTAACACATTTCTCCATCTAGGTGGGTTTGTTGTTCTTTCTTTTTTGGTGCATGGTACAGGCATATCTATTTCAAGATGAGTTATGAAAGAACATGAATTGGTTATGCAGAATTGGCGAGCTTCAATTTATTTGGTTCTTCTTTGTCTTTCCCTGAGTGTCGTCATCATCTTTTTTTTAAGCTCTAAGTGTTTATTATTTTTTTAAAATTTTAATACCAGTATAGTTAACATACAGTGTTATATTAGTCTCAGGTGTACAATCATCTTCATCTTTTTTACTATGCTATTTTGTTTTACTCTCTGTTTTAGAAATCTCTGGGGGCCCATAGAAGGGAGGGTGTTTCAAGGTTGAGAGTAGGGACATACAGTTTTGTTGAGGGTTGCGGTAAAAGAACAATCCCACCTGTTCTAAGCAGTGGAAAGATTGCAGCAAGATGAAATGTGTATTTCCTAACACAGGCAGCAAAATCAAATTAAGACTAAACTTTTCTTAGAAGTTAAAGTCTTGGAACATTTATTTCAGTACCTTCAGCACTATGCATGTCTGTATGGATGAAGAGTTCAGGGTATGAGCATATAATAAAATATAGAAAGAAAGATGAGTAAACACAATATCCAGTAGACTTTTAAAATGACAAAAGAATCTTTATGACTTAACACCATGTATATCAAAACTGAATTCAAGTGAAGACCAACCAAACTGTTCAGACTACGTGTTTGGTCAGGTTCACAAATTGCTATTTAAATTCATGTAAAGAGAGCTGAAGATCTACATTTTGGTCCTGACTTTGTTAGGATATGCTGAGTTACCCTGAGTAATTATATGCTGCTTTTATTTTTATTTATTGTTTTTTTGTTGTTATGAAGTAGTATGTTGTAAATAGTTAAGATCACATCCAGTACATTTTAAGAAGTCTTTTCCTAACCAGTAAAACTTGGTTACAATAGATGGAAGGAAAGTATTTTTGAATGAGTATACTTTCCTTGACTAGTCTATTGCATGCCAGAATTTCTTTTCCTGCATGGTAGAATTTGAAAACTGCTACACTAATAGCTGCTTATCTGTCCACTGGGGCGTGGAAGGAGGGGCCACAATAGAAGGTGAGTTTGACATAGGACATTTGCCTTAAACAATATTTGTCTTGCCTTAATCTGAAATTTACTTAATAGAAATTTATAGTTAGTAATGGTTTAGTTGTAACATATGAAGTTTGACCTCTTTCAAGCAATACATGCATAGTGATACATACATTGGCTAAGGGCTTCTTGGCTAATTCCTTCTATTTCTCATTTTAAGATCCTTAGATTTCTTCTCATGGGTGGATTGTTCTACATGCAGAATAACAAAATGCCTTTTCTCATATATTTACTTATTGCAACATGTGAGAAATAACATTATTTTTTTCCTATCAGAGAACTGTTTCTTGTCCATATCCCTGTCTTCTTCCATTAAGAATACCACTAATATCTGCAACTTTCTGATCCGTGGTTTGTTTACAATATAAGTTTTGGCTGAACAGCTTTGTTTTTTCTGAGTTATAGGGAAGTGTTTGATATGGTCAGTGTTATTTAGGCTTCTACCTACATCCTTTCTTACATGGCAAAGCCTGTGTTTCTGGTGGTGGTTATGATAAGGCCTACCTGATAATACACACAAAATTAGGCTTATCAACCAAATTCTCAAATTCTATTACTCTTCAACACTTGTGTTCATATACTTGCATTCATAGATCCTGTTCAGTGTTAAACGTTTTAGAAAAATTGCATTAATCCACTGGGGTTAGGGATTATAGAAATGTGGGGTGCCATCCTGAAAAGGGTACAGGTGGTATGATGATAGGACCAGACTGAGTTGAGCCCAGGTGCAGTGGCTTTAGACAATTTAGATAATTTCTGAGTCTTAGTACAACAACAGTCAAGTTTTTTTTCTTTTGTTTAGTCCAAGGGAAAATTCAGTTGCGTTAAAAATGTTCTACTTTTCACAGTGGGTGGGTCTTTCAGTTAATTCACAATAAAAGGATGTGTACATGTAGGCATTTGTTTTGTGTGTGTGTATACCTGATTTCTTTCCATACATAGTCATGTGTATTTGTACATTGCATATAATATGTGTGTCCCTGTATGTGTAAGTTCTTTCTTCTCCTGCTTCCACAGATAGATAATTCTTCTGGCACTAAAACAAAACCAAGAGAATCTTACCCTGGTATACTTTTCTGGATTATAAAACTTGTGACATTGAAATTAGGGGTTTTTTTTAAGTCATTTTTTTTCCCAGTAGGTTTTCTTTATATTCAAAAAGCTACTGAAACAAGTAATTTAATGCTTTTTCTTGATCAGAATTTAGATCTCTGAATTTGGGAGGCTATTTCGCTCTAGTAAAATGGGATCTTTTTTATCCTTCTACTTCTCTACTCAATGTCTTCCCCTTTCCTCCTATTTTTTTTAATAGAATAGGCTTCCTCATATCAGGGTCAGTTTCTGTCTATTAAACATATTTTTCCTTGTTTTGAAAGGAATTCAGTTAGATTTTGTTCATTGATTTCTCTTGAATAAAAGCCAGAGATTGAATCCTTAGTATGACATGAAAACTGCATAACAATTATCATTAGAGCAATGAAGAAAAAGCAGAATCCAGTTCATTAAATCAAGTTATTTCTATTGTTGTAGGAAGCCAAAAAATGAAAAGCTTATCAGAACGCAGGTTGAGACACTGAACAGCATGGATATGAATGAGCCAGCTATAAAACTCAAAAATGGACTGTTAGTATTATCCACACAAAATTAACCTCAGGATAAACATCTTAGCACATGAAAATATTGGAAGAGAACCAACAGAAAAGGGCCTCAGGGATATCTCACAGAAATGGCGTAATAAAATGGGAGCAAGTTCCAATCTCCTAATCATCTCTGCTGTCAGTCTTACTACATTAATTCTTATCCATTGGCCAGTTTCCATTTGGGATACTTTCTAACAGAGTGGCTGAGGAGGTAGAAAGAAAAGGGAGTTTGGTGATATTTACTTTCAGTTGCTGGGAATGACTATATCATCACTGAGGTAGGCCAGCATTTGATCCACTTCTTTGGATCTCTTTAGAGAGGGTCACAGTCAAAAGAAAGTTTAGCACATTGCATAAACAGATCAAGAACAGATAAACTGGCCTTATTCTTGATGAGTATGTAACTGTCAGGTAAATCTCCTATACAGCAGTTCTGCTTTAGATATTATAATACAAAATATTCTACATGTTGGCTTAACAAACATAGGAATTTTCCAGATGAAAATAGAACAAAGCATGTATATTTTAAAAAAAGGAGCAGTTGACTATCTCCTTAACAGTGTCCTATTTCTTCATTTTCTAATGGAGAATACAGTTCAGCATGGGACTGTTGTGAATGTTAACATTAAGGCAAGCAATACATGGGCTATATATCAGGGATTACAGTGGATTTCTAGTAGAGAAATGGATGATAATTACATGCAAACTTTGAATCTGCATGTTATCCTCAGTAGGGCATCATTCAGCTTCAATAATATTTGGTGGTTATATACTTTTTTTTTTTTTCTTCTAACTATAGGATCTGGATTCTAGAAGTCAGTTTATCAACTGAAAAATGTGCCTGTGTAAACACAGGTGATACTAAGCTTACTTTATGTGTCAATTAAATAGAAATAATAATAACTATAGTGCTAATTATGGACAATTATTAGAAGAACCATTTTACAGTTTAGTAAACTGAGACACAGGTAAAGCAGCTGTAAACCATAGATGAATAACCCAGATCTTTGAAAGAACACAATTACTAAAGTAGACCTTAGTGAAATATTGATTTTCTGTCTTTGACATGTAAATAATTACATTCTTAAAAAGAATTTATGATTCTTAGCTGGAATAAAGAATATAAGATTTTGAAAGTCTTATTTTTTTTTTTTTTTTTACCAAGTTCTAACTCTGGGCCTTTTCCTGAATTTATACAATATCTTTTAAATGCTTTTATCCCTAAAATTGTTTAGGGAAAAGTAGTAAAAGTCCAAAAATGTACCTTTTGGCTAAGTTTTCACCTCTTGGTAGATGTCTACCAGGTGACACACTACCAAGCACTTCTGATTACAATATCTGTCCTATTGTACTCATTGGACTATGAGAAAAAAAGTAAAATAATGTATAAGTATTATCTTGTAAACAGCATGATATATAGATGATTTTTCCATGAATATCCATATATATTAAGATTTATGTGTACATATATTTTTTAAAGATTTTATTTATTTATTTGACAGAGAGAGACACAGTGAGAGAGGGAACACAAGCAGGGGGAGTGGGAGAGGGAGAAGCAGGCTTCCCGCCAAGCAGGAAGCCCGATGTGGGGCTCGATCCCAGGACCCTGGGATCATGACCTGAGCCGAAGGCAGATGCTTAACGACTGAGCCACGCAGGCACCCCAATGTGTACATATTTATGTAACACTTTTTATACTTTTAATTCTTAAAGATGTAGTAGTTTCTGTTCAACATGTATTCATTTGGTATGATATGTTTCATGTGATGGATTAAAAGGGAGATGATGGCAACATAGATGTCACTGGGGTTTTTGCACAGCTTTTCCAAAGATGTTAATATTTGGAGGTAGTCAGGGACACACTTTATTACAATATAAGAGAAAGCTCTAGTAATATATTAAGACCTCAAGAAAAAAAATTGAAAATCAGTAGAGGCACCTTGATTTAGGGCAAGTTATAGATGGCACAGTAGTTCTCAAAATCACTGGGTCCTTCTGTGGTAGGCTCTTTGGTGAGAACTGACAGTTCCAATTATAGAGGTTGCAAAGACATGGACTAGAATAAGCAGTGAGTGAAGAAGGGCACACGTAGATTGGGTTTATAATTTTGATAAAAATATGATAAAAATGGCTAGAAGAGAATGCCCTCAAAGAGGAAGTGCAAATACCCACTTCCATGCTGAAAAAAGTAATTCTAGGTAAAAATTTTATTTATGATTTAACCCTACAAGTATCTTAATAGGCATATTACTCTTTAAATATGGTTTTGTTTATAAAGTTTAATAGTTTTGAGTTTCTTCCCCTGTCTCATTTCTCCTAGATACCCTGTAAATTTTAGTGTGTGATTTTGTATAATACTTGTTTCTCAGGGAGACACGTGTGATGTTATAAGAGGAAGACCTTTGCTTCTGGCAGAGCTTCTCATTGTCACTGCCAACCCTTAAGTCTGCTTTGCCTATATCTGCATAGCCTTACATGAGGCATAGTACAGTATTTTTATATTTAAAGCAAACAGAAGAGATAAGAGAATCCTCACGTAATATGCCATTGATGTACTCTAACTTGGGGTTTTGTTGAATTACCAAGGGAAAAAGCACAGTATCTCAGCATCTCTAGTTTAAATTTACAGAGACATGTTTAATTACTAATATATTTAATATTCTATCATAGATTTTAGAAAAAATAAATCATTAAACCAGAAAAAAAGAATGATTTAAATATAGGTATATCCTTACATTTATGACCCAATATATGACCATTGAAACTTTAAAAACAGAGTAAATTCGCAAGTATTTCTTATGAAAAGCATTTAGTAGCATACCTTTAAATATGAACCATACTTGTAGGTTTTAAACAATATCATTCGTATGAAATTATAATTCATGCCATTCATATGAAATCATTAATATCTGTATTAAGAGAGGAAGAGAGCTAAAATGGTATATATATGAAAGTAATAGAAGTGATTTTATATATGTCTCTCCCTCTGTATATAGATCTGTCAATTTAAAAGAATCATCAAAGAGAATATGATAACTTCTGCATTATTTACACATTTTCTGTAAATTTAGAATTTTTTTCCCTGTGGCACCTTCTCAAGACATCAACCTTTGAATGTGTACACTTTTAAATAGTACTAAGAAGTTAATATTGACATTTACAATGCATTATTATCTCTAGATTGTGAAAGAACAAGGCCCAATTTATTCAAGAAAACTGTGAAACACAACAATCACTGAGATTCTCCCCTTCCATTACCTAGATTAAATGCCACTGTCTTTTCTTAATCATTTCATCTGCATTACAGTGTGGGTGAATTTTTCATCTACTTAAATGTGGAAGATTAAAAAAACGAGAAAAATCAGAAATTTAAAATTTAAGCTTTGACCCGTATTACATGGAAAGCAATAATAATCATTCTTTGAGGCAAGTACTAGCTATCTCTATTGTCCATATACATTCAATATATGTTTTGTAAGAAATGGAGAGTGAAATAGATATATATTTGGCATGAACAAGTGGAAGGTGAAATAATGTTAGAGAAGTTTTAGAATATATGTCTTTGCTCTTGGGAAACAAAACAAACTTCTTACAGTCTCCTCCACTCAAAAGTATATGAATCCACAGAATAAATGATGGACATAAAGACTTTTCAAAAAGTGAACATTTTAATTAGAATTTGGAATTTTATGAAATAGTCTGGGTGAGAATTTGATCTCTCATGTGGAATATCTAGGAACTTAATCATGATTCCTATAATTATTTTACACCAATGCATTAACATGGTACTGGTGGAAAAGGTTACATTCTAGAGATTATTATAAATTTAAGTGGGAGGAAAAATAATATCTAAGAATTTGGTTGTTGTGAAGTCTCTATTGATTCTGGTCAGCATTTTTGATAATTTTCCAATAATAATTATGCAATGGGCTATGCAACAAGATGGAATTGAGTAATAAAAAGAGCAGCTTTTTGATCCATAAAAAAATAAATTAAATCTTGAGTTCCAACCCTAATTTTGTCCTGCTGATAATCTTTGAGATAATACACATGACATATTTTAGTCACAGTTTCTTTGTGTTAAATGAAGACAATGATATTTATCTTGCATCGTTTCTATAAGGTTTAAAGGTGGTATTTCCACATTCTTTTTTATTAAAGATTTTATTTATTTATTTGACACAGAGCGAGAGAGACAGAGAGCAAGCACAAGCAGGGAATGGCAGGGGGGGGAGAAGCAGGCTCCCTGCTGAGCAAGGAGCCTGATGCGGGACTTGATCCCAGGAGCCCGGGATCATGACCTGAGCCGAAGGCAGCCACTTAACTGACTGAGCCACCCAGGTGCCCCGGTATTTCCACATTCTTAAAATGATGTCCCTTATCCAGTAAATAATCTTACTATTTTAAGATGCTCAACAATCAAATGTTAAAGAGAAGCATTGAAAAAATAACATGAAAATCAATCATTATTGGGCATTATCCAGAAAGATTATTAGAGAAATGAGGAATGGACCTCACATTTTTCTGAGTGGGATACCACATGCAGAGAAACTGATTCATTCAAAGGCTGAATTTAAACACATTATAAACTTTCAAATCATTTATATCTCTCTCAGTCCCTATCTTGATTAAGTTCATTCCCAATGACTAACTCAGGGTTGATTGATTTGTTTGACATACATTCATTCATTCATTCTGTCAATATTTTCTGAATACAAATAATATTCCTGTCAGTGTTAAGCAAAACAATACAAAAGGAGTTCTTATAATCAAGGAGTTTACAATTAATAGAAAAGAAAGCAAAGCAAACATTGTAATCTGGTGTGGTTATATAACAGGTGTGCATAGAATTTGAAGAAATACATCTTAAAGTGTTGAGAAGTTTTCCAGCTGGCAAAAAAACAAACAAACAAAAAAACAGGAATGATTGAGAAGCTGGTATTTTCCTGAATAAGCAGTTTTTTGGTTTTTTTCCTTTTGTTTTGTTTTGTTTTTTTTCAATATCTAGAGACTGAATCTCTACTAGGGTGTAGGTGGAGTCAGATTAAATCAGGAGAGCCACATTTTCAGATATTTATCACACAAAGTTCACCCTAGCATCAGAGTAGAAAAGCAACTAAAAGAAGATAGAGCAACAAACTATGGAAAAAGAAGTGTAGGTAGAGAGCAGGGTGGCAGATTGGAATTGACTCATCCAGATATGGTGTCTGCCTGTACGGGGCTTCAAAAGAAGAGTGTGGGCTCTTGGACAACCCCATTGTTCAAAGATGAAGGCAAGACACTTGCAGTCCCATGTTATCAAAATTTTAAACAGTATCCATATTGTTTGTTCAAAGTATGTTTATCAAAAATAATGATGATATCTTGATTGTTGGACATGAGTGGCTGGATAATTTCACTCACTACATATGTATTAATTAATTATATCCTGCTATTTAACAGAATAATTATGTAGAAAAGAGCTGACAAACAGCTCACTTCCATCTAGATGACCACGTTTTAGTACTCTGATATGCATGACATTATGTGAATGCTGAAACTATCTACATGAAAATGAATCATGATCTCCAGTTAGAATGACTTAGTGGAAAACCAGTAGTGGCTGCATTCATCTACTTTCTGGACATCATCCATTTATTCACTCAACATGTATTTGTGGAGTGACTCTTAACTGCAAAAGCTAACTGCTATGAGACATATGGAATACATAAAGATTTTAACATTTCTATTAAGGTGCTGAAATATTCCATAAGCCATTCTATAAATTATTTTTCTCAATTACTTACTTCTAAACTGGATTTTCCTCCAGAAGCCTTGGTCCAAAACCTAGTGGGAGTCAGAAATTTCCCAATAAGCCTATAAAAGCATCCTCATAAAAATTGTCACTAGAAAAGTGACAGTATGATTGATATGGTTCAAGATATATGGAGGGCCTTTGGACAGAAGGCTATGGCTCTAGAAGGAAACACAGATTTGGAATTGTAGTAAGATACAGATGGACAGATGAGGGTGAAAAAGTTTCAGGAACATAAGATTTGATGGGTGACCATAAATTTATTAGGATTTCAAGGAAGATGGATTTAGGAAGAAAGAACAAAGTCATAGAGGCATGCCAGAGTATGTTACATTCTGGAAATTAATTTGTTTCACAGTCACTGCCTCCCAGAGTTAGACATTTGTCAGGTGTAGCAATGATATGTTGAACATGAAAGAGTAGAAAATGGGAAGAGATGATTTCTTACACTGAACTAAACTCCCCAGCTCCATACTGCTTCTCTTCATGGATATAGCAAACAAACAAACAACTGTTCATTTTTAATACCAGTATATCTGTCTGGATTGTGTCCTACCAGGTTCTAGGCATTTAGGTTCATATGTATTTATCGAATAAACATCTATAACTCTAAGCTATCTCCCACGTAATCTATAGTCTTACACCATAAAAGAATGACAGATTAGTCAGTAAGTTTTTATAGGGTTCCTCTATGCATGCCAGGCATTATGGAGACACACTTAGCAAATCTAAAAAAGGATTATAGATTTCAAGATGCTTATCTTTTTATCTCCCCCCAGCTGTGGCATAGCTTCTTGTACATAAAAGCGACATGTAAATGTGTTATACTAAATTACATATATATGAGTAGAAAATAAAAATAACAATTCAAGATAATAAATGCTGAAATGGATATAGATATATATAGTATAGTTATAAAGATGAATATAGACTACTGGGTTCTTAAAGGCACCTTATAATGTTAAAGACTGGAGAAAGACAGGCATCTGAAGGGAGAATAAAGAGTAGGAAAGAAAAAGGGGGTGATGACCCCATAGAGACCACTGTAAATGGAGGTCACTGAGATTTATCTGTAGTGGTAATGCTTCACAGATTTTCTCTTACAGTAAAATATTCTGTTGCCATTGATTCACTTTTACTTTCAAGATCACGAAATTAGGTTGGGGTTTCAGAAAATATGGCCACAGAGAGGTCCTCAGGACCATTTCTTCTGAGGTTCCATAATGAAGATTTAGTAGAAAGGGGATTCCAAATTGTCAGAGGCTACTTTCTTCAAGGCCAATCTTCTTCCAGCTACTCAGGTATTTGCTGCATCCTGTCTCCAACTGATGCATTCATCATAGGATTTCCTGGATGTAAATCCATCTGTATAGGTGAAGAAAGGACTCACAGTCTGTCAGGTAAGTTGAACATGAAAGTCTGTCAGGTACTAGATACACTGCACAGAAGAGCAAAACAGTAGTGACACCAAAATCACTAAATCATCTCTTAGCCTAATTTAAGTAATAGTCACTTTATTATTTCTCACTGTCTCTTTGCCCATTTAGGAAAAAAAAATTCAATTATACTTTCTTTTTTAGTGGGGATTCCACTTGTTACTGAAGACAGAGTTTAATCTTAAGAGAAAAATAAATATGCCTTTAAATTATAAGTAACCTGCAAAAACACATTAAAAAACACTTAAGCCATTCTAACCCATATAGGTTTACAAGCATAAATATTTTAGAAATTATTATGCATCTTAAAACACTAGACCACTTTATAAAAATGAAGTCAAAAAAGAAAAATCCTGAGTTTGGTTTAGTAAGTCATATTCTGTAAAACTTCCGAGAATTTACCTCTGAAAACCAAGGAGTTTGGATAAAGTAAATTAATATTTGCTGTAATTGGCATATACAAATAAAAATACTTTCATTTTTCCCCTTATCAACCACAAAAATAGCAAAGTAAATTCTGTAGGCTTCACTATGTTTTTTTTAATCTGTTTTCATGATGAATGTGTATTACATAACTATAGGTGCTAAATTACATATTACATATTTCTATCGATAATTTAAAAAGTATTTGTGTTTTTATTTTTTGTTGTATATTATGTGAAAAATCAAACAGCTTTCAAAGAAAATAATGCCTACTAGATCATCTTTCTCTGTTATTTTTTTCCATAATTTGTAATGGTCTTTGATATTTTTTGAACTTTTTCATTTTAATTCTAGTACAGTTAACGTATAGTGTTATATTAGTTTCAGGTGTATGATATAATGATTCAACAATTCTATACATTACTCAGTGCTCATCATGTAAGTGTACACTTTAATTCCCATCACCTATTTCACCCATTCCCTCACCCACCTCCCCTCTGGTAATCATCAGTTCTCTCTAGTTAAGGGTCTGTTTCTTGTTCTCGATCTCTCTCTCTCTCTCTCTCTCTCTCCACCCCCCCCCTTTGTTTTGTTTCTTAAATTCCACGTGAGTGAAATCATATGGTATTTGTCATTCTCTAATTGACTTATTTCGCTTAGCATTGTCCTCTCTAGTTCCATCCAAGTTGTTGCAAATGGGAAGATTTCATTCTTTTTTTATGGCTGAATAATATCCCATTGTATATATACACCACATCTTTATCCATTCTTCCATTGATGGAAACTTGCGCTGCTTCTACAATTTGGCTATTGTAAATAATGTGGCAATAAACATAGGGGTGCATATAGCCTTTCAAATTAGTGTTTTTGTATTCTTTGGGTAAATACCCAGTAGTGTGATTACTGGATCAGGGAGCATTCTATTTTTAGTTTTTTGAGGAACCTCCATACTACTTTCCAGAGCGGCTGCAACAGTTGGCGTTCTCATCAACAGTGCATGAGGATTCCATTCTCTCCATATCTTTGCCAACACTTGTTTCTTGTGTTGTAGATTTTAGCCACTCTGACAGGTGTGAGATGTTATCTCATTGTGGTTTTGATTTACACTTCCCTGATGATGAGTGATGTTGAGCCATCTTTTCATGTGTCTGTCAGCCATCTGCATGTCTTCTTTGGAGAAATGTCTGTTCATGTCTTCTGCCCAGTTTTTAATTGGGTTATTTGTTTTTGGGGTGTTGAGTTGTATCAGGTCCTTCTGTATTTTGGATACTATATCGGATATGTCATATGCAGATATCTTCTCCCATTCCATAGGTTGTTTTTTTAGTTTTGTTGATTGTTTCCTTCGCTGTGCAGAAGTTTTTTATTTTGACTTAGTCCCAGTAGTTCAGTTTTGCTTTTCTTCCCTTGCCTCAGGAGATGTAACTAGAAAAATGTTGCGATGGCCTGGGTAAGAGAAATTAGTGCCTATGCTCTATTTTAGGATTTTTTATGGTTTCAGGTCTCACATTTAGGTCTTCAATCCACTTTGAATTTATTTTTGTGTCTGGTATAAGAAAGTGGTCCAGTTTCATTCTTTTGTATGTAGCTGTCCAGTTTTCTCAACACCATTTGTTGAAAAGATTGTCTTTTTTCCATTACATATTCTTGCCTCCTTTGTTGAAGATTAATTGACCATATACTTGTGGGTTTATTTCTGGGTTTTCTGTTCTGTTCTATTGATCTGTGTGTCTATTTTTGTGCCAGTGCAATACTCATTTGATTACTACAGATTTGTAATATAACTTGAGGTCTGGAATTGTGATGCCTCCAGCTTTGCTTTTCTTTTTCAGGATTGTTTTGACTATTCAGGGTCCTTTATGGTTCCAAACACATTTTAGGATTATTTGTTCTAGTTCTGTGAAAAATGCTATTGGTATTTTGATACGGATTTCATTAAATCTGTAGATTGCTTTGGGTAGTCTGGACATTTTAACAATATTTGTTC
Source organism: Halichoerus grypus (assembly GCF_964656455.1). NCBI lineage: Eukaryota > Metazoa > Chordata > Mammalia > Carnivora > Phocidae > Halichoerus > Halichoerus grypus. The sequence continues at coordinate 96,930,884 of NC_135715.1, forward strand.
TTCCAGTCTGTAAGCATGAAATATCTTTGTGTTGTCTTCAGTTTCTTTTTATCAGTGTTTTATACTGATCAGTTTTTTATCAGTTTTATAACATAAGTTTATGCCTAGGTATTTTACTATTTTTGGTACAATTGTAGATAGGATTGCTTTCTTAATTTTCTGTTTCTGTTGCTTCATTATTAGTGCATAGAAATGCAGTGGATTTCTGTACATTGATTTTGTATCCTGCAACATTACTGAACTCATTTATCAGTTTTAGTAGTTTTTTGGTGGAGTCTTGAGTTTTCTATATATAGTACCATGTCATTTTGAATAGTGTTAAGTTTTACCTCGTCTTTACCAAATTTGTTGATTTTATTAGTTTTTATTATCTGATTGCTGTGGCTAGGATTTCCATTACTATGTTGAATAAAAGTGGTGAGAGTGGCCACCCCTGTCTTGTTCCTGATATTAGGGGGAAGGCTCTCAGTTTTTCACCATTGAGTGTAATTTTAACTGTGGGTTTTTCATATATGGCCTTTATGATGTTGAGTTATAGTCCCTCTAAACCTACTTTTCTGAAGGTTTGTATCATCAATGGATGTTGTACTTTGTCAGAATGCTTTTTCTGGCTCAGTTGAAATAATCATATGGTTTTTATCCTTGCTCTTAATGTGATGTATCATGTTGACTGATTTGCCAATGTTGAACCACCCTTGCATCCTGGGAATAAATCCACTTGATTTTGATGAATAAGTTTTCTAATGTATTGTTGGATTCAACTTGCTGATATTTTATTGAGGAGTTTTGAATGTATATTCATCAGAGTTATTGGCCTGCAATATTCTCTGTATAGATAGATAGATAGATAGATATTGGCCTGTAATATTCTCTGGATGGATGGATGGATGGATGGATGGATGGATGGATAGATAGATAGATAGATAGATAGATAGATAGATAGATAGATAGATAGATATTGGCCTGTAATATTCTCTGTATAGATAGATAGATAGATATTCTCTGTATAGATAGATAGATAGATAGATAGATAGATAGATAGATAGATATTGGCCTGTAATATTCTCTGTATAGATAGATCGATCGATTGATCGATCGATCTTTATTTTTATTTTTTGGAGTGTCTTTATTTCATTATGGTATCAGGGTCATGCAGACCTCATAGAATGAATTTGGAAGTTTTCCTTCCTCTTGTATTTTGGAATAGTTTGAGGAGAAAAGGTATTAACTTTTCCTTAAATGTTTAGTAGAAGTCACCTGTGAAGCCATCTGGTCTTGAGTTTTGGGGAATTTTTTGATTGCTGATTCAGTTTCATTGCTGGTAGTTGGTCTGTTTAAATTTCTATTTCTTCCTTCTTCAATTTTAGTAGACTACACATTTCTAGGAACTTATCCATTTCTAGGTTGTCCAATTTGCTAGCATATAACATTTCATAATATTCTTATAATCCTTTCTATTTCTGTTATATCAGTTGTGATTTCACCTCTTTCATTTCTGGTTTTATTTATTTGAGTCTCTCATTTTCTATGAGTCTGACTAAATGTTTATCAGTTTTGTTTATCTTTTCAAGGAACCAATTCCTGGTTTCTTTGATCTGTACTATTTTTTTTTTTTTTAAGTTGTTATTTCATGTATTTCTGCTCTCACCTTATTATTTCCTTCCTTCTACTGGTTTGGTGTTTTGTTATTTTTCTAGCTCCTTTAGGTGTAATGTTGGGTTGTTTGAGATTTTTTTTGCTTCTTGAGGCAATTTTGCTGTATTTTGGATCATTATGTTTTCCTTTTCATTTGTCTCCATGTATTTTTTTTTTTTTATTTCCTCTTTGCTTTCTTGGTTGACCCATTCATTGTTTACTAGCATGATATTTAGCATCCTTGTAAATGTGTTCTTTACAGAATTTTTCTTGTGATTGATTTCTAGTTTCATAGCATTCTGGTCAGAAAAGATTCCTGGTATGACTTCAGTCTTTTTAAATTTGTTGAGACTTATTTTGTGGTCTAACATGTTGATCTATTTTGAGAATGTTTCATGTACACTTGAAAAGAAGGTGTATTCTGGTAATTTTGGATGAAATATTTTGAATAGATCTTTTAGGTCTGTCTGGTCCAAAATGTCATTCAAAGCCACTGTTACCTTGTTGATTTTCTTTGTATGATCTATCCATTGAGTTAAAAGTCCCCTACTATTATTGTATTACTATTGATTACTTCCTTTACGTTTGTTATTAACTGCTTTATGTATTCGGGTACTCCCAGAATGGGTGGATAAATATTTACAATTGTTATATCTTCTTGTTGGCTTTTCCCCTGAATGATTATATAGTGCCCTTCTCTGTCTCTTGTTACAGTCTTTGCTTTAAAGTATTTTGTCCAATATAAGTATTGCTACCCTGGCTTTCTTTTCACACACCTGTGCATGATAAATGCTTCTGCATCCCTTCACTTTCAGTCTGCATGTATCTTTAGGTCTGAAATGAGTCTGTTGTATACAGCATATAGATAGGTCTTATTTTTTCATCCATTTTGTCACCCTCTGTCTTTTGATTGGAATGTTTAGTCCATTTTCATTCAGTGTAATTACTGATAAGTAGGTACCTATTGTCATTTTGTTACTTGTTTTATGGTTGTTTTTGTAGTTCTTCTCTGTTCCTTTCTTCTCTTGCTCTCTTCTCTCAAGATAAGTTGGTTTTCTTTAGTGATATACTTGGATTACTTTCTCTGTTTTTTTTGCATATTACTGATTTTTGATTTGTGGTTACCATTTGGTTTGTATATAACATCTTCTGTATATAGCAGTGTATGTTAAGTTTGAACTCATTCTTTACAACTTTACTTCCCTTCATATCCTTTTATTTTGTGAGTTCCTTGACTGATTTTTATAAATATACTTATTTTTACTGCTTTTGTGCTTCCTACTTTCCTTACTCTAGCTTATGGTCTTTCCTTTCCACTCAGAGTCCCCTATAACATTTCTTGCAGGGCTCGTTTAGTGGTAATGAATTCCTTTAACTTTTGTTTGTCTGGAAAAATCTTTATCTCACCTTCTATTCTGAAGGATGGCTTTGCTGGATAGAGTATTCTTGGCTGCAGCATTTTGAATATATCATGCCACTCCCTCTGGCTTGCAAGATTTCTATTGAAAAATCATCTGGTAGCCTTATGTGGTTTCCTTTATATGTAACTGCTTTCTTCTTCTGCTTTTAAAATTACCTATCACTTCTTTTCCCACCTTAACTACTGTGTATCTTGGTGTGGACCTCCTTGGGTGGATTTTGTGTGGGGTGGGATCTCTGTGCCTAGGTTATCCGGAATTTATTTCCTTCCCCAGATTTGGGAGATTTACAACTATTATTTCTTCAAATAAATTTTCTGCCCGCTTTTCTTTCTCTTCTTCTGTGATCCTATAAGGCAAATGTTATTACACTTGGAAAAAAAAAAAAAAAAATATATATATATATATATATATATATATTATTTATTTATTTATTTATCCCCCATCCCCCACCCCCCAATCTGCTCAGCTTATTTTCTATTTTTCTGTTCTCCAGGTCACTGGTCCGATCTTCTGCTTTGTCTCTTCTACTCTTTATTACATCTAGTGTATTTTTAAATTCATTTATGGTGGTCCTTATCTCTAATCGGTTCTTTTTTTTTTTTTTTATCTCATTAAGTGTCAGAGATGTCTTTTAAGTCTGGTGAGTATCTTTATGATCATTACTTTAAATTCTCTAACAGGCATATTGCTTATCTCCATTTTGCTTTGGTCTCTTGCTGTGATTTTGTCTTATTCTTTTACTTGGGACATATTCCTCTGTCTCCTCATTTTGCCTAACTTCTGTATAGGTTTCTGTGTGTTAGGGGAGACAGCCACATCTGCACTTGCAACTAATGGCCTTATGAAGAAGAGGTCCGGTAGTTTCCTGCTATGTAGTATCCCCTTTTCACCAGAACCTGCCCCTTCAGGCGTGTCTCCTATGTGTGATGTATCTACCCTGCTGTTGTGGCTGAGCTGCTTTTTCCTTCAGTCCAGTCGTCTGCAATAGCTTTCTTGGCCTATTGTGGGCAGTGTCTACTCCCTGTGATGTCAGTGGGCCAGCCTGGAGATGCCATGGGCTTGACTTGAAACGGACCAGGCATTTGCCAGAGATATAGCACCAGACTGCAAGGCACTTTCCCTGGTTGTCTCCTGAGAAGCTTTCATTGGTAGGGGTGGGGCCTGAAGTCAGACCAGTTGTCTGCCTCCAGCCTACTACTGGTTCTCTGACTGGTATGTGTGTTTATCTTTCCTCTCTCAGGGGCATGCGTCACTTTGGAGTGGTGCTGGCTACTCTACGGGCTGCTTTCACACTGCCAGGGCTGCAGCATCCTGTGTGGGGTCTGGTCAAGAGTATATTGGAGAGGGTAGTTCCACTGAAACACAGCATAGGGAGGCAGGGTGGTGGTGCTAGCAAGTTTTGAGTGCTGCTGTTTTTTTGTAGGAGGGGCCCTGAAGGGGTTGGTCTGTGGAAGCTGATAATTTTAACTATTAAAACTACTAGTGCTAATAATAACTATGTTTATGGTTACAATTTATTAAACACTAAGTGCAAGTGTTTATGCTCCACCAGACGCTATGGTGACACATCTTTAAGGTATCCCAAGTTATCATCTCCAGTTTATTTATTAGGAAGCTGCTGCTTAGAAAAATTAAGCAATGTATTGTAAATCTTTGAGTTGAGATTTGAACCCAGGCCTACCTGACTCCTGAACTAGTACCTTTACTCTATTATCCTGCCTCTAAAAAAGACCTGATTATCCCTTTTCTAACAAGAGAAATTAAGACTAATCTATATCACCCAGAATAAAGCTCATATCAGATGCCAAAACAAGTCGGTTAGTTTCTCTGACTCAAGGCTACAGAGAGAATCTGTAATTCCTGTCTACTTTTCACCCCAAAGTGTGACATTACTCTGGAGCCAGCGGACAGGCAAGTGATAATAATTGCCTACATGCCCATCTGCATGAGTGAGGCAGTGCTTCCTGGAAGAATGACTAAAAGGGTTCCTTTCCCTGAGAACCACCTGTCCCCCCCTAAGTGAATAAAAAGAAGAGCCTCTTTTCCCAACGAGAGAGATGACTGAGACAGAATATTGGGTTAAGAATTTTTTTCCTTTTTTTTGTCTCATTTTAACGCCTTAAATATTTTCCTCAATAAAACACACACATACTTCAAATAGGAATTGAAGAAAAGTAGGTGAAAGAGAAGGGACAAAAGAAGCAATTGTAAAAGAGCAAATAAGAACTTCCGCAGGAAGTCACAAAGAACTTTCAAGGTCTTCTGGTTATTTAGAGACAAAGGAGAAGGGTCTGGGCATGAGAAACTAGATGAGGTCAAGACATTAACATTAGGAATAAATACTGGAATGTGGGGAAATACTAAGTATAATGTTTTCTGTATTTAGCTGCTTAAAATTAAGTGACAGATTGTTTCTATTTATTAAAGAATCTACAATCTGTAAAAAATAATGAACTATAATCAAAATAATTAAAACAATCATGTGCATGGCACTTTACATGTTGTATTTCATATAATCTAAAAAGCAGCCTTAAAACATAGGCTGTACTTTAATGCTTGTTTCATATTTGGAGAAACTGAGCCCTAAATGAGGTTAAGCAACTTGCTTAAGGACACCGCTAATAAATTGACAAAACTGGAATTTAGAGCCAGGAACTTTGATTTCATAGACTGAACACTTATCTTCTATATTCAGTAGTCAACAAGTCATGCTGTTTTCATTTCTCTTTTCCTAATAAGGTTCTGATATAATTTTAGGCAACTTTAAGCATTGTCCTAGCAATATATGCTGGCTGGGTTCTTAATAAGGAAAATAACCAATAACTCTCAGGAATAAAATGCTACATCAGTATCAAGTTAGTCAACCATTAGATGTTAGGGGTCTCTGTGCCCAGTACTATTTCAGAGTTTGATCTCATAGAAAGTATGAATGAATTCAATTCTAAGTTGGAAAAAACTAAAAGGTTTTCTGAGCATGGGAGGTGCTTCCTGCTGGCCATGAATCCAAGAAGGAAAACTGGCAGGAGTGATATAAATATAACCAATGGTTTCAGCAGTGGAAATCAATGTTTCCTCAGTGTTGCATAAGCAACTGATAGAGAGCATAGGGCCTGACTGTGACAACACAGATGCACCTTACAGACATTATCCTCAGTGAAATAAGCCAGTCACAAAGGTCAAATACTGCATGAATCCACTCTGAAAAGGCATCTAAAATAATCAAACTCCTAGAAGCAGAGAGTAGAATGGTGTTTGCCAGGGGAGGGGGAAATGGGGAGTTGTTATTCAGTGGGTATAAAATTTTAGTCATGCAAGATGAGTTAAGTTCTACAGATTTGCTATGCAACACTGAGCTTATAGTTAACAATACTTTATTGTGCATTTAAGATTTGTCAAGAGAGTAGATCTCATATTAAGTATTCTTACAACAATTAAAAAAATTGCTCTTATGAATGCAGCATAACTTTGATATGACAAATATATTGCAAAGAAAGAAATAGACCAATATTATATATGAAAAAAAAAAAATGAGCATAGGGCTTGAGTAATTGCTAAACAGACATCCATAAGCCAAACCACATGTGTCACTATTCCCAGCAGTAACATTGAGTTCAACTTGGGAGGTAAGAAGTACAAACAAATTCCACATCCCTCCATATTGTTTTGTGGTGATGTCCTTGACGAGCTCATACCACTGACAGCTGCACAGTTAACTACACACATAGGACTTCTTCTTTTGTTTTTTAATCAGAATGCTGTTATGTGAGGCATAAGAAAAATTATAAAGCCTTTAGATTCCTTCATTTCAAAAACAAATAAAATACTTACATTATTAACAGAAGAGCATACTGGTTTCGGTCCGTAAAATCTTTGGGAAAGGACAACTGTAAAGGAAGTTCTTTTAAAGAAAGAGCAAAATATTAAAGATGGAGAGTCATTTACATGTAAAACTATAAGATGCAGAGAATGTTGTTCTTAAATAACATAGCATGCACAAAACTTTACCATAGTCGTCAATATGAAGCATTTTAATTTCTGACTTTACTATCTTCTTCTTCAGGATAGCTTCCTTCAGCATGGAATTGCTTTCCAATATAAAATATTCTATAAATCAAAAAAGTTAATTTAAATAATTACTATGTGTTGATCAGGAATCAGTACAACACAACAAATAATCAGTGATTATCATTTGGCAAGCACTGTGTTAGGCACTGATTAAACTCTCATAATTTCTCTCCTGGCTGGATTACTACAACAGTTTTCTAACTGAGCTTTCTTATTCCAGTGAAATGTTCTCTATTTGCCCTATTCTTGGAATTAGCATTTACATTTTCAAAATGCAAATCTGATCGTTACTACTCTGCTTAAGAATATTTAAAAGAATACAGACTTATCTAGCACCCAATAAGATGACATTTACCATTCTGGGATCCCAGTACAAAATTATGAGGCATGTAAAAAATCAGGAAAATATTACCTATAATGAGTACAAAATATAATCAATAGAAATAATGCAAATGATATAATCGATTGGCAATACCATTAAAAAGAATATAATTATATCCCATGTGTTTATTAAGGTGAAAAAAATAGGCATGAGGATATTAAGGAGAAATATGAATGAAATTTTTTAAAAAGACACAAGTTAAAATACTAAAAATTAAAAACTGCAAAATCTGATATAAAGACAATCTAAGATGAAAAACAGTAGATGGCATTAATAGCGTATTAGGTACTGTAAAAGAAATGATTAATGAATTTGAGAATATAGCAATAGCCAATTAAAAAAAATCAAAAAACAAATTGACAAAACATGAAACAAACATCAGTAACTTGCTGGAATTTTGATTGATATACTAAATCTATAAATTTATTGGGAGATTTGACATACTAAAAAAAGTGAGCCCTCTAATCCATAAGTATGTATGTATATCCACTGATTTCTCTCAATCTTGGGAGAAAGCAATCAGTCTTTCAACATTAAGATATTAAGTATGGTATCAGTTGTAGTAGTTCATCTAATTAAGAAATTTCCTTTCTAGTTATTATTAATATATTGTTGTGTTTACTGTTTTTCAATTTTATCAAATACTTCTAAATCCTCAGAGTTAACAGTAAAGTGAATTGCATCGATTGCTGAATGTTACAGCAATCATGGATTCTTCAGGTAAACCCCATGTACTCATATTATCCTTTTATAGATTGGTAGATTTTACTTGCTAGTATTTAGTGAACTTTGTATCTATATTCATTAGAAAAAAAATTAAAGATTTTTTTTTTTTAAGTAATCACTACATCTAACATGGGGCTCAAACTCACAACCTCAAGATCAAGAGTCTCACACTCTACCAACTGAGCCAAATAGGCACATGCCACCCCCTTTTTAATTTTTATCCTTGTAAGGTTTATGTTGGATGTGGAATCTGGAATGTTGGCCTTATTTTTTCTGAGATTTTGTGTTAAGTTTGGTATAAATATTATTGAATATTGCACAGAATTCACCAGTGAAGCTAACTGGAATTTTCTTTGTGGGAAGAATATTAGTTGAAAATTTTTTAGTAGATAATATTTATATAGTGTATTTCCTCCTGTCTGGTTGTTTAGCAGTTAATGTCTTTTAAGAAATTTACCCACTTCATCAAAAATGTGAAATTTGCTACCATAAAATTACTTACAATGTTCCATTACTATCATTCTAATGTGTATAGGATCCATTATTAACATTTGCATTTCATTAATGAAAATAGTGTACATTTTCTTTGATGACTCTATATAGAACTTTATAAATTTTATTGATCTTTAAAAAACTTTGCTTTCATATATTTTCTCTACTGCTAGTCCATTTTCTTTATCATTTATTTCCACTCTTTATTATTTCCTCCCTGTAACTTAATTTGCTCTTCTTTTTCTATCTACTTAAAGTGGAAGTTTAGATGATTGATTTTAAAGTTTTCCTTCTTTATTAAGCAAGATTTTAGAGCCGTAAATTTCTAGTCAGATTGTCAGGTATCTCCAAATTTGAATTAGTTTATATTTTCATTTTTCTGTGGCTCAAAGTATTTTCCTAAATTATTCTTTTATCTATGTATTATTTAGAACTGCAAGTCTGATAACAAAACATTCTCAGCATTTCTTCTGTATTCTTTATTTTGCCTTCACTTTTGAAGGCTGTTTTCTAAGATCATTTATTCCAGGTTGAAGATTATGTTTTCTTCTCCATCATCATTTAATTAATTAATTTTAATTCCAGTATACTTAATATACAGTATTATGTTAGTTACAGGCATGCAATATAATGATTCAGCAGTTATACAGTGCTCGTCATGATAAGTGCACTCTTAATCCCCTTCTATTTCACCCACCCCACCCACCCACTGTCCTCTGGTAGCCATGTTTGTTTGTAGTTTTTGGTTTGTCTCTTTTTTCCCTTTGTTTTGTTTCTTAAACTCCACATATGAGTGAAGTCATATGGAATTAGTCTTTCTCTGACTGACTTCGCTTAGCATTATATTCTCTAGATCCATCCATGTTGTTGCAAATGGCAAGATTTCATTCTTTTTTATGGCTGAATAATATTCCATTGTGTGTGGGTATATCACATCCACTTTATCCATTCATCTATTGATGGACGCTTGGGCTGCTTCCATAATTTGGCTATTGTAAATAATGCTGCAATAAACAGGTGCATATAGCCTTTCAAATCAATGTTTTTGTATTCTTTGGGTAAATATCCAGTAGTGTGCTTACTGGATTGTATGGTAGTTGTCATTTTAATTTTTTGAGGAACCTCCATACTGCTTTCCAGAGTGGCTGCAACAGTTTGCATTCCCACCAACAGTGCATGAGGATTCCATTTTCTCCACACCCTTGCCAACACTTGCTGTTTCTTATGTTGCTGATTTTAGCCATTCTGACAGGAGTGAAGTGATACTTCATTGTGGTTTTGATTGATTTGCATTTCTCTGATAATAAGTGATGTTGAGCATCTTTTCATGTGTCTGTTGGCCATCTGAATGTCTTCTTTGGAGAAATGTCTGTTTATGTCTTCTGCCCAGTTTTTAAGATTGAATTGATTGATTGATTGATCTGACAGAGAGAGAGAGAATGAGCACAAACAGGGACATGGCAGGCAGAGGGAGAGAGAGAAGCAGGCTCCCCATGGAGCAAAGAGCCCAAACCCTGGGATCATGACTGGAGCTGAAGGCAGACGCCTAACTGACTGAGCCACCCAAGCACCCCGTCTGCCCACTTTTTAATTGGGTTATTTGTTTTTGGGGTGCTGAGTTATATCAGATCTTTATATATTTTGGATACTAACCCTTTATTGGATATGTCATTTGCAAATATCTTCTCCAATTCTGTAGGTTGTCTTCTAGTTTTGTTTCCTTCACTGTGCAGAAGCTTTTTATTTTGATGTAGTCCCAATAGTTCATTTTTGCCTTTGTTTCCTTTGCCTCAGGAGACATAATTAGAAAAATGTTGCTATGGCCAATGTAAAAGAAATTACTGCCTGTGCTCTATTTTAGGATTTTATGATTTCATGGCTCACATTTAGGTCCTTATTTTGAGTTTATTTTTGTGTCTGGTGTAAGAAAGTGGTCCAGTTTCATTCTTTTGCATGTAGTTGTCCAGTTTTCTCAACACCATTTGTTGAAGAGATGGCCTTTTTTCAAATGCATTAGCTTGCCTCTTGTTGAAGACTGATTGACCATATAAACATGGGTTTATTTCTGGTCTTTCTATTCTGTTCTATCGATCTATGCATCTATTTTGTGCCAGTACCATATTTTTTTGATCACTACAGATTTGTAATATAACTTGAGGTCTGTAATTGTGACTCCTCCAGCTTTTTCAAGACTGCTTTGACTGTCTTTTGTGATTTTATACAAATTTTAGGATTGTTTGTTCTAGGTCTTTGAAAAATGTTGTTCATATTTTGATAGAGATTTCATTAAATCTATAGATTCCTTTGGGTTGTATGGACATTTTAACAATATTTGTCCTTCCAATCCATGAGCATGGAATATCTTTCCATTTCTTTCTGTCCTCTTCAATTTCTTTCATCAGTGTTTTATGGTTTTCAGAGCATAGGTGTTTCATGCCCTTGGTTCATTTTATTCCTATGAATTTTATAATTTTTGGTACATTTTTAAAAGGGACTATTTATTTAATTTCTTTTTGCTGCTTTATTATTAGTGTATAGAAATGGAACAAATTTCTGTATATTGATTTTCTATCCTGCAACCTTAAATTCACTTATCAGTTCTAGTAGTTTTGGGTGGAGTATTGGGTTTGCTATATATGGTATGTCATCTGCAAATAGTGAACATTTTACTTATTCCTTACCAATTTGGATATTTTTCATTTCTTTTTGTCTGATTCCTGTAGCTAGGATTTCCAGTATTATGTTGAATTAAAGTGGTGAGAGTGGACATCCCTGTCTTGCTCCTGATCTTAAAGAAACTGCTCTCAGTCTTTTATCATTGAGGGTGATGTTAGCTGTGGGTTTTTCATATAAGGCCTTTATTATGTTCAGGTATATGCCCTTTAAAACCTACTTTATTGAGGGTTTCTATCATATTGTACTTTGTCAAATGCTTTCTCTGCATCTATTGAAATGAGGATATGGTTTTTATCCTTTATTTCTGTGATATGATGTATCACGTTGATTGCTTTGTGATTATTGAACTACCCATGCATCCTGGCAATAAAACCGACTTGATCATAGTGAATGATTTTTTTATGTATTGTTGGATTCGGTTGGCTGGTATTTTGTTGAGCATTTTGGCATCTATGTTCATCAGCGATATTGGCCTGTAGTTCTTTTTTCATAGTGTCTTTATCTAGTTTTGGTGTCAGGGTAATGCTAGCCTCATGGAATGAAGCTAGGCAGATTTCCTTCCTCTTCTGTTTTTTGGAATAGTTTGAGAAGAATACGTATTAACTCTTCTTTAAGTGTTCAGTAGAACTCACCTGTGAAGCCATGTGGTCCTGGACTTTTGTTTGTTTGGAGTTTTTTGATTAGTGATTCAATTTCATTGCTGGTTTTTGGCCTGTTCAAATTTTCAATTTCTTCCTGATGCAGTTTTGGGAGGTTATATGTTTCTTGGAATTTATCTATTTCTTCTAGGTTCTCCAATTTGTTGGCATATAATCATTCTCTTATAATCCTTTTTATATCTATGGTATCAGTAGTTATTTCTCCTCTTTCATTTCTGATTTTCTTTGAGTCTTCTCTCACTTTCTCAATTTATTTGCTTATTGATGTATTGACTTTGATGAGTACTGCTATAGGTTTGTCAATTTTGTTAATCTTTTTTATTTTATTTTTTTAAGATTTTTATTTATTTATTTGACAGAGAGAGACACAGCGAGAGAGGGAACACAAGCAGGGGTAGTGGGAGAGGGAGAAGCAGGCCTCCCGCGGAGCAGGGGGCCCGATGTGGGGCTTGATCCCAGCACCCTGGGATCATGACCTGAGCCGAAGGCAGACACTTAAAGACTGAGCCACCCAGGCGCCCCAATTTTGTTAATCTTCTCAAAGAACTAGCTCCTGGGAAACTCTTCATATCTCCTTCTAGTCTTAATGATAGCCTTGCTGGATAGAGCTTTTTTTTTTTTTTTTTGCATATTTTTTTCCTTTCAACATTTTGAACATATCATGTCCCTCCCCTCTGACCTGCAAAGTTTCTTGCTGAAAAATCAGCTGATAGCCTTATGGGGTTTCTCTTGTATATATTTGTTTTCTTTTCTATATAATTGTTTTCTTTTCTCTTGCTGTTTTTTTTTCTCTTGCTGCTTTTAATATTCTTTTATTTTATTGTTATGTTAATCACCATACATTACATCATTAGTTTTTGATGTAGTGTTACATGATTCATTGTTGGTGCATAACACCCAGTGCTCCATGCAGAACGTGCCCTCTTTAATACCCATCACCAGGCTAACCCATCCTCCCACTCCCCTCCCCTCTAAAACCCTGTTTGTTTTTCAGAATCAATCGTCTCTCATGGTTCATCTCCCCCTCTGGTTTCCCCCACTTCATTCTTCCCCTCCTGCTATCCTCTTCTTTTTTTTTCTTAACATATATTGCATTATTTGTTTCAGAGGTACAGATCTGTGATTCAACAGTCTTGCACAATTCACAGTGCTCACCATAGCACATACCCTCCCCAATGTCTATCACCCAGCCACCCCATCCCTCCCACCCCACCCCCCACTCCAGCAACCCTCAGTTTGTTTCCTGAGATTAAGAATTCCTCATATCAGTGAGGTCATATCATACATGTCGTTCTCTGATTGACGTATTTCGCTCAGCATACACCCTCCAGTTCCATCCACGTCATTGCAAATGGCAAGATCTCATTCCTTTTCATGGCTGCATAATATTCCATTATATATATATACCACATCTTCTCTATCCATTCAATCTGTCGATGGACATCTTGGCTCTTTCCACAGTTTGGCTATTGTGGACATTGCTGCTATACACATCGGGGTGCACGTACCCCTTTGGATCCCTACATTTGTATCTTTGGGGTAAATACCCAGTAGTGCAATTGCTGGGTCATAGGGTAGCTCTATTTTCAACTTTTTGAGGAACCTCCATATTGTTTTCCAGAGTGGTTGCACCAGCTTGCCTTCCCACCAACAGTGTAGGAGGGTTCCCCTTTCTCCACATCCCCGCCAACATCTGTCATTTCGTGACTTGTTAATTTTAGCCATTCTGACTGGTGTGAGGCGGTATCTCATTGAGGTTTTGATTTGGATTTCCCTGATGCCGAACGATGTTGAGCACTTTTTCATGTGTCTGTTGGCCATTTGGATGTCTTCTTTGGAAAAATGTCTGTTCATGTCTTCTGCCCGTTTCTTGATTGGATTCTTTGTTCTTTGGGTGTTCAGTTTCATAAGTTCTTTATAGATTTTGGATACTAGCCCTTTATCTGATATGTCATTTGCAAATATCTTCTCCCATTCTGTCAGTTGTCTTTTGGTTTTGTTGACTGTTTCTTTTGCTGTGCAAAAGCTTTTTATCTTGATGAAGTCCCAGTAGTTCATTTTTGCTCTAGCTTCCCTTGCCTTTCGCGATGTTTCTAGGAAGATGTTGCTGTGCTGAGGTCGAAGAGGTTGCTGCCTATGTTCTCCTTTAGGATTTTGATGGAATCCTGTCTCACGTTTAGGTCTTTCAACCATTTTGAGTCTATTTTTGTGTGTGGTGTAAGGAAATGATCCAGTTTCATTCTTCTGCGTGTGGCTGTCCAATTTTCCCAAAACCATTTGTTGAGGAGACTGTCTTTTTTCCATTGGACATTCTTTCCTGCTTTGTCAAAGATTAGTTGACCATAGAGTTGAGGGTCCATTTCTGGGCTCTCTGTTCTGTTCCATTGATCTATGTGTTTGTTTTTGTGCCAGTACCATACTGTCTTGATGACGACAGCTTTGTAATAGAGCTGGAAGTCCGGAATTGTGATGCTGACAGCTTTGCTTTTCTTTTTCAACATTCCTCTGGCTATACGGGGTCTTTTCTGGTTCCACACAAATTTTAGGATGATTTGTTCCCTTTCTTTGAAAAAACTGGATGGTATTTTGATGGGGATTGCATTGAATGTGTAGATTGTTCTAGGTAGCATTGACATCTTCACAATATTTGTTCTTCCAATCCATGAGCATGGAACGTTTTTCCATTTCTTTGTGTCTTCCTCAGTTTCTTTCATGAGTATTTAATAGTTTTCTGAGTACAGATCCTTTGCCTCTTTGGTTAGATTTATTCCTAGGTATCTTATGGTTTTGGGTGCAATTGTAAATGGGATCGACTCTTTAATTTCTCTTTCTTCTGTCTTGTTGTTGGTGTATAGGAATGCCACTGATTTCTGTGCATTGATTTTATATCCTGCCACTTGACTGAATTCCTGTATGAGTTCTAGCAGTTTTGGGGTGGAGTCTTTTTGGTTTTCCACATAAAGTATCATATCGTCTGCAAAGAGTGAGAGTTTGACTTCTTTGCCAATTTGGATGCTGTTTATTTCTTTTTGTTGTCTGATTGTTCTGGCTAGGACTTCTATACTATGTTGAATAGCAGTGGTGATAGTGGACATCCCTGCCGCGTTCCTGACCTTAGGGGGAAAGCTCTCCGTTTTTCCCCATTGAGAATAATACTCACTGTAGGTTTTTCATATGTGGCTTTTATGATATTGAGGTATGTACCCTCTATCCCTATACTCTGAAGAGTTTTGATCAAGAAAGGATGCTGTACTTTGTCAAATGCTTTTTCTGCATCTATTGAGAGGATCCTATGATTCTGGTTCTTTCTTTTGTTAATGCATTGTATCACGTTGATTGATTTGTGGATGTTGAACCAACCTTGCAGCCCAGAGATAAATCCCACTTGGTCATGGTGAATAATCCTATAATGTACTGTTGGATCCTATTGGCTAGTATTTTGGTAAGAATTTTTGCATCCATGTTCATCAAGGATATTGGTCTGTAATTCTCCTTTTTGATGGGGTCTTTGTCTGGTTTGGGGATCAAGGTAATGCTGGCCTCATTAAACGAGTTTGGAAGTTCTCCTTCCATTTCCATTTTTTGGAACAGTTTCAGAATAGGTATTAATTCTTCTTTAAATGTTTGATAGAATTCCCCTGGGAAGCCATCTGGCCCTGGGCTTTTGTTTGTTGGGAGATTTTTGATGACTGCTTCAATTTCCTTAGTGGTCATAGGTCTGTTCAGGTTTTCTATTTCTTCCTGGTTCAGTTTTGGTAGTTGATACATCTCTAGAAATGCATCCATTTCTTCCAGGTTATCTAATTTGCTGGCATATAATTGCTCATAGTATGTTCTTATAATTGTATTTCTTTGGTGTTGGTTGTGATCTCTCCTCTTTCATTCATGATTTTGTTGATTTGGGTCATTTTTCTTTTCTTTTTGATAAGTCTGGCCAGGGTTTTATCAATCTTGTTAATTCTTTCAAAGAACCAGCTCCTAGTTTCGTTGATCTGTTCTACTGTTCTTTTGGTTTCTATTTCATTGATTTCTGCTCTCATCTTTATTATTTCTCTTCTCCTGCTGGGTTTAGGCTTTATTTGCTGTTCTTTCTCTGGCTCCTTTAGGTGTAGGGTTAGGTTGTGTATTTGAGACCTTTCTTTTTTCTTGAGAAAGGCTTGTATTGCTGTATACTTAACTCTTACGACTGCCTTTGCTGCATCCCAAAGATTTTGAACAGTTGTGTTTTCATTTTCATTGTTTTCCATGAATTGTTTTAATTCTTCTTTAATTTCCTGGTTGACCCATTCATTCTTTAGTAGGATGCTCTTTAGCTTCCATGTATTTGAGTTCTTTCTGACTTTCCTCTGTGACTGAGTTCTAGTTTCAAAGCATTATGGTCTGAAAATATGCAGGGAATGATCCCAGTCTTTTGGTACCGGTTGAGACCTGATTTGTGAGCTAGGATGTGATCTATTCTGGAGAATGTTCCATGGGCACTAGAGAAGAATGTGTATTCCGTTGCTTTGAGATGGAATGTTCTGAATATATCTGCTCAGTCCATTTGGTGCAGTGTGTCATTTAAAGTCTTTATTTCCTTGTTGATCTTTTGCTTAGATGATCTGTCCATTTCAGTGAGGGGGGTGTTAAAGTCCCCCACTATTATTGTATTGTTGTCGATGTGTTTCTTTGCTTTTGTTATTAATTGCCTTATATAATTAGCTGCTCCCATGTTAGGGGCATAGATATTTTCAACTGTTAGATCTTCTTGTTGGATGGACCCTTTAAGTAGGATATAGTGTCCTTCCTCATCTCTTATTACAGTCTTTGATTTAAAATCTAATTTGTCTGATACAAGGATTGCTACCCCAGCTTTCTTTTGGTGTCCATTAACATGGTAAATGGTTTTCCACGCCCTCACTTTCAATCTGGGGGTGTCTTTGGGTCTAAAATGAGTCTCTTGCAGACAGCATATCGATGGGTCTTCTTTTTTAATCCAATCTGATAGCCTGTGTCTTTTGATTGGGGCATTTAGCCCATTTACATTCAGGGTAACTATTGAAAGATAGGAATTTAGTGCCATTGTATTGCCTGTAAGGTGACTGTTACTGTATATTGTCTTGTGTTCCTTTCTAGTCTATGTTGCTTTTAGGCTCTCTCTTTGCTTAGAGGACCCCTTTCAATATTTCTTGTAGGGCTGGTTTGGTGTTTGCAAATTCCTTTAGGTTTTGTTTGTTCTGGAAGCTTTTTATCTCTCCTTCTATTTTCAATGACAGCCTAGCTGGATATAGTATTCTTGGCTGCATATTTTTCTCATTTAGTGCTCTGGATAGATCATGCCAGTCCTTGCTGGCCTGCCAGGTCTCTGTGGATAGGTCTGTTGCCAGTCTAATGTTTCTACCATTGTAGGTTACATATCTCTTCTCCCGAGCTGCTTTCAGGATTTTCTCTTTGTCTCTGAGACTCGTTCGTTTTACTATTAGATGTCAGGGTGCTGACCTATTTTTATTGATTTTGACAGGGTTTCTCTGCCTCCTGGATTTTGATGCCTGTTTCCTTCCCCAAATTAGGGAAGTTCTCTGCTATAATTTGCTCCAATATACCTTCTGCCCCTCTCTCTCTTTCTTCTTCTTCTGGGATCCCAATTATTCTAATGTTGTTTCGTCTTATGGTATCGCTTATCTCTCACATTCTGCCCTGGTGATCCAGTAGTTGTTTATCTCTCTCTTTCTCAGTTTCTTTATTTTCCATCATTTGGTCTTCTATCTCACTGATTCTCTCTTCTGCCTCATTTATCCCAGCAGTTAGCACCCCCATTTTTGATTGCACCTCATTAATAGCCTTTTTGATTTCAACTTGGTTAGATTTTAGTTCTTTTATTTCTCCAGAAGGGGTTTCTCTAATAACATCCATGTTTTTTTCAAGCCCAGCTAGTATCTTTAAAGTCATGATTCTGAACTCTAGATCTGACATTGTACTAATGTCCGTATTGAGTAGGTCCCTAGCAGTCAGTACTACCTCTTGTTCTTTTTGTTGAGGTGATTTTTTCCATCTTGTCATTTTGTCCAGAGGAGAATAGATGAATGAGAGAACATAATGCTAACCGGGTAACAACATCCCCAGAAAATATACTCTAAAGAAATCAGAAAAGACCTGAAGCCAGGGGAAAAGAAAGTGAAAGAAAGTAAAAAGAAAAAGAAAATGATAAAAGCAAACAAAAACAGAACAAAACAAAAAAATACAGAATATGATCAAATATGATCAGGCTGGTGCATAGATCAGTGCCCCACACTAGATTTGGGGTGTATTTTGGTCTGTTAGAAGAAAGTGCCTCCCAAAATTTTAAAGAAAGAAAAACTTATATACGTACAAAAATAAGGGTTGATATGATGAAGGGATGGAATATGACTCTAAAGATGAAAATTGTATAAAATTTTATTAAAGGAATTGATAATTTTAAAAAAACAAAAGAGAATTAAAAAAAAAAAGGAGAGAATGTGATCAGGCAGGAGACCAGAACAAAGCCATACACTAGAGATTTAGGGTATATTTTGATCTGTTAGAAGAAACTGTATCTCAGAATTTTAAAGAGAGAACAACTTATATATATAAGCCAAAAATAAGGGTAACTACTATGAAGGGATAGAATATGACTCTAAAACTGAAAAATAAAAATGTTTTTTTAAAAAAGGGATTGATAAGATGTTGGTTGAAAAGGGGAAAAAAAAAGTTAAAAAAAATTAACTTTGAAAGACTAAAGAATCATGGTAAAAAAGCCATGAATTCTATGTGTAGTATTCCCCTAGCACTGGAGTTCTGCCGTTCTCATTGATCGGTAAACTTGGTCTTGGCTGGCTGTTCTTGCTGATCTTCTGGGGGAGGGGCCTGTTGCCGTGATTCCCAAATGTCTTTGCCGGAGGCAGAATTGCCCCACCCTTGCCGGTCCAGACTAAGTTATCTGCTCGGGTTTGCTCTCGGGAGCTTTTGTTCCTTGCAAGCTTTCTCTACAGCTTTGGAGGCCGAGAGTGAAAATGGCAGCCTCCCATTCTCCGCCCCAAGGAGCCGAGAACTCGGGGCCCCACTCCTCAGTGAGCCCCCAGAGAAAAGCAGTCAATCACTCCCCTCTCCCCGGTCTTCGGCCACACTCCGTGCTCACCCGGCCTGTGACCGAGCATTTCTCTCTGGCACCCGACCCTGTGTGGAGTCTCCAAACCCAGATGATCCCTGCAGTGTGCTCCCGTGCTGCTCCTCCCAGGGGGAGGAAGGGGAGTCTCCCTGGATCTGCCGCTTGTTGGGTCCCTGCTGGAGGAGCAATGGCCTGACTGTGCCGCGGATCATGGTTTATGGCAACGCTGAGCTGAGAGCCCGCGCCTCGGCTCCGTCTTTGCAGCCGGCTTCCCCGCTCCGAGAACTGGGAGCTCTGCTGCACTCAGACACCCCCAGTCTTCCTGTGACCCCGAGGGTCCTGAGACCACACTGTCCTGTGAGTGTTCCACCCCCCGCTTAGCCACTGGAGTGACGTCCCTCAGCGGAGCCGACTTCTAAAAGTTCCGATTTTGTGCTCCACGGCTCTCTCACTTGCCAGAAGCGGCGTACAGAGGCCCCCTCCCCCGCCGTCTATCCTCCCGAATATCACCTCAGATTCACTTCTCCGCCCGTCCTACCTTCCAGAAAGTGGTCGCTTTTCTGTTCAGAGAGTTGTTGCCATTCTTTTCTTCGATCTCCTGTTGAGTTTGTAGGTGTTCAGAATGGTTTGATCCCTGTCCAGCTGAATTCCTGAGACCAGACGAAATCCAGGTGTCCTACTCCTCCTCCATCTTGCTCCGCCTTAATAATCTCTTTATTGCTACTTTTTGCCATTTCAGTTACTTTGTGTCTTGCTGTGGACCTTCTTGGATTTAGTTCAGAGGGGGCTCTCTGCCTCTTGGATATGGATGTCTATTTCCTTCCCTAGATATGGGAAGTTTTCAGCTATTTCTTCAGATAAATTTTCTGTATCCTTTTCTCTCTCTCTCCTCCTGGGATCCCAATAATGTGAATGCTGTTACACTTGATTTAAATCTATTCTTGTTTTGTATAACTTTTTTTCTCTCACCTGCTTAGTTTGATTGCTTTCAATTACTCTGTCCTCCAGGTCACCGATCCATTCTTCTTCCTGTTGTCTACTATATTCTGTCTAGTGTGTTTTTAATTTCATTTATTGAGTTCATATCTGATTGTATTTTTTCTTTTTTTTTTTTTTAAAGATTTTATTTATTTATTTGACAGAGAAAGACACAGCGAAAGAGGGAACACAAGCAGAGGGAGTGGGAGAGGGAGAAGCAGGCTTCCCGCGGAGCAGGGAGCCCTGTGCGGGGCTCGATCCCAGGACCCTGGGATCATGACCTGAGCCGAAGGCAGACGCTTAACGACTGAGCCACTCAGGCGCCCCTGTGTTTTCTTTGTTAAGTTTCTCAATGATGTCCCCTACTCTTTTCTCAGGTCCAGCAAATATCTTAATGATCATTACTTTAAATTCTCTATCAGGCGTATTACTTGTGTCTATTTCAGTTAGGTCATTTGCTATGATTTTTTCCTTTTATTTGTGACCTACTTCCTTTTCTCATTTTGTCTAAATCTTTATGTCTGTTTCTGTATGCTAGGAAAGTCAGCTATGTCTCCTGCCTTATGAAGGAGAGGTCCTGTAATGCAGTGTCTCCAGTTCACCAGAACCTGGCACTTGAGGAGTGATTCCTATGTGTTGCGTTTGCCCTGCTGTTGTGGCCGAGTTGCTTTTTCCTTCAGTCCAGTCATCTGCAATGGCTTTTTTTGCCTGTGGTGGGCAGTGCTTGGTCTCTTTTGTGTTAGTGGGCCTGTCTTGGGCTGCCTTGGGCTTGAGTTTTGTGAGACCAACCATTTGCCAGAGGTAACAGTAGCACCAAACTGCAGGATGGTTACCTGTTTTGTCCCCCTGAGAAGCTTTTATTGGTGGGCAGGGCCTGCAGTCAGACCAGCTGTCTGTCCCTTGCCCACTGCTGGGGCCATAGGTGGAGTGGTGTGTGTGGTTATCTTCCCCTATGTCTGTGTCACTTTGGAGTGGTGCTGGCCCCTGTTGGCGTGCTTGCACATTGCTGGGCTTGTGGCACCTCTTTGGAAGGGCTCTGGCTAAGAGCATTTTGGAGGGGTTGACTCTGCAAAGGGCAAGGGTCCACAAACTCGGGGGGGGAGGGGACCTGCATTCACTAAGACTAAGGCCAACCTGGCTGGAGAGGGCAGATCTGAAGTGCAGGGGGTGAGGGAGGTGCAGGGCATGCAGTGTTATCAAGGAGGGAGTATCTGGGCTTCTCTGATTCCTGCAGGTCGCCCCGTGTTTATGCTGGTAGGTGGAAGTAGGTAATGGTGCCCACCAGCTCCGTTGTTTCTGAAGAAGTCTCTCAAGGGTCCCTGACCTTCCATCACACTCATGAGATTAGTGAAGAAAGCCCCCTTCTGTATGCCCCAGGCATTTTTCAAACTGCGGCTTCCATGCTATATCTCTGTGGGCTGTTTGTTATGCTGTCTCTTTAAGGGCGGGGACGGATTCCTCTTGCCCTCCAGGTTCTCCCAGAGCTGAGCCCAATTATTTTTATAGTTTCAGGTTTTGAGTCTCTTTGGTTGTAAGAACTCATGAAATTCAGCCCCTCTGGCTTTCAAAGTCAAATGTTTGGAGAGTCCACACAGGGAAGACAAATTCCCCTGTGTGAGAGTACTTCTCTCCCCTCTCCATTCCAGCAGCATCCCTCCCACCCACAGACAGCCCCATGTGTCCCTTTAGTTGTGGAATTTGTTCTCCTAGTTTTCCTGTCATTTTCTGGGTTATTTATACTGATGTGAATGTTACCTAGTTGTATCCCTGAGATGAATTGTGCTTTGGGTTGTCCTATTCTGCCATCTTTTCTGGAATTCTTCCATCATCATTTTAAAGATTTTGCTCTATTTTTTCTTTTCTTTCTTTTCTCTTCCTTTCCTTTCCTTTTTTTTTTTTTTTCCTCCTGATGAGACCTTTGCAGTAATTCTTGCCTTCACTACCATGTATGTAATGTGTGGCTATATAGGTGTCCTTTTATTTTTGATGATAAAAGGTTTAATTTGTTTTGTTTTTAAATCACCTTTTCTATTGGGATACATCTCGCTTGAGGTTTGTTGAGCAATTCTATACTTTTCATCTTATTTAGATTTGGCCATTATTTCATCAAATATTTCTTCTTACGTGCCTACCCTTTTGACTCTAGTTAAAAGCATCATATATATACAATGGCCTGCATTATACCTGCATTATATAAATACTTTATATTATATATATATGGTATATATATATACACATATATGTATATATATGCCTACATTAACTAGGCTCTGTTCATTTCTTTCATTATCTGGAAGTTTCTATTGATGTTTCAAGTTCACTGATCCGTTTTCTATAGTGTCTAATTTGCTTTTAGTATTTTCCAGTGAAGTTTTTATTTCAGATATTTTTTTTTAAGGATTTATGTATTTATTTTAGAGGAGAGAGAGCACACGCAGGGGGAGCAGCAGGCAGAGGGAGAAGCAGGCTCCCCGCTGAGCAAGGAGCCCAATGTAGGACTCGATCCCAGGACCCTGGGATCATGACCTGAGCGGAAGGCAGATGCTTAACTGACTGCGCCACCCAGGCATCCCAATTTCAGATATTTTAAGTTCATGAAGTTCCTTTAAAAAATATCCCATTTATATTCACACTGTATTCATTTTTTCTTGACTTTCAAAATCATACTTATAATAGTTGGTTTATTGTATTTGTCAGAAGGTTCCATCTCTCTCATTTCTGAGTCTGTCTGTTCACAGTAGCTTTTTTCCCCAGTTATGAGTCACATTTTCTAGCTTCCTCACACACCCAGTAATGTTTTACTGGATTCTGACCATTTACATTGTTTTGGATTTTGTTCTATTATTTTGGAAGTTGTTGGACTTGGTTCCAGCAGGTGTTTAGGCTCTTTGCAGGCAGCTAAATCATTTCAATACTTTTAAAAATATCTCATTTGGTGTAGGTTTGGGTGATCTCTGCTGTGTGGCTAGCGTAGCCCTACTACGAAGGCATGACTCTTTTGGGCTGTCTCCTGCACATTCCAGTATTCTGCCTGGTTGGAACTTTTAGCACATGCCAGCGCTTTTGAAGCTCTGGCCTTTCCCAGATACATGCTCAGCTAGGGGTTTTCTGCAGTAGACTCAAGATGATCCCCTGAAGCCCTATTAAGATTTCTGGGCTCTTTTCTCCATTTCTTTCTCCTCCTCTTCTCCAGTGTATTTGTCCATGTTCTCAACATTCCAAAATCTTCAACCTTTCTGAACTCCAATGTCCGTCCTCATTCTGACTCTAAGATACCATTACACTCTTCTTGCATTGTTCTTCATTGCACTGAGATTCAGAAAATGATTCCAGCCAGAAAGCCAGGGCAATTACAACATTAACTCACTTGTCTCCCTTCTTCCAGGGATCAAAGTCCTACCTTGACTATTGTCACATGCTTGAAAATTGTTTTTTATATATTTTATCCAGTTTTTCTCTTTTCCTTTTTTTTTCCCCCTCCCTTCCTTTCTGGCAACAGGCTGTTTCTACTTTCAGTTACTCCATGGCCAGAATACAAATTTATTTTTTGTCAGTGGTTTATCATTGATACTTTACTGTTAAATCCAAACTCCTTAGAGTAAAACATCATAAGACTTTTCTGACCTGTCTCCAGTTTGCCCCTATTGCCTATATCCTTTTGCTTTTTTTCTTAAATGTTTTGTTCCAGCCACATGGGACAACCTTTATCTTGCACGTTTGAATATTTTCATGCCTTCATGTTAGTATGTTCACATTCTTTTGCCTTTCTGCTGACTTGCTGTCTTGGAATTATGTCCACTTCTATCAGAGAAATTACCATATTCTATTAGAACCATCTAACTTTGTTTCCTGCACTGTACTCTGAATTCTACATGTGATTTCAGGCACATCAGACCACATCTCTTGTAAATAAGTGTCATTTGTTACAATACAGATTTGGGAAATGAGATGTTCT
Organism: Halichoerus grypus; assembly: GCF_964656455.1. Classification (NCBI taxonomy): domain Eukaryota; kingdom Metazoa; phylum Chordata; class Mammalia; order Carnivora; family Phocidae; genus Halichoerus; species Halichoerus grypus. Next base: position 96,954,978 of record NC_135715.1, read on the forward strand.
CAGAGGTTTATTCTATCCCTAAAATGTAAGAAGTTTTAGGTTATCTAAAGAGCATATTTTCAAGGAAGCTATCGTAAACATTCAGTTATAAAATTTAAAATGTGAATACCTAAACTCTGTATACTGGATTTCACCAAAGATTCAGCATTGATAACTAACTTAAGAACGATCATAAAAATGCACTTAATTGTGGATAAAACCATTTGTTTTGTATTTAGAGGAATCCAGTGTCACCTGATATTTGCTAACTACAATAGGACAGCTTTTTGAAGAATAAATCTTAGTAAATTTTTACCTTTATACCTCTAACTAAACTACAGATCATCTTGTTGACTATTTTTTTAAATAAATGAACAATAGTTTATTGTATTAAAATGACTGACAATTTAATAAATGGATACAGCCAGAGGCACCAATATGAGTATAATATACTAATAATTTCTCATGGTTTCTCTTAATTATCAAATGTCAGTGATAAAAAATAAACCTAATTACATGTATTTAGGGACAGTTGAGAAATTTTTACTTCTAAATCAAAGGCTACTCATTTATTCATGGGGAAAAAAAAATCAATCCATGGTCACAGGGAAATAAGTTCTATTTAAGGAAAAGAAATATAGGAAATAGTAAAGCCATTTTTGAAAATATTAAGAGCAGACAGCTTTTTTTTTCACGATAAATTTGCAAAACACATAATACGCAGTTTTTTTGGTGAAATAGTTTGAAGAGGAAGGAATGTTAAGACATGGTTTTAAGCATGGGATTGAAAAGAGAAGAAAATGAAAACAAAACTGGAAAGAAGACAAAACTGGAAAGAAGAAAGGGGGAGATAAAGTAGAAGAGAAGTAAAGAGGGATGAGAACAAGAGATGGGATGGAGAAAAAGGAAACAAGCATATATGCAAAATTAAGGAGAAAGAAAATGGTAATGATATGAGACAAAGGACTTTTGAAATATTAGCTAAGTAAAATTTTGCATATTTATACCTTAACTCACTGAGCATTTTAATGAAGAGTTTCTTTTTCATTATAAAAGTAATATATGAAAAAAAAAAATACTTGTTCATTGCAGAACATGAGGCAAATATTCAAGAAGAACAAAAAATCACCTGGAAGGCTGCTAGCCAAATGCAAGAATTTTAACATTTGTGAGTATTATTTTCTTAAATTTTTAGATGCATTTTCAAACAGCTTTGTTAGAGTGGCATAAACATTTGGCCTCCTTAATCACTTGGAACTCTAGCTTAAACATTTTTGAAGAACTTTTGTCAACATTTTTATTTTTAATCCTAGTAGGAAACTGATAGTGACTTTATTAGAATGATTTGATAACATTTTAAATTAAGAACTATTTACAAACATATGAACAATGGGCAGAAGTTCATAAGGGGCAGTCTAGTAACCCAGGGCTTAGGACTGTGGCCAGGCCTGCAGGTCAAGGGCAATGAGTAGCAATAGGTCTGTGAGAGATCCATGGTGACCTTCAGCTAGGAGTCCTGGCAATCTTGGGTAATTCCACAGTGATAAGTAGCCCTGGAAATATAGATACACCAAAACTACTTTTCTCCCTATCTTCAGTCACCCATGGGATTCACTTTAGCTAGAATCTAACTGGTAGCCAAATGGTAACAGAACCTAAGTCATCTGTATAGATTACTTTCTGGGCAGAAACCAAAGGGGGAAAAAACTGAGATCCAATGGTTCTGGAGGGACAAATGGAAGATATTCAGGGCACTAATTAATATTCCATTAAAGTTCATTTACAAATCCCCCTCTTTTATTATGTTTTTTTTCATTATTGTCAACAGTGCTATTAGGTTTTCTCTATTTAGAATTATTTCCTCAGTAAAAACCATTAAGAGGAAACATAGGTACATAGGTATAAAAGATTTATGACTTATTTTTTCCAAGAGATTGCAACAATTTATAGTTCTACCTGCAAGTTATGAGAGCCTTACTGTATCCTTCTTAGCAATGTAAATTTTTTGATGCTGTTCAGTAAGTTGTTTGGCAAATTACATGGCAATGTTTTACTCTGCATTTCTTTCTTTGATAACCATTGGGTTTAAAGGTGTCCATGTTTGTTAAATTTATTTTCATTTTTCTCTTTTAAATTTTCTTTTCATACGGCCCCCAGATGTGTTACAATTAATTCATTAATGTAACAAAGATTAATCCAAGATCCATTAACCAAAAGATTTACTTGAAACTGAATGTAAGTTTTTGAATAGCACCTGACAACTGCTCACTTTTTGTTTTTCTTGATGCTGAGATGATAATTGGCTTATAAATGGGAAAATTAGATTTCATTTATACAAAAATATTTCATTATTTGCCGCAGAAATTACTAGGAAACAACATTGCCTTGTAACAGTAGAATAAAGTTAATTAAAATCAGATTGGAAATTTAAAAATTATTTTGGCAGAATATGCAGTATAACACAAATAGTTCCCAGTTATTCAGTGCATCCTACGTTGCAAATATGTCTCATCTTCATAAAAAATTCATTTGCTAATTTGCCTACAAGAAAATTGATCCTATGAGAGATTAATTTGTTTCAGATCTCACAAAATGTATATAATGAACTCATTTTATATACTGATTTTAATCTATAAAATTCAACCTTCTATTTTATCCAATATACTGTTTTATTATTGTTGTTTGTTACTGTTAATACTAAACAGATTTAATTTGCTCACCATAACCTCTTTCAGGTTTATACTGATAAGTAGAAACTAAACAATGTGCTCACCTACTTCCAACCACACAAAACCCCATTACAAATTTGCACTTTTGTTTTTTCATAGAATAAAGAGGAAGTCTCCATATGTTGGAATTTAAAGAATATGAATGAATGGTCTTCCTCTGTTCTCTAAAAATAATACAGATGTGAAAGATAAAAATCACAGTAGAATAAGTTGCCATCATATGGTAGTGATAATGAGGTAGGGAAGCTGGAGGAATCCATTTTGGAAAGGCTATGTGTCTGCTGTTTTTCTGGTAGGCCGAATTTCTATATTTTGCTTCTGAACAAGCCAAAGAAGCTATGTTCCACTTCAAGGGGAAAGCAAGAGTGAATCATTCTCTTTTTTTTCCTAGGCCCCAAGCACGTAATAAAATCTAAGAAGAGCTGGATACCAAACATGTTCCAGAACGTTAGCTTCAAACAAACTTCTGCTGACACTGGCATCAATACCTCCTACCTTCGATGATTCATGAAATAACACCTGTTACTCACCTCTCATCATCTTTGGACCCTACCCTGGATTCCTAAAGGAACACATACTCTAGATCCTTTTCTAATATAAACCCCAAGCACTGATGAGACTCATTGTCCTTTCTAAGTCTCCTAGACACTCTGCTATTCTTAAACTCTGTTTTCGCTTTCTCCAACTCACATTTGATTTCTATCCTGGGTGAAGCCAGGGACCCCCCCCCCCCCCCCCTCCAATCTGCCTTCATCAGTTACAAATCCTATTCTGGAGTCAGTCAGACTATTTCCTATGCTTCCTGGCTCACCTACCTATTAGGATGAATTAAGCAAGTTATTTTACCTCCCCGTGACTCGGTTTCCTCATCTTTAAAAGAGGATAATAAAATTAACTATATGTCAGGGGGTGTTCTGAGGATTAAGTTCATAAATATAAGCCTAATTTATTAGATCATAGTAGCCTAATGTAAATCATTAGAGCATTAAGAGTATTGACTGAATAAAATTGAAAGAAGGCAACGAAACATAGGAAGAAAGGAAGGCAGGAAGCAATCTTGCTAGTCATTTTTAAGATTACCTCAACTACGCATTTACTTACATACTCTACTGTAATTACATAAACAGACACATTGACCATATTTTACTAGCAGAGTCCACCCAACCTTGGTTATATTGCTTGATTGATAGAGTAGGTGCTCACTTAATAGATGATGAACAGTTAAATACGTAAAAGAATAAATGAATAGATAAAACTAGGAAGCCCTGGATAGCTGGAACAAATAGGATAGAAAAAATAACATATTTTTCATATTTTTCCCAAAAGTACACAAAAAACATTGAAGGAATAATCTATATGAGACCAAGGTAAAAATGGACCAGAGCAGTAAGGGGCCAATAGGCTGAAGCGTACCTAAATGAGCCTCATCAACCAGTCTTCACTGAATTTAGATATAGTAGATACCCTGTTCCAGGCATGTAAGATCCAATTCCAGCTGTAACTTGGCTCAAACCACTTGCTTTATGGTTTCTTTTACATAAACAAAGTCAAATTGATGGTACCTACACATTTCTCTCCATGCTGGAAACTCCTTTGAAAAAGGTTTTATAAGAGTATGACATTCAGAATAAGTAATACCTAAGACCAATGCCTCCCATGACTGTCCCACATTGTCATGTTTGTGTACTTACTTGCTGGGTTTTCCGTGCTATGTAGACTGATCACTGGGACACCTGGGCCTGGATTTTAAAAACATGTATAAAAAATACGTATAAATATTTTAAAGACATCTAAGTAATAATTATTGGAAAGGCTTACATGACAGTTACTTTTTCCAAATTGAAGCATTTCATAGTTAAAACATAATAATGAAACAAACCACATAACTAGATTTCATTCCTATCTACAGATATTTTATTCAGAAAAGAACATATGGGGAAAGAAACCATTTGCAAAGATTGTTAAGATTTCCCCTTCTCCAAAATGCCCTATCCTTCTATAATTCTATGGTACCCAGTCTTACGCTCCTTACTCTCTTTCACTAGTCTTTTATAGAGCAGTCACTGATGTCCAGAAAGCTGATTCATGACCCTGTGACCCCTCACTAGTTAATCCAAGATTAAATTCTATTTACCACTCAAGGAAGAAAGAATGCATGCATAATAGAAATATCTCATCCATAAGATAAAAATTTGGTTCTAATTATATATTAATTTAAAAAACATTAACTGCAATCATCAAATATTTCAAATATGCTAGTTACTTCAGTGTAACCATAAGATGTTATCCTGAAACTTCACTCCTCTAAGGAACTATATCTAGAGGTCTAATGGTTTTTCCCTGGTATCATCAAACAAGAACTTTTTTGATACCAAGAGAAAAAAAAAAAACTAAGAAGAGCAAGGGTTGATCTATTTCTCAGGGTGTCTTAAAACAGGACAGCTTCAGGTACCCACTGGGGCAAGAGCAGTCAGTCCATTACATTATAAGGGATACAGGTCTTCCATTTCATTCTGGGAGATACAGTGTCTATTTAAGGGGCAGCGATTCCTATCAATCAGTATAACCTAGATAGAGCATGCTAATATAGAAGATAGAAGTAATTGGGGTGAATGTAATCTCTTAAAATTGAAGGGTGCTAGACCCAGGCAATTAAATTTCTGTAGATCCTAAATCTCTTAACAACCAAGCCATTATTTTAATAAGAGGACTGTTTTTTTTTCTAAAGAGTAGGTAAATTCTATTGTTATAGCATGACTTTGCTGATGTAAATGTTTATTCACTTTTTTAAAAGTTTCACTCTCAAACAGCCTTTATTGATCATGAGTAAATGTTCACTCCCAATTTCGTTTTCTAAATGATGATACAATTCATAGCTCAGTAAATTCTTACTTTATAACTTAACGAATGCATACATTTAGAATATCAAATCATATAGCTAGAGAATAATAATTATGATAGTAATAGATACTGATCAAATAAAGTAAATTTCATCAGAAATCATGTATTACCTTTACAGAGTAATAAGAAATGTTGATTCATAGGACTAAAACTGGCATCAAAATATGTACATTGTTCTTTCATAAAATTACATGAAATGCATTGACGATTCAATAGTCCTTCAGTAGAAGCACTGTGGAAAGAAAAAGAAAATTAGAAATGGTACTTTTCCAGGTACTTGAATGTGTGGCATCAATATTTAAATATTAACATAAACTGAAGAGCTCCAGCATTACTTAACATTGCAGTTCCTTGTAAATGATGACTTACTGTATAAATGCAAAGTCAGTTTCCATTACTAATGTTAAGACTTACACATTTTTCTTCTCTGTAATAAAATTAAAATCATGTATGCCTACATGTATAAAATGTATGTATGGATGTTTATAAATAAAGGAACTGATTTCCACAGGACTCAATGTAATTTATTCTTACCTGCCTTTTCTCTACAGATATTTCTTTATAAATATAGCTGTAAAAGGAATTGCCCACAGAGACTAGCATAAACTCACCATCAATAAATATTAGTTGAAAGAACCAATACATTGTTTCACAAGCTACACCAAGAATCAAGCTCATTAAACAGAATTTGATATCAGTGTCAAATTTTTCCCACTAAATGTACTGAAAATACTTGCCTTTAATACCTGACTGAAATTTTTAGTAAAGGAAAGTTACTTTTGTATGATGATATAATGTTAGTGATCATACATACTTTGAGACATCAGGGAGGTAGGTAAAAAGAAAAGCAATCATCTATTTTACAAATAGAGATGAATCATAAATTATGCCAACAGATGAAAATGGTGGTGAAGCTATATCTTAAACTTGGACAGAATATTCTCAGTTTCATTTAGAAATGAAACATGATTTTGGCTATACATTTGTAAATGAATCCTAGTCATTTTGATGTGCAGTAGGCTGCATACACAGGGATAGGAACAGATGTATTGACATGGGCAACAGAAGCACCAGAAGTAATCGAGGATCAATGTTAAGTATAGTTCATAAACTCACAATTTCACATTTGAAACATTCCGAGCTCATTATAACCCAAAATTTTCCTTCACTGGTCAAGGCAATTAATATAAACTAAGCACTTAAACACATTAACCAGTTTCACCTTTATGATAAGTTACAAGGTAGTCATACCTAATATTTTCTCTTTAAAATTGCTGTGTGTGTATATATACCTTCACACACACACCATAGCATTTGCCATTTTAATCATTTTTAAGTATATAGGTCAATGTCATTAATTCTATTCAGCGTTGTGTAACAATCTCCAGAGAGGCTGAGAATGCATGCCAGTTGTCCACAGCTACTTAAATGATATAACTGGAATTTAAAACCCTTTTCTCTCTCTACTCCTTCATATAATTTTTCATATTCAAGTTCCCCAAAATTTGTTGGTAGTTTCTCATTATTTAGATTACTTAGATTATTTAGAAATTACTGAAATAAATGCACATTTTCAGATAAAATTCTAAACTGACCGTGGCAGCAGTTGTGATTCTTCAGGGGTATCTCATCCCATAAATTTAGTCAACCAATGATTATTTTTATGACCTGGACAATGATTGAGTTTTCTGGGTTAAACACTAACTTTATCTTAACAGTCAAGCCAACTGGCATTTGCTAAGCTGTTTAAGGGGAAATTCATTGGTACTGCATTTTCTGTATAATCTTTTTTTTTTTTTTTTTTTAGATTTTATTTATTTGTCAGAGAGAGAGACAGAACACAAGCAGGGGGAGAGGCAGGCAGAGGGAGAAGCAGGCTCCCCACCGAGCAAGGAGCCCGATGCGGGACTCGATCCCAGGATCCCAGGATGGTGACCTGAGCCGAAGGCAGCGGCTTAACCGACTGAGCCACCCAGGCACCCCTGCATTTTCTGTATAACACAGCCTACTCCACTAGTACGTCATAGATAGGCTGACTATTCTGCCTCGGTCACTAGAAAGCGAAGACAAGCACAAATCTAAGAAGTCATTTTGATTCAAATCACATTTTAGGCTAATAAAGGGAAGAGAGATTGAAATAGTTCCATTGGCTAAAATTGGCCAAGTCCAGTCTTCTGACACTGTCACTTTTCTTTAAGAATTTCATAAAATGAGAGAAATAAAACCTTGGTCAAGTAGTTTCAGGACCTTAAAAAAAAATGGCTCAGGACTACCAGTACCAACCAGAGTATATGTTTCAAGACAGGCTTCCGGTCACCAAAAAGAAAAAAAAAAAGTAACCAGTACTTTAATGAAGAACTCTAAACCCAAACTAGAATCAGTCTCTTTAAATAAATAGCTCTTCTTCCTTTGGAAGTCATTGAGAATATGGGTTCTGGACTCTAAGAGAAAAACAACAAACACCCAAAAAACAAACACAGAAATAACATACTGGGAGAGGTGATAAAAATGAGACATTTGCTTCAGATGAAAGCAATTTATGCATAAATAAGAGTATGTGGTGAATTAGAGGGAGTTTAGGATGCTTTAAACATACATTTTTACCCTCAAAGGAAAGTCTAGGCTACTGGGTAAGAATCAGTGGTGACACTTCTTCAAACATGATGAATTTCTACTGAGAATATACCATGGCAGTTTTGACACTTTAAAAATGGATCTGTGAAATGGAAATTAGAAAGTGTATATAAAGTCTAGAATTAATGTTGCTTGCCAGACAAAAATAAAAGTCATTGTTGTGAGGTCCTGGTGAAAGCTTTCCGGGTGAGGAAACATTTTAGTACTAAATAGGTATGACCTTAAGTACCTTTTATGAGTATAACTTTCCATCTGGGAAAACTGGGCAGATGAAAACATTTCCCATCTACTGTTTTATTTAAGCAATGAGCATTCCTGGCTTCAATAACAATCTTACTAGGTTTTGTACACTATGGGGGCATGGGGGGGTGGGGAGAAACACTTTCTCTTGATGCACTCTTCTAAGTGTTCACAATGGTTTTATTTTGTTTGGGAAAAAATTACCAGTGTACAATATTCTTGCACTGAAAATTCAAAATGAGGCTTAGCAGAAGAAAAGTCCACTGAGGAAAATATGTAAATGCCTATGATGTGGGTAGTTGAGAGAAGCAAGCCTTAAAAAAAAAAAGGATATTTTGAGACTGTGAAAGCAGGTGAGGAGAAAAATAAAGAAGGAGCAGCTAGATGGTCTTCACTTCAGGTCCAACCAACCCTTCAGGCTTGCTAATGTTCAGAGCTGAAAGACTGGACCAAAGTGTGAGGTTTCGTCATGTCAAAAATGAAACTCAGATTTTTCCATCCTATCATTAAGCTGTGTAGATGGCCACTGAGAAATGAACGTGTTCAGGGCAGTCCTTGCACCTTGCTTACCTGTACAGCTGCCTCCCTCTGGGAGAAGACTCTGTGCTCAGAAAGTAACTGCCCAGGAAAGAAAACAACACAAACATCAGGCACAGATCAATTTTTGCCAGGCTGTTTTCATTTGAATTTTCAAACTGTCAAAGAACAGGCAAGAGCTGTTCCATTATTCAACCGCAGAACTTTGCTCCATTTGGGAAACACATCTTTTTTTCTTAAAATATCATCATATCACCCCTTTGTGTGATCTCTGTCTGGGGGTGTGTGCATGTATCTGGGCAAGTAAGTGTGTCTCTGGGTGAAGGACAGGGAGAGTCTTTAAAGAAAAAGTTGCTCTTACATAGCCGGGGTGTCTGGAGTAGGACCACAGTAAGCAAAACATAAATCTGGCAGAAAAGATTGCATTTGACAGCCCAGACTTCCAACCTGACCAGAGAACCAAAAACGCTCACATTTTTTGAGTAGTTTCATCATATGCCAAGATCTTTATCACTTCCCAGTTTCCTGATGTCAGATGCCGCACAGTAATTTGCTCACTTTTACTCTGCAAAGAAATAGAAAATATTGATTTTCCTTTTTATTTAAACAGCATCTCTCTGGTCAACACCAAAGTACCAACTGCCTGTGTCACTTTTAATTCTGTAATTCTCAGCTAACATTCAGTTTCTTGTTTTCAGTCTCAAAAATTCACACACATTCATGCAAACATTGACCAGGGTAGGATGGTGTCCTTTCTCCTATACTGTAGGGAAACCATTCAGAAAACACCTCTAGGTAAGGCTTTCCTCTGCATCACTTGGACACAGGATGTCATCTTGGCATTTACAAATATCTGCTCTTAAAAACAAGTTGCCTGTGAACAGTTTTATTAAAATCTCCTGATGCACATGGCAGGTTTTCTTGAGACAAACACCAGGAAGTGGGATTGGTCATTAGTACACATGTCTTCTACTTAACTAGGTAGTGACAAAATATTTTCCAAACTTGTCCCTATTTACAGCCTACTAGCAACATGAGTTTTCATTGCTCCACATCTTTATCACTTCCTTACCAACATTAATTTCCTCAGACTATTTTTTTGTCAAATTAATGAGCATGAAATTATATCTCATTTTCTTTTTATTGAGGAAATATTCAAACCTACAGAAAGGCTGAATGAAAAGTACATGATTATCTGTAAAATCATTACCTAGACTCACCAAATGTCAACATATTGAATATTTGCCCTCCCTCTTTTTATTGTTTGCTCAATCATTTAAAAGTAGACTGCAAACACCAGGATATTTTTGCCTTCAATATACGTCAATACTTCAATATGCGTCTCTCAAGATTAAGACTATTTTCACATGTAAGCAAGTCACATATCACACCCCGGAATATTAACATCATCTAAATATATAATCTATACCCTAAATTCCACAACAGCCACAAGTAACCCAAATAACTATATATATATATATACACACACACACACATATATAATGTATTTCATGTTTAAATACATATAAATACATACATACATTTATATATTTAGATAAAATAGATGTCTCAATCAAGGTTTCCATATCGTATTGGATTGTCATCTCTTTAGTCTCAAAGAAAAACATTTGTCTTTTCTGATTTCTACAACATTGGCCATTTTTTAGACTCTTGGTCCAGTGGTCTTACAGAATGTTCAGAATTTTGAATTTGTCTGTTTTCTTATGCTTTAATTTAGCCTAAATATTTTTAGCAAAAATATTACAGAGGTGATACCGGATACCTCTGCTGCTTATATCAGGAAATATACCATTATACATCTTCCCACTCATCACAATGCTGTTTACATGGTAACTGTGAGATATAGGCATTGTAAAAAACATTTTGCCTTATAATTAAAAGCGGATGATACTTGAATATTATATGAATAGCTTTTTCCCCATTAACTTTTCATTTTGTAGGTTTGGCATCCATTCATGACCTTTCCCTAAATAAATTACCATCTCAAAGTGATTTTCTAATTCTAATATCACTTTTTTATTTATTAGGTGGCATACTTCTGTAAAAAGAACTTCTACTATTTCTCCTTGTATGTGTTTACTCTCATTTTCTCTTTCTCTCCCTCTTCTTCATATTACTATACACTTAACGCATGTTTAATGCAATGTTACATTCCATTACTGTTGTTACTCTTTATGATGCTGAAATTGTCAAAATTTGGTTAGCAGGGACTCCTTCAAGTCAACCCCTCTATTCTTTGGAAATGATTACATTGGTCTTTGAGCACTTCCATGTTTTATTCACAATCACATGTTCTTATATCATTTTACTTCCTCTACCTCCTAACTGTAATCAGTTATTTCTCCGTGAAGTTTTTTCTACTGGATTAAGGTATTTAGATAGAAAGATGCGGGGTTATGTGTGTTCATCGCTACTCTAATGTTATTAGTGCTGGGCCTTTTTAGAAGAGATAGATAGATGGATAGCTAGACAGATTTCCCTGTTTTCTCTCTGTGCGTGTGTGCGTGTGTGCGTTCTTAGTATTATCTTCAATTCAAATTCGTATCAGTTTGATTTATATTCAGGTGCATTTACTTCTCTATTTCAACATAGGCTTTGTTGTCCTCATTTTTTGTATTTAATTTTCTTTTAAAAATATGTAGATGGGGGACACCTGGACCTGCCTTCAGCTCAGGTCATGATCCCAGGGTCCTGGGATCCAGCCACGAGTCAGGCTCCCTGCTTAGTGGGGAGTCTGCTTCTGCCTCTGCCCCTCCCCTCCACCCGTGCTCTCCTTGGCTCTCTCTCTTTCTCTCAAATAAATAAAATCTTTTAAAAATGTAAAAAAATATGAAAATATGTAAATGGTTCAAACATACACTATATATATGTATGTATAAAAATATTGGAGTATAGAAGCCCCAACCTCTTGCCCTCGTTTGGGACCTCTCTGAGGGCCATTCAGTCTAGAATTCTTATGGGGTCAGCTGAGGCCTTCATTCAGATGGCCCTGCCGCTCAAATTGTTCTGCCCAATTTTTCTTCCTTGCATTCCTGTCCAAAGTTATTGATATCCTCTGTAATAATGGTCCTACAGGCTAATCTTCTCAGTTGGCTTCCTGTGAAACTCAACTTGTGACAGGTATATTGGTATAATTTCATTTTGCATTTCTCTTAGGAAAAAAGTTGAGCATCATATATACATATATATGTATAATACAACATATATAATGTGTCATTTGCATAATTACAAAGGAGATTCAGTAATTATCCCTCTGCTATTGTTTGTCTACATTATCTATCAGATTTCTTTTGTTTGGGTCTTCTTTATTTTTTAAGAGCTCTATGTCTTTATATCCATTATGTGAGATGTAAGCTGCAAATATGTTCTCCTGATTTGTCATTTTATGTTGACATTGGTTATGGTACTATTTTTCCCCAAAAAAGTTTTTTCTAATCTTTATGTAATCAAATTTACCATCATATTCTTACATTGTCTCTACATATTGGTGCATAGTTTAAAGGCTTTCTTCAAACTAAGGTTATGAATAATTTATTAATGTTTTCTCCCAGTACATGTAATGTTTTATTTCTCAAAGTTAGATCTCTGATCATTTTAGAATTATGGTGGTAGTATGTAACTACTTTTATCTTTTTCCTAATGATATTCAATTTTTCCAAAACTATTTTATGAAAAAATTCACTTTTTCCAGTACTTTGAAATGCCATCTTTATCATATATTAAACTTCCATATGTGTCTAAGGCTATTTCTGTACTGTCTATGCTGTTCCTTTAGTCTCTGTTAATTCACGTCCCAAAACCACACTTTTAATTACAGATTTTTGTAACATCCATATTATTTAGAATCCACCCCTTCTTAGTATTTTTTTCAGGATTTCCCTAGATATTACTTATTAAAAATAAGCATATCTCATTCAAGCATATAAAGACTTGCTAGCATTTCTTATTGGGATAAAATAAAATTTCTAATTAATATTGACCTCTTTATGATCTTCAGTCATTTTATCCCAGAACAGGGATATTTTCCCATTTGTTCAAGTCTACTTTATGCCTTTCAGGAATGTTTTAACATTGTCCTCATAGAGGTTTTGTACATTTTGCACATTTATATTTCGTGTTTTATATTTTGTTGCTAATGTGAATGGCTTTCTATTCCATATCCTTTTTAAATGGTTATTATTTGCAAATAGGAACATTATTCATTTCCATATGCTAAATAGCTATCCTATCATCTCACTGAATACTTTTCCAAATCTTATGGCTTATGGTTTATTCTCACCTGATTTACACGAATGTCTCCCAAAACAATATTGTGGAGATAGTGTGCATCCTTCCTTGTTCCCAACCTTAATGGGAATGCCACTCTATTGGATTATGGACTGAGGCATATATGTTTTATCATGTTAAGAAATTAACCACCAATTCCTATATTTTTAATTTTTTTTAAACCAGGAATTGGTATTAAATTTTATAAAAGGCTTTTTTTTACAGCAACTGTAAGAAAACCAATGATGTAGAACAATTCAAATTGTGTTAGGCATTACTTTTGAAAGTCTGATAAGATCCCCTTATAAAATCATGTGGGCCTTGGTGCTCCTTTGTGGTATAGTTCTTTGATGATATATTTCTTCTATGTCATTAGTGAATGTAAGTTGTCTGTCTCTCTTGGGGCAGTTTTGGTTAAATGTATTTCCTCATAAAATTGCTCATTTGATCTAAATTTTCAAATTAATTGACATAGACTTCTGTAAAATACTCTCTCAGGATCTATTAAAATGTCCTTTTTTAATTCCTACCAGTCATTTCTAATTGTGTTTTCTTTCTCATTTTTCCTCAATTGGGAGAGCTTGTGTTTTGTCTGTGTGTGTGTGTGTGTGTGTGTGTGTGTTTTCAAACAGCAAGCATTATTGTTTTTTATTAGTTCTAAATTTGTCTGATTTTGCTGATAGTTTTCTAGCCATTTGGGTTAGGAATTCAACTCATTTAATTTCATTCTTCCATTTTAGTTGTTAAAGTTTGTATAGCTATGAGTTTTATTCTGACATCTGATTCTTAAGAAGGTATTGTCATTCTTGTTACTGTTATTACTATTTTATAAATTTTGCAAATTTGAAACTTCCAAGGAATTGTTTAATTGGATTTACTTTAAAAAAGTCTTCTAGCCAGAAAACTTGTTAAAAATATATTCTTGATTTCTAGGCTTATTACATTGTGATCATAGCATGTTTTCCTATAATTTCTACTTTATAAAACTTAATGAGCCTTTAAAATAACTAATACACATTCAATTTTTGTCAGTGTTCCCCGTATACTTGAAAAGGATTTATCTCTTATTTGGATGTGTTCATATAATATATATATTATATAACGTAATCAACTTATATATGTGTACATATAAAAATCATATAATGTGATTCACTTTAGAGTAAGGATGGTACGAGAAGGCTTCCACATACCAAGCAGCTTGTGTGCATTTTCACCTTATGAAGGTAGCTCCCCCTGCACTACCCGAGGCGCAGACAGACATTTCTGACTATTATGCCCTCCTTGTGATTTGTGCCCTTGAACATTATAAAGTATCTTCTGCTTTTTAAATGCTTTGGGGGCATGAAAGCTCTTTCGTCCAGCATCAGGATTTAGCCTTTCTAACTCCTTTTGTTTTAAATGTGTATTTTCAAAAAGGTTGAACTGCATTAATTTCAAGAAGAAATCTGAACAACATTTTCTTAAAAATTTTGGTACATAAGTTAAGCCAAATAACATTTAATGGGTATAACTGATACCTTTTGAAAACTTCTATCATATTTTATATATTTATTATGGATATCATGTTTAATGAGTTCGCTGTAAGCAGTTTTTTGTAATTTTTAAATTTTCTGAAATCTAGTGCTTTTTTAGTTTTACACGTTATCGTTGTATTAATAACTTTAATAATGCTTTTACCAGCCCCCCCCCAAAGTTATCTTTTGTTTCCTGACCATTTGTGTTGTTTTGGTTTATTGCTGGATTATGGTTTTAAATGTTGTCTCTATTCTGTTCTGCTTCTCTTTTTTAAGAAATCCAATTAAATGTCATATTCATATTATTATGTTCATATTATTTCCCTGTTCATATTATTTCATATTATATTCCCTGTCTTAGCTATTTCTGATCCTCTCCATTTTATTTCATTTGTTTATTCATTTGTTTCCATTTATCTTCTTGATACCCACTAGTATATTTTCAACAATATCTGTTTACTCTTGGTCATCTTTCCATTAATTTACTATTTTGTACTATTTTGTACTTCCTGAGATCTATTATTTGGTTTACAACTTTTCTTTCTACTTTATGAAGCCTTTTCTGAGTTTTAAGTTTCACATTTGATAATTTTATATATACAAGTGCTTATTTGGTGATATTTAATTCTTTTGGGAGTATTATGTTACTGTATTCTTCTGCTTCATCGTTGATTTGGGGGGAGGGGTATCTTTATCTATTGAATATTTTTTATTCTCAGTTTATGTTTACCTCATATAGTAACTTTGCATATCTGTTGTCAGCTATATTTTCTTCTTTAAAATAATCTTAGATTTTCTAGGATATAGATGCATAAGGGTGGTAAAAGATTAGATAACCCACTAGAATTCTATTAGTAGTACCCTAAGGAGCCATGTCCCTAAGGAATACTATCTCTAGTACCCTAAGAACTTGTTTCCCAAGGAGCACCCTAAGGCAGCACCATTAGGAGTGGATGCATATTTTCTGATAGCCATATGTGTACATATATATATTTCCTGCAGGGTCCCTATTATATATATATATATATATATATATATATATATATATATATACACACACACATTTTTTTTTTTTTCCCCCTTGCAGGGTCCTTAATTTCTATCACTAGTTTCTACTTTCCACCTTTCCCTTCTCCAACAATATTTCAAGAAATGGCTCTGTCAAGTTTTTTTCTGTCTTTCTTAGGTGGTAATATTTAAAAACCGTCATATTTGGCTTTGTGCATAGTCAAGGTACTTCACTTTAATTCCTTGTCTCAACGCTGACTTTTATTTTTAAAATTTTATTTTTGTTTTATTTATTTAAGTTTAATTGACATAAAATATCTTATACTTTCATGTGTACATCATAATGTTTCAATATTTTTACACATTAGGAAATGATCCCCAGGTTAAGTCTGGTTACCAGCTGTCAATATACAGAGTTTCAATGCTGATTTTTAAAAGGAATATAACTAATGGTCCACTGTAGACTTCGCTAAATTAGCTAAGTTTTTGGTGAATGCCTTTATGACCTTAAAGAAGTTGTCTTTGTTCCTATATTTCGCTTTGATTATGGATTTTGTGGAATTTATTGGAGGCTGTTTCTACACCTATAAGACGATTATATCTTTTCATGTAGGTGCAAATGCAGTGAATTAAATTATAGATATTTAAATTTTAATCAAACTTAGCATTCCTGTGTGAAAAGTAACAGTAATTTTTTTAATCCCCTGAAGAATTCAATTGCCACTATTTGATTTAGGAGTTCTTAAGTGACCTATAATTGTCTTTTCTCATACTGCCTTTTTTGGTTTTGCATACAAGACGATACCTGTGTCATAAAATACACTGAAAATTATTCCATCTTTTTCTATTTTCTGAATATGTTTCTGTACAATTTAAATGTGTGCTCCTTGAATATTTTGAATATTTGGTAGAGCCCACATTTGAAAACCACCTGTACTTGATGTGGAGACATTTTAAAACACTGTTCCATTTCCTTAATAATATGGGACAATCAGATTGTTTCTTAAATCGGATTTGGTAACTTTTTTTTCTAGAATTTATTCATTTCACTCAAGTTTTCAAATTTGTTGGCATGAAGTTATTAATAGTATTTTAAAACACATTTTTAAATCTGCAGTTATGCTTCCTTTTCATTACTTATACTTTGGGAGTTTTCCTACTTTTTAAATTAAACTTAGTAGACATTATAGATTTAATTTTTTTTTTTCAAAGAGCCAAATACTTGTTTTGCTAAGCCTCATTTACCTTTGCTCTAGTTCATTAAATTCTACTATTGTATTTCTCATTTTCTTCCTTCTTCATTTGAATTTATTTTGTTATTTTTCTAAATTCTGATATTGAATGTTAATTTATATATTCCATATTTCCTTTTATAGATTATATATTACATCTATGTATATGATATAATGTATATATTTCCTATTAAACCCATGAATAATGCAGAAATTATATTTTATTTCCAAATGTATGGCTTTGAGACAGTTATAAATGTTGGAACTCACCTCTAATTCAATTGCAATGTCTTTAGAGACTGTAATATATTAGCTGAGTAATACTTCACATGTGTTTTTGGTATAAATATATCCAGAACCTGGGGCTTTTTCACGTGGGAGAGTTTTATTATAACCATCAACTTTGCCATACTATTGGAAGCAAAACTAAAAGGGCATTCTACTCCACTTCATCTATGTAGTAATAGAATTTTCCTTCAAAAAATTCTCCATGTCTTATTGGTACATGTCTGTATTTCAACATCTCCCTAAATCATCTATTCCTTGTTTTTAAAGGGAGTTCTCTAGACTTCTAGCTTTTAACGTCAACAACAAACATACGACTTCTTTTTTAACTTTTTTTTTTTTTTTTTGCATACTGACACATTACAGCACTTTATAAGTATTTGCTGAATGAAAGTATAAATGCAAAGATGAAACCAAATTCCTGTGATTTGAGGCAGGCACAGGCCAGAAGGCTTACACAGAGTCTGAAGTCACATATTTAACAGCCAAATCCCCACAGGTCAACATCCCAATAGATGGTTTCTCTTACTCATTTTCAGACCCTGCTTTGAATGAGACATGGACAGGATACTAAGATCTTAAGGTTTTTAGTGCATCTTTGGTGCCCAATTTTAAGATGAACAACATCTCAAAACATTAAAAGGTAAAGAAATTTTGCTTTATATTTGTACATATCTAGAAATGCTTTTGGTTCAGAGATTTCTAGGTTGATTATATTTTTTTCAGAAAATTTTGTTATTTGTAGGTGTGTGTTCAAGGATAGAAGAGTATCCACATTAAAAGTGATCATGAGCCAAAATCCAATGCTTGAAACAATGTCTGAACACAACATACACAAGATTAAAAACTGCACATTATTAATTTCAATAATGTATCTAGCATAAAAATATTACGCTTCTAATTTAGGACCAAAAGTTCTCACGTTGGAAGCCTTAACAATAACCTCACAACCATTGGATTACACTTCAAGCATCTGGAATTGCCCTGCTTGCTTTATATCCACTAGGGAAAATCTGGGCTGTAGAATAAGTTGAACCTCATTTCACATATAATAGCATAACCTATCTTTTATAGTTCTATAGTTATATTTATAAGACTCAACTATTTTCCACTAATGCATATCAGATTATGTCATAGCAGTGAACATATTACTTTTGATCTGGACTTCAGGTAAATAATTCCAATATAAATCAGCATATAGTAGATGGCCATATAGTAAATTCAAAATAAATACCAAGGAACTTGACTAGTCTTTACAAGGGAGGTGTCTGTATCTCAGTTTTCAATCCACCTTCAAATGACAAGCAGTCACAGCCAAGATAATTTAACAAAGCAGGAAAGAATAATCATTTTTACTGCACAATAATTCTTTCCAAGCAACTATGGTCTCTATTATATTAACTTGGTAGAACAGAAAAAATGATTGTGAATATAAAAGCACAGTGGACTTTTGGTAAGGGCAACATGGCAACATACTTTAAATTAAACTCATATTTCACTTTTAATTTTAGAATAAACAGCAATAAAACTAATAATTTCCTTCACCAGGGAGATGACAATCTAGGATGCAGGTAAAGTGTTTTTATTCCCAAATAAAGTAAAATTTGAGAAGAAAACATCAGACACAATTAGACATCAGATACCTCTCCTCGAATTGGTATAGATTTTCTCTTACTCAGAAAAATTAAATATTAATCTTGTATTTCTATTTAAAAATTTGAAAGATATTGGTATCAGTGAAAATTTAATAATGCATGTGCTTTTTACCTGATTACACACTGTTCATTCAAATTTCTTATATTAAATTCTATTGAACTTCTACAGCTTCTAAATAAGTGAAATATTGTAGTGCTTAAAAATAGTATGCTTTAATTTACTGTCTATTTATCACGAGGTGAGCTAATTGTTTTCAGACAATGTCCTAATCAGATGCAATAATGAAATTTAATGAAAAAAAATTTATTGGGTTGATTAGATGATAGAATTGTGAATTGGGGGCATGCCATTTTCTACAGTATTTGTAATGAATAATGGCATTTAAAATTGTTCCAAGTGAAATCATCAGCTCTCATGAGCAAAACTTTCTATTGCTGCATAGAGAAAGAGAATGGATTCACCAACATATATAATTTTTCATTTAACACAATTTAGGAAGATGACAGGGCAATTCTTTATGTTTATGAATTTGAACCACTTAACATGATTGAAACTCTGCTTACTCCATATTTGAGAGAAAAAGGTAGCCATGTCTTTGACAAAAACCTTTTACTTAACTGCAGCCTGCATTACAGGATACAGGATATTAGAGTTCCAGATAGGGCAACTCAGAAGTTAAAGGTCTACATAAGGAATACCACGGAGGGATGAGGAAGGGGAACATTTATGAAGCAATCACAAGTTTAATGATCTGAGGTAAAGAAGTTCTGCATCACTGTTTGATTCAGGAACTAGATTGATATTAATATTGCATATTGCATATTCTACTCAAAAGAACAACTACTTTAACTATATAGATTTTTGGAAAAGCCAATTTTTATTTTTATTAATATTGTCTCTAATGCAACATACAAAAGTGGAGAAATTCTGCTATCACATATATTAAAAGTAATCTAGAAATAAAAAATAATATATACATATGCATATAGATATATGTGTATATATATTAGTGTATATATATTAGTGTATGTATATATGAGCTTAGAAATATTTTACTTTTGATGCAGGAATTCCAGTTTTGTTAATCAAAACTAAATAAATAATCTATAATATAAAGTAGCTTTTCATACAGTGACAGATATAATTACAGCAAATTGCCACTGAATTATACAGTGAATAATACTGGTTAAGTATCTACATCCAGTCAACTAAATATTAATCTTCTAAAGAATTGTTTTTCAAAATTATGTAGCATTATGGGAAAAGTATGCTCTATAATTATAATTTAAAATATCAGAATGAAATACTACAGTTTACATAAAATTATAAACTTGTCTAAAAGGAGGAAACTACATAAATTCTTTCAACTTCTGTTTTTTGAAATTACATTAGTAAGGATCAATCACCTTTGTAAATGAGAAAAAAAAAACACTAAAGTATTTATAATGACAACCATCACACTTTATAACAAAATAGCCTGAAAGAGTAATTTTATAGCCTGGCCTCTAATTAATAGTTTTTATCTACCTATTCATTGTGAAAGAGAGCAAAATGTTTACAAAAATTTCCTAGTTACATTTAGTAAGATACTTCAAACAAATAAATATACTTTCAGTCAGTGAGGAAGCTCTCAAATATAGCTAAGCATCAAATACTACAAGGGTGGTCATCCTGACTGTTGGCTGTCAAACCCTCTGTTCCTGTCAATTCTCACTTTCAGCATGTCAAGGGAAGAAAGAAAGGATAAAAAGTCATCAATGTTAGTATGCATTACTGTTTAGACTGTGAAGTATTATACTATTTTTGGAGAGTCAGTTTGGAACTCCATATCAAAACCTAAACAAATACGTATGTACATATATACTTTGCCTAGGTATCTTTTGATATCTTAAAATATATTTTTGTGATAATAATCACAAATATTTATGTATAAGAATGTTTATCTCTGAATAATTTCTAGTATCAAAATTAGAGTAACTTTAATGATTAAAATTGATTCACTTAAAAACAGTATACTAAATCTATTTGGCAGAATGCTGAACAGCTATTAAAACATACTTAAGAATAATATTAAATATTAAGAATATAATAAATGATATGAAATGCTTAGAAATTATTCTTTAAATATTACAAATACATATATGTGCTTTGTAATATTTAAGGGAAAATCAAATATTTTTAATGTTAAAAGGGATTAGAAATATATATATATATACACCAATTGATTTATAGTGTGAGATTGTGGGGTGACGAGATTGCATTTGATTTTAAATTAGTTCAGTTAATTCAGCTTAGAATTGTACAAATCTTTATAGAATATGTGTCAATTTGGTAATCATAAAAGAGCTTTTCTTGTAAACTATTTAAAAAAATGAGGCAAAGGAATTCAAATATTTTCTAAGATTGTGTGGGTGTGTAGACTTAGGCATAACTTAAATTTGTCTAACCACTAACCTCTAACTCATTAACAAAGTAGATTAATTTCATCCGCATTGCCAAAATATCCATAAATAATCATGCAGTCATGTTTATTTCTCAGTGAGGCAAACCACAGATTCTCTAAACTGCAACCAGAATAGATCAAAATATTTTCTACTTCAATGAAAACTTTGTTATAATCTTCATATAGAAGAGGAACAAAGTAAACACACCTGCTCTATGAAGTTGTTCTGAACATTTCAGAAATAATGAATTAGACTGCATGTCAGGATCATTTGATAGGGGGCAGAAGATATTTCTTCCCAAGGCTTATAAAGGAACTTCTATTAGGTTCATAAATATCTCAATTCCTACATGCCCGCATCAGCACCCCCATTCCCTGCCAATCCCACACTTTTTAAAAGACGCTATTTCTTTTCTTAACTTGAATAGATTATCTTCTTGGAATTGTATATATAAAGATGTATTACATATCTTTCCCCATCCTTCATTCCCTATCTTATAAATATGTACAATTTGTATGTAATTTTGATCTCCTGGGTTTTCACACAACTTCTTGAATATAAAATACTGAGGTTTAAAAATTTAATAAAATGTCACAGTCAATTTTAAGATTGGGGAAGTGTGATTTATTATTTTTGGCCAAAATATCTTCCTAGTATTTATGATAACAAAGTTTACTATTAGCTCGCAAGAGTTAATCAGGTAGAGCAATTTGCTAGTGAAGCTTCTTCCAGTTCACATTAAAAAAAAAGAAAGAAAGAAAAGAAAGGAAAAAAAGAAAAAGAGTTCCCTGTGTCCTACCTGTCTGATATAATCATTTTAATAGATATAAAATTGTCAAAAAGTTTATGCATATATAAATAGATACATTTATTTAGGACATAAATGAGATCACATTATATATTAGTCTATAACCTGTTTTTCCAACTTTATAATGATAGACTATGAAAATTAATCTACATCTCTATTGTAGAAATTATACATGTTCCAAATTATTTCAGCTTTGATTAAAATTAAAGTCATGACAATTATTTTAATAGGTACAGGCCTTAGACAAGTGTTAAATTTTAAACTACCAACACAAGATTTTGAGAATTCAAGGCACTGAGTTGCTGAACATAAATATGTATGTAGATAATGATAAAATTTTGAGAATATGCACAAGGCTTGAACGTTCTAATGGCATAAAAGTAGCCAAGTCGTTTAGGGATATTTAGGCACATTTATATTTACTCTATATTTTGTAAGTATGAAATTGATTCTTAGCTAGTTGGTTTGTAAACTCTTCTAGAGGATTCCAATTTATCTACAAAGTTTTATCTTTATAAATAATCTTCTACATGAGACTAGGATGTTTATTTGATTGTGAAGGAAACTAGTTCTCATGAATATTTGTTATTGACCATTACATTCAAATTGACTCATTAACCTTGTCTTATTTCAACCATTTCTGAATTCTCTAATTTTTTAATAATTGGATAAAACTGTATAAATTGTTAACTGTTAACTCATTTGGAATTTAAAGGAAAAATAACCCTTTCCTTCTTTTTATCAGAATGTCTATAAAAATATAGCACAGACTCTGTATCTTTATCCTAGTTTTTCAAATCTGCATTATATTTACTTGTAAGGGTATATATACGATAATGGATTCAACTTTTTGATGGACATTTAGTTTGCTTCAAGTATTTAAAATATTTGTAGCACCTTGAAAATACTGCTTGTACAAAATAAGGAATATATATTTGTTGAATGAAAAATTTTCTCTAGTTTGTCCTCAAGTCTATGAAAGTAGGGGTTGGATAAAATTTTCATGTATTCAATTCTATATCCCAAGGCTCTCACCTTTTCGTATACGTGTGTGACTCACTAAATTCTCTGAGTTCAGTTGAGACTGCTTTGTGGGAAGCCACAGTTTGAATTTATAGCTATGGAGGGGGATCCTTTTCCTAAAACCTAGTCCTTGGGTTAAATATATGGCTGGACTTCATAGGCATTAACTGCAGGTTCAGATATGCCACAAGAATTGTACCTCCGTGAGCATCACAGCAATGACAGCAAACAGAGAAGAAGCCAGCACTGACCTGGACGAGAAACATCGCTATGTGGTGAAATTCTCCACGGCCCCCTTGCTTAACAGGAACTGTCATGAAGAATTTGCTGCCATCTCTAGAAAACACCGGCTCCTCATTCTAAAACACAAAAGTGCATATAACAATCTCGAGATTGTGCTTTGTGCTGCCAACCATTGCTAATTCAAGCATGGGTTATGCCATTTTTTATTTAGAATTGGTTTGTGAAATGGTTAATTATCTTTAAAAATAATGTGAATTATTTTTGCCACCATCTAGCTTCAGAAATTTTTCATGTTTCCCAACGAGAAACTGTGCCCATTAAATAATAACTTCCCATTCCTCCCTACCTTACTCCCCATCATTCCCCTTTCTGTCTCTTTCATTTGGACTACCATAAGAAGCTCTTTAATGAATGGTTTACAAAAAACATACAATTTTTAATATATTTTTTCTGAAATATTTCACTCAGCAACTCTGTTTATTTGAACATACATTTCTGTTAATGTATACAAATTTACTGAAAAACACAGAACAAAAAGGCTGCAAAATTGGAAGGAATCCACTGAAAATCATTTAATTCAAACTTCCCATCTTCACTGTTCACCCCTCCAAAAATACACAAACACAAATGCCCATTTGATGATTTTTTAATTAAACTCTAGTGGCATGTTAAATCAATAGAATTTTCTGAAAATTAAATGATGGAAGCTATACATATAGATTGCTTTCCTTTTACTCCAGGGCAAACATTAAGAAAATGGATTTGCCTGACAAAACACTGAGTTCTTTCCTATTGGATTAGCGAAAGTGATTATACGAATGGTAAAAGAAAGGCTTTGCTATGGTTTCTTCTGCAGGTCTTTAAAATGGAAGAATGAAAGGGGGGAAAATCAGAGGTGGAGACGAACCATGAGAGACGATGGACTCTGAGAAACAAACTGAGGGTTCTGGAGGGGAGGAAGGTGGGGGGATGGGTTAGCCTGGTGATGGGTATTAAAGAGGGCACGTTCTGCATGGAGCACTGGGTGTTATACGCAAACAATGAATCATGGAACACTACATCAAAAACTAAGGATGTAATGTATGGTGATTAACATAACATAATAAATAAATAAATAAATAAATAAATAAATAAATAAATAAAAAATAAAATGGCCTACAAACTTTCAGGTGATCTGGCCCTCCACTCTCTTTCTGATCTCCTCTCCTTTTGTTCTCCTGTTTCCTCATTGTGCATGCTCCTGCTCCAAGGCCTTTGCACTTTTTATTCCCTTTGTCTGGTTCTTTCTTTTATCTCTTTGTTATCTTGCCTCTATGTCACCTTATCAGTGAGATGCTTCCCATTTACCCATGTAGAGGGAGATCTTGGAAGCGAGATCATCCAGCTCTATCTAAATCCCTCATCCCTTTTTACCTACTTCCTGTTTCTCTCCATAGCACCTAACAGCATCCAACATACCAAAGTTCAGGCAGGTAAGCATATTTTGGGGGGTATATGTGTGTATGCATGCAGGTGGGCAGGTAGATAGGTAAGTAGGTAATGCTTCTCTGGAATGGAAGCTCCATGAGGGAGGAACGTTGTATTCTTCACTGCTCTATCTCCAGCACCTAGACAATGACTGTGTGCTTAATACTTTTTTACTTAATGAATAAACTAATGACTATTTTAATAAACTCAAGAATCTGATTTTAGCTTCATTAGTGAGATCGTCCCTTGATAGAAATATAAGGATAATACTGTCCTTGTCTACTTCATGGACACTCATGAAAATATAAGATGATATATGTAAAAATTTTTAAAACTGTGAAGTAATATACAATTCAAGGATGGAAGACAATGCACTGCTAGGCATATAATACTGACAAGAGACCTGAGTGAGTGAATCACATCTTTCAACTATGATAGAGTCAATAATTCTGTAGGTTCCATCTCTTGCCCTCTGGGATCTCTCTCTCTCTTGGCCTTTGCACATGAAGCTTCTCCTGTCTGGAACAGCCTTTCTGTTTTCCTTTATGTACTGAATCTTACTCTTTTTTTTTTTTTTTTTTTTCTCCCTTAAATTCAAGGAACAGAAACCATTTCCAAATTTCCCTAGTTAGAGAGTGTCTCCTAGTTAGGAAATCTCTCCTCAGAGATTCTATCACCCTGTGTTCATCTCTATCATGGCATTCAATGCATCCTATTATATGGTTGGCTTCCTTCACTAGGCAAGTAATAATTAAACTAAGTTTGCAATTTTATCTTTTTAGCTCTATTGCCTAGGACCTAGTAGGTGGCCAACTCATAATTGTACAGAGATATCTGAACATTCTTCTTTTTGTATTTGTGCATCCATCCCCTTAAAATTCTAGTGCCTTATAAATGGCTCAGTGAAGGAGCAGATGGGGACTGTATTCTCAAACGCACTGCTGAGCTTAATAACCTTCACCACTAGGCAATATCTGCCTATAAATAGAGCTCTATGCCAATCTTTTCCTAGAATCCAATAATAGAAATGGAGCCAATCACACTGGCCACTTTCATGATTGTAAGCAAGTCAGTGTTTATGACGTACAGAACAATGAATTGGGGATACCAAATTCTATCTCTTGGCCAAAAGTTTTGTACATAGGTTATCTCAAGTTTCTTGAAAGCCAGGCCAAATATGCCTACTCCTTCTCTGTCCTTCCTACCATCCAAAAAGTGAGCATATGATGATTATATTAAGTTTCTAATCGTCTTAGAAATTTGTTTCATCTCATTACTACTACCATTCTCATACTTTATATTTCATCAAATTCTAAATATTTTATAAAATTCTCTAAGAGCTCCTAGAGAAAAACTCAACTGTGACAAACTACCACCTGCATTTTTTTTACTAAATAATTGATAACTAGTTTCTTTGCTTTAAAAAACATTTCTATTAAACATTCATAAATTTGGGATTTAAAATGTAGATAACATAATTCCAAAAGAGCATGCATTATGTTGATGCATGTTACACTATTATGAATGTCACTGGAAATAAAAATGATAGCAAAATAGGTGTAATAATGCAGGATAATTGAGAATATGTATCAATATCCATTACGTTATTGCTTGTCATTGTTTTTATTTTCATTATCTAACTTAAGAAAGTCCATTGCTGACTATAAGATAAAAGTTGGGTTTTTTCCCCAATTTCAAAGATTAAGTAGTTCATATTAATATTTACTTATTTAACTATGGGTAGATTTGGTATGCTTATGCTTCAAACAAAAAAAGGTTTAGTTTATCCACAGCCCTTCTTACTTTTTCTTCCTTTATTCAGCAAGTATTTATGGAGATTTTGCTATAATCAGACTCTATATAAGCATTTAGTTTACAATGGGGAACAAAAAAATGAATATCCCTCCTGCCCTTATGAACTTAGGAAAACAATACAGAAATAATTGTATAAATATTACAAAAAGATTACACTCGACTTAAAAAATAAAAACTTTTATTGAGGGATGTGATTTGGTTACAGTGGTTGGAGGAGGTGATTTTTTTAAGTAGGTGATTTAAGCTGAGGTTTGAAAAAGGAGCAGCCTTCACAAAAGAAAGTAGTTGAGAGAATTCCATTTAGAAGAAAGGCTCATACAAAGACCCTGTGATTATGAGAGCTCATGTGCCTAGAATGGAGAAGGAACTGACAAAAATTTCGGTTTCAGTTGTGAGAGAGATATGGGTAGTGGCAACCAAGTACACACTTTGCAATGGTCCCTCAGGCAGCCTGCAATCTGAAGAGATTGGCATACGCCAATTTGCAGTTCCTGCAGTTTGATCCTGGATGCTGTTTGTGAAATGGAGAAAAGTAAATTGACTTGAGATCTTTGAATGTAAAGTTGAAGAACCTGGTGATGAATAATATAGAGAATAATAGTCTAATAATAATAATACTATGCAGAAAAGGATAAGAAAAGCTTAAGAATGACTGATAGGTTTATGATTTTAATAGCTGGATGAGTAATTATGTCCTTGACTCCTAGGATAAGAAGAGTACATAAGACTAGAATATGTTCAGTTTGGACTTGTGGAGTGTGCAGTTACTTTTATAGATTTAGGAGAAGATGCCAAGCATGAATTTTAGAACTCAGTGATGTGAGCTCCCCAGGGCTATACATTTAGAGGTCTCAATACATGGTGGTAATTGAAACCATACATGTGTACGACACTTTAGGAGAGAATATTAAATAAAAGATTGCTGTAAAGAACAAAACAAATCGGGGTGCCTGGGTGGCTCAGTCGTTAAGCGTCTGCCTTCGGCTCAGGTCATGATCCCAGGGTCCTGGGATCGAGCCCCACATCAGGCTCCCTGCTCAGTGGGGAGTCTGCTTCTCCCTCTCCCCCCCACCCCCGCTTGTGTCTCCTCTCTCACTGTCTCTCTCTCTGTCAAATAAATAAATAAAAAATCTTAAAAAAAAAAACAAATCAAAAGCAAACCAAACACAACTCTTCCCTTTGCAAAAAAGAGTGATGGAGTTAGTAGTAAAATGGGTTCAGCCATATTCAGATAATCTACTTGTGTTTCCTTCTGAAATGTCCAGTGAGACCATGTTGTGGAGACATTTGGTAGTTATTCTATTGTTATCTGGATTCCAGTCTCATTTATGTCATAAACTAGCATCAGGACCTAGGATACATCTAAGGAAAGAAGCATTCATCTAATTAATCTCCACATAAGCAATTTATGTGGAGGTTTTGTCAGTTTTCTAGGCAATTTGAGCAATGCTGATGGTTTCCAACTTTAATGGGTCACAACTTTTTCCTCTTTTCATCTACACAAAAGTTTACTTATATGAATGATCCTAAAAATGGATCCTAGTAGTTATTCTGCAACTTATACTCTATAGAAAACAGAAGTAGCCTTTTTATAAATGATGTCATAGAAAAGACAAGTCATAAATATTTTAATGTTAAAGTCTCAGTCAAACATAGCAAAGCCTAAAGTCATAATACTGAGATAACTTTTGAGAGAAAGTTCTTACATAGCAAATAGAATGAGCACAATGGCCAGAATGTGACCTAAAGCAACCTCCTATGCCATACCTGTTTGGAGAGCCAAGTATCTGATGTCATCTCATATTTCTGAAAAGAGACAATGAACTCCATGAAGCTTCTAAACATCAAAATGAGCATGCATCAATTTAACTTTTTTTACACATAGTCCTTTAGGCATTTTTTTTTTCTCTCTCTTCAACTGGTGAAATACCATGAGACATCCCATCGTCATTACTGATTTCAACTGAATGAGTAAATACAGAACTGGGATTAAATGATAATTTAATTATAAAATCTTTCCTTTGGTGAACTCCTTTAGAATTCCCAGTAGTATGTCACCAGGGATAGAAGATCATTTTCCAGTGCTGTTTGATTACCTCATTCGAACTGTTTTGAACCACTAGGCACTGTCTCTTTTCACCTCTAGGCATCATTGGGAAACAAAATTATTAAGTCCTTCAAAAGAACTGGGCAAACAGCCAGGAATAAAATGAAAAGGTAGATGTTCTTTCAACATTCATCTACTCTCCATCATAGTCATATTCTTTTCTTCAGGAAAAACAAACATTTGAAAGGATAGAATTTTATGTTCCATTAAAGTAATCTTACAAATGATCAGAACCAAGATCATATTTAACAAAGCAAAATGAGATTAATTTAATCTCAAGTTAAATATGTATAGATACAATAAATTTTACTAGTACTGTTTACATATAGGAACTTATGAAAATCTTGTACTTTAAAAAATGAGTCTATAATAAAAACATTTAAATGAAAACTAAATCACTATATTGCAGATTTTATCTATATGCAGAGGTATTGATTTCAAATTGTTATTAATTATTTATAGGATTTTTTTTTTACCAGTTTCCTCTTTTAAAGCCATATTAATACATTATAATCAAACACTTTCTCTTTTCAGGGCCTGTTTTTATTTTTGTTTATTTCACTAGATTTTGCTACATATAGATATCAAGGAAACATCTAACTAAATTGTTCCTTGACTTTCTATTTGCATCTCTGCAATAACCATCCTTGGTATCTATAAAACACAGACACACAAAAAATATATCAATGCCACTTTTCATTAATATTACTAAGTTTTATTAGAATCCATGGAAGTCCAAATTTTCACATGCATTTATTTTCTTATTATTTCAATTATAGTAGAGAGTAAAATCTTTTTTTAAGTCCATAGATTAGAAATATATTAGAAATATAACAGAATATCAATAAGGTACCAAATCAATAATATGATAGTGTTCCTATATCTATTTTCTACTGAAGCATTTTGATACATTCTTGCCATTACCTATACAGATTATCATTATATAGAAAAGATGACAGGTTTCTCTAACTAGAATATATACATGACAATTTCTAAATAATTTAGTATCACCTGAAGAAGAAACCATCCAGAATACTTTAACAAATAAATGGTGAAATCCTAGTCAGCCTATCAGATGAAAGATGATGATTGAAATAAATTTTCTAATAAATACAAACTAAATGTAAAGAGCATTAGTCAAATCCAGTAAGTAAGTGGCTGACTCATCAACTTTATCTCCACATCTATGCTCATCACTCCAATCAAAGACAAATTTCTTCCCCCTTTCCCTTTTATATATCATTTAAAAACTGTTTTAATATTGGAGTATAATTTGCATATAGTGATATGTACAGCTCTAAAGTGTTTGTGATGAGTTTTGACAGATATATTTACATCCCATCAAGATAAAAGATCTTTACACTTCCTGACACCTTCTCTCATGCCCCTTCCCAAAGGTTCGAAAAAGGCAGTCAGTCTTCTGAAATAGTTCCCCATAGATCAGTATTGCCTATTTTAGAAGTTCAGGTAATTGAAATTACGTATTATGTACTCTTTTGAGTGGGACTTCTTTTACACTGTGTTTTTGAGATGCACGCATATTGCTGGGCATATCAGTATTCCGTTTCTTTTTAAATTGCTGAAATTCTGTTGTATAGATATGGCTCATTTTGTTTATTCATTCCTTGTTAATAGATAATTGGATAGTTTCCAGTTTTTAGCTACTGTAAATAAAGCTTCTCTAAAGATTTTTTCTTTTTAGCAAATCCTTGGTGGACACAGGTGTTATTTCTTTTCCAAATATCTAAGAATGGAGTTACTGGAGTATGGAGTATATCTATATCTATCTATACACACACACATATATATATGTAATATACATTATAATAAATATGTTTTTATATGTGTATGTTTAACTTTACTTGAAACTGCAAAATCATTTTTTAAACAGCTGTATCATTTTACACTTCTACTCATGAAGAATAAGAACTACAATTTTCTACATCCTCACCAATAATGTCACCTTTGTGTTGTTTTAATTTTGGTCATTCTAATGGTATGTAGTATTATCTCATTATGATTTAATCTGTTTTCCTAATGTCTAATAATGTTAAATGCTTTTTCATGCATTTATTACTTCCTTGTGCATTTCTGTTCACATGTTTTGCTCTTTTCATTGGATTGTCTTTTCATTATTGAGATGTATATATTTCTTTGTCAGATACCCATTTTGCAAAATATTTTCTTCTAGTCTGCGGTTAGCTGTTTCTTAACAGTGCCTTTGATGAGAAATTTCTGATTTTGATGATGTCTAATGTATTATTTTTTCTTTTATGATTAATGACTTTTTGCCTATTCAATATAGCAAACTTATATCCCATATTTTTATCTAGAAGATTGACACTATCATCTCTTAGATTTGGGACAGCAATTTATCTCAAATTAATTTTAGAACATGGTATATGATAGATGTCAAATACCATAGCATTTTTCATTAGGTTCTTGATTGCTCCAGCACCATTTTTCCCCCTTTGGATTGTCTTGGCACCTCTGTTAAAAATAAATTGATCATATAAATATGGATCTATTTCTGGAAACTCTGTTAGTTCTGTTGATCTGTTTGTGTGTCCTTATGCCTCCACTGCAATCTCTCAGTTTCTGTTGCTTTCTAGTTATTCTTGAAATCCAGTAGTGCAACTTCTCCAACATTTTTTGTTTTTTTACAAGGTTGTTTAGGTCATCCCAGGTTTTTTGCATTTCCATATACATTTAGAATCAGCTTGTCTGTTTCTACCAGAAATTCCCAATTCTTCTGGGAATTCATATTGTAGTGAAACTACAGTTAGTTCACTTTGAGTAGAATGCCATCTATAATATTCAGTCTTTCAATTCCAGCATGTGGTATAGCTTCTATTTATTTAGGTATTCCTTAATGTGTTTAAAAATGTTGTAGTTTTCAATATGGGGATTTTGCACACTATTTTTTAAATTTATCCTTATGTATTTAATGTTTTAAAAATTTTAGTGGCATTTTTATTTTCCATTCTAATATTATGAGTACATAGAAACACATTTTGTTGTTTCTCAATTCCTTATTTTGAAAAAACTGCAAACTTACAGAGAAGTTAAAAGACTGGTTCAAGAAATATCTGCATATCCTTTAGACATATTCCTCATTTATTTATATTTTGTTCCATTTGCTTTATTATTATATCTCTCGGCAGTTTCTAAACTATTTGAAAGGAAGGCAAAAGTATATTTTTTTCAAAATCAATTAAAAGTTGTTAGAAGTATACTTTTTTTCTAAATAATTTATAGAAATTTTGAGGCATTATATCCATCTACCCCTAAATAATTCACTAAGCATTTCTTAAGAAAATTACACTATCCTGTATACTTACATGTTTTTTACAGTAAAATGATCAAAATCAGGAAGCCAAACAATTTAAGTTGGTACACTGACTTGTGAATTATGACCCATTCTAGGTGTGTTTTGTTTTGTTTTGTTTTGTTTGTAGATTTCTTACTTTTTATTTATGCAATAATGCCATCTACAAATAAAGAGAATTTTATTTCTTCCTTACCAATCATCATATTTATTCCTTGCCAAGTTATTCT
Organism: Halichoerus grypus; assembly: GCF_964656455.1. Taxonomy (NCBI): domain Eukaryota; kingdom Metazoa; phylum Chordata; class Mammalia; order Carnivora; family Phocidae; genus Halichoerus; species Halichoerus grypus. Next base: position 96,987,445 of record NC_135715.1, read on the forward strand.
GGTTAGAGTCTCTAATAAAGTTTCCACACCACAGTGAGAATGTATATCCTTACCTTATTGCTGATATTAAGGTAAGTAAGGAAAGTATTTTACCATAGAGTATATCTTTGAGGTATTTTGTGGGTATCCCTTATCAAATTAAGGATATTTTTTCTATTTCTTTATGTTGAAAGTTATCATGAATGAATGTTAAGTGTTGTCAACTGCTTTTTTTTTCATCTACTGAGATACTTGTTTTTCTTCTTTTTTTTCCTGTTAAAATAATGAATTACATTGATTGGTTTTCAATATTAAACCAATCATAAATTACCAAAATAAACCCCATTTAGTCACAATGTACTATTCTCTATATTGCCACAGATGATATATTAATATGTTTAAGGAATTTTTTGTATACATGTTCATAAGATGTATCAGTCTAAATTGTTCTCATAATGTCCTTGCCTAGTTTCGGTAATAGGATTATGCTATGCTTAAAAGATGAACTGAAAAATTTTCCTCTCCACTTTCTGGAAATTGTATTAATGGTAGAATTTATTCCCTTTTTTCCAGTTTTATTGAGATATAACTGACATATAACATTGTATAAGTTTAGGGCATACATCATAATGATTTGATACATGTATATATTATGAAATAATTACTGCAAGTTTAGTTAACATCCATTACCCCATGTAACTACATTTTTTTTTCCTTATGATGGGAACTTTTAAGATTTACTCTATTCGCAACTTTCAAATATACAATGAAGTATTGTTAACTATAGTCATCATGTTGTACATTACATCCCCAGAAATTATTTATCATGTAACTGGAAGTTTGTACCTTTTAACCACCTTCACCCAATTTCCACACCCTTACCCTCACCTCTCACAAACACAAGTCTAATCTCTTTTTCTGTTTTAATTTTTTATTCCACATATAAGCGAGATCATACAGTATTTGTCTTTCTCCATCTGACTTATTTCACTCAGAATAAATGCCGTCAAGGTTCCTCCCCTATTGTCACAAATAACAGGATTTCTTTCTTTTTTATGGCTGAATATTATTCCTGTGTGTGTGTGTGTGTGTGTGTGTGTGTGTGACGTTTTCTTTATCCATCCATCCATTGATGGACACTTGTTTTGTTTTGTTTCCCCCCGTCCTAGCTATTATAAATAATGTGCAATGAACATGGGCTTGCAAATATATCTTGGGATAGTCATTTCATTTCCTTCAGATACATACCCAGAATTTGAATTGCTGGATCGTATGGAAATTTTATTTTTAATTTTTTGAGGATCTGCCATACTGTTTTCCCTAGTGACTATACCAATATGCATTCCTACCACAGGGCACAGGGTTCCCTTTTCTCTACTTCCTCGCCAGCAATTACCTCTGGTCTTTTTTGATACTAGCCATGCTAACAGGCATGTGGTGATAATTCATTGTGATTTCGATTTGCATTTCCCTACTGATTAGTGATGTTGAGAACCTTTTCATATACCTGTTGTCTATTTGAATATCTTCTTTGGAAAAATGTCTATTCAGGTCCTTTGCCCATTTTTAAATTAGATTACTGGGGGTTTTGTTTGTTTTGTTCATTTTTGTTTTATTTTGCTATTGAGTTGAAGGAGATTTTTAAATATATTTTAGATATTAACCCCTTATCAGATAAATGATTTGCAAACATGTTCTTCCCTTCCACAGGTTGGCTTTTCATTTTGTTGACTGTTTCTTTTACTGTGTACAAGCCTTTTAGTTTGACAGTTTTGATTTACTTAAGTTATCCATTAACTTTAAAAAAAAATAAAAACTAGAAGATATTTTTATTTTATTCTACTCATATATTTGTCATTTGGGGCATCTTTCTTTCCTTCATTTAGATTTTAGGTTTCATCTGATGCTATTTCTTTCAGACTGAATAACTTCATTTCGTGTTATTTATGCATATCTACTTGTGATGAATTATCTCAGCTCTTATTTATATGAATATGTCTGTCTTCATTTTTGAAAGATACTTTCATAGGATATAGACTTCTGGTTTACCCTGTTTTTCTTCCAGTCTTTTAAAAATGTATTCCACTGCTTTCTGGCTTATATCATTTCAGACGAGAGACAGGTAGTAATTTTCATCATTCTGTTCCCCCATATGTAACGTGTTTTTCTTTCAGGCTGTTTTAAAATTTTTCTCTTAATCTTTGGTTTGCAATAATTTGAATATTATGTGCCTACTTATTTTCTTTGTTTTTATCCTTGTTGTTTTATACTAACTTAGATATATGGGTTATTGGTTTTTCTTCAAATTTGGGATATTTTAAGTCATTATTTCTTTTTTTTTTTCTGCCCCAATATCTCAAACCTTGCCTTCTGTGTGTATTACATCCCACATATACAACAGCTCAAATTATTCCATATGTAACTAAGGCTTTGTGCATTTTTTTTCAGCCTTTTTTTCCTCAGCATTTCAATTTGGAGTGTTTTTATTTCCCTGACTTAAACAATGTCCAATTTGTATTTAACCCCTCCAGACAATTTTTCATTTCAGATACTGTTCTTTTTAGTTTCTGCAATTCCATTGTTCTTTATTTTATAGTTTGTTTCTCTACTGAAATATCTCATCTATTTATTAGTTAGGGCCTCCCTTTAATTTGCTAAATATCTTTCAAACAGCTTTAAAAAAATCTGTATCTGTTAATTCTAATATCTCTATTCTGTGTAAGTCTGCTCTTATAGCTATTTTGGGGGGGAGGTAGGCAGGTTACATTTTTGATTTTCCTACATATATAGTATGTTTTAATTGTGTAATTGATATTTTAAATTTTAATTCTCCATTTAAAAGAGTAAACTTTGTTCTAGGAAGACAGCTAATTTATAGGCATGCACTTGATCCTTTCCAGCTTTGATATAAAGGTTTATTGTAAAGAGTATAGAACAGCCTTCTTTCTAATGCATTTTTCTTTCTGGACTGTGAGTTGAATGCAAAGGGTTTTCAACGAGAGCTCTCCAATTTTGCTGTTCAGCACTCCAAAGTCTCCAAGCATTGTGCAACCTGCAAATTCTCTATTTGCTTCTCTCTCTGTGAAGCATGTCTTGTACTTGCACAGTTAAGCATTGAGCTAAAGTCTTAAGAGGTCCTTTACATAGATTGCCGGAGTTCTTCGCTCTATAGCTCCAAATCTTGTGGTACTTGTCCACTTGCAAATTTCAGCCACCACAATAGCCTCAAACTGATTCTCCCTGCCTACTTGGATCAGTTGATACCACTGTGCTTTTCTAGGGCTCCATTAGCTTGCACTGAGGTCTCAGTGTGTCCCCTACAGGAAGCTAGGCTTCTCTTATATATTTACATTATTTCACTTTTTATGTCCTGATCCTGCTATTGTCCAATATCTGAGAATAGTGGTTTAATTCATTTTGTAGAGTTTTATAGTTGACTACAGCAGAGATGCTAGGCTGGCAACATTTACTCCATCCTATCCAGAAACAGAAGTTTGAAAATTCTGTTGTTAAACAATTGGGAATACTTTACTAAGTACCAATACAGGCATATACACTATAACAAATCAAACTGGTTACAGTATACCCTCTGTTAAGAACTTTAAAAATTACACATATAGGATTTATTGCAGAGCTTATAAAAACTTATTATAGAAATAGAAATACAACCTGCTTTCAAAATACAATGGTTCAAGGACCAGTTTTTGTTTTTGTTTTTTTTCTTTACTCTTCTTATTTAATTTAAAAACACACACTGTCCATTATTTTAGAAGACTAATCTGAACTATCAAAAAAATGGAATTTTTGGAACATGTTTGAAGAAGACAAGAAAAACATTCCACATTCTCAAGGTAATCAAACTCAAAATATGGAGAGAAAGACGTATTTCAGAATTAAACTAATGTGGCTTAGACTCCCCTTCATATGTTACAAGAATTCATTTTTTTTTACAGTTGGGTTTGTTTTCTTGTGCTTACACATATTTCTCACTTCGAAGTTTGGATGATCTATGGATTAAACTATATACTTCTAATAGAATGACTCTTTCCCAACTACCTCTGCGAGTTAAATATCGGTCTTTGTCCAATGGATTGCCTGATATCCCTTTGAGAGTAGCATAAAGTACTTCATTTTAAGCCTAAGAGAAAAGTGTGTTATACTCACTCTGCTGCAAGCGCCAGTGGTAGTCTGACAGACGGTGAGGATGGAGATATTCTGAGGCCGGTTTAGCCATCTGACCACCGTCTTCGTATTGCTTACCCATTTAACCATGGTGATATAATATTCTCTAGTTTGGAAGCAAAAAATAATTTACATTTAGAGCCAGAGAACCTGTATAGTACCAATAATATACACTTGTCATTTCATATGCAAGGATAAATGAAACACTACAAGGATGCCATATCATATTAATTTCTATTTATGTATAAATGCACATCTGTGATTCTGAATAATCACATATATAAATACAAATGTGTGTATATGTATATAAACACATGTACATATACATACACATACAAATGTACCGAGAATTTAAGAATAAATCTGAAAGTGAATAATATCCCAGAAAGGAATTCCTTAGAAAAATAAAAATAATTAAGATGATAGACATTTTTTTAAACTGTCTATTGATTAGCACTAACATGTGCAATAAGCATAAATTTTTAAGCTATATTCTATTTTTGTAAAAAATACAATCACTAATCAATTAAAAGGCACAACTTATTCTTCACTTAGTAATTATTTTTTATGCATGATCTCCATGTTATTTCACTTTATCCTGGGGACTTTACCATGACAGAGCAGTTAGTTTTTATTTATTTATTTTTTTGTGTGTGGTCTTTCTCAATTGTGAGCCAAGGGCCAGTCCCAGTCCTATTCATTATACACACACACACACACACACACACACACACACACACACATACATATATATATACACATATATTAATTTTTAAAATCTTCTTTATTTGAAACAGTTTAAAACAAGGAATTAAAATGAAGGAGATGAGGGACTACTGAATTTTCAGAATAGTGAGAATGCTAATTACTGGAGCCTATGATGTTCTCAGGCTACTTCTAGATTGGGAAAGCTTTTATTTTTCCTATAGTTAGTTTATATTTCTTTAATTGTAGAGTCTATGACTGGAAATTTACATACTATATCAAAAACCCCTCAGACCACACAGACAACATGCAGTGGTCAACACTTATTCAATTTATGATAAAAAGAAAAAAAAAAACTTTCCAACAAATTTGTCCAGTTTCAGAACAGATGAGATGATTTAAAGTGCCATCTGTGAGCACTGTCTTAAAATTAATCCACCCAGGGGCTCCTGGGTGGCTCAGTCAGTTAAGTGTCCAACTCTTGGTGGTGATCTCATGGGTCGTGAGATCAAGGACCATTTCAGGCTCTACACTAAGCGGGGAGTCTGCTTGAAGATTCTCTCCCCCCCTCAAATAAATAAATCTTAAAAAAAACACCAGTTTTTATGTGACTTAGAGAAAAATCATGTATGGGGACAAAAGCTTTGTGATACAAATCACCTGTCCTTAGACACATGTGGGTTAGACATCTAGCTACATGAATCTCACATTTCTAACATTTCTGAATAGCTACTGCTTCCTCCAGAAAATCAGTTAGCCCATCGAAGTGAAGATGTCAGCAGAAGGGCAAGCAAAACTTAGCATACAGTGAAACCTGCCATATTTTTCAACAATCTCTTCAAGACATCAGACAGCTTTCAAAACCAGCTACGTCTCACTTCAAAATGCCAAGAAACTAAGTGAAATCATAACATAAAGTTCCCTAAATAGTTAACAAAGACAACTTTGAATCACTTGTGAACTGGTTTAGGATTAAACTTTGGCCAAATGAGCGGGCCTTGTGATTCTTCAAAGAATGATATCCTGTTCATTTTTACTGTGTTTTTGTTTAAACTGATTTATTTTGCATGCATTATCATGTTCAGCAGTATGAATATTAAAAAGGGGAAAATATAGATATTAACCTTCAATGGATTTATCTAGAGAGAATTTAGCATGGAGGAAAATGATAATGGATACTATAATCAGGAAAAGAAATGCTGAATTCTGACAATATATATTTCCGACTAATTGGTGTAAATGTTGTTTAGAATTGAAGTAAAAAATAATTTGGTTATTGTAAACAACTGACCAAAGACTGCAAAATCAAGGAGGTTATATTTATAGAAACATCTAGATAGAACTGGTATATATAAATTTTCAAACCCAATCAGGAATTTATCTTAGTTAGCTAAAGCGAGTAATATTACATATTGTGTCAAATGAGATGACAACCAACATGAATAATTTTTAAAATAAATAACAACTGCAACAACAAAACATAATTTAAATATTCATCTTGAGTGTTTTCCCTTTCAAAGTAGCCCTCAAGTGTAATGTTGCAAGAACATCTTCTTCATAATGTCTTCACACTGACACATATTTATTATCTATGATGGAAAATCTTGACTAAAAGGATTTCATATTAGAAAAGCAACTAAAATTCAACCAATGCAAATCTGGTGAATAAGTGATTTTTTAAGGGGAACACTAATTTAGGTGTAAAATTAAGTTAAAATAATTAACTCATAGTTACACCACTTATCTTTCTCTTCGATTAAATAATGTGATTATTTTGTGTGTTTGTATATAATGTACCTAATGCCTATAAGCAGAATTTAGTGTGATGTAAACTATCTTAGTATAGACCTTATTTATAATCTGAAAGATAAGAGTTGTCCCCAAAATTGAATTTATAAGGTTTTTCAGGGATAATTTCAAGCCACTGAAATTTCCATGATAAAGTGTTGGGATTATCTAAAATGAAAGTTAAAATAGAGCTTGACACACAAGAAGTAAGACACATCCTGCCTGTATTCTTTCTTTCCTTGTTCCAGGATCTTAGGTGCAACTCTCCTTAGTTTGCTCCTAAGTAATCAGGCTTCCTCTGAATGAGGGATTAGGGAAGGGCCCTTACCTGGAAATCACACTCCTTGGCCTGCCTGCTGCTGATGTAGCTGTCCTCCTGGAACTCCATTTCATGAACACATTAGATCTGGTGTCCCACGACCAGTGACTAGCAGAACTGTCCCCTCCTTATAACTGGCTTTCCTGCTTGTTCCTAGTCTCCATGGCTCTGGATTACCCAGGAAATCCACAAGGAGCTCACCCTTTTGAGCCACAGAGACAGAGACAAGCGGGTTAGAGGGATTGCACTCAAGTTAAGAAAGACTTTGTATCGGCTGGGCGGTCTGGCACAGAAGGTCTAATTGTTCACAAGGGTACGTGGAATGGGGGCCCCAGCATCATCAGCAGACAGGTACTATGTTAGAAGTCACACCTGTGTTTTCACTGGCTTTCTGTCCAATCACTACGCTGTGTTCACAACATAATTTTTGTATACGTATAGTTGCACTGAGCTCACGCTCTTCCAGATAATCCAGGATCTCTACCCATAACTGTACTGTAATGGCATGCATGACCAAGTCATAGCTAGTGATCTGCAAAGACCTTTGTTAATAACTATGAATTACTTGTAAGAAGGGTCATTTAGGACATTTCCATGTACATAGAAAAATTTCTTAATTTGATTTTTTTTTTTGTAAGATACAAATATTCCTTGGCAGAAAAAAAGATGTAGACTAGGCATACTTCAATGATACAAGAAGAAAAAGCGTGGTGCTATCAAGCCCAGGTGACAGGTAATATGACAATGTCACTTCAGTGATACATGCTAAGAATAATGGGTCACAAAGGGTGGATGACTAAAGAAAGATTTCAAATAAAATAATGTCAAAGACACAGAGTAAGGAGAAACCAAAGACAAAATGCTACCTTTACTCTTCAGCCTGGAGATATCTGAATACAAAGGATAATCACTTCTCAAAACAATGTGACAAATGCCAACCTGTGGAAAAATCTACATGATTCATTACTATAAAAAATCTTTCCACCAGGGGGCGCCTGGGTGGCTCAGTCGGTTAAGTTTCTGACTCTTGATTTCGGGTCAGGTCGTAATTTCAGGGTCATGAGATGGAACCCCTTGTGGAGCTCTGTGCTGGGGGTGCAGCCTGCTTAAGATTCTCTCTCCCCTAACCCCTCTCCCCGCCAAAAAAAAAAAAAAGAATTAAAAAAAAAAAAATCTTTCCACCAGAACTTAAATACATATTTTTAAAAATCTTAATGATAAATCCCAATAATGATACAGAATGCTTACAATACCTTGCATTCATAGTGTAAAAATTTATAAAATGTTCCTTCCCCTTAAAATGAGATGAATCATCTAACTCCCAAATGGATCTGGAATGTTCATGAAGGGGCATTATCTTAGTTCCTACTGTGCTACATACTGAAGAATCCACACAGACAATAATTAAATAAAGATAAGAATACAAACTGAATTCCTATTGAAGAAAAGTTGTATTCATGATCTGAATTTGTTGATAAAGGATCTTTAGCTGAATCACAAATATATTTTTTGAAAAAATGAAGGGGTGTGGGGGAAAGAAAAAGGAAAAGAAATTATGTCTTTCTCCAAGTTATGGTATCCTTTTAATTTCTTTTTAAAGCCATATAAATGAATTGAAATTTATTTTACATTCTTGGACTAGAGTTTAAGTATCTGGTGTTAAGCAAGGTCTACTGAATGCTGATTCTAGCTTGGAGACATATTTCTATTATACTTATAAACATGAGTTGTTATAAATCAATCAATCAACCAAATAAACAATCAACAGACCAAAACAAATGATTTAACATCTTCAAATTCTAAAAAATCTTGCTCTTTGGAGTGGGAGTCAAAGAATACAATTTATAAGGTACCTCAAGTCATAGGAGACCATCTTTCTCTTTATCTTATAAATCTTCCTCCCTATTTAGGTGTGCACATATATATTCAATAATTATTATAGCCACAGTGGTGATTTTATGAGAGAAAAAAGAAGGCTAAGAGATGAAGTTCAAGTTTAGTGGAAAAAAGGAAGGACCAAAAAGGAAAAAAAAAGAAAAAGATAGTTTATAACTGCACAGAGTAATAGAATATAATTCATTAATTGCCATATGCATATCTAAAGATAATATAAAATATAGATGCTTAGATATCATCCAAAAAGTAAACAAGTAAATTATTACAGAATGAAATAATTATTTGGGTATACTGTTATTGAGAGTTTAAATAGAACCTCAAATGATATGGATAGCTATGAACACAACACAAACTCCAAAAAAAAGAAAGTACATTTGATGGTCTTAATAGGGCATGGAGGAAGTATGTTACTAATAAGTTAATTTTTGCATGTTTATACTTATACATTTAAAAAAATAAAAAAAATGATATGTATTTCTTGGAATTTGTAGGAATACTGTCATTAATAAATATGAGAATACTGCTACTAATACTGGTACCAAAAATTTAACTTATATATTTATATATTTAAAATTTTTTAAATATAAAAAAGAATTTGAGTTAGCTTAGAAATATTTAAGAATAACATGGTAAAGTAAATTAGGAGGAGTAAAAGGAAAATAAGTTAGAGAGGGAAACAGGTGTTAGTTACCATAGTAAACTCCAGGTCCAAAGTACACTAATGCAACTTAGTTAAAACACCATCAGTTACGTGGCTCACAGTGCACGTGAGAAAAGTATGGCAGGTTTGTAAGAGAAGCACATGCATTAGTTAGATAAATCATAGATGTGTGTATGTGTTTGCATATGAGTGTGTTTGTGTGTCTGTATATAGAGATTGAAACACACACACAGACACACACACAGAGGAAGATTCAGAGAGACATAAATAGAAACAGCACCAGACAGATACAGAACACTTTCTCACGTGGCTTCAGAAAAATCATTGTGTGCTCGTGTGGTCATCGCCAACACATGCATAAAGTCTAATAAACTTGTTATGGCAAATATTATCCTTAAATTATTTATATGGAATATTCTCCATTTGCCAGGTCCATTCTCCAGCTTTCCCCATGCAGTTTCCAGAGGCTGGCCTCTACAGTGAGGCTGCCTTGCCAGGGGAAGGCCTCTGCAGGAACTCCAAGCTTGAGAGGAGAGAGAGTTCAGGGTATTAACTCCCAGGATCCGCTTCCTACTAGGGTGTGGTTTGGCAATGACTGAATTGCTCAATCTGTGGACAGGTCCTCCTGGTCCATCCTGTTCTTCAGCTACAGGCCTCTTCAGGATTCATAATTGAGCCTGTACCTCATTCCTTCAGTCCAGAGACAGCAATAGCTTTCCCCTAATGCAGACTCAAAGTTGCTTTCTCATCCTTTGTGAATTTCCCCTTAATCCTGCTCACATTTTTGTTAATAGTCCCTTAATTAACTGTGGTTCACTTACCCTACTTGAGTGTGTCGTCTGTTTAATTTCTAGGACCCTGACCACTAAATTATGAAAAATGAGGGGCGCCTGGGTGGCTCAGTCGTTAAGCGTCTGCCTTCGGCTCAGGTCGTGATCCCAGGACCCTGGGATCGAGCCCCACATAGGGCTCCCTGCTCCGCAGGGAAGCCTGCTTCTCCCTCTCCTACTCCCCCTGCTTGTGTTCCCTCTCTCGCTATGTCTCTCTCTGTCAAATAAATATATAAAATCTTTAAAAAAAAAAAAAGAAAGAAAGAAAAATGACATGCTCTTTTAGATCTCTAACTAGGAGGGCACAATAGTTTTCTAGCTAATTTCTATATGGTTAACATACCATGTATTAAATATTAGAGATGTTCATAATCCTAAAACAAAACCAAGGAGAAAATAGCAGTTTGGTTTCCATATTATGTGCAGCTAGATGAATGAACTTTCTTTAATTCACACCATTGATCTATCTATTCTGTTCATTTGTATGTTTCTGAGCCCATCTAAGTAACACTTGTGCTCAGAGTGACTGAATGCAGATGATCTAAAATTCACTTATTACTCTTCTGTGAATTGGACTGAAACTTCCTACCAGAAACAGATGAGTAAGGAAATACATTTCTGTAAAACTGAACCAGGGTAATATTTAAAAATACCAATTTTGAAGTAAACTTTGATCTTGAGTTTTTCAACAAAAATCATACATTTTGGTACATTTCACATGCCACAGGTGGCACTTACGTAAGACCCTGAGGGAGAAAGAGCAAAATTGTTTGGTGCATTCTATAGATAAGGTATTATATGACTTCCCCCGAATTGTAGACCAAGTTCATCACTAAACCAATATACTTGGGTTACATCTAAGAGACTTTTCTTCACAAGATTCTTCCTCACTCTTAGTGGGATCTTGTATTTTATTCTGTGTATTGGATTTATATCTAAGGATATGTGATACCTTTTTGCCATGGATGACTAATTTTATCATATTGTACTTCAAATATTACAGATATATACTTAACTAATAACCCAATAAATGACAACTGATTCTGTCTTTAAGAATTTTTGTGTTTGCTGACATTACTATATCCTATCTGGAGAATCCACTAGCAGCCTCATGGGTTATAACATCAAGGTCCAGAATCATTACTTTTTCTTAAAAAGAAAGCCAGATATTGTAAAGTTGATTTCTATTTCAAAGATCTCAAAAGACTGATGAAAATGAAAAAATATTACTTTAAAATGAGGTTATTCAGACTCAGAGAGAGGTAGAGTGACTTGTCCAAGTTCACATAATGAAATGGTGGTGGAGATGTGACTCAAACACTCCAGTTTAGTGCCCTTTCCTGTTAATTCAGAGCATTAAACAAATCAGAGAAAAAGATAAGGGCTCAGGACCACATAAAATACTAACGGCTTCCGTAATTGCTTCATTTGTGACTAATTCGTTCATGGCTGGTAGATGGAGTTCAGTAGAGTTCCTATCTGATTTGGTCAACTCCATTGCATTCTAAACGTCAATTCGAATGGCCCTGTAAGGTCTTCCATCATGACCTGCATGAAATGCTCTATAACTTGAAACAGGCTTTACCATATTTCCTACCTCTGTTACCAACTAATCTTGGGGTTCTGGGCCTCATCTTTTCCCTCAATAATAGGAACAGATTGTATTAGGTAGTTATGAGCGCCCTTCCAGTGTAAGCAGTCCATAAATTTTTCATAACTTTACAGGAGGGAAATTTTCCACATGCTGCAGGCTGCACTGTCTGTGAAAATCCCCAACTGTGATGGAATTTTCCCAAATACATCAATGGAACAGCGTTTGAGTGGAATTTATATTTGCATCAGTCCCCTAGCACTGATTGTTGATGGCATCAAAACAAAGTTTGAGCTCAGCCCCATATCATTCAATAGTGTGAAAGTATTTTCCTAAATCAGCTACCTATTCCAGCTCCAGGACCACTGTAAAGTTTCAAAGGGTTGCACTATTTGAATGAATACCCTTGAAGTTTGAGACCACTCTGAATTTTAAAATCCACATGGTTATTTGATTCATTGTGTGCTATTGGAAATTTTACTAATATTAAAATTATGCTTCTGACACATAAAATGTGTGTTTTTTTTTTTTTCCTCTCCATTTAAACTTCTTAAATAAGAAGGCTTCTTATATAGAATATTTTGAAACCACATCTCATTACACTTCCCTGCCTGGAGGAAAAAGCTAGGGAATCACTCCCAAGCTATGGGGAGAATTTCTGCTGGAAAAACTACACAGATTCTAGGAAGACTGTGCTCTTTTAAAGAGGACCATTTAAAAAAATGGAGTAACTATTTTCAGGAAGAACATTCAATGGAAAATTATCCTTTGCCCCCATCTCCCTGTCACATCTCCTGCAACAAGTCTAATTCTCAATATCACTACATTTAGTCATTTTCTGGTGCTGCTAATCGCCTTGAAACTTTAAATGCTCCCTGGGAACAACAAGAAGCCCAGAATGAGTTCATTCCTGCACTAATGGGGCAACCTCAGATTTATTTTCATGTGGATTTGTTGAGCTGATCACATCTCTCTAAATTGCAACAAAATGATAATTGAAGTTAAAATAACTATTTCCAAGTAAAAGTAAAATGGAAATCGCATACCTTGATTTAAAGCTGTCAGGTGGCATGAGTTCCAAAGTATGAGTTGGTCCATATAGGTTTACAACATATAATTTGATGGTTGGGTTCATTTGACCTGCCTTTGAGAAAATGAACATTGTGACACAAATATATTAAGCATTAAATATATTGAGAAAAAAAGAAAATGTGGTGTGATTCTAATTTTGCATTAGAACAGGGAAAAAGTTTAATTTCTCTAAAGTAGAAATGATTTTAAATTCAGCAACCTGATTGCCTTCAATTGTTTTTGTAGATTGCTGTTTCTCAAGCATTTTAGTCAGACAATTAAAGGTGATGGAAAATCATGATGAGTTTATTCATTAGGCAGTGCTACTGTGTTCTTTCCCTAGAATGACACCAGGAGGGCTGGCTTAACAAAACAACTAGTAGAATAAGCTGCTACTCACATTATAGGATAAGATATGCAATGAGAAAAAAGCTTGGCTAATTAAAAAAAATAAGAAGAAAAAGATAAAGAAGATTTGCCAATCTGGGTGACACATGCTTAAAATTCCCCAATACCTAATCCATCCCATTGCATTAAACATTCCTACATTCCTAAGTTTCCTTTTGTTTTTCATTTCAGGGGTAGAATTTAGTGATTCATCAGTTGCATGTAACACCCAGTGCTCATTACATAAAGTGCCCTCCTTAATGCCCATCACCCAATTATCCGATCCACCCCCCCCAACCTCCCCTCCAGCAACCCTCAGTTTGTTCTCTATAGTTAGGAGTCTCTTATGGTTTACCTCTCTCTCTGTTATTACCTTATTTTTCCTTCCCTTCCCCCAGGTTTCCTTTTAAACTTTAGTGAATACCAGATGGGGTCTGGTGTAAGTGCCCCTTGGGAGGTGGTGGGCCACAGAGCAGTCTGCCCTCACTAAGTATGTAGTCAGATGAGTAGAAGGACAGTGACAAGAATCGGTAATGGCTAGCCTAGAGCATTAGTATGTTTCTGGCTCAAGTATGTAGTAAAGGCACTACATGAATAATCTTACTAAATATTCTTACTTCCGTCCTAAGAATAATTATAACCATTTCCAGATGGCAATGGAGAAGCTCAGCAAACTGTGGAAGATGGATATCCAATAACTGAGGAAGCTGGTATTTAAACCCAGGATGCTCTTCCCTGCTATGCTTTGCTTCAGTTCATTCCCAGGCAATGGCCTCCACAATTTTTCAAATACTATGAATTTGTAGGGGGCACAAAAGGGACCTTTTACCAATATATCTCAAGCAGTTTGAATGAATGAATAGGAGAATGTTTATGTGAATAAATGATGTATAGAATCAGTTGACTACTTGTGGCACAATGTGTTCCTAAACAAAATACTGATATGTCATTGCAGAGAGGCTGATGTTTTAGGAGAAGACTAGATGAGATGTACAAAGAAAGACAAGGAAATTAAAAGTGGGTTGAGTTAGAAGACTGACAAAAATCTAAGGAGTATTACAAAAGTGATTTAAAGATGAGAAAGAAAATCCATGTTCAAGTAATTGGCATTGACAAAACCCAAAGTTGAACAGGACAAGAAGCAACATAATACATTCCACCAATAGTCCATAATAGCTCTTCAAGGACTGTGTTGTTAGGCTAGTAAATACAACTAGTACAGGGGGAAGGCAGGAGGATGAACGAGTGGAGCCCAGAGGATTTTTAGGGCAGTGAAAAATACTATGTGATACCGTAATGCTGGATGCATGTCATTATATATTTGTCCAAACCTAGAGGATGTACAACACCCACAGTGAACTGTAACGTCAACTATGGACTTTGGGTGATTATGGTGTGTAGCTTCATCAGTTGTAACAAATGCACTGCTGCAGTGAATGGTGCTGATAATGGAGGAGGCTCTGCAATTGTAGGTGCAGGGGGCATATGCGAATTCTCTCTACCTTTCAATTTTGTTGTGAACTTTAAGCTGCTCTAAAAAATAGAGTCTTTTCTTTTTTTATTTAATTAGCCAACATATTATACATCATTGGTTTCTGGTGTAAACAAAAACGACTAGCACATCTGTGGGGGTGCATCATACACAAGTCAGAAGTTTTGAGCCAGGGGCGCCTGGGTGGCTCAGTCGTTAAGCGTCTGCCTTCGGCTCAGGTCATGATCCCAGGGTCCTGGGATCGAGCCCCGCATCGGGCTCCCTGGTCAGTGGGAAGCCTGCTTCTCCCTCTCCCACTCCCCCTGCTTGTGTTCCCTCTCTCGCTGTGTCTCTCTCTGTCAAATAAATAAATAAAATCTTAAAAAAAAAGAAGTTTTGAGCCAAAGGAGTCAGGAAAGTCCTTTGGTACAGAAACACAATGCTATAAAGAGAGATTATGGAAATGGTTTATATAGTGAAGGGCTTCCTGGAAGATAAGCTACGATCCTGCCTCACAGAGAAGGCTCTCATGTCAGATTTTATAAAGCTTTTCATTGTTCTAAACCCCTCAAGTGCCTGGGCACATTTGTCTTGGGCAGTTTAGCCTTCTACCACATACAGGAGCTCCCTTTCACATCACTCCCATTTCAGTTTAATTGCCATGATCCTCCCTGAAAATACTGGCCTTATCCATATTTTTCAATCTAACCGTTTCTCTAATTTGACCAGGTATATTAAAAATTAGAGCTGGGACGTAATATTCAGTAGTGCCATTCAAAGTATTGATCTTTGACTGGCAGCATCCATCAGCATCACCTAGAATCTTAGAAACACAAATTATGGGCCCCATGTAGACTCAAAAATCAGAATCTCTAGGTGTGGGCCTGGATTCTTTATTTTAATAAGACTCTCAGATAACTATAATAATATGTAAATTTACAAATGGACACTGATATATATTTTTTTCAGTAATATATATTATTACTAGTATATGTAGTAATGCATATATATCCAATAGTATATATGTTATCATATACATACACGTACACAATAATATATATTACAGTTCAGTGCTTATCAAAGGTGTCAGCCTGCATCAGAATTACCCAGGGAGTCCCTGGGTGGTGCAGTCAGTTAAGCGTCGGCCTTGTTTTTGGCTCAGGTCACGATCTCAGGGTCCTGGGATCGAGCCCTGCATCAGGCTCTGCACTCAGTTAGGGGTCTGGTTGTCCCTCTCCCTCTGATCCTCCCTCCACTGGCACTCTCTGTCTCTAAAATAAATAAATAAATCTTTTAAAAAAGAAAAAAAAAAGAATTACCCAGAGGACTGGAGGGCTTGTTTAACAAGATTTACCCAGCATTTCTCATGTCATGGGACATGAGAATCTCATTTCTAAGTCTCCCAGATGAGGAAAAGTACCACATTGTGAGAACTGGTTTAGCTTAACCTGTGAGTCAGAGAAGCCTGGGTTTACACTGTGACTGCTATTTACCGAATATAGACCGTGGGCAAGATGTTAAAGATCCTCAAGTGTTATTTTATTGGATTATCAAAAATGAGACAATACTTCACTGAGAATATGTCACAAGTCAGAAGTTTTGAGCCAAGGCAGGTTTCCTTTCTGTAGCTATAAATATCTTATAATTTTGTTATGTGGACTAACAAAAAGATTATCTATAAAAATGTCTAAAATAGTATATAGGAGTGAATTAGAAAGACAGTTATTAAAACACTGACTTTTCTAGTTGATGAAAAATTCTGCCAATTTTTAAAATTCTTCAATAAGCTCATTAAGAAAAAAAGAAAATTAAATTTGATCTTTTTGTCAGTTCTTATCAGTGATGAATAATTTTATGACATCCTTTGTCAAAGACATATATGGTTATTACCATATCATCAGGCAGGTTTTTTTTTTTTTTTTTTTAATGTCTGCAGCTCTGTATGCTTATACGTGTATAGGATCGCTGATATCCCAGTTAGCTTTTACATGGGAACAAATTAAAAGGTGTATACAATGTGGCCAATTTTAGACAAAAAACAAACATCAGGTTGTTTCTAAAATTCAGCCATCCAGCATTCTACAATCTCAATTAGATTTTTCTCTCTCCACGGAGTTTTGAAATTAAGTGCACATTGCAAGTTCATTTGTACCTTTTTTAACATTTGGATCATTTCAATAGTTTGCAAATTAGAAGAGTTCATCTATTTGTTTTTTACAGTCACATTTGCCAAAAAGACTGCATATCTACAGAATCCTTCCTCTATGACTCTGAAACACAAGCCTCAATAATAATTAACCTTATTTTACTGGCAACTAAATTGTCATTAAACAAGATAATGCTTTAATTAAGAAGATTAACCTGAGGTTACTGAGATAGAACTGTGCATCTCTTTTGTGCTGAATTGCTAATGATAGGGTATTTTATGAGTTCTGAATCATGCTGAATTAAGTAAAATACAAATATATTTGTTTAGTGTAAGTATTTCATTAGTAAATCTGACCACATTGAGTATTTGCTGCACTCATTTTAATCTAGTTTAATTTGAAGCACAATTTAGTGTGAACTCTACGAATTACTTCAGTGTCGAAAGTACTACTTTTTATAAGTTTATTACAAAAGTAAGAGCAAATCAAAATAATATAGTTGTTAGTGGGAGAACTAGCAAACATTTTTTTTTTTTTTAAACCAGAGTAGAAAATAGTAAGACTTTCAAAGTTCAAGTAATATACCCAAAATGATACTGAAACTTATCTGAGAACAAGGATCAAGCCCATATCTTGTTTTTTTGAGTCCTGTTGTCTTATGTACCTGAGCAGGGATTCCTACTAAAAACCTCCTGAGGACTTAGGTTTCTTTCTCGGCTTGGCCACAGGAATAGCTACCTTTTTTTATGCTTACTACTCCTCAGTGGTAGTCATTAACACACACTCAGGACTTTTACTTTGTATTACAAATCCCTATTTCTCTCTCTCTCTCTCTAAGATGTGAGACTGTCTAAGAATCCTACGTATATCCCACTACATATATAGTTAAGTCATTAGGAGTAAATGGAGCAAACAGCTCCACATATATTTGTTAGCTTCACAAGAAGATAATTTTGATTCCAGCTACGTCTTCAGAGATACAAGTTAACCTCTGGTAGTTTTACGGAGAGGGACAGATTCAATACATTTGAGTTATTTCCCTGTTCTCAAAATAACTGTGACTTTTATAAAAGCACTTAGCCTTTTAGAGAGCTTGGTTTGTCCATTCGTAAATGGAGGCAATTGTGAAGAGGTCCAAATAAGGAAAAAAAAAAGTGAAAAGTCTCTCTGAAAATATGAAGCATATTATTAGCACACCCGATTTATACAATAGCAAACATTATTATTTTATGCCTAGCTTTACTATTAAGAAATATTAAATAATTAATAAAATAATAACTTATTAATAACAAAGTGTCTAGGCTTGTCAACCCAGTACCTTATGAATTAAAATTTCTCAGACATTCCTGTTTGTCTATTTGTTTGCCTCAGTCTGTTAAAGTTATGAGGTCTAGGAGTGTCCAAGTTCAAGCAGCCCCTAACTGAGAAGGCAGTTTGAAACACACCTAGGGCATCTGGCTCTTACGTCGTGAATCCTGAAGTCCCCACTCCTCTTGGGAAATGAATGACAAAATGTTGTTCCTCCCCTGGGGCTGGTTTTGTTCCCTTTGTGCAGTAAACAAACTGAACAGTTGTGTGTGAATATCTTGCCTATTCACATATGCTTCCCACAATATGCCACTTGGTGTTGTATTTGAACTGTCAGGTGAACTTTCATTATCATAAGTAAATCAAATGATGCGAGAATTAATACATTTGAGAAGTCTTTTCAGTCATTCCCTGGGGGAAAAAAAAGGTGCAGCTATGCTATACAGGAACAAACTGTCATTCATCAAACATGACTCAATCTATACTAGAGAAGTCATAAGTCATGTACCTGAAGTACAATAAAAATCTCTTGGTGAGTATGATTTTTTTTTTTTTTTTTTTTTTTTTTTGGTTAGGTCAAGTTGCCATTTTCTCCTGAAGAGCACTGAGTATATATGTCTTCTAATTCATATCCAGAGAAGACCCTAAAAATAATATTTCAAAATCATAGAATCAGATTCCTCTCAGTCTTGTCCTTCTCAGCTATAAGCCAGTCATTTAACACCACAATCTATGGAAGGAAGGTAGGTTTGAGAGGGGGAAAAAAATACAAAAGAAAAACAGAGAGTACAGAATCTCACCGAGGAAATGCTCTTCTTATTCCAGACTCTCTAAATTCAAGACTGTCTTTCATCCTCCCTCCCTCCCTCCCTCCCTCTTTACCTATCTAAGATGTGAGACTGTCTAAGAATCCTCCCTCCCCCACCTTCGTTCCCTACTTTAAGTACTTGAGTTTGGTGGATGACAGGAAAATAAGAAAAGTCATGCCTACCCTAACCATGCCTTTACTGCAAGTATAGAATAATCTGTGTGATGGATAATTTGTCCAATACCTTGCCGAATTAATGTAACACACAAGTTGAAAGGTATAAAACCTATTGTGATTGGGAAACAGTACAACTCACTAAAGGAATGGCTTAAAAATAGCTTCTAAAGGGGACTGGGTAGCTCAGTTGGTTAAGCGTCTGCCTTCAGCTCAGATCATGATCCCAGAGTCCTGGGACCGAGTTTTGCGTCAGGCTCCCTGCTCAAAAGGGAGTCTGCTTCTCCTTCTCCCTCTGACCCTCCCCTCTGCTCATGCTTTCTCTTGCTCACTTGCTCTCTCTCTCTCAAATAAATAAAATCTTTAAAAAACATAGCTTCTAAATTGAATTAGCAGCCATCTCTTAACTAATTAAGAGCTGAAATGTGTAAAACAGTTTAAAATTTTTCCTATAAGACATCTTTACATGATTAATGCATAGGAAGCCTCATTCATGAGCCTTTTTCTTTGTAATATAAACATGGGGAAATGTATTTTTAAAAAAGAGACCTTAAGTTATCAAAAATGCCATACAATAGAAAAAAATCATTACACTCCAGATGTTTTTGCAACCTGCTCCCTACTTGAAAATAGTTTTGCTCACTGGGCAAGAGTTTCGTATTTGCCTCACTCAATAAAACAATTCCATCTATCTTAGCTACGCCTGGCTATAGCTCTACCCCGTCACATTATAAAGTATGTTCCAGAGTATGCTCTGCCAAAATAATGCTGATGTTAATACTAATACTAATAAATTCTTTATGCTTAGTCTATTCTTTATTGGTGACTCTTTAGTCTATTCTTTATAGAGATTCTTTATGCTTAGTCTATTCCTTACTGGAGATACTTTATGCTTAGTCAATTTTTTTATGGGAGATTTATAATGTACATTAACATATAATATTTTAAGTGCTCTAAGAAAATGTCTGCAAGAAGTTGGATTTTATTTTTAACTAAGAATTTTCAACCTATTTGACCATGGGACTTTTTCTTCCCTTATAACACCTAGTAACAACTAGAATATAACAAATATTAACACAGAGAATGTACTTTGGAGAAACCTGTGCCCTGGCATAATGTTTGCCCCTTATCTTTTCTCACTTTCTTTCCAAATGCTCGGAAGGCAAGGGAAAACAAGAATGAGAGAATCAAAGAGGAAGAAATGCAGTAAAAGTGGCCGTTCCCAAGCCCTGAGTCATCTCTACTTCTTCCTACCAGAACACTGTGTACAGGCTACTGCAAACTCTAAAAAATGAATCTGCCGACCACGAGTGAAAAGCTTCCTTTTGTTTTTCTGCAAAGACAACTTGCTCATGAAGCAAGGATACTATCAATCAAGTCACTGGTGCGGAGAAAGAGAACAAACCAGTACTTCCACGTTACTTACCTTAGGATATGGATACTGCTTTCCTTTGGGATACAATGCTCCAGTAAATCGAGGGATAACCATGTTAGGCACCAACGAATCATTTATCATCAGGAAGGCAAGCCTTTCTCCATCTGGCGACCACCAGTGGGCAATGTGAGAATGCAGAAGTTCCTCTAGAATAAATGAGTGTTATTTGAAACCAACTGTAGAGATGTGGGCTCAGTGACCCACAAACATCTGTCCTTGAAATCTCCATTGCACACATACATTTTTTTTCTATACAACGGTTGGATTTTATCAACGTCATAGAGAATTCTGTATTTCTGAGTTACCCTTTTAGTCCCAGGAGAAGCAGATGCAATGGCAGGAAAGAATGAAGCAATGAAGTCAGGATTTCATAGACTGTCAGCAGTGTGAACAGAGAAAATGAAAGCACTACTGGGGTAAAAAGAATAAGAACAGTAACTGAAGACTGAAATATGGCATAAAACCGTATTTAGGTCACCATTCATTCACATTTGCTTTCAATCATATTTCCATCATCAAACAAGTTAAATACCCACTCTCATCATCGAACAAGTTGGATAACCACTAGACTCATGAAACTATTTTAAGCTCTAAAGAAAGAGAATGAGAAATAGACTGGGTATCTTTCATGTGACCCCAGATCCACTATTCACTTGTCTATACCTGCTTTCTGGTCCAGAAAATTAACGTGGGTGAACAACAGCAGAAGGGCAGCCATGCCCTCCAGAGCATGCCCTTTATTATACTATGGCAAGAGACATGCCCTTTATTATACTATGGCAAGAGATTACAAGGAGGAGAGTGAAGTCAGAGTATGTGTTCCCTTGGCTCTACCCTGAAATGTCACTTCAGTCTAGCTGTGGGTTTTAAATGATGTCACTACCCCGTCAGTGCACTCTCTTCTGTGAAATTTTCTCCTTTTGTATCTTGTAATGACTCATCTCTATGGTCACAGGGGTGATTATAGCTTGGTTGTTACTAGTCTAGATTATAGCTCTGTCCTTTACGGTTTCACTTTGTAAATGTGGTCTCTTTGTAAATAAATCTTCAGATTACTGAATGTGCTAACTTTGTACCCTGACAGATACCATGATGAATACCAGTAAGAGACTCGGAAAAGGGACCTTTAAAATTAGAGTTTGAGATTAAGTTGCTGATCTATATCTATATCCATCTCTATTTGTACTATCTTTGATGTAATCATCTCCTTTCCAGGAGGGAACTGGAGCATAGATAATCCATAGCAATGGATGGACTCATGAGTAATCCATTGTCACTGGTGATGATACAAAATGAAATGCAGATAGAGAGGAAAGGTTTGGGGAGGATAATTGGTGGTGGCACTTAATTGCTACAATAGCGGCAACTGTAAAGATTATAAAATGAAGCTCCCACGGGTCATGTGACACCTCAAGGAGATTCCATAGGGATAAACTGAAATGGAAACCATGTCTGCAAAATCAAGAATACAAAAAAGATCACCATGGCATCTTTGAAGGAGTCCCTCTCTTCTTCTGTTGTTGCAAGGCAGATAAGGCAGAGGTCCAAGAGAACATAGTAAGGGTGGCAGAACTACAACACAAATTAGGGGCTCAACTCCAGTTGTTTTTTAAAGCTAATACAGAGATATCGGAGGAGAAGTCCTGGGACACTGGCACCTAGGATAAAGATGCTTGGGTAAACATGTGCAGTATACTTATGCTTTCTGGACCAGTCTCATTAAATAACACATTATTGGGGAATGTTGCTATATGTGTCTAATATTATGGCTGAAGATATTGAACCTCAAAATTCCCAGAAGTCTCCTTGCTGACAGAGGCAACCTCTATCCCAGGGAGCTAGGCATTCTCTGCATTAAGGCAGAGTGGAAGATAAATTCCTATAAAGTTTAAGAGTCTACATCCCTAGAGGAGAGTTTAGAGATCTAGTAGCATAGTATACACTGGGATATCTCTTGTAAAGTGAGAGAAAACTTGTTGGAATTGTACTTATGCAAAAGTAAAGAGGGAATAGACTCTTCTGATTTTGAATAACAACTTAAACCATATTCACATATGTTGCCCTGTTCTACTTCCCAGATAACCTATAAAGCTGCCTGTTCTGAGCAGAGCCTGTGCAAGAAAGGGCTATGCAGCAGATCAAGGCCATGGTACAACCTTCCCTACTGTCTTTACCTGGTGACCCAGAAGATACGCTGCGAATGTAAAGGTGCATGGTAAACAAAGACGCTGTGTGGAGCTTCTGACACTCATTATATGGCAATCAAAACACAGGCATTACAAGCTTTAGAGGAAGGCCATTTCCTCCTGTGCTGATAAATATTCTCCTTTTCAAAAGCAGCTCTCTACTGGGCTCTTGCAGAAATAATTAGCCTGACCATGGGATACCAAGTGGCTATGCAACCCAAACTGCCCATCATGAACTGACTGTTCTCTGAATCACTGACCATAAAACGAAACACATACAGCAACATCCCACTATAAAATAGAAGGGGTATATATGGGATTGGGTAGAACGCATTAAGTAAAATGTCCAGATTATTGCATCCTCTACTTTACCCTCTCTCCTTCAGCTCATACCTAAACCTCAAGATGTGTTCTCATACAAGTTGGCAGGGGAGAAATAAATGCAGGCCTGGTTTATGGGCAGGTTTGCATGATGTACTTGAAGGCTCTGGAATTGGATAGGCTCTGTACCACAATCTGACTGAGGAGTGGCATTAAAAGACTAAAGAAAACATAAATCCTCCCAGTTGGCAGACTTTTGAACAAGATATTTAGTTTTGTACTTCTTGTGGAAGGAAAATTGGCCTGAAGCATGGATCTACCCTGACTCATGCACAGTAACTAATAAAAGACCTGATTAGGGTTATGGGAAGACAAAAATTAGTGACAAGGAAGTTTAGAGAAAGATAACTGCATTGACTTATCAGGAGGGGTAAAAATGTAAAAATATGAAGATATTAGTGTCCTACTGAATATCCATCAGAACACATCCATAGTAGAGGAGGCTGTCAATAATCAGATGGACAATATGACTACAGAGCGCATGTCGGTCTGCTTTGGCTCTCACCATTACCTTCCAATGATAGTGGCTGTCATTAAACTCGACATGGCATTATTTCCCAGCAGGACCATCTGGCTACCTGGTGGCAGGTAGATTACATGGGAAGCATTCCATCAAGAAGGGGTAGCATTTTGTCATTACAGAGATAGACACATACTCTGGAATAGATATGCCTCTGCTGCTTCAAGTCCTGTCAGTGCTGCTATTCGTGGGTTTACAGAGTAGCTTATCCATTACCACAATAATCCACCCTGCATCACCACCAAACAGAAAGTATTTTATAGCAAAAAGAAGGGCAATAGGCTCAGACCATGAAATTCACTGTTTTCTATTAGCTATATGTACCTCATTGGATGGAAGCATTAACTAGTCTTCTCTATCTCGGTTTTGGCACTATAACAACCTTGAAGTTGGGATGTCATATACAGCATACATGTGCCCCTCTCGCAAAGCCAGAAAGCACAAATCTAGGAACTATGGGGTAGAAGTGTAGCATTCTCTATCACTATCACACCATTACTCCACTAGATGTATTTTGTTTCTTGTCTTCATGAAAAGGAGATCAGTGGGTTTAGAAGTCCTAATGCCTAAGGGGGGATTGCTTCCAATAGGGAATATCTTAATTCTGTTCCTCTGAATTGGAAGCTGAGTTTTCCCCCCTGATCATGTGGGGCTCAACAGGACTGGGGAAAAAAAAAAAACAAAAAACCTGACAGAATACATAGTACTATGTGTCTGATGATTAAGCTCATCTGCCAGGAAGAATATGTATATTCACTACACAAAAAGAGAGTAAAGAAGAATATATCTGGACTCAGCAGATTCAGAAATACTCCCTTGTCCAACTCGATCTCATTTTCCAATTCTACATTTCCACATTCTAATTTCCATTTCAATGGAAAACTGAAATTGTAGCAACCTAATTAAGAAAAAGAAGCAAAGGAATAAGATTTGGCAAGGATAAAATTTTGGCTTGATCCACCACGTAAATGACCTGTGTAGTCAGAATGCTGGCAGAAGGAAAAGGAAAAATGAATGAGTAGTTGACAGAGGGAGCTAGGATTACCAGTTAAGGCCATATGATAATCTTATTTCTTTTCTTAATGGGGGCATTTGCCCCAAAACCTTATATGAAAAGCACAAGTGTTGACTGTAGTTATAAATTTCAGACAGCTATATAAACTGGACTAATACCACTCTACAAAGAAACAGTAGCAGATGGAACTTTGTGTGTTCTTTCAAGGACACAAAGTTTTTATTTGAATAAATAATAATATCCCCATGATTTCTGAGTTTTTGTTGGCTGTGGCCAATATGAAACCAGACAAATTAAATGAAGAGAATAAAGTTAGTGCATGATTTACTTTCTTGGTTCTCACCCACTGGAAACATGTAAGTCTGGCTATGTTCCTCAACCAAAACTTACTGCTTCTATTACTTCAGAAACTATATAGGATTCCCTCCTTCTAGGTTCTAGTAACAGCTTACTTACCCTTCTCACTTCAGGTGTTAATGGCTAAATCAATACTAGCCAAGGTTGTTACATATCCCTTGTCTTTGACAAGTGGCCCCTTCATAGTTAAAATTTTGTATACTACTTTGAATGTGCCATTTTTTTCCAATTGTAATCCTGACCCTGATTTGTACAAATTACGTACAATTCATATGAGGAGACATGAGTCATCCACATGACACACTGAGGGGAAAAAAAATGCTAAATGCCAACTGAGTGTAAACTCTTAGTCTTATGAGCCTTGAAGGTACAGAGAGATCAGATTGTGCTGTCTAAAATCAACACTCAGGGTTTCTAAAGAAATGGGTTCTATCTAGGTGCTGAAGTATGTGTGTGCAAGTACTTCTCAAGAATAAGAATGGCCCAGATTTGAGAGCACCATTCAACAGAAACTAGGTATCATCTACTCTAATTTATTTTAGAGTGATCTATGCCTAAAGTTATTCCTCATAAAAAATGCTAAAATAGCAAAGTAGTACACACAAAGAGTTATGTGACTTCCTTCAGGTACAAAAATAAAGCTAACTGAAATGGGAAGGAGATAAATAAAAGAATCTTTAATATGCATCTGCTTAAGAGTGCTCTTGGATACGCACACACTTCTTTAATTGCAACTAATAAGGACTCTTACTCATGGATTGAAACTTCCTGTGTTAATGATATTATATTATTTACAAACAGTGAATTTCTACAAATTGCATTCCATTCTATTTCAATGAAGGTTTGGTTCTTTGTCTTTATTACAATGATTAGAAAATCTCACTGGAGAACAGATGGAGTTTTCAACATATGTTGTTTTATATCAAAGACACTTAAAAACATAGCCGCAACACAAAGTACTTATAGAAAACTGACTAATATATAATCATTGTGTTCAGATTAACATGCTATTCTGAAAAGTAAGCTGATTTTATCCATTTGTAGTTTATCAATTTAGACAGATAAGATTCCCTGAGTATGCTACTGCCAGCCAGATGGGTCTATGGTTCATTTTTTTCCCCTTTATTTTCTGTATCTCACTGTCAAGTTTCTTAAAAGAATTGTCTATATTCATAACCTTCTCACTTCTCATTTACACCTCTATCCACTGCAATCTTGCTTCTGGTACCACAAATTGACTGATTTTGCTCTTAACGACTTCTGGTAGCAAATCCAACAGTAACTATGGAATCCTTAGTTTGTTTGACCTACTGAGACTCAGCTTTCTATATTCCTCTGGCTTCCATGGCTGCATCTCTAATTTTTTCTTTTATCTGTCATTGTCCAGTTTTACTGGGATTTAGTAAGTGCTCAATAAATATTTGTTGAATCAATGAATGGATGAATGTGATTTCCTGTATCCAAGAGAAGGCAGAAAAAAAAGTGAAAATGGGTATCTTGCATTGTTCTCAGTAAACCACCAAAAAATCTAACAATCTCCATCTGTTGATAAGGATATTGTTTATCCTGTCAATTTTTCCTCTCACTTCTTTATTCTTTTCGTTCTTAAAGCTCAATGCAAATACCATTTCTTCCATGAAGCCACTCTATATTCCCCCATTCCATTAGAATTAATCCTACTTTTATTTCTAGTTGGTATGTGGACATGTAGTTCTATTTATATTTCTATTTACTATGCTCCAAATGGTTCTTTATATAATAGGTGTTTACAGTTTTTCACTCCACGAAGTTGGAAATGCCCAAAACACAGAAACCCTATTTGTCTTCATATTGCTCTCAGATAATGCTGGAAAGATATATATACTTAATAACTGCTGAATTGAATATCACAGAATTCCTTAAAACACAGTTATAAATCATTTGGGCACATTAGTTCCAATATTTTATATGCTCAGATAACTTAAAGTGACAGTCATTTTTTTCTATTTAATAGATTCAATACTTTATGGAAATTGTCAAAGTTGTAGACTTGGTAGCTGTGAACTTCTTTTTAGCAAAGAATTCATCTGATATTTTATTTAGTTGAGTTACTATGTTAAATGCACCAATTTATATGAATAACATGAGATGCATTTGTGTGAATTGTGTTTAAAATGATGTTTCATTTTGAGCATGATGTTTTATTTTTCTTCTGAACTTCACCAACTCTTTAAAACACATTTTATTTTATTTGCCTTTACTTTCCTTAGGAATTGAATAATACTAGGAATAGAGACCAAGAGGCTTTAAAATAACACTTTTAAATAAAAACTCGACATAAGTGCCTGTGATTGGGATGAACAGCCACACTCACAGATTGGCCTGGACCTAAAAAGGTTAAGCCATGCCTTTAAAATGTGCCAGAAAAACATTTTATTATCTTTTGTGTGACTCCTTCTCTAATCTTTTTTTCTATGATATTTACAAAAGGCAAATTTCAACTAAAGAAAGTAAGTGGAAATGTTACATGTTACTTCTTGAGTTTCCCACACATACTAATTTAGATTGTAATTGATTTCTGTAAAGTAACAAAAAAGGATATCTCCACACTAGAGTATCACACACATACTGTTGAAGATCATATGCATTCCTAGTAGATGGCACTGTGTTGTGGTGAGTGTACTGAAGGGAAAAGAGAAAATCTGGAATCTGGGAGCTGTTGGTACCTTGGCAAAGTGGTAGTGGGAGACGAAGGTACAGGGGAGACTCTTGAAACATAGGTTGGGGATGACAGGTGAGGGAAAAATCAGTGACATCCGAATGGCCTAAATCCCTCTGTCAAACCTTAACACTGATTCCCTGATACAGTCTCTTCTCTTGGAAATAAAGCAAGAATTGAGATAAGTCTATGATCGATAGGGTTCAGAATCTTAGGCTGAGGAAATAGACCAGTTGAAATCTAATGGCTTAGGTCAATAATGTGTATCATTCCTTAGGGAACGATGAAAGGCACTGAATTCTAACAGGTAGAGTAGACCAGGAAGAAGTACTGGCTTTGAAGATATACATTCAAGTACCAGCTCTGGCACTCATGAGCTCTGAGGCCATGTCCAAGTCACCTGTCCTCCCCGAGTCCTTGTTTCTTCAGTAAATGAATAAATATGCTAGCATTGTGAGGATTCAATCACATAGCACAATTGGAATTGGCTAGTATACCTACAACATAAGAGCCCAAAGGATTGAGTTTAATTTGAATGGCAAAAACTGTAATTTTTCCATTTCTCTTTTGGAAAGTGTCAGACCTATAGTGTTATTACAGAAGTTTTTGTCCTATTTGTCCTACCTATCCCCCAACACAGTGTTCAATTTCCACCCAAATATATAGAATTTTATGCTCTAATTTTATTCTTTATTTCTATTAAGAAAATAACCATATTTATCAGATAATGGTCTTTAATTTCTCTTCTGGCAATTTCCTTAAAAACATAATGCCATAAATTATATAAAGCCTTACATAAAGGACAAAGGCCCAAGGCATGTTGTTTAGTTGTCCAGTCAGTATATTCTACACTGAGTTAACTTAAAAGTTCTTCGATGTTAAGGGTCACATTTTGTTACCCAAGGCAGCGTGCAGCATACTGTGAAGCACCAGTGTTCCCACTAAATTATTCTTTCCCTCCCTGAAGCCCACTACTCTTATAAATGCGTACTGTGTCTGTTACCACTATTTACTAGAGATCCAAACCAGAAGCCAAAGAATCATTCTTGACTTCTTTTCATCTACCCCATCCATTGAACCACTAAGATCTATCTGTTTTACTGCCTCATCAACTTCAGAATCTTCCCTCCTTCTTACTGCTTTAACCCTAGTAATATTACTCATTATCTCTCAACAGAACACAGAAAAACTTCCCAGCTTCTCATTGGTTCTTTCTGCTATTCAATCCCAGCTTTATACTATAGTCAAAATGATCTATTTATATGGAAGATATAATATTGACACTCCCTTATTTGAAAAGCTCTATTAGTTACCCCATTCACTGGTGAAAAAATAATTGAAATCCCAGATTATTTTTAGGGTCACTATCCCTTGGTTCTTGCTGCCCTCCTTTTTCTCAAATTTTATGCCCCAATAACACCAAGCAGATTTTAGTTCTCAAGGCACACACCATGCTATTTAAACTTGCTATGCTTTTGTAAGCTTTTAACTCTTGCTTAAATTTCCTTACCTAGTTTCTTCTTCTTTTTTTAAATTACAGTTTTTTATTTAAATTCCAGTTAGTTAACAGACAGTGTAATATTAGTTTCAGGTGTACAATATAGTGATTCAACATTTTTATATAACACCCAGTGCTCATCACAAGTGCCCTCCTTAATCCCCATCACCTATTTAACACATCCCTCCACCCACCTCCCCTCAGGTAACCATCAGATTGTTCGCTATAGTTAAGAATCTGTTTCTTAGTTTCCCTCTCTCTTTCTCTCTCTTTTTTTCTTTTGCTCATTTGTTTTGTTGCTTAAATTCTACATGAGTGAAATCATATGGTATTTATCTTTCTTGACTGAATTATTTCGCTTAGCATAATACTCTCTAGCTCCAAGAATTCATTCTTTTTTATGGCTGAGTAATAGTCCATTGTATATATATGCCACTTCTCCTTTATCCATTCATCAGTTGATGGACACCTGGGCTATTTCCTACCTACTTTCTTCTTATATTTCTTAATCTTTCAGGCTCAACTCAGAGGCTTTCTCTTTTAGGAAAATGTTTGCAAATCCCTAGAATCAGCTAAGTCTCTTTTGTTCTTTCATAGAATCCTGTGTTTACTGTGATTTGACTGCTTGTCACACTGCACTGACATGGTTTCTTCATCTGTCAGGGTCTCACACAGTACTGACAATATTTTGAAGATGAAGGGCATCTCTCACCTAACTCTTCTACATCAGAGATGCTTAGTTCTTGCTACCTAGATTCCTGGAACCACCCAAGTTTCAATTTTGTTTTCCACCTATCTCTTTAATTCACTGGACCATCTCAGACCCCTCCAATAATTTATCCTTTCGAAATAAGAAAGCCAGAGTCAGCTTCTGACACTCTGAACCAAAGAACCCCACTTACCATTTTGTGCTTTTGAATTTTTAAAAATTCAGAACATAATTATTTTTATACTTCCAAAGTAGTTCCTACTACTCCTCAGAATAAACTGTAGCCTCTAAAATATTTTGTTATTCGATACTGGCATACACACAAAAATATATTATAAATATACATGTACACATATGCATATAAATATCAAAGGCTACAGTGTCTCTTCATTAATAAAATATCTCCACCCAGCAAAATGTCTCTCTTAATGTAAGGGACTTTGTTTTGTTCCCTATCATATCTCAGCACCCTTACAAATACTTGTAACATAGTAAGTCTTTAATAATATCTGTTCAATGACAGAATAGATGAATAAATGAATTAGGTAAGTGATTTACTTTTCTTACAGAATTAAAAATATTGACTCTGAGGTAGAAAGATTGCATTTGCCAATATTGCTCAAGAAATAAAATTTATTTTCTAGATGATCCTTAGCTTTATAAATTCTAATCAAACACAACTAACTGACTTTAAATCTTGATGTATTTTGCCAAAATCAGTTTCAGAGTCTGAAACTTAGGTATTAACCTCAAGCCTTGAGTCTTCCCAAGGAAATCTGTACCTATAACCCAGCTGACAACTGGTGCATGATCAAACTGGATAGAGGTTTTCATTACCTGATTCCTTTTTATATTCTCAGCTATCATGAAAACTTGAGTCAGTAGTTATTACAAATAACCCTTTGGGTGGGTTTTATTTTGCTCCGCATGCAATGGCTTTTCAACTGTGACAGGCTGTTCTTAATGGGAATGACTTAAAATCGAGGGGCTTTCATGCACTTTTTGAGCAATAAAGGTTTTTGTTTCTTCTTTTCCATAGTCAGAAAAACTCAGCATTTAATTCCAGAGGGACATAAGATGATTATTCACTTTCATTAGTTAAGCATCACAAAAATTAAATCTACCTAGCCTGAACAAAATATATGTGTATGTATGTATACACAGATGCACATACACACACACCCCTCAAGTGTGGTAGATGTGAATCACAACCAGCCGAAGTATAGCACATGCAAAGACATGAAAGCATGAAGGCCATTTTGAGAGGAAATAAGAGGAAATGGAGCTATAAGTATTGTTCTAGAATGAACAGATTTCTCTCAGATTTTGTATAAAAATATGTTGTTTGTGTTCTTTTGAAACTAAATCTATTCAACTCACCTTCATATAACCAGTCAGCAATCCCATTAAAGATAATTCCTTCTTTTCCAGAAGATGTCAGTCGCAATGAACTGCTCTTTATATCAGGTTGATAGTAGATATTATTTTCAAAAATATAAATCTGAATCCAGAAACATAAAAAACAAACCAAAAAACGCAATATATTAGGAAGCTTTTTAAAATACTTTCATACTATAGAATAATACCTGAAGAGCTAAGTGTTGTATTATTTGCCTGCTTTCAGTTTGTGTTTATTTAATACAGACATTTGCACTGCTTTCAATTATTAATGGCAGTTTCCTTCCTTATCACATCAATATCAAATTGTCATTTAGAAATTACACAGTACTGGTATTGAAGCATGTAAATCCATATTTTCAACAACAATTTTTCATCTACTTAATCTCTTTTATACCACAAAATTGATTTGGGTTTAAGATAACACTTTGCATACTTAAGAGACTGATAAACTATAATAGATGCCATTTTAGTAATAGCCAACTACTTAAAAGCTTCAGTTTGGGGTCTTTAACTTTTACAAAAATGGATTTGGTCATCAATAAAATAATCTCTACAGAATCTTTTTTTAAAGGTTTTATTTATTCATTTGACAAAGAGAGAGAGAGTGAATGAGAGAGAGAGTGAGTGAGTGAGAGAGAGAGAGCACAAGCAGGGGGGGCGGCAGGCAGAGAGGGAGGGAGAAGAGGCTCCCCGCTGAGCAGGGAGCCCAAAGCAGGGCTCGATCTCAGGACTCGGGGATCATGACCTGAGCCAAAGGCAGATGCCCAACCAACTGAGCCACGCAGGTGCCCCTGTAGAGAATCTTTCTAATTCCATCCAGCTTGACTCACAAATACCCTGATGAAAGGGTGGCAAAATTCCTTTGAATTGACACACCCTGCTATGCTCCACTCTTCGCTGGCAATTCTTTCGTAAATAGCACGTTATTAATAATGACCATGTGCTTCAGGGTTCAGGAGAGAGTTTTAATTTGAACACATCACAAAGTCTTCCAAAATAATATCATCAACAACAACAACAGCCCCCGCAACAGGAACAACAATAGAAATTAAACAGGGTCTGTCCACACAAAATAGAATTCAGGATAAAATTATCGACAATCCACGTTCAAATATTTTTAATGCCAAACATTTCCAACTGCTGGGCTGTGCGATAATATAACCTTCAGAGAACCATGTTTCATCCACATGTTGGGGAAATAGAATATTATCTAATGGAAGCCAAATTGCTATCTGGATTGAACATTCTACTAGGAGGGTAGAAGACAGCCTAGAGCCCTTGTGTTCCAGCATGCTACAGGACAATTACATAATAGCAAATGGAGCAAACACTGGAACTTCTGATACAATCCTCTAATTATGAGATCCTAGATTGTAAATCTTGGTGTGCAAAATGATAGAAGCAATTTTAATATCCAGAAGATTTCATTGATATTCTACTTTCATTCTGATGATTTGGCAAGTATATAACAGTGAGTGGATCTAATTAATCATTTCAACACTGCATGTCATTTATCTTACAGGTGAGAATGCCAAAATAAGAAGAATTTTTGAGGGGTGAGGGTGGGGGGAAGAAAGATATAACACGGTGTTCAAAAGAGAGGGCTATATCATCAGGCAGCCTAAATTTAAAATCCAAGAGACTTATATAATTTTCTTAACCTTTTTAAATCTCAGTCCTCCCCTTTATAAAATGTGGATAAGTCTCACACCTGCTGTGAACATGACATGATGAATACAGAACATATAATCCATGTGACTTTTACTAGAAACCGGTGATTCGGTTCAAAATCCTAAGCTTTATGGAGGCTACAAATTCTAAATCAAAATAAAACTTCTACAGCTTAAGCCAATGTGTAAATTATCCCAAACTACTGACCAGCATTACATACTATGTTGGTAAAATATGGACCAGGAGCAGCAGTAGAATACTAACGGCAGTAGTGCTAGTACTAAGAGTGGAAAGAGGAGAGGTGATAACAAATGATATTTACTACTGTCACTTCATTTAGAAAGTTTTCTTTCTTTTTTTTTTTTAAAGATTTTATTTATTTGACAGAGCGAGATACACAGCGAGAGAGAGAACACAAGCAGGGGGAGTGGGAGAGGGAGAAGCAGGCCTCCTGCAGAACAGGAAGCCCGATGCGGGGCTCGATCCCAGGACCCTGGGATCACGACCTGAGCCGAAGGCAGACGCTTAACGACTGAGCCACCCAGGCGCCACTATTTAGAAAGTTTTCAAGTGATGATAGGAAATAAGAAAGAAGCTTATTATTGAGACCATGTGGGTCATACTTAGCTGAAAGTTTGAGAACTATTATCTCCAGTGTCTGAAAACTGGACGGAAGTTGGCCTTAATGACTGTCACAATCCCTTATAATAGCAAAAATATATTAACTTTATTGTAGCCCTCTAAAGCGTAAGCTTTACGTCTTCTGTATACCACCTCCTTTTGCCTTTCACAAATAGTGTGTGAAACAGGCACACAGAGTCTTCCTTACTTGGAAGGAATCCTCTTTTCTGTAACTGAACCTTCTATTGGGACTTGTAAGCAATAACGGTTCAGATCATTCACACCCATGCTACTTAAGCACATGTGGCTATTCTTAGGAGTAGAGGTGACTTAGTCCAAAGTAAGATAGTTCCAGATCCTCAGCTTTCTGAAAGGAACAAACTCTACGTCAAAACAATTGATAAAACCTCCACGATTTCAGCAGATGTATAAATTATCCAAAACCATTGACCAGTAATTACATTTATATTTGAAGAACAGATTGGATGATATTCAGAATCCATATGAAACTGACATCTGCTTCAATGTAAAAGAACAAGCAATATGGAATCAGAATTTTAATTCCATTTGCTGAATGCTGCAATACCAAGGAATGTCCACAAGATCTTTTTTCGATGGACAAAAAGTTAGTGACTGCCTTCATGAAAATGTACATTTATAATCTTCTAACTTTTTTTATTTTTTAAAGATTTTATTTATTTGAGAGTGAGCAAAAGAGAGAGAGAGAGAGAGCGCACAAGCACAGAGGGAGAGGGAGAAGCAGACTCCTGCTGAACAGAGACACAGCCCCCCTGCCCCCAGTGTGGGGCTCAATAACCAGGACCCTGAGATCATGACCTGAGCTGAAGGCAGACACTTGACAGACTGAGCCACAGGTGCTCCTTCTAACTTCTTTTAAATAGCCAAAGGTTTTCCTTGGATTATATTAGTTTCAAATAATAATCACAAACTGTAACTACTAGCTTAACGATATGAGAAGTGCAAATATTCACAGGTACTACCTGGGCACTCTGATAAAATTAAACTGGATCCAGGGGCGCCTGGGTGGCTCAGTCGTTAAGCGTCTGCCTTGGGCTCAGGTCATGAGCCCAGGGTCCTGGGATCGAGCCCCGCATCGGGCTCCCTGCTCAGCGGGAAGCCTGCTTCTCCCTCTCCCACTCCCCCTGCTTGTGTTCCCTCTCTCGCTGTGTCTCTGTCAAATAAATAAATAAAATCTTTAAAAAAAAAAATTTAAACTGGATCCAAATGTCAATCATCAAGGGCTGCAACTAGATTTAAATCATGTTGAAAATATGACAAACACTAATGCCATTTGTCCTAATGTTACTGATTAAGATGTCATAATATTTTTGATACCATTAATCAATTCCTTCAATGAGCCACCTAAACGGTATAACAAATAGGAATGGATAGCTGTTTGACCATTTTACTCTTCAATTTAGATAGCAAGCCAACTATCCAGTTTTTCAAAATCAATATTAATACACTTACAAAATTATTCAAAATTGGTAAAGTCTCCAGAAAGGGAGCAGGAAGGCAACTGAAGTACTATGTGCTGAGTCATGATAAGTTAAGAAAAATGTAATAAATGTTATAAGAAATTAATCAATGTGTTAGTTGATACTGGTCATTACCAAGTGATTGGACATAGCGGTGTCACTTCTCTGCAGGAATCTATAATGGCCAATTTTTCACCTTTTCTTCCCACTGCCACAACCACCAGCAATGCTTATGATGGTGGAAGCAATGCTTATGATGGTGGACACCTCAGAAACTTGGAATGCTGGGTGAAGAGGCTTGGAGCAAATCCCCTCCCCACCCCTAGCCAATTTGTAATGGACACATAGAAAGAAATGAACATTTGATGTTAAAAGTCGTTAAGATTTTGGAACTGAGACTAATTACAATGTAAATTAGCCTACTGTGACTGGCTCAACCAGAGACAATGCCTGATAATAGCAGACTCTTGTGAACTTTTAACCAGATTTAAAAAAAAAAAAAAAAAAAAAAAACAGCAAAATAAAACAGGAATATAATTGAATATTAGACCTATTTTTGCTGAAATACTACTGAAAAGCTATTCCACCTTCACTGATTCTCATAATTTTAAATGAGAAAACTCTGAATCATTCAAAAATCCCCAGGCACTGTAATGATGTTAGAGGATCTGTAACAGTCTAGTTGGGATAGTATTTGGGTTGCTTTCTGTTGTGACTTGCTTTCTGGGGAAAAAAATAAATAAATAATTAAGAAACTATCTCAGATAATAGATATTGCTGGCAGGGATATAGTGAAAGGAGTCCTTTCCTATATTGATTGTGAAAACAAAGTGGTATGCCCATATGGGAAAGCAGTATGACAACTGAAAACAAAACATAGTCCATCTCATCAATCCCAAACCTGGGACCTCACCTTGTAGGGGGAAAAAAAAAAAAGCACCAATATGTAGAAAATGCTGATGCATGATATTTATTTCAACAGTGTTTATGATGGCCAAAAAGAAGAGTCAAAGTGAAAACCCATCAAAGCAAATGCCTGGATGGATTATGATTCATCTACATCATGTTATAACATCAAGGCTTTGTGGAAAACAAAGTAGTGTTACATGAATTGACATGGAGGAGTTTCACTGAGATATTGTTAAGGGACAAAGACACAAAACAAAAATTATTTCATGCACTAAATAATTACAATACTAATACAAACTTATACCAGCAAGAATCTCACCAACAGATACACATTGGTCATTGTCTGTTGGTAGTCAGCTCCATGCCTGCCCCTATATAGTCTTTGATTATTGTGGACCATTAGAAGCCCAAAATTCATATTTCCCAGACTCGCTTGTAAACTAGTCTTCTCAGCTTGTTTGCTAGATGGGTTCTAGTTACTTTCTGAAAAAAGGAGAGAGTTGGTAGTTAGGAATTGAAGGCATTTGCCTTTGGCAGTTGATCTAGCCAACTTCAGCCATAGTGGTTCAGTCATAGTTTATAATATTTACAAATATTATAAATATATATGTATGTTTAAAACCATGAAGAAATTATAGGGATACATATTTACATATGTATTGTATATATATACAAATGTATACATTCACATAAATACATGTATGTATGACTGTGACTCTGGAAGGATATATGCTAGCCTTTTAATATGGTTGTATATATTGGAAGGTGGATATACAGTGAGAGAGAGGAATAAAAAACAGGTAATCAAACAGAAAAGACTGGGAAAATATGCTAAAAAGACTTGACTACATTTGTACATGTATGTAAATTATACAGGTTAGTATATGTATAAATAAAGTACCAACAATAATGTCAGTGATAATAAAAAATAATGACAGTGATATAGAAACTAGCCTGGCATATAGGCTACATGAACAGTAGGTGATCCTTTTTATTAATTTTTATAAAATTTGAAAGTAATGATAAAGGGTATCTTCTTAACTTGGAGTAGGGTTTTTCAACCTACTGACATTGAGGACTAGATATTTCTTGGTTGTGGAGGACTGCCCTGACATTGTGGGATGATTGGCAGCATCCCTTACTTCTACATACAAGATGCCAGCAGCAGCCCCTTCTCTCAGTTATGACAACCAAAAAGGTCTCCGGACATGACCCAATGGTCCCCCGGAGGGAAGGGGCAGAATCACTTCCAGTTGAGAGCCATTCATTTTGAGGTAAGTCTTTTGCATGTGTATGTTCCATAAATGAAATAATTTAGTTTAATTCCCAAACCTTTAAAAGTCAATATGCAATTTGTTGTTCAAAAGTACTCTGCTAAGTGTGCCTGGGGCTATAAAGATTTTAATGTGTAGTCCCTCTCTTCAAGAAGATTATCATTTTATGTGAGAGATAGGCAGGTAAACTCCTAAAATCCAATGAAAAAAAAATACACATCACAAGGCTTAGCCATGAGTGGCAGAGGTCAGGTGGGGGAAGAGATTCCTGAAGACATTTATGAGATATTGAACTTAAATTGTGTCATAAAGGACAAGGAGTGATTTCATAGGATAAGGAAGGTAGAGAAGATGAAATGTCAGGCTAAGGGAACAGAATGAGCTAAATCCAAAACTGAACCACTATGGAAATATTAGAAGAACTGTACCTTAAGATTCAGGAACACCTCTACATACCTGTGACTGTCTAAAAGTTAAGATGGTGGCCAACCATGGAGCAGCTTGAACACTAGACCAAATGGTTGGAATCCCATTTTTTCAATAATTGACAGCTGTAAGTTTATGAGCAGATGAGCAATTAGAAAAATAATTGGTGGCACTAAATGAATGGAAGGTGGAAATGGGAGACTCCTGGCAGGATGATTCAAATATTCTGCTCAATAGGGACAATAATTGTAAAAATGGAGTCATTAATCCTACATATGACTTCCTGCTTGTGTCTAAAACATTTGTGAACTCCAATGCCAATGTTTTAGTATCTCTCACTTGGACCCTTTAAAGCTTCACTCTCCAGAGTCAATCATTGCAGTTTTTAACACTAGATTCATACCCCTCAAACCATATGCAGTCCTCACCTTTTCCCCTGCCCATAGAGAATCTAAATATCCCGTCCACCAAATCCTTGCTTCCTTCTGGCTTCTGGTCCACCAGTTATACTCCAACCTCACCATACTCCCAGGCCCAACAGTGGCCGCAAAATTTGTGTGGAACCTTTGCCTTCTGCTTTACCAGGAAGAGATTTTCTATTTTCAATCATGCCTGCTTATAAAGAATTTATATTAAACTAAATATTTGTTATTAAAATGAATTTAAT
Organism: Halichoerus grypus; assembly: GCF_964656455.1. Classification (NCBI taxonomy): domain Eukaryota; kingdom Metazoa; phylum Chordata; class Mammalia; order Carnivora; family Phocidae; genus Halichoerus; species Halichoerus grypus. Next base: position 97,026,029 of record NC_135715.1, read on the forward strand.
ATAATAATATTTTGGAAATAAGTGACACAAAAGAAGATTCTGCAGTGATTTGGAGTCATTGCTAGTGTCAGATGTTACTATTTTTCAATAAATGAGAAAGTTTCATATGAACAGTATTAAAACATATAATTATGCATACAATTATTTTTTTATCAAGACAAAAAGGAAGACTATAAAAAATAAATCACCTTGAACTTCATCATACACATAAGCTGTTTCAAGATACTTAAAATGTTTTTAATATATAAAAGTATTTGAAATATTTAAGCCCTATTCCATTAATGAATCTAGTTTCACTGAATTTGAAATAAAATTTTCCCCTTTAAGCAATATGCTAACATTTAAGTCTAGGAAACATTGTGAGGAATAATTCTTTAAAGTCTTTAAGTATAAACTTATAAATAAAAAGCCCTTATTTTGATTTATATAACTTAAAATCTTTGGGTAACATGAAAGAATATGAGCAGAAAAAAAATGGAGTGGTTTGGTTTTACAGTTAGAATGGCTAAAACGAAAATGAGAGCCAAAAGTTAAGTGTTGCCAAGGATGTAAAGAAGCTGGAACTTTCATGAATTCCTGGTGGGAGAGTAAACTGGTACAATCACTTTGTAAATCTCTGTAACAGCCCTTATCAAAGCAGAACATCTGTATAACCGTATGACTCAGCAACTCCATCCAAACGGTATCCTAACAGAAACGTATATGGATGGATGGATGGATGGATGGATGGATAGTTTTACATATATATAGGAGAACAGGGACATATATATATATATGTTTATATGTTTATATATTTCTATATATATATACATAAATCAAGACATATATACAAGAATGCTCATAGCAGTGCTATTTATAACTGATAATACTGCAAGTCAGGGTAAAGATTACCCTTGGAGGGGAATAGTGAATGGTAAAGGGCAGAATAGGGGTCCTGGGATATAAACAATGTTCCCTTTCTATTGTGAGCACTATGTAGATGGGAGTGCACACAAATCATATTTGCTACATATATGTTAGAACTAAAGAAAAAGGAAAAAATAATATGCAGAACTTTATTAGTAAACAATTCACTTAAAATACTACCATAAAGATTACCAATATTTCACTGAAAACTACAGTGCATCATTCAACTTTATAAAAATTCTGTTTCCTTAATTTGCCAGTATGTATTAAATTCTGAGTGTCCATTTATATAATGCAAAGTAAAGCTATGAGCACAAGTTAAATAGTTTGATTACCTCTGACATTTTGGCTTTGAATAAATCTCTCTGTGGGTTATAGAGTACTGCTTTCATTTCTCTGCAGGACCATCTCTCGGATATAGAACAACTCACTCAAATCATTCATGTCACCTTTGCACCAGCACCTGACATTCTAGAGATATAATCACTATCAGAGAACTCTCATCCCTTGACATTTGCAATTATTCATATCAGGAAGCCCTTTCAAAGACTTCTTATTTCCTAAAACCTTTACAGAACATTATGCATTTTCAAAGAAGTGAAATATATCCCTTTATCTTAAATTCATAATTATGTAAGTCACCTCCCAGTTCCAAAGTCCTTTTATCCATGTTTTTTAAGGAGAAAAGTGGACACCAGATACAAGTTAGCAAACAGACAACTGACAGCAAACTCTAATCAGTGAAATGTAACAATGGCAGACTCTATGTTGGATATGTCAGTCTGTCAAACTCATCTAGGGTAACAGAAGGCCTTATGATAAATAGAACATTTTGATAATTGAATTTATACAAATATTTATGGGCCTCCAGTAATAAACTGGGACCTACAGAAGACAGTCATCAACATTATTACATTATTAAAAATATCCTTATGTACTGGTTTATGTATCAAATGCTAGAGGATGGTATGACCTAGCGACTGTGTATCCATTTCCTCCTCTACCCCATGTTCTTCTCTTTCTTTTCTCCTTCACCACCCATCTTCTTACCTTTTTTCCCTTTTACCAGTTCTCCATCATAAACTGAATATGTATCTGGCACCATTTATATGCTAGGCACTGTGCTAAGCCTTGGGTATAAGATCTCATGATCTAATATGACTTCACAATACAAGTATACACAAATTAATGTAGGTGTGGTAGGTAACAAAAAATAAAGCCAACATATGGGGACATTAATTCAGATGAAAATATGACTGCCTAATATGTGTCATGGCAGTGGAAACTGAAATTGAAAATAAAAAGAAAAGCAAAAGTGTGGGAAAATGGGATTTCTATCAGAGAGACCTGGGACCTAATCCTGGGAGAGCTCTTTGTAAAACCGGGCAACAAAGTTATTTCACTTCTCTGATACTGTGTCCTCATTTGTGAAGTGGTGATGTTAATACTTTGCTTGGTGGTCTACAGGATGAAAGAAACCCAAATTAGGCCATGAATTTTGTTCTATGTACCTGCAATTAGATGCTCAACTTTTCCAAAACCTACTGAAACTAGTAAGTATTGGCCATAAAAAATATTATCATAATTTGAAGAGAATCAAACATTCCTCTCCAGTTATCCTAAAAAGAAGCTTAAGCATTTGAAGAAGGTAAGTTAATGACTTTACCCTCTGTTTCTCTATATCAGCTACATGATGTACCTTTTTTCTCTTATCAGGCTGGTAAGATCTGATTTCCATTCTTATTTTGGAGGATTTTTACATTATGTGAGTATTGGGGGAAGCAGAGCCTGATCTCTAATCATAAAGATAAAAAGCCAGATAAACATCTCTAGGTCATGATCCCACCTATGACTCTGAATCCTGAAGGAATAGGGTTGAGAAATTATTCACAAGAGCAACAGCAAACCCTCAAGGGTCCAGCAAAGGCAGAGGCGAAATGTCCACTGATGTATTGCCAGTTCAGCATCCTAATCATATTTCCTACAGCATCCCCATCAAATTTTCCTGAACACATGCCAGTGTTCAACGATGCCTGGCTCCTTGTGACTCCTGCTCATTTTCCAGTCCTGGAATTCCAACCTTCTCACTGATTCCCACAGCTTTCAGATATCCTTTTAGGGAATTCCTTTTCTCTTGAAATGAACCTGAGTATCTCTCTTGCTGGCTTCCAGGAATCCTAATTGCCAGAGGGCATTCAACAGTTCCACAGTTAAACAGTTTAACAGTTAAACAGTTTAACAGTCATGGCTAAGGAAAGCCCTTCACTGTCTTTTATGTTGGGAGCAAACTGAATTAACCCCTCTTTTTGCCCCAGCTAGCTGTCCCCCCTTTCATCCCTCCACAGATTTGCAAAAAGCATGGTGCATATGCACCTTAGCCTCTGATGCTAAAACAGTTTGTTTTATATTTGTCTTATGACTCCTTTTATTTCGAATGGGGACTCCTATATTCGTAGAAGAGATTCCCTGAAGGAGGGCTGAGGGAGACTAGAAGAAATTCTCATATGCTTATCAATGAGTCTGTGCCTAATGCTTTCCAGTTCATAGGCATGCTGATAAGAAAACAAATTGAAAAATGCAGAAGGTGGAACCAGCCTTGGCTATCTCCCATGCACATTTTCCCATAGCTCTAGACTCTTTATTCCACTTCATGCGATTTCAAGGCATCCTTGGCCACAAATGAAGAAATATAGGTGTTTGTTTGGCTGGGCTTTTCTTCTTCTTTTTTTTTTTTTAACAGTACAGAAACATCCAAATACTATTTTGCTATATCCACCTAAAATAGTGGATATCAGTAAAATGACCATGGAAGAGTTGACCTTAACAGTGCAATGTCTATGTCCAGAATTAATTTGTTTACTCTAGTTAATTTTCTTATGAAGTCAAATTTAGTCAAATCCTCAGTCAAACTGAGGATGGGAATCATTTAAATTCAAACATAACTTGGGATTCAGAATAAAAACACTTGAAATATTTCCCTGCCCCGTGAGGTTCTACAGAAATGGCTGTCCCCCATGCTTCAGTTAAAATCTGCCTGCTGCAGTGGGGTATAATTAAACCCGACCTATGATGTATGTGTATCTGCGGCACAAGACACCCTAATAACTTTTTTATTTTGTGGATGAAAGCATGTAAGAGGGTGTGTAAAAGAGCAATTTCTGGCTCTTCGTATTTCATGTTTGGTTCTTTGCCATAGATTATTCGCTGCTGTCCCTCCCTTCAGGTCTCCACTTCCATCCATTTAATAAAATGACAAAACTGCATCTTTCTGTCAGTGCTCTACCTGAGGATCCAATTAAAGAACTATACCAGGGGCACTTGGGTGGCTCAGTTGGTTGAGCGTCTGCCTTTGGCTCTGGTCATGGTCCAGGAGTCCTGGGATAGAGCCCCATGTTGGGCTCCCTGCTCAGGGGGAGCCTGCTTTTCCCTCTCCTTCTGCACCTCCCCCCACTCATGTGCACGCTCTCTCTCTCTCATAAAAATAAACAAAATCTTTAAAAAATAAAAAATAAAGAAGTATTCTATTACTCAGTATTCAATAAAGAATAAAGGCTAAATTCTTTAGGTTAAGATTCTGAGCAAAGTATATTGTTTAGGACTTATATACTAATCCACCTATAAGGCGACCCTCACCTTTGTCAATCTCATCCACTTGTCATCCCATACATATGGTTTTTGAGTGCATTTTTTTTTATTTGCTTCTCCCTTAGAAAGGCAGTGACACACCAAACAGACAAATCAACCTTGAACAGATTCATTATATAGACTTTCTAGTGAAATGTCACTTTTTTCGAAAGCTAATGTCAGATGATATTGTATGTTTCATATTATTTGAAGACACATGTAAATATATATTTACTACTGGGAAAAATATGTTTAACTCTCTTAATGAAGAAAATTTAAAGACGAAAGAAGATAGTAAGTTATGTGTGGGGTGGGGGAGGGCTATACACAGAGGGATGATGGTTATAAACTTAAACTCACTCATCTGCAATTCTATGACACTCCTACTGTGTTTAGACAGAGAGCAAAATGCTTTTTGAGAAAGTCCGAACTCAGCTGCCACTGATGACTGGGTATCATAACTCTTGAAGAGATATATGATTGAGGAACAAACAGTGGGATTCTGGGGTGCTATCACCAGTGCATATTCATTTATGGGTTTGCAAGTGGAGAATGGTAAGAAAAGATGAAAAGTAATCATGGTTTGATTTAAGCTAACTTTCAGAACAGTCTCCCTGAAAAGATTTTTTTTCTCACAATTTAAAAGTAATAATGAGAAGGATGAGAAAGAGGAGAAGTGCAAAAAGGAGGAGAATGAGATTTGAGGAGATACGAAGATGACTCTTCTGAGGGTCAGAATTTTAAATTATTTCCTCAAAATCATTTAGGCTGCAAGTCTGTTGTCCAGAATCTATCTCACAGTTTAAGCAATAGGATTTTTTTTTTAGTTTCTTTTTATTTATTTGAGAGACAGAGAGAGCGCATGTGCACCAGTGGGGGGAGGGGCAGAGGAGAGGAAGAAGCAGACTCCCCACTGAGCAGAGAGCCCAATTACATTGGGCTTGATCCCAGGACCCCGGGATCATGGCCTGAGCCAAACAATAGGATGTTCTGTAATAGCATGTATCCAACCAAAGACCATCAAACTTGCTAAGGATCCTAGCATCACAACAATTAAGTCTCCTCGTCCCAGGCTTTGTGATAACCTTCCTCACACAGACTTCCTCAACTAAATCTCTCTTGTCACTTATTCCAGTTTGTGTCAGTCATCCCAAGATTGTAACTGTTGCCAGTAACAACGGATCCTCCACCTTGCCATCATCCCGGTAATAATGCTTAGCATCCCTGGCCCTTTGTCATCCCATCCCCCATACTCTTTCATGCTACATTTGAAAACGGGCACTCCCAAACCAACCAACGTTCCCCTACTCGGTTTCTTCTCTTGAAAGTTCCTTCTTCCTCTTTGCCTTAACTGAACCTGGTGTCCCTTGAGGAATGTCATGACCCAGCAGCCCTGTCTAGTGACTCCTGATTATTATCACATATCTCAAGATGCTCCCTGCTCCCTATTGTTCCTTTAGAACATAACTTTTCCAACCCATTATAAAAAAAATTCATTTTCATATGAGGTTCATGCCAATCAGCTTTACCAATCCCTCACTCTTCAAATTAGAGAAATGATATTCTGAAATACTAGTTCTAATAGGTAGGCATCATATGAAAATGAATTCCATGGTCTAGGGCAAGGTTCAACAAACTACAGTGCATGAGCAAAATCTAGTCTGTCTTTGATACTGTGTGGTTCACAAGCTACGAATGGTTTCTGCAGACCAACCTTTGTGATTTGATGAGAGGGGACACTTACTTGGGATCTCAATTATGTACAAAGTTTTCCCACAAAAAAATACTTTCATTCTTCTCATTAGTGGACATGTATTACAAAACATTGTACTTATTATTTTGTTGTTATCACAATAAAAGTTTTGGCAATTTGTTTTTTGTTTTGTTACAAAAGTACCTATGGAATACCCTCTCAAGTTTGCCTGTTGTCCTGCAAAATCAAAAATATTTACTATTTGGCCCTTTACAGAAAAAGTTTACTGACCCTTGGTCTAGGGGAAAACAACAAAACATTGAATTAAGCAAAATTACAGTTTTCCCTTCCTTCCTTCCTTCCTTCCTTCCTTCCTTCCTTCCTTCCTTCCTTCCTTCCTTCCTTCCTTCCTCCCTCTCCCTCCCTCCCTCCCTCCCTCTTCTTCCCTCCCTCCCTCTCTTATTTTCTTTCATTTCTTTTAAATTTGGCATTCTTCAAATCTTTTGTTAATCCCATTATGAATCATTGAGATTTATGACATCATGTTGCATTTCTTAAATGTATTTGACCATGACTTTTTTTTTTAATCAGAACATCTTGTAGGCCAAATATTCTAAGGGAAAATTTTAAAAACGCACTTTAAAACAGGTCCTATTTCTTAAATAAAAATGAACTGGTATTTGGATCATTATTTACATCCTTAAGGACCAATTATTTTCACAGCTTTCAAATTGCATAGCACTTCTCTAAGATGTGGGTCAACTCTATGTCAGCAAAGTTCAGTAGCAATCACAAACCTCATCTTGAAGAAATTAAATGTTAAGGATTGACTGGAATTAATGTGATCAATTTAGAGCAACATTTTCATTGTTTCTTTAAAAACATGGGTGAGGATCTCCCAAACCAACTAATTCATATTTATATATTACCCTTACTTTAAGCGCCTAACTACTCAACCACATGATACTTAACAGGGAAGCCTCATTCCCAGACACGCTTCACTTATCAGCTTCCCATTGTTTTCCTCTTGGATCCACCATTTTCTTATGCCTTTCAAGTCATGCATGAGAAATTAGCTCTGATCTTTCTTATCTTCTGGGTCCCCTCACATGCCCATGGTTTAAAAAAAATCCACAAAAATAAATCTTATCCATACTATTTATAAAACTATGCAGCTTTTTTTTTTCCATACCCACAATTGTAATGGGTTAGCATTTCAAAACTTTCTTAGGAGACAGTCACCTCAGTGGACTCCATCCAACTCTACCTACACCCGCTAGAGTTACTTAAACTCCATTTGAGATGCATTAAGAATCCAGAGTGACTCTCAATTTACAATCCCATCAAAAATATAGCCACCACAGTATTCCAGATCAACCGAGCCAACCCCATTCTACCCTAGCACAACCCTCATTCTTATCATCTTTTAGATTCTCTGATATAACAAGCCAAACTTCCAGAGGAAATATGTCAAATCTTCCCCAAATGTCTTTGCAAATAACTTTCTTTGTTTTGTAAAGTCTCTTTTTACTTCCTGTGAATACACACACATCACTTCCAAACCCCAATCAAGAAACCATGATTTCAAGAACACAAACCCATTATTTACCCCCCTTTAAAAAGAGATGCAGTTAACAAGCCTTATCTGCATGTTACTGTGCTATATCCATTACAGTTTTGTTCAGAGTATTTCTTGACTTATCACCTTCTGCTTCTGTATTTTACAGTCTCAGCAGTTTGTGAGTTTCATTCCAACCAGTTCTCTAGAGTGACTGACACAAAGCAGATTCTAAAAACACACTTCCTATTCTTTCAAAACTCAAGTGCTTATTATTTTTTTACAGGAAATATTTCCCACATTTTACTCACTAAATTTTTGAAGGTCATGATCTTTGGGAGTAATACATGCTACCAGGAAAACTGAAATATTTCATTAACTATATGATTAAAACTAGATTAGCTACCAAGAGAATTCATCTTAGGTTTTGGAAATAAGACCAAGGACAAAAACCTCAACGGTTTACATGTTATAGGAAAAAGTTGAAACAGTTATAAATCACTGATCATTCAAGAGGCACTTTCAAAATGACTTGTTTCAATTTTTCAAATATACTAGGAACAAAAATGTTAACAAAAAAGGAATGTTGTTTATGAATGCATGATTCCACCTATTGTTTGACTGATGGAAATAAATCATCACATACCCTTAAGTTCTAAAGTTACCAATTGGATTTTTATTAGTCAACTAACAACTTGAAGTGCCTTTTATAAGCTATCATTATGGAAGTTAATAAGCTCATGAAAAATATAGGAATGTTGTAAATGTACAGTTTCTTACTTTCCCACCATTTTCATTGCTATGGTTGTCAAGAGTCTCACACATACATACGTTATATACCCTCAAAGCCTTATGGCCATTTTTTGCTTTTAATGGTAGCATGTTTTATACAGAAGACATAATTTAGTGCTTCATGCTTACCCATACATATAACATTTCCACTGTTCTTTCATTCCTAAGATCTGATTTCCTCTGGTATTCTTTTTCTTCAGACTTGAGAACATTTTTTGTAGCATAGGTCAGGTGAAGACAAATTCCCTTATTTTATATTTTAAATCTGAAATTGTCTTTATTTTACCTCCGTTCTCCATGGTTTCTGACAAGAAGTCTGCAGGCATTCTAATTGCCATCGCTTTGTATCTAATTTGTCCTGGTGCTTCTCTGGCGGCTTCCACATTTTCTCTTTATCTTTAGTTTTCAACAGTTTGACTAATATGTGCCCAGGAGTGGTTCTCTTGGAATTTATTGTTTTTCCTTGGGGGAGTGTGGTCACTGAACATCTTGACTATGTACATTTTTGTCTTTTAATAATTTTAGAATATCTGGCTATCATTTCTTCAAAGATTTTTCCTGTTTTACTCTCTCCTCTCCTTTTAAAATCCCAGTTACCATAATGTTAAAATTTTTGTAATTTTCTTTCTGGTCCCTGGGGCTCTATTTTTTTTCTTTTTTTAATCTTCTCACTATTTTTTCAGATAGAATGATATGTATTGATCTGTATGTCAACTGACTGCATTGTCATTTCCATTCTGCTCCAAGTCCCATTTAGTTGCTTTTTTATTTTAGATGTTTTGGTCATGGTCATTAGTCATTAGTCATGGTCAGCCAGGGGCTCTTCCTCGGGCTCCTGTCTGAAGATAGTGGGTTTTCCTTTCAGAGTCAGCTCCCCACATATCCACCTCTGCCTCAAATACAGCTGCTTTTAAGATAAAACCCTAAAGAAAACAAACAAGATGGAGGACTCACACCTTGCTGTTCACTTTACTATGAATTTTTACCTCCTTCCCAAATTTGCATGGTTTTGTTCAGTCTCCAGAATCCTTCGGTAGTTTTGTTTTGTTTTGTTTAATGTTTTGTCTAGAGTTTATAGCTGAATTCACATGAGGCTTGTTTTGTTAACAGCTCACTCTTGCATATCTGAGTTGAGAAATCATTTATTCAACTTAGTCAAAGTTCTTTTAATTGGAGAATGCTCTGGAAATGGAAGGTTATTTTCCAGTATAAAATTTATCATATTCCTGGTATAATACATTTCTTTTTCCTTTTCACACTGAATCTCTTGGTATTGGGCAAATGCACAGAATTTCAAAAAAGTGATAGTGGTTTACATTTGAGGACAACTCTAGTTCAAAGCATCACTTAAAGATCTGATATGCCACTAGATATATGTCATTATTTTTCTGGGGACAAGATAGGGCTTTTTTAGAGACAAAAAAATTGGTTCGGAAAAAAAAAAAAAAACAGAAACAAAATGATGTAAATTCTCTAAGAGGGTTCTTTTGGAAGACACTGAATTGGGGTAACATAAACAGAAGTCAAAGAAGTTAGTGAAAAAGCTTTTTTACCCTCTAATGAACAGCCACACTTAGCTATATTCATCCCCTTGTTCTAGTTTAGTTCTGGGACACACAACGTAATTACTAGCATAATTTTGAATAGATAAGGACTTGAGTATCAAATTTTATATATAATATATATAAAACATGATTTTATATATAATTTTCTTCATTCTACTGTTCATATCAGAGCACATTAGAAAAAAATCATGATACTGACCAAAATCTTTTACCATTCCTCTCCAACTTTAGCACATTTTTCTCCTAACAAGTAAAACTGAAGGACCAAGCCATGGTTCTTTTATTCAACTTTAAATATGTAATTCTTTATGTCCCTTGTTCGTTCTCAAACTATAATTCCTCTTCTAACAATAAAACAACATAATATCAAATATATTTTAAAGACTAAATTACCTACTATCCTGCTATTCTAAACCAGTAATTATTTTTACTTTAATCTATTCCCTTGCTACTTTGTTCCCAATCATGTTTCATATTCGTAGCAGAGATAAAACCTCACGCCATTCTCTATGATCATTGCTAATATGTACTTCAGAGTACAAAATATATATAATCCTGCTTATCCACTTTATCTTTACACACACACACACACACACACGTAACTTGTCATCTTTTTCTCTATTTTGAAAGTCCCTGAGGTGCCTTAGTTTCTACATGGTGTGTTAAAAGTAATCACTTTTGTCTTTAAAACTTTGTCATTTATAATTTTTAAAATATATTTCATTTAAAATATAAGAGATGTTCTGAAAAAATATTAAATTAAATGATATAAAATGTCACTCTCAAACTCCATTTTTCTCCCAGGGGACAACCACTCCTAACAGTGTCTTTTTATATATATATATAAATAACATAAAATATAATATAAAAGTATAAATGATATAAAATAGTTGTTTTGTTTATTATAATAATGAGAGCATACTGATTAGTCATAAGGGCTTTTATTGCTGGATGGCATTGCATATCTGCATATGCAGAAGGATCATAGTAATTTTAATGACTTCTTAATATTTTATATTTTATGCACCCTAATTCATTTTACTAGTCTAATAATGAGGACTTAAATTGTTTCTAGTCTTTTATTTTGCTTTTTAAATTATAAATAATGTCCCAATGAATTTTCTTTTTATATGCCCTTAGGCACATATGTAATATATCTTCAGGATGGATTTTACATTTGGAATCGCTAGATATATAATACAATACTTCTTCTGGATATATTCTTAGTCCAATAAAAATGTGTGTCTGTGTGTGTGTGATCTTTGTTTGTTTATTTCCAATTTAATTCTTTTGTGGTCCAAAAACATGCTCTGTGTGATTCCCATTCTGTTCTACTTACTGAGATTTGGTTCATGGCCCAGCGTGTGCACTTGTATGTGCCGTGTATTCTGTAATTGCTGGGTACAGTGTTCTGTGAACGTCAAAGGCATCATGTTGGTTGAGTGTGTTGATCCAATATTTTATATCCTTTTTGATGTTCTATCTACTTGTTCTATATTTTACCATAAGACAAGTGTCAAAATTACCAGCTAAAATTGTCAATTTGTCCATTTCTCTATGTTTCCAAAAATGTGGTTAAGTATATATTTGCTTTCAATCTTTTTTTATGTCTCTAGGGAATTATTACTTTATGATCCTTAGAGATTACAGTTTAGGCTGTGGTTGATTAATAGTATCATAAAAGATAGAGTTTCTTTTCACATTTTCATTTCCTTTGTTGTTTTTAAGGAGAACAAGGGGAGAGCTCCTCTATGCACCATTTAATGGATGTCTGAAGTTATTTCTGACAAGAAGAATTTTGCCATTAATGCAGACATCAGTTCCCCTCAGAGAGTTCTCTTCATGCCATTTAATAAAACAAAGTAAGTCACTAGAATACTAAACTTTCCATAATTGGGATCTCTTTACCTCAGGGGTTGTGTAGGATGGCTCACATCTTACAATAACACTATTATAATTTTATTTTTAAAGTTTCTATTTAGACCACTGATGGAATATGACTTGACATCACTGTAGGAGAACCCTGTACGTTCAGAGTAATAATAAGAGATATGCCGAACCTTAGTTGCAATGAAACAGAAACTAGGACATTTCAGTGATTATCATCTACATTGTTATTCCATTCAAATGGTTTCTTAGCAGTAACTGTCCAAAGTGTTCAGTACATTGGATTGTGCGTGACCTAGATTTATATTTAAAAAATCTCCAGCCATGGAGCCTCCACGGTTCTTACTACACAATTTATTATTTAATTTAATGTTAGGAGCAGCTTGAGAAAAGAACTGCCAGCAAAATTGCTATTTCTGTGGGAAAACAGGGAAAAAAAGATATGGTTGTTGCATTTACCTCATTATTGCTAAATAACTCAAAACTGTTTAAAGATAAGGGAAATCTAGTGATTTCTTATTAGAACTAGGAAACAAACAATGGTTCTTTCTGGTACAAATCTGCTGACATATTTTATATTTCTGGCTATTTGATTCATTTTTATCTTTTCACATTTGTCAGCAATATAAAGTCATAGTTTTTTGTTATTAAAAATATAAACAAATGAATTAAAGCATGTGATGTCATATGCATCTATTCTATTTCTTTTCATATAGAGAACTTCCTTATAGTCTAGAGGAATGCTTTCAAATAAAGGTCCTGCTATGTACAGTTGACCCTTGAGTGACATGGGTCTGAATTACATGGACCCACTTACATGTGGATTTTTTCCGACAAATACAATACAGTACTATAAATATATTTTCTCTTCCTTATAATTTTCTCAGCAACATTTTGTTTTCTTTAGCTTACTTTATTGTAAGAATATAGTACATAATGCATATAACATACAATATATGTGTTAATTGATGAGGCTTCTGGTCAACAGGAGGCTATCAGTGTTGTTTGGGGGAAGTCAAAAGTTACAACTGGATTTTTGACTGTGTGTGGGGTTGGCACCCCTAACCTCTGTGTTGTTGTTCAGAGGTCAAGCAGAACTTCAAAACTCAGCTTTCAGATCATTTCCTCCAGGAAACTGCCCTATCACGTTGGAGAGTGCCCCCCCAACCCCCGCCTTTGCAAGATGAAGTCTGTGTTAGGACCCTCCGGTTTCAGGTGTTTCAAGAGGTGGGTATCCCCACCTTCAGCTCTATTTTCTGTAAATTCCTGGAATACAGAGACTGCCTTTTATACCCCTAGTGACTCGTATATTCATAACACATAGTCAGAATCTCTATAACATTTTATAACTCATGCTGGATAAACCAGGGGAAACACTTTAAATAGGGATAAAGACAACCCCTCTCCCCCAAAAGAAATAAGTAAATTTCAGATGTCCCAATATTAATACTGCTACTTTTTTTAAAGATTTTATTTATTTATTATTATTTTTTTAAATTCTTATTTATTTATTTATTTGACACAGAGAGAGAGAGACAGCGAGAGAGGGAACACAAGCAGGGGGAGTGGGAGAGGGAGAAGCAGGCTCCTGGCTGAGCAGGGAGCCTGATGCGGGGCTCGATCCCAGGACCCTGGGATCATGACCTGAGCTGAAGGCAGATGCTTAACGACTGAGCCACCCAGGCGCCCCAAGATTTTATTTATTTATTTGAGAGAGAGACAGAGAGCATGAGAGAGGGGAGGGTCAAAGGGAGAAGCAGACTCCCTGCTGAGCAGGGAGCCCAATGCGCTGCGGGACTTGATCCTGGGACTCCAGGATCATGACCTGAGTCAAAGGCAGTCGCTTAACCAACTGAGCCACCCAGGCGCCCCAGTACTGGCACTTTTTATGATAAAGTATTGATTTCCGTTTGGTTCTTCTGAATGTGGAATAAAACATTAAAAATGTAACATAGGCAAAGGTTATCTCAAATAGCATTTAGTAGACAGATGCTTTTCTTTTCTTTTCTTTTTTTCTTTTTTTCATATAAGCCTGGCAATATTTCTCCTTACTCTCTAAATCTCTAGAGCTGCCCTGAACTAGAAACTGTCAACATTTAAATAACTTCTATTTTCACATGCTGACAAAGGGTGCAACATCTTCCCTCAGCAACTTCCCTTCTATTATTTTCAGTGGGAAATCCATGCCTGCTATCTCCATAGCTCAGTATACAGTTATACATGCTATGAGGATTACAGAATTTGAACACCTACCTTGAGAGGGTTCACAGTCCAAGGCCAAGGCCAAGTCAACATATATTTATCAAGTGACTTCTAATAAGGCCAGTGCAAACACCTTAAAAGCAATGTGGGTACATCTAACAGTATGCAAGTTGCTCAGTTTCTCCTTATATTGAAATATTCAATGCTTAACTAGAGGGAATGTGTGCTTACAAAGGATCAGAACTGTATTTTCTTTTTTTTTCCTCAAGAAAATACAGAACTGTATTTTTTTTCTTTTTATTTTTCTCATGACCCTGAGATCAAGACCTGAGCTGAAATCAAGAATTAGACGCTTAACCAACTGAGCCACTGAGGTGCCCCAGAACTGCATTTTCTATTTCTTTTGAAAGATCTCTGAATTTAGATAGGAAAATCATAAAAATGCTATTTAAATAATTATCAGACACTAGAGGTCTACAGGAGTGCATAACTGATATGTAGGTAATTTTCACAGCAAGGAAAATTAATTTTCTTTTATAGTATATATTTTAATTGTATATGTATATTTTTCCTTTTCTGTACATACACCTGTACTGTTATAATATTTTACTTGTATGAGAATGTATTTCCTGTCACACTTATGTATACAATATATTGATGTAAATATATACCTGAATACATTACAAATCCAGTCAAAAATGTTTGGGACAATTTAAGGGTGTTTTATTGTTGTTTTTGTTAAATCCAAACAGTTATCCTATTACGGTTCACTAGGTTATTTCCAGTCTAATATTGAGTAAAGAAATTATATCAGCTTCTTGATATTAACTTTCCTCATGTCAAATTTGAAGTGAGACCTATTTGACCTTAGGTGTGCCTACTACTAAATGTGTTAAGAGAGACTGCTTTTAGTTTCTGGAACAAAAAACAAGAACATTAAATTTTGTTACAGATAACATTGAAAAACGTAATTTGTTTTCAATTATCTCCACTAATGAAGATGAATGAGGTAAAAAAAGATGCTCAAAATTCATTTAAATGGGAAACAGTCATTGCAATAAATACTTGAGGATGTTAATGGTATAAATTTTTTGGTTTCACTGCCTAGAAGTTTCCCTGCACCAATTAATATATAGAAATGAGCATCATGCACACTACAGTGAAGACCTGACTTGAAATAGAACTTGACTCTTACTGGTCCTTTTTTCTTTATTTCTACGACACCTTGAGTATGCTAGGACTCTAGGCCCAAGACTTCTATCCCAAAATGTACATGACATCAGCAGCAGTGTGTGTGTGTGTGTTTATGTGTTTGTGTGTGTGTATGTATATGTGGTGTGTATGAGTGTATGCATGTGTATATCTTATATTTGTATGTTTGTTACATATTTCCTAAACATATCTTAATGATAATTAAAATAATTACTTTTATACTGAAAAAATGAGTACTGAATAGAATGTGAAATAAGAACATTTTGATTTTCAGTAGGAAACATGAGATTTCAATGACACCTCCTTTAAACCAATAAGGACTAAGGACCTACAGGAAAAGCCAATGAAATTGTTCAAAATTTCCACTAATGAAGATGTAAACACATCAAAGAAATTGAAAACTTCCTAGAGGCACAGAACCATCACTAATCTCTTAAGATTTTAATGTAATTTTAAATTAAATCTCTAGTAATAGTGAAAATGCAGGTGATAGGAAGGTTTGATAGTTTGTATTTGTATTTCGAGAATTACCTAAAATATTACATTTTTCAATGATATAGGTAATAAAATACAGAAAAAGTGATTTCTTCAAATGCCTAGATTGTGACAAGTAAAACACTGGATATTTTTAAAGCTTTATGCCATTGGAAGGATGGGTCTGGTGATTTTATGAGCAATATCAAAGAAGAAGTCTTTGTCATGTTAAGTGTTTTCATCACACACAAAAATAAGTAGGGCCATGGGAAACTTTTGGACGTGATGGATATATGTATGGCTTGAATGTGATGATGGTTTCACAGGTATATACTTATCTCCACCTCATCAAGTCTTACACCAAAATATGTACACTCTTTTGTATGTATCCAGTGCAAAGTACAGCCATTTGTATGTATCAATCTTTATTTGTTCTCAATAGAGTGGTTTAAAAAATTAGTAGTCTAGAATGAGATTTAGAAATATACTTGTATACTAAGTGTAAAAATACATTGATATAATATTTGTAAAATTTAATGTATTTTAATGAGTATAAGACAATTTTTGTTGCTGGACTGTGATCAAATTTTACATCTCAGTTTAACAGTTGATGTATTTATCTCTTAAATATATTATTTATAATTCAGTTCCAGATTATAACAATAGCCTCTCAACCTAGCTCTTTGCCTGGAAACTCAATTGCTTACCGTCTAACATGAACTCTAACACCAGACCTGTCCTTTCATGCAGGACTTCTCTTCACATCATGCCATCCTCAAAACCCTCTGTGGTATCTGATCATCCATGCAAACAGCCGTCAGCCTTTCATTAATTGCTCAATGCAACCAGATATTTATTAAACTTACATTTGCCTTGTGCTAAAATTGAGTTTTACAAAAAAGAAGGAGGAAGAGGAGGAAAGACAGACAGACAGAGAGACAGAGAGGGAAGAAGGCATATGTTTATCATATTCTGTATTCCATCTGCTCTGGAAATGACCATAGGTCAGCTGTAGAAGACAGCAATGTAAATAAATAAAATATTAAATAATTTGAGATAAAATAGAAAAATGTTCAAATCCTGAGAAGTAAGTAATTCACTTAGCCTGTAGAAATATTGGAGAAAAATTATCAGAGAAGAGGAATATTTTAGCATTTTGTATTTTAGTCTTTGGACAAAGACTTCGGATGGAAAGGAAACAATGACCTGGTACACAAAGGGGAACAATGCAGGGGCATGAAGGAGCAATATGTTACCCTCTGGAAATTGCAAAGAGTTTGGTCCATGTAGAGAAAAGTCTGTGCTTTGGCTCTGCAGTGGAGTGTCAGGAGCCAGATAAGGTGTCACCTTAGCTCCATCTCGTGTGTCACATCAATGGCATTATATAACCTATGGGAGCTGTTCAGAATCTGCATTTTTAACACACACCTCTGCAGATGCTGGGTGGCGAGCGACTGAAGAAGGGATATTTAGGTGAAAGATGATACAACTGAATTACAGTGTGTTACCTTAGGGAAGGACAAGTGCAAGTCAACCTGACAGGTACCATTCATTAAGCAGTTACTATGTCGTGATGGCTAATCTTAGGGGCTAACTTGGCTGCATTATGGCGTTCAACTGCTTGGTCAAACATGTTTTATGAAAGCAGTTTGTAGATGTGATTAACATTTACAATTAGTTGATTTTTAGAAAAGAATAAGGTGAGGGGTCCTTATCCAATCAGTGGAAGGCTTTACCAGCAAAAACAGGTTTCCTGAAGGACTTCTGCCCCAGGACTGTAGCTCAAGATTATAAAATTAACTCTTATCTGAGTTTCCAGCCTACCAGACTGCCCCATAACCTCATGTGGCTCAGTCTGTTAAGCGTCTGCCTTCGGACTGGGTCATGATCCCGGGGTCCTGGGATCAAGCCCCGCATCCAGCTCTGTGCTTGGGGCGGGGCGGGGCGGGGGTCTGCTTCTCTCTCTCCCTCTGCTCCTCCTCACCCGGCTCGTGTTCTCTTTCTCTCAAATAAATAAATAACATCTTAAAAAAAAACAAATTAATAAATAAAATAAAATCTCTTTCTTACCCTCCTTCCCTTTAGAGAGAATCCATATATCCATATACATGTGTGTGTGTGTGTGTGTGTGTGTGTGTGTGTGTGTATACACACACTAGTGATTCTGTTTTCTGGAGAATCTTGACTTGGGCACATGCCCTATCTTATTTAAACTTCAGACAAAAGTGTGAGTGGTTGTGATTTTCTGTCATTTTTAATATAATAAGTAAGCTCAACCTTAGAACTGGCAATCTTCCTTATGTCACAAAATGCAAAAGGAATCTGGGCTTGAGCTGAGGCTTTTTGAATTCTAGATTTCAAGTTCTAATCGGTGAAATGTTTTTCCCTGCTCAAGCTCAAACCTGTTCATCTGATTTTCAAAGTCTTTAAATTCTTGTGGTAGCATTATAGATAAGTATATTTTATTTTTTACATATGAATTTCTATGAATTCATATACTTATGCAAATTTTGAAAATGTCCTACAATAAGTGATTTTAACTTTTATAAGACAAAGTTATTTTTGAAAAGTAAAAGGACATAACCTCTTAAACCAGAAGCCTTTCCAGTCAAATGATTAAGATATTTTTTCCTGTTTTAGGACCCACTATTTCTTTTTATAAAACATTTCCTACAAATAAAGTGGTCTACTCACCACTTGCTCTAAATAATGCATGTCGTACTGTATCAGAGTCTTGTTTCTTTTTCCCCACAAAGTTTGGCACGTTCAAATTGACTTCTCCCGTGTCTACTGTTACTGCAAATTCTCCCTGTGCGTTCTAATTCAGACCCTCTAATCTATAAATTATGTCAATCTCTTACCTCTCTCCTGTAGAGACAGGGATTTCTTTTATAGCAAATGAAATTAGAAACTGAGAATTAAGGATGAGAAATTAATTGTCTTTAGTTTATAAACACTACAGGACTCTTTAGTTAATTTAATGCAAAACTAATTAAAGTATTGTAATGACTCGTCTCTAATAAAATCATATTGCTGAGTTTGCTGATGGCTTCAAATATTGACAAAGCCTGTCATACTCACATGAAATGGACCATTAGCATTTGTGGAGATGCGTCCTTTAATTTATATTGAATTTATGCTTACATGTGCACCAAAGATAACCTTGACAAATACGGACTTTATCCCAAAACTTTCCTGAAGGACTCTGGGATACGCCATTACAAAGAACTTAGGCTTCATTCCCCAAACAACTAGTGAAACTAAAACTCCCAGACAAGTTCAATTTCAAGTGACAAAGGTATTTTTTAAAGTCTTTTTAAAAAATAATAAAAGTTAACACCTCTAAAATACTGTATGCCAGATTTTATCCCAAGTGCTTTATGCTTATACATTAAACGCGAGAGTAGCATTGTTGGTGAAGTACTGTTATTATTGCCACAATAATAAGATAAGATAAGGAGAGGAAGGCAGACAGAGAGTAATATTCTCAAGGTCAACAGCTAGTAAGAAATGGACCCAGGATTTAAGCACCTGAAAAATGACTCCCATGAGAGAATCTATGATTTTTATAAATTTTCAGTCTTTTTTTTTTATTTTATCAACTATATTAAAGAATAAGTAATCAATAACAAGTAGGAATCATTAAAGAAAACGCATGCAATTAGTACTACTTCCTTGAGGGTGTCAAAGTATTATTCTGGCACAGGTGTAGGTTCCTCTAAGGCTTGGAGAATGAGAGTTATTTAAAACAAATGGAAGTTTCAAAGAGTTTCCTAAGGACTCTCCAATGACACAAACATGAAGTTGTCTAGGGTTTCTGGTTTCTGGAAGTTAGGGTGTTTGGAATTTGCCTTTGGCCTAACAGAGCAGCTCTCTTGTTGACAGCATCAGAGTAAAACAGGCAGGACTAGAGCCCCTGCCCATTTCTTGCTGCCCACTCACCACTGTCCATGGAGACACTGATTCATGCCTTCCCTGAATCAAACCTGGTGTCTCTATATCTAGCATAACCTATGCAGCTTCTGCTTCCACTTTTTAGGGATATTATAATGGAATGGACCCAGAGATAGTCCTATATAGTTAAACTAAGTACACTGTCATAAAATTTCTTTAAATATGCAAAAGATAAAGGCAAAATGCTATTTATAATCTATAATCCATTGCAAGAATATTTTAATAAAGCAGAAAATAGAAAAATTGGAATGGAAGAAGCAATAATGCATTACTAAGAAATAATACGGTAGTCTGAGAAAACTCGGTATCGGTAAAAATATGGTATACACAGGGAACTCTCACACTGTCACTGGCAGGAGTATAAACACTCAAGCAATTTAGAAATAAAATTTAACAGCGCATACTATATTTGAGCTTTCACATGCTATATAAACAAGAAATACCACTTCCTGAGCAATATCCCCTTAAAGTCTTTATACTTTCACCATGAGACATGGACAAGAATATGGTGTTGGTGAAACTGCTTTTATACATCAGTAATTCTCCTTTGAGTCTGTGATAATTTGAAAATCTAATATGACAAGAAATCTTCCCCTAAGAGACCACTGTCAAGTGTAAACCACTGTCTTAAATTTCCACCCTGAACAATGCTTTAAGAAGAAGTAAGCTTGACAACAGTATGGAATGGAAATTCCACAGAACTAGACCTCGGTATTCTTGGATCTCTTCTAGGTTTCATTATGAGCTAGCAGTTTGATCACACATTATTCTACAAGCTCTTTTTTTTTCTTTAATTGATAAAATGATACTGGTATTATTTGATATATTCTTAAATTGGAATACTAGATAGAAGATGTAAAGGTAAATAGAAAACATCAAGTGTAATAGGCTAATGTGACAAGGAAGTGGCTTCTGTAAACATTTTCCACAAGACTGTGACTGACAGCACTTGGTGAGGACCAATGCCTGTGCTTACCAGCTGCTGCCCTTGGACACCCCAGGCCGCATACTGCAAGACGGAGTCCTCTACTTCTGGGGGATTTAACTCCCAAACTTCCCTTGAAAAAAGGTAAATATTTTTACATGAACAAGTTGACATTTACATCAACAATTTAGTTGGACAATTGCTCATGAAAACCAGAAAACCAAAGAACTTACCTAGTGTGTATGTTGTAAATCACATACGAAGCAGTATACGAATAATGAAAAATCTGAAATTAAAAAAAAAAAAAAGAGTTATGGACCCTAGTTTGGAATAAAGCTCCATGTTAATGTGTAGACATATTCTCGATCAAATCCAGGAAATCCAAGAACTGATTTTAGAGAGAAATCAAAATGTGAAATATTACAGTTCTGAGCCTTACTCCAGGAGTTTCATGACTGTTCTGACCGTCAGTTCAATCCATTTATTCAATCCACTCTATTCTTAGTATAATTGTGATTATATTGCTGTCTTATTCGAAATGCTAAATGATTCCTCATTGCCTTTAAAATAAAGTTCGAGCTGCTTCATCGATGTTCAAGGATATTGGTACTTTGTGTTCTACATGCTTTTCCAGCTTTACCATCCACTACTTCCCTTTACCTAGTCTACGCTTCAGTCACATTAGACAAATTCCTCTTCTATATCCTGAACTTTTTCTGTTTCTCCTTTCCCCTCCCCAGGACATCCAAGGGGAAAACTTACATCAATACTTTCTTTTTTCAGCACACAATTATAAAAGCTTCTTTTATTCCTGTAGTGGATGTACACTGCACAAATATTATAATACTGTCAATTAAAACTTCCTAGAAGTCAACTTGTAATTTCTTCTTGCTGCAATAATAGCTTTAATTACACACGACTGGCCACATATTTGGTAAGGAAATACTAGTGTTTTCTCTTTTCATGGAAATTGCAATTGTTCCAACTATTATTGTGTTTTATAATGAAGCTTTATTCTCCTATTCCTTTTAACATAACTATCAAATCTAAGATTGCCTTTGCTATAGAGTTGTAGAAGCATAAATAATTTTTCCTGGTGTCTATTTTGGCATTCAGACTGTATTCTATAAAGTTACATATTTGACTACAAATTTTAAACCTTGAATTTACTACTATAGCTGACAAAAAGATAAGAAATGTGACTACCTCTATAAACATTTTTTTCCCCATCTCAGAAAGTTCTGTTGCCAAAGCAAACTGCCAAGTGAGCACTTCATCTTCCAAGCAGACAAATGTGCCAATGACGTTATGGGTAAAAGGAGTCTGTCTATTCACCCTGTCTGTTAATTACCTAACACACTGTAGCTGAATTCCAGGCTCACATGCATCTTGAGAGAAAGAGTTCCTGTGCATTATTATTTTAGTCAAAGTAGGCCAAAACAATCAAGACAAACCAGATATAACAACTGAATTTTGCTCTCTTTCTAGAATTCTTGTTATAGAGGTTGCTGGCTCTTCTTAATGTATGAATCCAAAGGAATCCAAATGATGTCCTCCAAATGAGGTACTTCAGAGAGGGGGATATATAAACCCACTTTTCGCTTCATAGTTCTTAGCCCAATACAACATTTTTCCCTTAGCTCATGTACTGAGGTGGAAGACCACAATAAAGAAATTAATCTTGACTTGTGTGCAAACCCAGAGCAGGTGGAAGTAACAAGTTGCAGAGTTTCACCTCCTCTACACGTATCTTACAAAGCCAGGAGTTTGCCATCTGCAGATAATTAGAACCTAGCCCTTTAGTCCTAGCTTACAGCTTTCCTCTCAATCTGCTCATCTTTGGTGGGTGTGTATCTGTGCGTGTGTGTGCGTGCATGTGCGTGCTTATTCCCAGTAGATCTCAAATACTTCTTGTTTTATAACTTCCCATCATTAAAAAAAGCACTCTATGCCCACAAGAGAATAAAACCAGTATGGAGTAGGAGGGATCCTGAACAGGGTTAGAGGTGGAGGTTTCCTTTTGTTTGTTTTCATAGTGTTACAGAGATTTCAAAAAGGAGATTTTTCAAAGAGAATTGTATTTAGCTTTACTGAACACCTGTATTAAGGTGCCCTGGTCTAAATTCACTATGTTAATCTGCATTTTTCTCTCTCTCTCTCAATCTCTCTCCTCCCTACCCCCGCTCCTTGGATAGCATGTCTATTATTATTATCATTTCTTCACTTCCTTTTATCCTAGATTCCTCTTCTACATTGGCTAGGTAGGTCTTATTTCAAGATGAGAGGATAAAATTGGAGTCACAAAGGTTAGGAACAGTCCTTTTCCTGTAATGATTGGCTGCTGCATAATGAGAGCCAAACTGAACATCTGATGAGATCCTTGGGGAGAAAAACATTTCACAGCCAGAAATCACATATTCATCGCATCTCTGCAAATGATGCTCCCCTGCCTGTTACAGAGTGTGAATGGTTATGGCAAAGGTAGTGGGAGTGGGGCAAACTTGAGAAATACCCTGTAAAAACTTGATCAAAGCTTACTCCTGGAAGCTGGCCTTGCGATGTCCCATCATTAAATCTCATGATGCCAAAGGCACTGGGTGGTACAGAAAGCTTCATAAGACCCGGCAATGCAAGCTCATCTCTATCATTTCTACATTACTTTGGGAACCTCAAGAAGAGGCTGATTACTTAAAGGTTTACGACTAAGAGTAGAGTAATTGGTTCTCATTATTTGCTGTAGCTTTATTCTATAAGTCATCGTAAACACTGAATTAGCAAATACCGAACCATAGCCTCCTAGAAGAAATACAGGGTTAGGTTCCTGTGTCTGGTTGTAATGTGTTTTTTTCTTTTTTAAGATTTTATTTATTTATTTGATAGAGAGATAGAACCAGAGAGCACAAGGCGGAGGAGAGGGAGAGGGAGAGGGAGAAGCAGTCTCCCCACTGAGCAGGGAGCCCGATGCGGGGGCTCGATCCCAGGACCCTGGGATCATGACCCGAGCTGAAGGCAGACGCTTAACCATCTGAGCCACCCTGGCGCCCCGTGGTTGCAACGTTTTCATCAACCCATCAGTACATAACCTTGTTTCATGTGTATTTCTTTGTAAAGACACTGTATTTAATAGTTAATATTGTTGATTCCCTAATACTGAACACATGGCCAGCAGCATTATAACTTATGGCTGAATAAAATTTATCTGACATGTGTGCTTTCCCCGTAGAGCACATCACAACCTCTTGAGCCCAGCAGCGCACTAGACAGCATTTCAGCACTCTGCTTGGGGGGCATTTTAAACAGCAAACCCAGCAGCAAAAAGCACAGACATGAGAAAAACAGAGCATTAAAAAGACCATGAAAAGGATGCTAATTTACGGTATGATCGCTGAAATAAGGAGGCAGAGTGTCATCTCGTTTGATCTCGGCTGGGAAAGTGCGTATCTAAGATCAGGCAACTCAAATGTTCTGCAGCTCTGCACTGTCTGGGAATGCCTAAGAAAGCACAGTGAGGACTGGTTTTGAGGTTACAAATAAATTTTAGAAAGCAGGTGAATTTGGAAATCTGGAATCCAGAAATAATGAAGATCAAGTGTACTGGTAATTTAGACATAGCATGATATATTACTGGAGGGAAGAAAAAAGCAGGCATATTTAAGGGCTGCCAAAACTTGGACACAAGAAAAATACAGAAGTGCTC
The DNA here is from genome assembly GCF_964656455.1 of Halichoerus grypus. Classification (NCBI taxonomy): domain Eukaryota; kingdom Metazoa; phylum Chordata; class Mammalia; order Carnivora; family Phocidae; genus Halichoerus; species Halichoerus grypus. The sequence continues at coordinate 97,050,518 of NC_135715.1, forward strand.
TGGAATGGTTGCATTCATGTTCTATAAATGAAAACTAGCTACCACCGTTCATTCATCAAATACCTGTTCAGCAACTTCTTTGACACAAGCCCTGCACTAAACACTATTAAAAAAAAAAAGAAAAAAAAGATTGTGGGCCGCCTGGGTGGCTCAGTCGTTAAGCGTCTGCCTTCGGCTCAGGTCATGATCCCAGGGTCCTGGGATCGAGCCCCGCATCGGGCTCCCTGCTCTGCGGGAAGCCTGCTTCTCCCTCTCCCACTCCCCCTGCTTGTGTTCCTGCTCTCGCTATCTCTCTCTCTGTCAAATAAATAAATAAAATCTTTAAAAAAATTAAATTAAAAAAAGATTGTGATAATAAAGATTATTTTAAATATTTTAAATTTAAATTTAAATTTAAATATTTTAAATAAATAGGATATAATACAAAAGAATATCAGTTGATCATTTTTATTAGTATATTTTATCTGTCAGTATATAAACATTTATTGAATACTAATTATGTGCAAGCTTATAAGTTAAGTACCTTGCCAAATGCAAAAGCCATAATAAATATAATTCCTGTCCCCAAGGAACTCTTGATCCAGTCAGGGTGACAAGGTTAAGAAGCATTACATTAGTTTAGAGCACTCTGTTGCACGTCATGGTTAAATTAGGATTTGTAGATTATAAATCTGTAGGCTTTTCCAAGATGCAATTATTCTTTTTGGTTTCAAGATTGTAACTATAACAGTAACAGTTTTTGAATTGAGCATATACTATATACCGGACTCTCTTGAGTGCTTTAAATATATTATTTAGCATTTAAATGCACCTTAGGAAATGGATACTATCATTCATAATTCACATAATAGGCTCTGGAAGCACTGAAAGTTTAAGTACTAGACAGAACAATAATTTGAGCTCACGTCTGTCTGATTATTGTGACTTAATCTTTTTGCACATTCTCTTTCAGGGAACTGGGACAGGAAGCACTGCTCCAGCTTTGCAAAAGATTCATTTCTGAAAGACCTATTAAGCCATCATCCAAAGATTTATTGACAGGAGTAGGCATGAATTAATTGTGATTACCACAGTAAAGAGAGATTTCATTTTGGAAAGATGATCTAATAGATCAGATTAAAAATGTAAATCCCCTTCTCCTTTAGCTGTTTTTCACATTTGTTTTTCTTGGAATATCAGTTATTACCTAACACTATGGAGATGCATGTCAAGGAGAGTTACACTTACAAGAAAAAAGAACAGGGCACTCTCGTAATTTACGATTAAACCAGAGGTTTATATCTCAGGATGCCAAAGCTTTTTCCGCACTGCAGTTTAACTGCCGAAATGGTATAAATAGCATGCGCTTTCATGGCCTGGAGAATATTTAAAATAGGATTATGGATTTGCCATTGACTCAAACAGTTAGGAAAACTAAAATGCGAGGAAGCAAGTCTCTGAGTAAACAGCATTTATGAAAGAAAGCCAGTGAGAGAAAAGACAATATAGGCAAGAGGGCACTTGTTTCTCTTGGAAGTAAGTGCTACGATGATGCCACGTTTGTTCTAGGATAATGGAATACCTTTTAAAATGAGTAAGTAGTGACTCTGGTGCTGGGAAAATTTTATCTATATTACACAGTGAAGAACTAGACTATTAGGATACTCTAATGTAGTAAACACACTTCATAAAGTTACAAGCTGAAGTGCTACAGAAACATTTATAAAACTCTGTATGGAAAAAGCTTTGTGAATACTGAACAAGAATTGGTTGAAAAGGAAAATAAATATGGGAGGAAATTAAAGGTATATTAATATTTATTGACCAGTATTTTAATTTACTGTCATTTGTTTTCTCATCCAATGTTCATCATCAACTTTCAGATATTATTCATCCAGGATATACAGTTAGTAAAACCAAGATTGGAATCTAAATCTTAGATTCCAAATACATGAAGACTATTTTAATGTGGTACCACAAAAAAGAATTATGCACGATTCTTTAATTGTATCACCATTATGGTAAGTCATAGACGTAGTAAAATACTCAAGATGGTGAAACGAAATACAGATGTTGGTGTTGAAGATAAAAGTTTAGGTGTTGCTCTAACTCAGCTCTATTTATGCCAAAACCTATATAAAAAAACAAATAAAAATAAACTTGCTAATAGAAAAAAAAAAGACTATTTGCCACAAAACCAATTTAGTCATTCTGTTCACCTGTAGGCATCATGATGCCATCACCACACAAGATACATAGTAAAGTAATATTTATATTTTTCCTTGCCTTAATGGGGTATAGTTGTGTTCCAATCTGGAAAAATAGGGTATTATTTGGGCTATTTTAGCATTCATCATGTACTCACTCTGAATTGAATAGTACAGTCACCCTGAATTGAAATATGATACTTTCAGCATAGTATGTAAGTAGAAATCTAATGAGAGATTGTATTAGGTAAACATGTTTCCATTTAATACATTTATTTTACTTAAGAAAATGGATGGCTGATGATTTGAGTTTAAAAAGCAGACAGCACACCAAAAATTACCTGGGCATCATTTCCCAATTTCAGGTAGGACTGCTGTGCCCAGAATATAATCTAACTGGGCTAAATATTATCAACAGCCAGCACAAGGAGAATATACTTTATTATACAATAGGAGATCTTTGAGTAAGCAGAATAAATCATTCTCTGATATATTCCCTGTTAGATAAATTAACTGCTCATCATAAACAAACCCCCTTCAAGTTGATCTCAGAATTCAGTTCATGAGATGTCTATAATGCAAATTTCATCTCAATGATACTCCATAACCCAAGTTGCTCAATTATTTGACATGGAACTTTCCCCATAATATACTTCTGATTAAAGTACCAACCTCATTGACAATGCCACTCTTTGTATTAAAATATTTTCATGTACCAGACCTTTCCACACTAATTAATGCAAATGAGCTACTTTCACACCAGTTGGCATTAAACTATTTCCAATGTACCATCATTGAAAATATCTGGTTTGATAACCTGAATAGCATTTAAAGGTCAATTACTAACAGTGGTGAAATAATTTGTACTGAAATAAATTTATACATCATTTAACCATGTATAAACTAGTTTTCTCTCTGTCTTGTCAATGCAGAAATAAATATATTGCAAGAGGACAGAGTGAGAGACAAACTCAACCTTGTTTCCATGTAGTGCTAGAACTAGAAAGGCAAGAATGAAAGTCAATCTTTCCATATACAGGTATTTTACAGGTGAGCCAAGTATGTAACTTAGAAAAGTGGTCAATTCATTCGCCAGCAACTTTGGTGAAAAAGTTATTTCTTCATTTCAATGGTATCAATTCTTAATTTATGTTTTCTTGAGCAACTTATTTAAAATATTTAATCTGCTCATCAGAAAAATGCAGAAAGCAGGATATATCCAACTGTTTTTTTACAAAAATGAGAGGAAAAACTGTATGGAAATTATGTAGTTATTACATGCAGTTATACCAAGAGAATAAAGCAAGAAAAACTCAAACCTATTTCAATTGGCAACATGTTACTTTCTTTTTTTTTTTTTTTAAGATTTTATTTATTTATTTGACAGAGAGATAGCGAGGGCAGGAACACAAGCAGGGGGAGTGGGAGAGGGAGAAGCAGGCCTCCCACCAAGGAGGGAGCCCGATGCAGGACTCGATCCCAGGACCCCGGGATCATGACCTGAGCCAAAGGCTTATGCCTAACGACTGAGCCACCCAGGCACCCAGCATGTTACTTTCTTGAAATAAAAGTCTTACTAACAGAGGGTCCAACACAGCATAAGAAGACCCTTAATTCACCTCCTCCCACAGACACCCCAAATCTACACCTACATATAGAGCAATTTCTCCAAAGAACTGCTGGCTGATTGAACAGCTTCTGCACTATAAATGCTAGAAAGACCACATAGACAAGGGTAGAAGAGACAGAGACACAGTAATGATAGGGAAGCCACCCCCTGATGTGATACCTGCAGTAGGGAGAGATATGACTAAAGGGTCTGTGAATGGATTCTCCCCTGCCCTGGGGCACAGCAAAAAACAAGCAAACAAACAAACAACAAAACAAAAACAAAAACCCCAGTAGTTGAAAGGGCAACTAGAGTCTACGTGAAAAAAAAAGAAAAAATCTATTTACTAGCCTTAGAGCATCTGACACACAGGTAGGAAATTGCTGGAAATCTTTCTAGAGTCAGAGGTGCTGGCGAGCACCATTTTTCATGTTCCTTCTCGACCTTGATAGCACAGGTAGGAGTAGGGTCCAGGCACTCTAACTGGCCTGCCAGGGCTGCTCCAGTGCACCTTGGGTTCCTGGCACATACCAGCTCCAGCAATCTCAGCAAGGCAGCCCAGTGCTACACATCTTGGGATCACCCCCAGCCTGTGCCTGCTTCAGCCCCAGTTGGCCTGACAAAGCCACCAGGCATCCACAGTTCATAAAAAAGAATACTCTGACACAAGGCCACTCCTTCAAGACTGGCAGAGGTAGCTATACCACTTAATTCAGAATGTTTTTATGTGTTTGTTTAACATGGAAAATCAAACAAAATGAGGAGATAGAGGAATAGGTCCCAAATAAAAGAATAAGATAAAACCCCAGGGGAGGAAAAAAAACAAGAAACAAAAAAACAAAACAAACACTAATAAAACAGAGACTAGTAATTTACCTGATAAAGACTTCAAAGTAATGGTCATAACACTGCTCAACAAAAGTGGGAGAAAAATGGAAGAACACAATGAGGATGGACTTCAACAAAGAGAAAATATAAGAAAGAACCAACCAGAGCTACAGAATATACTAACTGAAATGAAAAAGACTCTAGGGGGAAGCAACAAAAGGTTAGATGATACAGAAGAATGGATCAATGGTCTGGGAGACAGAATAGTTGAAATCACACAAACAGAACAGAACAGAAAGAAAGAAAGAAAGAAAGAAAGAAAGAAAGAAAGAAAAAGAAAAGAAAGAAAGAGGAAGGAAGAAAGGAAGAAAAGAAGGAAGGAAGGGAGGGAAAAAGATTTTTTAAAAATAAGAATACTTTAAGGGATCTCAGGGACAACATCAAAAGGACATTATAGGGATCCCAGAAAGAGAAGAGAGAAAGGGGCAGTAAACTAATTTCAAGTAATAATGGCTGAAAAGTTCCCTAACCTAGAGAAACAGACATCCAGGTCTAAGAAGGATAAAGAGTGTCAAACAAAATGAACCCAAAGAGATACACACCAAGATATAACATAATTAAAATGGCAAAAGCTCAAGGTAACAGAGAATCTAAAAGGCAGCAAGAGTAAAACAAATTATCACATATAGGGGAAACACTGTAAGACTATAAGCTGATTTTTCAGCAGAACTTTGCAGGCCAGAAGGGAGTGACAGGATATATTTAAAGTGCTAAAAGGAAAAACAAACTTACAACCAGAAATACTCTACCTGGCAAGGTTATCATTCAGAGTTGAAGGAGAGATAACAGTTTTCCAGCAAAGAAAAAATTAGAGTTTATCACTACTAAACTAGCCTTACAAGACATGTTAAAGGGTCTTGTTTAATTGAAAAACAAAAGCCATAACCAGAAATAGGAAAGTATATGAAAGAAAAAAATCTCACTGGTAAAGGTAAATATAAAATAAAGGCTGTGGATTGGCCACTTAAAAAAGCTAGTATTTAGGTTAAAAGACAAAAATACTGAAATCGTCTATAACTACAATTAATAGTTAAGGGATACACAAAAGAAAAAGATGTAAAATACAATGTCATTAAAAAACAGGGTGGGGAAGTAAAAATGCAGTGCTGTTAGAATGCATTTGATCAGTTTAAAATAGTCTACTATATAGATAAGTCAATATGCATGAACCTCATAGTAACCACAAACTAAAAACCTAAAATAGACTTACAAAAAATAAAGAGAAAGAAACCCAACCATAATGCAAAAGAAAGCTATCAAATCATAAAGTAAGTCCAAGAGAAGAAAGGAACAGAGAACTACAAAAACAACCTTAAAAAAATTAACAAAATAGCTATAAGTACATACTTACCAATAATTATTTTAAATGTAAATGGGCTAAATGCTCCAATCAAAAGACATAGGGTGGCTGAGGAGGGGTGGAGCAAGATGGCGGAGGAGTAGGAGACCTGGATTTCGTCTCCTCTCAGGAATTCAGCTGGATAGGGATCAAACCATTCTGAACACCTACAACCTCAACAGGAGATCGAAGAAAAGAATAGCAACAACTCTCTGAACAGAAAAGCGACCACTTTCTGGAAGGTAGGACGTGCGGAGAAGTGAATCCGAGGCGATATTCGGGAGGATAGACGGCGGGGGAGGGGCCTCCGTGGGCCGCTTCTGGCAAGTGATAGAGCAGCGGAGCACAAAATCGGAACTTTTAGAAGTCTGCTCCGCTGAGGGACGTCACTCTGGTGGCGAAGTGGGGGGTGGAACCCTCGCGGGACAGTGTGGTCTCAGGACCCTCAGGGTCACAGAAAGACCGGGGGTGCCTGAGTGCGGCAGAGCTCCCAGGTATCGGAGCAGGGAAGCCGGCTGCAGAGACGGAGCCCAGGCGCGGGCTCTCAGCTCGGGATTGCCATAAACCGTGATCCGCGGCACAGTCGGGCCACTGTTCCTCCAGCAGGGACCCAACAAACAGCAGATCCAGGGAGACTCCCCTTCCTCCCCCGGGAGGAGCGGCGCGGAAGCGCACCGTGGGGATCTGCGGGGTTTGGAGACTCCACCCGGGGTCGGGTGCCAGAGATAGAAACGCGCGGTCACAGGCCGGGTGAGCACGGAGTGCGGCCGGAGACCGGGGAGACGGGAGTGACTGACTGCTTTTCTCTGGGGGCACACTGAGGAGCGGGCCCCGAGTTCTCGGCTCCTCCGGGGCGGAGACTGGGAGGCCGCCATTTTCACTCTCCGCCTCCAAAGCTGTACGGAAAGCTTGAAGGGAACAAAAGCTCCCGAGAGCAAACCTTAGCAGATTACTTAGCCCGGACTGGGCAAGGGCGGGGCAATTCCGCCTCTGGCAAAGACATTTGGGAACCACGGCAACAGGCCCCTCCCCCAGAAGATCAGTGAGAACAGCCAGCCAAGACCAGGTTTACCAATCAGTGAGAATGGCAGAACTCCAGCGCTAGGGGAATACTGCACATAGAATTCATGGCTTTTATACCATGATTCTTTAGTCTTTCAAAGTTAATTTTTTTTTTAACTGTCTTTTTTTCTTTTTTTTGAATTTTTCTTTTTCCCTTTTTCAACCAACATCTTATCAATCCCTTTTTTAAAAAAACATTTTTATTTTTCATTTTTAGAGTCATATTCTATCCCTTCATAGTAGTTACCCGTATTTTTGGCATATATATATATATAATCTCTTTAAAATTTTGAGATAGTTTCTTCTAACAGATCAAAATATACTCTAAATCTCTAGTGTATGGTTTTTTTCTACTCCCCTGCCTGATCACATTCTCTCCCTTTTTTCTTTTTCTTTTTTTTAAATCCTCTTCTTTCTTTTTTCAAACAACTTATCAATTCCTTTTATAAAATTTTTTATAATTTCCATCTTTACAGTCATATTCCATCCCTTCATCATATCAACCCTTATTTTTGTACATATATAAGTTTTTCTTTCTTTAAAATTTTGGGAGGCACTTTCTTCTAACAGACCAAAATACACCCAAAATCTACTGTGTGGCACTGATCTATAAACCAGCCTGATCATATTTGATCACATTCTGTTTTTGTTTTGTTTTGTTTTGTTCTGCTTTTGTTTGTTTTTATCTTTATCTTTTTTTCTTTTTTCTTTTTTCCTTTCTTTTTCTTTTTTCTCTCTTTCCCTTTCTTTTCCCACCACTTCAGGTCTTTTCTGATTTGTTTAGAGTATATTTTCTGGGGACGTTGTTACCCTGCTAGCATTTTGTTCTCTCATTAATCTATTCTCCTCTGCACAAAATGACAAGACGGAAAAAATCACCTCAACAAAAAGAACAAGAGGTAGTACCGACTGCCAGGGACCTACTCAATACGGACATTAGTACGATGTCAGATCTAGAGTTCAGAATCATCACTTTAAAGATACTAGCTGGGCTTGAAAAAAGCATGGAAGTTATTAGAGAAACCCTTTCTGGAGAAGTAAAAGAACTAAAATCTAACCAAGTAGAAATCAAAAAGGCTATTAATGAGGTGCAATCAAATATGGGGGTGCTAACTGCTAGGATAAATGAGGCAGAAGAGAGAGTCAGTGAGATAGAAGACCAAATGATGGAAAATAAAGAAGCTGAGAAAAAGAGAGATAAACAACTACTGGATCACGAGGGCAGAATTCGAGAGATAAACGATACCATAAGACAAAACAACATTAGAATAATTGGGATCCCAGAAGAAGAAGAAAGAGAGAGAGGGGCAGAAAGTATAATGGAGCAAATTATAGCAGAGAACTTCCCTAATTTGGGGAAGGAAACAGGCATCAAAATCCAGGAAGCACAGAGAACCCCTCTCAAAATCAATAAAAATAGGTCAACACCCCGACATCTAATAGTAAAACTTACGAGTCTCAGAGACAAGGAGAAAATCCTGAAAGCAGCTCGGGACAAGAGATCTGTAACCTACAATGGTAGAAACATTAGATTGGCAACAGACTTATCCACAGAGACCTGGCAGGCCAGAAAGGACTGGCAGGACATATTCAGAGCACTAAATGAGAAAAATATGCAGCCAAGAATACTATATCCAGCTAGGCTGTCATTGAAAATTGAAGGAGAGATAAAAAGCTTCCAGGACAAACAAAAACTAAAGGAATTTGCAAACACGAAACCAGCCCTACAAGAAATCTTGAAAGGGGTCCTCTAAGCAAAGAGAGAGCCTAAAAGCAACATAGACCAGAAAGGAACACAAACAATATACAGTAACAGTCACTTTACAGGCAATACAATGGCACTAAATTCCTATCTTTCAATAGTTACCCTGAATGTAAATGGGCTAAATGCCCCAATCAAAAGACACAGGCTAACAGATTGGATTAAAAAAGAAGACCCATCGATATGCTGTCTGCAACAGACTCATTTTAGAACCAAAGACACCCCCAGATTTAAAGTGAGGGGGTGGAAAACCATTTACCATGCTAATGGACACCAAAAGAAAGCTGGGGTGGCAATCCTTATATCAGACAAATTAGATTTTAAACCAAAGACTGTAATAAGAGATGAGGAAGGACACTATATCCTACTTAAAGGGTCTATCCAACAAGAAGATCTAACAATTGTAAATATCTATGCCCCTAACATGGGAGCAGCCAATTATATAAGGCAATTGATAACAAAAGCAAAGAAACACATCGAGAACAATACAATAATAGTGGGGGACTTTAACACCTCCCTCACTGAAATGGACAGATCGTCTAAGCAAAAGATCAACAAGGAAATAAAGACTTTAAATGACACACTGGACCAAATGGACTTCACAGACATATTCAGAACATTCCATCCCAAAGCAAAGGAATACACATTTTTCTCTAGTGCCCATGGAACATTCTCCAGAATAGATCACATCCTAGGTCATAAATCAGGTCTCAACCAGTACCAAAAGATTGGGATCATTCCCTGCATATTTTCAGACCACAATGCTTTGAAACCAGAACTCAATCACAAGAGGAAAGTCGGAAAGAACTCAAATACATGGAGGCTAAAGAGCATCCTACTGAAGAATGAATGGGTCAACCAGGAAATTAAAGAAGAATTAAAAAGATTCATGGAAACCAATGAAAATGAAAACACAACTATTCAAAATCTTTGGGATACAGCAAAGGCAGTCCTAAGAGGAAAGTATATAGCAATACAAGCCTTTCTCAAGAAACAAGAAAGGTCTCAAGTACACAACCTAACCCTACACCTAAAGGAGCTGGTGAAAGAACAGCAAATAAAGCCTAAACCCAGCAGGAGAAGAGAAATAATAAAGATCAGAGCAGAAATCAATGAAATAGAAACCAAAAGAACAGTAGAACAGATCAACGAAACTAGGAGCTGGTTCTTTGAAAGAATTAACAAGATTGATAAACCCCTGGCCAGACTTAACAAAAAGAAAAGAGAAATGACCCAAATCAACAAAATCATGAATGAAAGAGGAGAAATCACAACCAACACCAAAGAAATACAAACAATTATAAGAACATATTATGAGCAACTCTATGCCAGCAAATTAGATAACCTGGAAGAAATGGATGCATTCCTAGAGATGTATCAACTACCGAAACTGAACCAGGAAAAAATAGAACACCTGAACAGAACTATAACCACTAAGGAAATTGAAGCAGTCATCAAAAATCTCCCAAAACACAAAAGCCCAGGGCCAGATGGCTTCCCAGGGGAATTCTACCAAACATTTCAAGAAGAATTAATACCTATTCTTCTGAAACTGTTCCAAAAAATAGAAATGGAAGGAAAACTTCCAAACTCATTTTATGAGGCCAGCATTACCTTGATCCCAAAACCAGACAAAGACCCCATCAAAAAGGAGAATTACAGACCAATATCCCTGATGAACATGGATGCAAAAATTCTCACCAAAATACTAGCCAATAGGATCCAACAGTACATTAAAAGGATTATTCACCACGACCAGGTGGGATTTATCCCTGGGCTGCAAGGTTGGTTCAACATCCGCAAATCAATCAACGTGATACAATACATTAACAAAAGAAAGAACAAGAACCATATGATCCTCTCAATAGATGTAGAAAAAGCATTTGACAAAGTACAGCATCCTTTCTTGATCAAAACTCTTCAGAGTATAGGCATAGAGGGTACACCTCAATATCATAAAAGCCATCTATGAAAAGCCTACAGCGAATATCATTCTCAATGGGGAAAAACTGAGAGCTTTCCCCCTAAGGTCAGGAATGCGGCAGGGATGTCCACTATCACCACTGCTATTCAACATAGTATTGGAAGTCCTAGCCACAGCAATCAGACAACAAAAAGAAATAAAAGGCATCCAAATCGGCAAAGAAGAAGTCAAACTCTCACTCTTTGCAGATGATATGATACTTTATGTGGAAAACCCAAAAGACTCCACCCCAAAACTGCTAGAACTCATACAGGAATTCAGTCAAGTGGCAGGATATAAAATCAATACACAGAAGTCAGTGGCATTCCTATACACCAACAACAAGTCAGAAGAAAGAGAAATTAAGGAGTCAATCCCATTTACAATTGCACCCAAAACCATAAGATACCTAGGAATAAATCTAACCAAAGAGGCAAAAATCTGTACTCAGAAAACTATAAAATACTCATGAAAGAAATTGAGGAAGACACAAAGAAATGGAAAAACGTTCCATGTTCATGGATTGGAAGAACAAATATTGTGAAGATGTCAATGCTACCTAGAGCAATCTACACATTCAATGCAATCCCAATCAAAATACCATCCACTTTTTTCAAAGAAATGGAACAAATAATCCTAAAATTTGTATGGAACCAGAAAAGACCCCGCATAGCCAGAGGAATGTTGAAAAAGAAAAGCAAAGCTGGCGGCATCACAATTCTGGACTTCCAGCTCTACTACAAAGCTGTCATCATCAAGACAGTATGGTACTGGCACAAAACAGGCACATAGATCAATGGAACAGAGTAGAGAGCCCAGAAATGGACCCTCAACTCTATGGTCAACTAATCTTTGACAAAGCAGGAAAGAATGTCCAATGGAAAAAAGACAGTCTCTTCAACAAATGGTGTTGGGAAAATTGGACAGCCACATGCAGAAGAATGAAACTGGACCATTTCCTTACACCACACACAAAAATAGACTCCAAATGGTTGAAAGACCTCAATGTGAGACAGGATTCCATCAAAATCCTAAAGGAGAACACAGGCAGCAACCTCTTCGACCTCAGCTGCAGCAACTTCTTCCTAGAAACATCGCCAAAGGCAAGGGAAGCAAGGGCAAAAATGAACTATTGGGACTTCATCAAGATAAAAAGCTTTTGCAAAGCAAAGGAAACAGTCAACAAAACCAAAAGACAACTGACAGAATGGGAGAAGATATTTGCAAATGACATATCAGATAAAGGGCTAGTATCCAAAATCTATAAAGAACTCATCAAACTCAACACCCAAGGAACAAAGAATCCAATCAAGAAATGGGCAGAAGACATGAACAGACATTTTTCCAAAGAAGACATCCAAACGGCCAACAGACACATGAAAAAGTGTTCAATATCGCTCGGCATCAGGGAAATCCAAATCAAAACCTCAATGAGATACCACCTCACACCAGTCAGAATGGCTAAAATTAACAAGTCAGGAAATGACAGATGTTGGCGGGGATGCGGAGAAAGGGGAACCCTCCTACAGTGTCGGTGGGAATGCAAGCTGGTGCAGCCACTCTGGAAAACAGTATGGAGGTTCCTCAAAAAGTTGAAAATAGAGCTACCATATGATCCAGCAATTGCACTACTGGGTATTTACCCCAAAGATACAAAAGTAGGGACCTGAAAGGGTACGTGCACCCTGATGTTTATAGCAGCAATCTCCACAATAGCCAAACTGTGGAAAGAGCCAAGATGTCCATGGACAGATGAATGGATAAAGAAGAAGTGGTATATATATACAATGGAATATTATGCAGCCATCAAAAGGAATGAGATCTTGCCATTTGCAACGACGTGGATGGAACTGGAGGGTATTATGCTGAGCGAAATAAGTAAAACAGAGAAGGACATGTATCATATGACCTCACTGATATGAAGAATTCTTAATCTCAGGAAACAAACTGAGGGTTGCTGGAGTGGGGGGTGGGGTGGGAGGGATGGGGTGACTGGGTGATGGACAGTGGGGAGGGTATGTGTTCTGGTAAGCGCTGTGAATTGTGCAAGACTGTTGAATCTCAGATCTGTACCTCTGAAACAAATAATGCAATATATGTTAAGAAAGAAAAAAAGAAGAAGAAGAATATAGCAGGAGGGGAAGAATGAAGGGGGGGAAATTGGAGGGGGAGAAGAACCATGAGAGACGATGGACTCTGGAAAACAAACTGAGGGTTCTAGAGGGGAGGGGGTTGGGAGGATGGGTTAGCCTGGTGATGGGTATTGAGGAGGGCACGTTCTGCATGGAGCACTGGGTGTTATGCACAAACAATGAATCATGGAACACTATATCTAAAACTAATGATGTAATGTATGGGGATTAACATAACAATAAAAAAATTAAAAAAAAAACAAAAAACTAAAAGACACTTATGAAAGAAATGTAAGATTATATAAATGAATGGGAGAATATACTGTGCTCATAAATTGGACGGATACTGTTAAAATGTCCATACTCCCCAAAGCAATATGCAAATTCAATGTAATCCCCATTTAAATACCAATGGCATTTTTCACAGAACTGGAACAAAGAATCCTAAAATTTGTAGGGCACCACAAAAGACCCTGAATAGCCAAAGGAATCTTGAGAAAGTAAAACAAAGCTAGAAGTATCATGCCACCTAATTTCACACTATACTACAAAGATGTACTAATTAAAACAGTATTACACCTGCACAAAAATAGACACATAGATCAATAATAAATAACAAACCCACAAATAACAAATAACAAATAAACCCACACCTATATGGTCAATTATTCTATGGTAATGGCGAAGGAGGCAAGAATATAAAATGGAGAAAAGACAATCTCTTCAATAAAAGGTGTTGGGAAATCTGGATGGCTACATGCAAAAGAATGAAACTAAATAACTGTATTTCACCATTTCTAAAACTAATTCAGATTACAGACTTAAATGTAAGACCTGAAATCATAAAACCCTAGAAGAAAACACAGGTAGTAAACTCTTTCATCAATCTCAGCATTTTGTTGTTGTTGTTTTAGGGAGGACCAGTCTCCTCAGGCAAGGGCAACAAAATCTAAAATAAACAAATGGGATTACATTAAACTAAAAAGCTTTTGTACAGTGAAGAAAACCAACAAAATGAAAAGGCAACCTACTGAATAGGAGAAAATAATTACAAATCATACATTCAATAAAGGGTTAATACCCAAAATATATAAATATGCCTCACAATTCAATATTTTTTTTAAAAAAAGTTAAAAATGGGAAGAGGGCTTGAATACACGTTTTTCCACAGAAGACAAAGAGATGGCCAATAGGCACATGAAAAAATGCTCAACATCACTAATCATCAGGGAAATGCAAATCAAAACCACCAGGAGATATCACCTCACACCTGCCAGATTGATTACTATGAAGAGGACAAGTGGCGTCTGTGTGGCTCAGTCAGTTAAGCATCTGAATCTTGGTTTCAGCTCAGGTCATAGTCTCACAGTCATGGGACTGAGCTGCATGTCAAGCTTTGTGCTCAGTGGGGGTCTGCTTGAGCTTCTCTATCTCCCTCTCCTTTGGCCCCTCCCCCCACTTATGCTCTCTCTCTCTCTTAAATAAAGAAAGAAATCTTTAAAAAAATAAGTGTTGGTGAGGATGTCGAGAAAAGGGAACTCTTGTACACTGTTGATGGGAATGTAAATTGACATATGTATTATGGAAAACAGCATGGAAGTTCCTCAGAAATTTAAAAATATAACTATCGGGCGCCTGGGTGGCTCAGTTGGTTAAGCGACTGCCTTCGGCTCAGGTCATGATCCTGGAGTCCCTGGATCGAGTCCCGCATCGGGCTCCCTGCTCGGCGGGGAGTCTGCTTCTCCCTCTGACCCTCCCCCCTCTCATGTGCTTGCTCTCTCTCATTCTCTCTCTCTCAAATAAATAAATTAAAAAAAATAAAATAAAATAAAAAAAAATAAATAAATAAAAATATAACTATCATACAATCTGGTAATCCCACAACTGGGTATTTGAAGAAAATGAAAATACCAATTTGAAGATCAATGCACCCCATTGATCATTGTGGCCTTATTTAAAGTATCTAAGATATGGAAGAAAACTAAGTGTCCATGGGTGGATGAATGGATAAAGAAGATAGATAGGTTTTTGTTGGTTGGTTGGTTGGTTACCAGAGGGGGTAGGGATGGGGGGCAGGCACAGATGTGAATGGGATTAATAGCTATAAACTTCCAGTTATAAAATAAGTAAGTCATGGGGATATAATTTACAGCATAGGGAATATAGTCAATAATATTATAATAATTTTGTATGGTGACAGATGGTAATTAAACTTAAAAGTATAATTTTCAAGAATGTATGATAATTTACATAAGTCTTTACATATTAATACTTACATGATCATATTTTTCACATATTATACAAAATCTGAGATTTTTTCATTGTACATTTATGTATATCCTTAGGATATATTCCCAGAGGTAAACTTTCAGGTCAGAAGATAACTCACATTTTACATTTTGATTGATATTACCAAGTCAAATTCTAGAAAGACTGAAAACAAGTCATATTGCTATGTGCTACACAAGTGTGTGTGTATGCTTGTACATTTGTTTGTTTTTTGTGTTTTTTTAAAGATTTTAATTATTTATTTGAGAGAGAGAGAGAGCACAAGCAGAGGGAGTGGGAGGGGGAGAAACAGGCTCCCCACTGAGCAGGGAGCCCAATGTAGGACTGGATCCCAGGAGCCTGGGATCATGACCTGACCTGAAGACAGATGCTCAACTGACTGAGCCACCCAGGTGCCCCTGCATTTGTTTGTTTAATACCACAATAAAATAATGTTATCCATTGTGCTGATTTGGATTGTTTGAAAGACAAAAACAAACACAAAACATTATTTAGAGTTGTAATTTAAATTATGATTTAGCTTGAATATCTTGTCACAGCTTTTAATATTTTGTGTTTCTTCATTTGTGTCTAACAGAATATCTTCTATGAAGTTATTCATGTTTTTTTTTCTTGTTGATCTCTAAAATCTCTTTTCATATTGTAAATTATAATTTTGTTTTCATGAATTCAACAAATATTTTACTCAACTCTTTGCCTTTTCACTGTGTGCATGTTCTATAGAAAAATTTAAAATCTTTATGTGATTATTTCTAAAAGTTATTTCCTATTTTAGACCCTAGTAGTACATCAAGAGAAGCTTCCCTAACTCAACATTACAAACTTTACATGATTATTTTTTATAGTAATTTTAAAATCCATGATCTCTTGTACAAACTTGTCGAATCACTATGTATAACATACTTACACTAATATAACCATGTGTCAGCTATACTTCCATTAAAAAATTTTAAAATTTTAAAAACATTTATATTTATTCTCTAAATCTTATTGAAATTATAGTTTGTTAAAGATTTAAAATCTTTGAAAAAATCATAAAATATATTAATAATATTTATAAAATTAAAAAAAATATCATTCATGTTCTCTTCAATCCACCTAAAATTATTTTTTTTCTTTAAGGTGTGAAGTATAAATCCAATTTTTTTGTTTCTTGGGGTTTTTTTATTCTCCAAATAAGCAGGGACTTGCCCAACATAATTAGTTTAGTATTTTTTTTTTCTTTATTATAATGTTACCACTACATCCCATATATGCTTGATCTTTTTCTGGATGATTTTCATCTTACTTATTTCTTTGCCTTTACTTGACTACAATCACTACAACACAACTTTAAAATAAATTTTCACATCTGAGAAGATTAGTTCATTTTAATCTTTTTTTGTAACATATATGTACTCTAAATCTTGATTATCAAATGCAGGTCTCAAACTTTAGATTAAATTCTAGTTAAGCTGAAAAGAGGATTCAATATTGTGAATGGAAACTTTATTGTTCATTACCTTTAAAAGAAAACTCGAGTCATTTCCTAAAACACCAATATTTTGATTGGTGATGAACACCATTTATTTGCTCATGTTTTTATTTAATATCTGCCATCATCACATTAATCTAAGTCTGCTTGGTAATGTAGTAGTGAAGATTGTTTGTGGGGTGTTAAAGTGCTTGTGTGTATGGTGTGTCTGGCTCAACCATTAATGTGTAGACTTGGACAAGTGACATAACTTTGCTTGCCTTAGTTTCCTGGAGATAACATCTTTGAGTAAAATCAGTGCTTTTCTTTTAAAGGATGAGAAGCTACTGGAGGAGTTAATAAAGAGAGACTCTTATAAGGGAAAGGGTTATGCATTGGAAGTATTTCAGAATAACCGACCTTTTGATAAAAATACAAGCAGGCATTGATAAAGATTAATGCTCTCTTTTATATGCTACTTAAGAAAAATGACCTGAATACTAAGCTGATGAGAAATATATGTATATATATTTTTTCCAAAAGGAAACAGAACTCAAGACGTAACTTTACAGAGGAATTATTCTAATGGTTATATTAATATCTGAAGAAAGTTGTTTTCTCCCATAGCAAAGGTTACAAAAAATCTCCCTAACATCTCTATTTGTAAGGTTCCTGATGGCATGAACCTCAAATACATAACAAATTGATTTTCAATCTCACACACTTCATGTATATTCAACTGGACTGGCATGTGGTCCATGCCATCCTGGTGATTACCCCAAACAGAAGTGTCTTCCAGAAGACACCAAATCTTCAGCCCTGAAGCTCAACCAAACCAACTGAACACTCAAAATGCCAAACAGATTGTCCAGAAACCATCAGGTAAAGCAGGAACCAGAGCCTGAAGTTCAAGAGTAGTCTTTTTCTCACCTAGGAAGCTAAATGCCACAAACATGTAATTACTTGCAAAGGGGAGTTAGTATATATGATTTACACCAAAAATCAGAAGATCAAGGGAAAATTATTTAAAAATTGAAGTATGCGGATCTATTTTCTTCACTTTTGTGTCCATTTCTGCTTGATTCCAAAAGCCCAGTTTACACTTTGACTGATTAATGTTTTATGACTTCAAATTATCCTTTCCCTCCCATTTTTAAAAATATATTCTGTAGTTCTTCAAATTTTCTGAATCATAAAATTCATTAGAAGCACTTTATAAAATTATGAATTCTAGGAGATCACCTGAGGTGAGATTTTGAAATCTGTATTTTATGGGGGGCCTCCCTTATTGTCAGGCAGGTTTGGGATATGTTCTTCCGCTCTACCAAGACTCCCTTTATTTGGAGCCAAACTAATTGAACAGAACAATCCGGAGTAAAAGGCTTCAGAGTAGTGTTCTTCCTTACTGTGAAATTATTCATCCTTTTCAGTTTAGACTACAATAAGGAAGTTACTCTTCTAAGCAAAAGTAGAAGGCTTTAAAATCTCTTCCCATTGCTATATTATGGTCAGAGTCCAGAAGTAAACAGGTATTAAATATCTTTCCCGGCCCATACAAAGAGAGAAACTAGGCTCAGAGTAATAAACATTACTCTGGTATTACACACTCAGTGGTAGGAAAACCACCTTTTTAAAGTACCATTGAAAAAGATGCCATATTTTCTTTAACTTAGAAGAATTATTCCTAATTGAGGCTTCGAACTTTCTGAAATAGAAATAAGAACCCACAGATGAGAAAACAGTGTCACAGTTCTGACTCGAATTAGAAGAAGATAGAATGGGGATTCAGGGAAGTAGCAAAAGACACTGAACAACAAGCAGATGACAAAGACTGGACAGAAGAAATACAGTTTTCTCAACAACTTGGTTAAGGTATTTGATGTGCTACTGGGATTTAGTCTCAGCAACCCACTATATTTAAACTCCAGTGACTACATTCTGGATAGGGGAAGGTTTAAGTTCCATATCTGGAAAACAAGGATGATAATGGGACCTACGCCATAAGTTTATTGTGTGTATAAACTGAGACAGTGTTTGTGAAGTACTTGGTATATCTTCAGGGTTTAATAAACATTACATGCTGTTATTGTTGTTTCTGTTGTGATTAGGAATATCATGTTTGAAATAATTATGATTTTTTTGAGTTTTTATTATACAGTGTCAATTAATTTAGTCATCCTGAATACACTGGGTTTTAATTATACTGTTCTGAGATAAGTTAATTTTCCAGGTATTCTTAGAAATGTCTAGACTCCTTAAACTCCTGATTAACAATTGCATTCCAGATTATGATACTTGGAATGGAATGAAGAGATAGAAAAAATTCCTTACAAAATTCCTCCTTAACCTATATTATTCCTAATTAGACATGTTCTCCATTATATTAACTCATTGACATGTATTTTTAGTAAGAAAGCAATTAAATTAACTTACCCTGAGGTTGAGTAAGAGATAGCCAACTCAACAACAAAGGTGCATTTGTTTGTAATACCACTCTACTAAATACCAGCATACCCAAGGATAAGAAACAAAAATCAATGAAAATGAGGAAAAATAATAAAATCACTGAAAGCAAAAGCATGTTCTTTCCAAAAATCAATTAGATTGATAATCTTAAAACAAGACTGACAAAAGGAAAAAGGGAAAACAAAACTAGAAACATTGGAAATAAAAAAGAGAATATCACCAAACCATACTACCTTATTGGCGATAATTAGTACAGTTCTATATCTATAAATTTGATAACTTAAATGGCATGGACAAATTTCTTGAGAGACACAAAACTACAAAATCTTCTTAAAATGAAATAGGTTATCTACACGGTACTATATGTATTAAAGACAATAAATTAATAACTAATAAAATTTGAAACATGAAAATGCAGGTCCAGGTGGCTTCAGTGGTGAACTCTATTAAACATTTAATGAAGGATGAATACCAACTCCACACACACATTATCAGAATACAGGACAGAACAGAATACTTGCTAACTCATTTTATGAGGCCAGCATTATTTAATACCAAAACCAGATGAAGGTATTAAAATAGATATAACTGCCCAATATGCTTAATGAACATAGGCACAAAAAGCCTCCACAAAATTCTAACAAATATCCTCTAAAAGGAGAATATCTAATGACCAAATACGATTTATTCTAGATGTAAGATTGCTTTACTATTTGAAAATCAAGTATTATATTTCACATTATTAACAGCCCCCCAAATCATATTATATATTAACTGATACAGAAAAATCACTTGACATTCAATACCCATTCATTATTAAAACACCTGAACAATTATAATTAGAAGCAAACATCCTCAATGTGATGAATAGCATTACCAAAAACATACAGCTAATGTCATTCTTTATGGTGGCATATTAAATGCTCATCCCCTTGGAAACAAGGCAAGGAATCCATTCTCACAATTCTTGTTGAACATTATACTGGAATTCCTAGCCAGTGCAAAAAAATGAAATAACATATATACTTAATAGAAAGAAAAAGAAATAAAACTGTTTCTATTCTCAACTGACGTAATTGCCTATGTAGAAAATCCAAAGAAACTAGAATAAGTTTCAGAACTGATAAATGAAACAATGATAATAAATTAACAATGTTAAAGGATAAAATGTCAATGTAGAAAAATGAGTCAAAAAGTAGCAATAAATAATTAGGAATTAAATTAGAAAAAGCAGTGCCATTTATAATAGTGTCAAAATTATGAAATGCCTAAATATAAATCTAAAAAAGGTATGCAAAATTTATACACTTAAAACTAATCACTGATGAGACAATGTAGGTATACTGTCATATATGGTATTCATGGATTGGAACATTCTATGTACTTAAGATGTCAAATCTCCTAAAACTAATCTACAGATCTAATACAGCTCCAAATGAAATTCCAGCAAATGTAAAAATATATTGACAAACTAATTCTAAAATATACATGAGTTGCAAATAAAACAAACCAAAACAAAACTTAGAAAAGCCAGGACAATTTTAAGAGCAAATTTGGAGGATTCACACAATCTGATTTCAAGATTTCTTATAAAGGTACAGTATTCAACACAATATATTAGAGAAATGATGGATACATATCACAGAATAAGCTAGAACCTAGAAACACACACACACACACACACACACACACACACACACACACACATATATATATACATAGTGAATTTCAAATAAAGATTCATGGCAAGTCAATGATTTAATGGAGAAAGAATAATCAGACTTTTCAGCAAATGGTGCCAGAATAATTAGATATTTACATACAAAACAATAAACCTTTAACTATATTTTGCACCATATGTTAAAATTAACTAAGAATGAATCCTAGACCTCAGTGTAAAAACTAAAAGTTTCAAAAGGGAAACAAGGCCGGAGAAAAATCTTTGCGACCTTAGATTAGGCAAAATTCCTTAGCTAGAAAGCCAAGCACCATGCATAAATGGAAACAAAATAAAACAAAAAGCTAAACTGGATTTCACCTAAAATAAGAATGTCTGATTTTCAAAAAAAAATCATTTATATCAAAATGAAATGGTTAACTACAAACTGAGAGAAAGTATCTGAAATCTTATATGATAAAGGACCTGTATCCAAAATAAATAAAGAACTTATAATTAAATAATAAAACTAACTCTCCTCACCAAAAAAAAAAAAAAAGAAAATGGAGAAAGATTTGAACAAACATTAACCCAAAGAAAATATATGGATATAAATTGAGCACATGAAAAAAATGTCAAGATGATTAATCATTAGGAAAATTCAAATACCACTAAATACTTAACTAAAATGGCAAAATAATTATAATACTTATGATACAAAGTCATGATTATATTGAATAAGGGGAAGTTTCAAACATTTTTGGTTGTATTACCAAATGGTACTTCAGAAAATAATTTCACAGTTCTTTATAAAGATATATATTTACCATAAGATTCAACAACCCCCATTCTTAAATATTTCTCAAAGTGAAATATAAATCTATGTTTATACAAAAGTCTGGGTCCAGAGGTTTATACTAGCTCTTTGGATAATCATCAACACCTTAAAACTACCCAAATGTTCCTCAACTGGAGAAACAGATGAAGAAACTGTGGTATATCAATTCAATCAAATATGATTCACCAATAAAAAGAAACAAGCAACATGCATTGACTTCAAATGCATTATGCAAAGAGACCAGATTTAAAAGGCTACATTATTTCTATTTATATGATATTTTAGAAAACACAAAATTGTAGAGACAAAAAACAACCCTAAAGTTGCCACGAGCTGAGATTAAAAAGAATTAGCACCAAGTAACATGGGGTAATTTTTTGATGTGTTGGCACTGTTCTACATCTTAACTGTAGTGGTGGTTCCATGACTATATACAGTTACTAAAACTTGTAAACCTGTACACTAATAAGGCCAGATTTTCTTGCATTTAAAGTATACCTTAATAAGACAAAAACAAACAAAAAAAACCCACAAAAAACAAAGAAGGGCTATTTGCTGTCTGAGATAAAGCCAGATATAGATGAAGAAAGGAATAGAGGGATATTTTCAGAAAACTCTCAATCCATTAAGACACTACCAAGAATAATTTTCTGCATTTAAACTGTCTTACTCTACATCGCAAGAGCTGATTTTGTAAAGATTTTGCTTTTTATATTTCAAGAAACCTGAGTTGTGTACTTTTTTCACATTTTAACATCTCTGAAATTAGAGGACACCGAAACCAACAGAAGGTCAAGCTTATTGGAACACAAAATAATGGTGCGTCTTTCAACTGATGATATGTCAGATTCTATGAAATGCAGTAATTAGTCTACTTTAGCAAACAAGTTGTGATAAAAGGAAGTATGTCTTTGTCAAAAGGTTAAAGGCTAAAATGCTGCCCTGTTGCCCTTCCTTCTACAAGATACTACTTACCAATTACTTAGCGTCAACTCCTAAATGGGAAGGACACAATCCATATGGGAATGGAATTTTATTACGTCATTGGAGTATTTAAAGCAAGATTCCAGGGAACTGCAAGTTAAAAATGAAAATTATTTTCTAAGTAAGTGCTTAGGCCAGCATGGTCAACTGGACGTTCTGCAGGGACAGAAATGTTCCATCTGCTCTGGCCACAGGCCACAGGTGGCAATGGACTACTTGAAATGTGGCTAGTGCCACTGAGGAGCTGAACGTGTCATTTTACTTAGTATTAATTTAAATTTAAATGGCCACATGTTGATTAGTGGCTTTGTACTGGACAACACAGACTTAGCCATTGGGTTAAAGCATTTTTAGGATTAGGATAAAAGGAATAGGCAGTTGGTGGCTCTATGACAGAGCTCTGACAGTATCCGTTCTGCTCTGGCCTTCATGGTCCTGCATCATCAACCTTCTGGGGATAAGGGAGATACAACAAGTAAGAAGATTAGCACAGGAGGCAGTTGGGTCAGCAGTAAGAACACCAACAGTTTCTCCTTTCTAACATCCTACCTAGAGGCTTCCAGGCTTTTCATGCAATTAAGCATTCCCTTTTCCAGCAGTGAAATCTCCACTGGCCTTGATTTTATCTTCATTTTTTTCTCAGTGTGGTAGTAAGAAGATTAACACAATGGGAAAATGCAGATGAAGTACTAATATTACTTATATTTACTAAACATATAACAGCTAATGGTGAGAATAATTAGATTCAGGACTATAATGCAGATCTTACCAAGATTAAACAAAAGTCACAGCCTTCCCTGTAGATGAACCAAAAATTTATAATCAGGCATTGACATTTTATACCACTTTTGACTATTGCGCTTTGTAATTTTCCAGGATATTTTTGTACTTCATTTATTATATACTTTGGACCAAACAGTTTTGCAAATAAAAAAATGTTTTTGGTATCAAATAATTAGTAAATTCAGATTATTTACAAAGTATTTTAACATGTTTAAACTATAAGCAGTAGATAGTTATTTGACTCCCAGTAAAACCTAATGACTTACCAAAGTTAACTTTTAACTTATTTTAATACATCACTGGTATAATGCATGTATGTACATAAATGCATACATACATGTGTTTTTTATACGCATACACACACACACACATATATTATATTATATCAGGGCTATTTCATATGGTTGTACAGCTTGTTCTCTACACAAAAGACTGCAGCAAAAGAGACAGGAGATTGAAAGCCAATCTATATGTTGGCTAACCTCCTGCACAGAGCTGTGTCTGACCAGAAGAGAAAGCAGCTTTTTTTTTCTTTTTTCTTTTCTTTTTCTTTTTTTTCAATTTAAATTCAAGTTAGTTAACATATAGTGTATTATTAGTTCTGGGGTAGAATTTAATGATTTATCAGTTGCATATAATACCCAGCGCTCATTACATGAAGTGCCCTCCTTAGTACCCATCGCCCAATCTCCCCATCCCCCGACCCAAGAAAGCACCTTTCATCACACAGCCTGCTGAACCCTTGTCAAGCAGTGTGCCCACGGATGCAAATGCTTCAAGAAAGAGCTTTTCATAATTTGTCTACCCAGAGCAGGAGTACCACTGTTCAACACAAAGGTGAGGTGGCCCCGACATGTTCCTAGATGTGTTCCATATATCATGCAATGTTTATTCATGTTTAGATCTCCATTATGTGAACAAAGGCTTAAGGAAAGCTCTATCAGAATTCTTGTACAAGTGACAGAATTGGATTTTAGCTAATTAAACCTAAAAGGTGTGTATTAGAAAGATATTAGAGTTCTCAAAGAAGAGTTGGGAACACTAAAACACCAAGGATGGGGGCTAAGTTTCTGGAAATATTAGTTAAAACTACACCATGAACCTGGCTGGTGGGAAAAAAACAAAACAAAACACTGCTGATGCATGGAACTCTATAGAAAACTCCCACCTCCTTCTCTCCACAAAAACCATTTCAGTAGTAGGAACACAACTGGTTGCAACTGACGCCGGTGAAAGCCAAACACTTCTGTGACCACCAACTTAGAAAAACTTAGAGACACCACAGAGAGCCTTCTCTTTCATACTGAATGATTCTGAACTGAAGTTAATTCTTGGTGGTCTAAGTTACAGGCCTACATCCTAAGTCTAAGAGATCCCCACGTTGAGAGCACCGAAATATGGGAACTATAGAAAGGCTTTTCAAAAGATGATGGGAAGCCAATTAAATTATCTTATACACAGCCAATAGAAACATAACATTTCATGTAAAACAATAATGTTAGCGTCTGTAGCAAACGAATCATTAACTGATTAGCCACTTATTTCTCATTATTATTATTCTTGGGTTTTATATGATGACCAGAACACTTACTGTTTCTTAAGAACAGTTCCAGAACTCATGTTAGCCCAATAATTAGTCAAGAACTTGGTCTATAAATGTGGTACAAAAAGGATATTCTTGTAGGTACACTATTAATTCCAAATATAAACAAAGACTTTCACGATTACAGCAAAGCAAAGTAGAACAAGAAAACACACATCCATGCAGTGCAGTTGTGAAAATAAAATTAGAAAAAGACATAAAACCAGAGAAAAATGAAAGGAAAGCCTAAGAACAGAATTATAATGGGACCTGTGATAAGATGGTAATTTCAATAAGGCTGTTGGACCTCAAATCCTTTGAAGATTGCTTTCCAAGGGATTTAGATTATATAAATAAGCAATCTGAATTTTTAAGGCTCCAAATACTTTATTTTCACTAAAGGAATCTCCGTGTCCCAGAGACATTTGTGTATTACAATTTTGGACCCAGAAAAAAACTTTGTAAGTTATTTAGCCTAAGCCTCTCATTTTACATCCAAATATTTGTTGTATTACTTTATTTTATGACAATGGATATGGTCACAGAAATGTGAAAAACAAGGCAAACATCTCAAAAACAATTCACCTTGACTGTGCTTCACCCTGGGGAGGTGAAAAAGAAAACAGGCAAGGTTACTGGAGTTGGTTTCTTATGGTTAAGAAATCTGAAATGTAGCTGTAAAAATGAGAAACAGACATCTGGAGTAGATAATGATGTAAGAAACACAGAATTAAATGATACAGTGAAAGGTGCTGATTGAAGGGAAAACAAGATTAATAGAGGCTACAGAAAGCAGAGAGGGCCTCCTGGGACTCTTGTTCCAGGACTGCCCTCCAAACAGATCTCTAAAATGCACTTCTGATTTCCCTTGGACAATATTCTCTGTCTGGAATAGTTTTCTCTTTGGTCTGATTCTTTTCTCACAGTTTAGAACAACTTATCATGAAATCTTGGATTTTTTTCCCCCCTCACTTTCTGTTTTTATCTTTGGTGGTACTTTCAAAGGCTCCAATATATATTGTTGGAGTTTTGATTTATCTTCCAAAATTATTTTTGGCATTTAGAACATATTGATGAGGAGATTTTTCCTCAAATGTCATTGGATAGCTCCAAAATTAAAAAAAAAAAAAAAAAAAAGCTATAATCTCTCAAGTGTCTACTGTGCCAAATGACATATTTATCTGGGAACAATGATTATCAGAGTTGGTTCAAATAAAACTCCAAGATATGGGCACAATCATCCCCATTTATAGCTGAGGTTATGTAATTTGCCTGTGTTTACATAGCTGGCAAACAGAAGTATAAATTTTCTTATTCTAATGCCCATGTGTTTTCTCCTAAAACAAATACAGCTTAAATTCCA
The DNA here is from genome assembly GCF_964656455.1 of Halichoerus grypus. Lineage (NCBI taxonomy): Eukaryota > Metazoa > Chordata > Mammalia > Carnivora > Phocidae > Halichoerus > Halichoerus grypus. The sequence goes on from NC_135715.1 coordinate 97,076,874, forward strand.
ATCTATGTTAGAGGCTTTGGAGTCACCAATAAAATGATGCTATAATTCATTCACTGTCAAATTTACCAGGTATTCTTTTTTTTTTTTTTTTTTTTTTAAAGATTTTATTTTATTTATTTGACAGAGAGAGAGAGAGACAGCTAGAGAGGGAACACAAGCAGGGGGAGTGGGAGAGGGAGAAGCAGGCTCCCGGCCGAGCAGAGAGCCCGATGCGGGGCTCGATCCCAGGACCCTGGGATCATGACCTGAGCCGAAGGCAGACGCTTAACGACTGAGCCACCCAGGCGCCCCTACCAGGTATTCTTTTAACAGTTCCATGACTTTTGAAATTTCTCAAATTTCAAAGAGACATTCTCATAGGGGAAAAAATTCTGAATAGATGTCTTTAATTTCCCTTTACGTACCAAGTATTCTGAAGATACAGCATGTTTTTACCTCTGCAGGTACTACTGGCTGAATTGGCTTCATGGGTATGTGACTGGTTTTTACCATCTTGACATTTTTAACAATTACATCTCTGAGTTTGTGTTTTGTAACTGAAGTTTGTTGGGACAGCAGAGCATGCATGTAAGCAGAGGAGATACACAGAATAGGCATGTCTGCCATTGCTTGCCATCCATTCATATACGGTATTTACGATGCCTCCTAAGCATAGAATTCTGGTAAACCCATAATGTGTTAAAGTTCAGTAATACTCAAATTGTGTACAAGATAAGTGCATTGCATTTACAACTGAGTAAGGAGGGGATGCTGACAGCCCTCAAGAGGCCATGTTCTCTGTTTGAACCAGAGCTTATGTGAATAAAGAGAGAAACATGAATGATCAAGGGACCATACTGTATTCATTTTACAAGTGTTACCTCTCTGTTAGTCAAAAAGTTATACTGAAAATAATGCCACTGAAGGAAAGAGGAAGAGGAAAGCCCATAATTCCTTTACCTTGTAAGTCCTGTCTTACTCATCATTAAGTCAAAGGTAGAGATTGTTGGCAGAATATGTGCATATCAAAAAGTAAATAAAAACAGATGAATTAATTTCATTCTGTATTTCCGTTGCCCAGTTGGAAAGAAATACATATGCATATACAAGCTAAGAAATATAAATTGTATAATTTCAGCAGTTCTACAGATAAGATAAAAACTCATATTTTCGGGTGCCTGGGTGGCTCAGTTGGTTAAGTGACTGCCTTCGGCTCAGGTCATGATCCTGGAGTCTCGGGATCAAGTTCCGCATCGGGCTCCCTGCTCAGCAGGGAGTCTGCTTCTCCCTCTGACCCTCCTCCCTCTCATGCTCTCTGTCTCTCATTCTCTCTCTCGCAAATAAATAAAATCTTTAAAAAAAAAAAAACTCATATTTTCATTTAAAATTGGTATTGTACAGTGTAAGTACAAATGCTAAAATTCAGGCTAATAGTTAAAATTTTAATTTTTCTTTATTTAGAATGACATTAAATAGCAAATAATAACAATAACGAAACCCAACACCATGACAAGTTGAGAAAAAGAAACCATAAAAGAAAGAAAAAAAGTCACATATTTTAGTGACTTTAATGACATTTTCTCCCTGCTTTTTGAATAAGGGGTCTCATGTTTTCATTCTGCCCTGGGCCCCACAATTTATATAGCTGGTCTAAATACTACCTGAGAGTTAGATTTTGTTGACATTATTTACTCTGGGGTATTTATCATAGCATATTTTCTTCTAGCATTTATTTAAATTCAATTTCAAACCATGTGAGCAGTCAAACCAGCTATGCAATAAAGTATTGCAAAAAACACTTGCAATAAAGTATTTTGCAAAAAATAATATTTTGCAAAAAAACTAATCAAGAAATCTGACATTCAGGAATGGTCACACTATCTACTGACATGGTTTTGCCTTAGTCTATTTCTGTCAACTGAAGATGACTTAAAAGACCAAAGTTACCACTTCTGAATTCTCAGATCTATAAAATCAGACTGGTGTAGAGGTGAAAACTAAGAGTCAGAATCCAGAGAACAAGAGCTAGCTAGCATTGGGTTTTCCACTCACCAGTCATTTAACCTTGGGCAATATGCTCAAATTTTCTGAGCCTCAGTTTCTCATTATGTAAAGGGAGGGATTTCAATGAGATAATCCTTAAGTAGTTGCCAGTTACAAATTGGAAATGATATAGGGAAAATGCCTAGTACACTGTTACCAAGCAGGGCTTCAATAAATGGAAGCTATTATAAAATTCTAGGACAATCTATTTCTTAAACTAACCTCCATAGCATGTTTTTATATCCTTAGATGACATAATGATTAATCCATTTGTGGCTTGTTTATGAGTACAAAGTGGCAAAACTAGAAATGATGACATACAAAAAATAAATAAATTCTTAAAATGACTCATTGCTTTTAGCACTTAGGATATGGTTAATTAATTAAAAAGTGAAAACAGAAAGCAGCTGGCCTGGGGCTGGTAGAACTGGCAAATGAATGAAAACTAATGGATTCTTTTTGTAATGGTTACTGACTGAATTCCTTGTCAAACTGACAGAGATTCAATATCTTTGGAAGTTTCTCTGTACAGTAGACATATAAAAACCTATCATATTATTAAAATTATTGTATTATTAAAGCCATCATCTTACATTTAAATGCATGCTATGAAAGTACTATCTCAACATCAAATTCATAGTCATTTGGGAAAAAAAGTGGTTAAAGGAAACCACCGATTTGTGACTACATCAACTCAACTGATGAAAATTTGGTTCTTTCCATATCTAAATGTAGTCTTGAGGCCTTGGCCGAACTGCAGCTTTTTACAGATGTATATTAAAGTGAATTCTATCTGCATTTTAAAGCTAATTGGAAATAGATTTAATCCTAAATATGTTTCGCAAATCCCTTTCAGTGCAGAAAAGGAAAAAGCACTCTGTAGGAAGTGGGATCGGGAGTTGGTCAGGAAAAGAGTTCTGGTCCCATGTTTGCTAAAGACTCATTGTACTATCTGGAACAATTCCCCCTCTCTGGTCCTTGCATTTATATAATTTATTTATAAAACAGGAGGTTGAACAAGCTTTCTTTCATGTTTAATACTCTCAGCGGCTTTCATTTAGTCTGTGATTCCACATAAAAAAAGATTAGTAATGATTTTTTGCAGAGCTTTTAGAATATCCCATGTTATAACGGAAGGACTAGTCAAAGATAAAAGCCATTTTTGTTTATCTAAATTAATGGAAATCTACCTTCCTCGGTTATCTTTAAGATTCAGTTCCTATAGGGGCACCTGGGTGGCTCAGTCGGTTAAGCGTCTGCCTTAGGCTCAGGTCATGATCCCAGGGTCCTGGGATTGAGCCCCGCATTGGGCTCCCTGCTCTGTGGGGAGTCCACTTCTCTCTCCCCTTCTACCTCTGTGTGTGTGCTCTCTCTCTCTCTAGTTTTCACTCTCTCTCAAATAAATAAATAAAATCTTTAAAAAAAAAAAAAGATTCAGTTCCTATAGATCTAATTGATTTGTTGCACCCAAGTTAACTGACAAGGTCATAGCTCTGCAAACATCACATTGATTTGATTCAATCAGCATCAATTACTCCCTGGTGATTGATAACAACCAGTGCCTACCATGGGTCATAATTTATAGATGATATTAATATTCCAGGGAAGTGAAATATAGCAAGTCACAACTAATGTTTGCTGCCAAAGTAAAATAAATATAAAGAGAGAGAGACAGAGAGACACAGAAAGAGAGAGATGTTAATACATCTAATCCATCCTTAAGAAAAAGGGTTGTCAAGTAGAGAAACATGGTAGGGAAAGAGACTTGGGCAGAGAAAGGACAAGTGAATGGGTCAAACCCAAGAGCATTATAATAGTTTCAGCAGAAAGATAATGAGAGGATGGTGAAGAGAAACCTCTGCAGAGTGCTTATCAATTAATAATCAATTATGTTCATTTTAAGCAGCTATCGTCTTTTTCAGATTGCTGTTACGTTTACTAAGCTTTAAAGACATACTGCTAGCATTCCGATGCGTACTTCTAACACAACACAGTAATCTAGGATAGGTGATTTCTTATAAAAAAAAAAGTTTATACAATGTATCTAGAAAGACTAATATATCACTGTCACACAAAATGTAATTAGTTTTATTATCTTGGAATCATACAACAATTTAAATATCACACATAATGCCTTAAATATTGGAGGAAAAGGGGGCAACATGAATATATGTTCTACTTTGAGCTACTGAAGTGGGTTCTCTATAGATGTGCAGATTCAAATACTATTTTGTGAAAGATATTTCCTATATTCTAAGCCTTTAAGAGAATTTTTTGATACTATTTATTTCTAGTAGCCATTAATATGGAAAGAACATAAATATGAAGCACTTAATACAAATTTCTATCATTTTTATTTAAAAAATCTTGTGATTATATATCTCAGGTTCATTTAGATTACACGACATTAAAAAACCCAAGAATTTCTAAAAATAATAATCACTGACCATTCAGATTACTAATTTAAATTCTGAAGAAGCTTTTATGGAACTTTGGTTGCAAATTCAAGGCATAGCATAATAAAGCAGAGCAAGTGAACTTAATTGAGCGAAAAGGAGTAAGATTAAAAGGGAGAAAAATGCAAAGATTAAGAAAATGTCTTGAAAAAAGAACTAGAGAAAAGTACTGTATTTTCTAAGTTTTATAAATTATAAGAAATGTACTCTTGTTGATTTCAGATTCAAGGGCTACAATAAATACTGAACCTAATATATGAGTGCCTAATTTTTAAATGGCTGGTTTTAAAGTTATGAGAGGTTTGTTCTACCATTATTATCACCTTCTATTAATCAAGTTCACATGCAATTTTCTGAGAAAATCTATTGCTGCCATTGTTTTCTCCTTATCTATTTTTGGCTTTGTACAAATACTCATTTCCTAAAAAGTAAGAGGTTTACCCTAAACTTATTTCTGATACACAGTTATGTTTTAATGCCAACAGGAGCAAAAAAATGTTAATTTTCTAGGGTTGATAAACATAATTTAAGATAAATTTACCATATAATCATGGAAAGATGGCCATGACAAATTATATGGAAAAAAAACCAGTATATATATTTTACATAGAGTGATTACATTTTTACAAGGCAAATAAGCATGTCAACATTGCAGTTGTGCTTATATCTATCTTATGTATGCTCTTGAGGAATATATGCCAAACATAATGGTGGTTCCCTTCAATTGGTGGCATTTCAGTCCATTTAAAATTTCTTCTTTATAAAATTTTATATTATCTGAAATTTTAACAAGAACACCTCTAATCATAATCATGAAAAGTTTATAAAGAATAAACCCCTAACTAGAATTTCTAATCTCCCTTTTCATACCCACAAATTTATCTTTCTCCTTTTTTATGCAAAGATGTGAGAAGAGGAGAAAGCAAGGTTCTTTCATATTTTCAGTACTATATGTAAAATATTAGTAGTATTCCAAAGCTATTTCAGCTTCCAGTTTTTTTAGTTCCCCAGAATTAACAAAAAATGAGTAAGCACCAAATTTTAAATTTGAGATTAAGAGAAAGCAATTCAAAATATGAACACTATCTTGCAATGCCTCACTGTCTTACTGACTTTCCCACAGTAATTAATAACCAATCCCCAAGGCTCCTTCTCTTTATCTTTTCTCTTCAGACTTCCCCTAGAAACTTATTTGTCTTAAATGAAGAGCTAATTTCTAAAGATTAGAATCAACTCATTAGGAAGATGTTGAGTAATTATGTGGTCAACCTCTCCATAATTTGTATATTTATTAATTTTCTTTTGTTATTGATTTAAGTAAGCAATAAGAATTGTATATTTGAAGAAAATTTACCAAAGCAGGAAAAGGACAAGGGTCCATATGACTTGATAATTGCCTATGTACCTGAACCAATCACTCAAGAGTCATGTAGAAGGAAAGAGGATGGAATAGGTAGGATGTAAACAAATATAATCAATGAGTAAAGCACAAATTGTGACTTTCACAGGTTCCACATTTATATAATATGATTTAATTTTCATAGTATTTGATGTGAAAATTTTTCTAAAAATTGGTATACTTTGATTAAAACAAAAATTAAAGGTTTATTGTGATACATGTGCACTATTAAGAAGTGCTTTTTAAACAGATACCACATAAAGAATACATATTATAGGAGTACCAAATTGTTTGGTATTTTTTGTTTGTTTGTTTGTTTTTCAAATCTGAGCCCCAGAATCTCAATTAGAAATTTCTACTATGCTTATTTGGCCAATTACGTATAATTAAAGACACTTAAAGAAGTTGTGTATTTGGGACACTTTAAATATTACAAAAAGGCAATATATAACTTTATATAAAAGGAATATATGAAGTGATAATGAAGTCTAAATTTCAACCCACCTCTACTTCCAGTTAAATGCATTTACAAAACTACAACAGGGCAAAGTGTCAAAAAAATGCATTCACTGCTGTCCAGTTATTTACTTGGAGAGATTACTTACCAAAAAATCCTGAAAAATACAAGGGAAATTAGAGGATAAATACAGAATATTTAAAAATTAGAAAAATGAAGTTGAATTCCATGAAAAAATCCAATCTAAATGTCAGAGTTGTGGGAATTAATGCTGGGAGCCTGCTTTCTCTGTCCCTGATAATTACTCTAATGAGTCTATGAGCTACTTCATCTTGTCCATGCTAACATTTATTGCACCTTCTTTGCCCTCTCCTGTCTTGGTGGTGACAAAGACCTTACACATTAGGATTGAAAGACATTGATTGGTCTATAAACAATAAAGACCATTATCCTACCTTTTAAAGGGCAACCATACAAGGGATTCATTGAAAAGAAAAAGTAGGAAGAAGCATGTGGTGTTTTCCTATGAAAAGATTACTTAAGGCAGATTACTTAATTTCCATGCTTTCTGTGACTGCTGCAACAACAAACCCCACCCCAAAACAATGATTTATAGACTGTTCTGTTTGCTTAGCCAATCACTGTCAATTTGGTACATTTCTTGATCTTTCTGTTTTTATATCCTTTGGTACTTCTCTTTTCAAAGACTTCCCTTAAATAATAATTAAGAAAAATAATTAAATTTTGTGCTTATTTTCATCCAGTTCATATATCTATTAACATTGCCATAGAAGGGAATTTTAATAAGGTTTTATCTCTTCTAATACTTAATATAGCAAAGGCAATTTGCTTTCTTATTTTTATTATTGGGTTTATGGCCTTCATTTGGGTAAATTTAGAGTTTATCTTTTTTATATTTGTTTATGTTAATAAAAGATTATAAAGTGTTTATGATGAACTGAACACTGTGCAGGGCAAGGGGGAAGCAGGCTGGACGGAACTCATTCCTAGACTCAAGGAAATTAAATCAAATTGAGTAGACTGATGTGTAAATAATTCTGACATAATTAGATACAATATAAAGAGAACATACTGGAAGGCTTTACGAGTTTTTAAATTTTACTATTAATAAAAGAGTTCTTAGAAACATCCATTTTGGCAGTTTGCTGAGTGGATTTGGTATTCAGACTGAATGAAAATTATTCTTATTGAGTGAACTTATCAACATAAACTTGCTTTTCAAGGAATAGGGCTCATCAATTGGAAACGGTGGATGGAGTCATTTAGGGAAGAGAAGGAGTCTAAGTTAATTGTAGAGTTTAGCACATATAGGGGGAACAGTGGCAAGAAATGAGACTGGAAATGAAAAGCAAGGCAAATTGTTAGGAGTGTTTATGGGATACAAAGTAGTTTGAATTTTATTTAGACAGTGGGGATTCCCTAAGACATTTTTGAGCACGTGGATAGAATTTTGACTTATAGTTTTAAAAGCAAACTGCTGGTACTAATGAGGATAAATTGAAATAGGGTACAACAGGAGAAGCTAGAGTTTGATGTTTCTTATGCATAGCCATCGTGTGTTACTCTAAAATTATTTTCCTTTTTTTTAAACTTGCATTAGATAAATTCTACTTTACATTTTGTCTGGTTCCTAAAGACAAATTATCTTAAATACTTGAGCTAACTGGATATACATCATTTCCCTTCCGCTTTACCTATATTGTCTCCTCTTTTGACTTTATTTTGTACTTTGTCCTTTGAATTACCTGTAACTATTCTAAATTTGGGATATCTCTAATTAATTGATGATCTCAATTATTCAGTGAATAAATAATTTTTGCTGTGTGGAGAATCCATTCTCCTTTGTGCTTTCCCTCTTGTGTCCCTTGTAAAAAGTGATTATAGCCTTCATGTTGAGAATTCATTTTTAAGTGAATCCACAAGTATTTCCCTCCTTTGAAATGTATTATGATGGTTAGTTTTATGTATCAACGTGACTGGGCCCTGGGATGCCCAGTCATTTGGTTAAATATTAATCTGGGTGTGACTGTGAGGGTGTTTCTGAAAGAGATTAACATTTGAACCAATAGACGGAGTGAAGCAGACTGCCCTTCTAAATGTGGGCATTGTATGCCCTCCTCATGCAACCCATTGAAGGCCTGAATAGAACAAAAGGCAGAAGAAGAGAGAATTTGGTTTTCTCCTGCCTTTAGACATAGGCTAAGACTAGAATTTAAACTCTTGGCTTTCCTGGCACTCAGGCCTTTGGACTCTGACTGGAACTATATGATCACCTCTCCTGAGTCTCCAGCTTGCTGCTGATGGCTAGTTTTGGACATCTCAGCATCCACACCTGTATGAGCCAATTCCTGATAATGAATCCTAGTGCCTTTCTAGATAGATGATAGATAGATAGATAGATGAATATATGAATAATGCATGAAAACTATCTGCTCATTCTCTTTACAAGTAAAATTTTCAGTATAAATAGAGGCTAGAGAACATGGTTAAAGGAATGTGCCATTTCTCTCTTTTTCCAATCCTTACATAGTATGATCAGTTGATGTAGCAGATTTAGATCCCTATACTCTGAATGATAGTGTTAACATTACTCCATGGATCATCTTCATCATATTCAACCTTTTCATCTTGGCATTTATGGGAAACATTTTGGCCTCTATATCTTAGAGGCCTTTCCTAAAAATCAGTCAGTTTCATTCTTTTTTTCTAATTCTTTAGCTTGAAAATTAAAATTACTTTTCTTCCTCTAATTGCTTAATATAAGTTAATTAACTTTCTACTTGGGTAAACCATTTTAGAAGAGAATTCAGGGTAGAAAGGGGAAGAAGGGCAAGAGAAGGAATGAAAGGTCCCAGTTATGTTCTTACGAAGCTTATAATGTGACACCCTACCTTTAATTTTCAGGATCATTAATTTTCTTCCAATTTAACAAGTAGAAAGACTAATTTACATGTCTACTTCCATTATACAAATAGGGTTCATTTCTATTGTGTGGGCTTGTTTGTTTTGTTCTCTCTTTTTTTTAAATACAAACTTGTACTTTCCATTTATTCTTTCCTTCAAAAAAGAAAAGTTTTAGCCCTAGTTACTTCTAACAAAGACAGACAAGACTCGGACCCTTCCTTCAACTTTCTAATCATCTGAATGGGAGAAATACACACACACACACACTTTACAATACCACAAGAATTTGGTAGGTGGTAAGATAGTACAAGGTATGGTAGAGAAAAACTATCTGGGGGTGGGGAGTGTGAGAAGGCCTGAGTAGGTGGGGGCACTTGAGGTGAGTCTTGAGAAATGAGTAGGAGTTCTTTCTTTGTTTCTTCTTTTTCTTCCCCATACCGCGTTTTTTAGTGCTGCCAGAAAAGAAAGACTATGTGCAAAAGCATGGTCTCCTAGGGAGATCAGGAAGTGTGTCAAGATTAAACTAGAGCAACATTGCTAGAGCAGAAAATACCATGAAAAGAGGAGAGTAGATGAGGTTGGGGAGCCAGATAGGAGTCACAACATGAAGGAACTTATGTGTCATTCTTTTTTTTTTTTTTTTTAAAGATTTTATTTATTTATTTGAGAAAGAGAGAATGAGAGACAGGGAGCACGAGAGGGAAGAGGGTCAGAGGGAGAAGCAGACTCCCTGCTGAGCAGGGAGCCCGATGTGGGACTCGATCCCGGGACTCCAGGATCATGACCTGAGCTGAAGGCAGTCGCTTAACCGACTGAGCCACCCAGGTGCCCCATGTGTCATTCTAAGGAAAAAAAATAATTCTGCAAATAGTAGAAAGATACTCTACTTTTTTTTTCCCCCAGCAGGTGGGTTATATAACAAAATATATGAGACAGAACCAAGAACTTTGATAGCAATATGTAGAATAAATTAACAGGAAAAGTTATACTCATAACCAGGCTTATACATTAACACTTCATTTATCAGAAAAGAGTAAAAACACAATTATCCTTATTGAATGCCAATGTATAACTCCCTTACTACCCTATGCCAAAATGTACCTTTACCTTGACACAGATTTTTCAAGATCATGGAGATAAAAGTTGTCATGTCAAAAAGTTACTCAATGATTTAAAATATTCCCTGAAATTATCAAATTAATAGGAAGTCTTTCAGCAGCACATAGATTCAAACTGAAGTGAATAAAAGGCACTTTTGAGTATCTAACTGAAACACACATACACTCCCAAATGACTGAAATTCTGTATCACTAAGATCTGTTGATTTAAAATCTCTTTTGAAAGTGAGGCCATCAAAGAGAAAATTGAGTATCATTCATATGATAGAAATTCTTTGTGCCAACAAATTATTACTGGTCACATGGAAAATATCATACACTCTTTTGAAAGTCTGTTTTCTGCCAACAAATCCAGAAGTTAATTGAATTGACATATTTGATGCACCATGAACAAAAGATGTGTCTTAGTTCTTCCATATTAGAGGAAATGTGACATTGGGCAGATGACCTTAGCAGCAGCCAGCCTTCCTTATAGGTATTAAAGATGGAAACAAAGTCTGGTGGCTGGTTAGAGGCCAAATATAAGAAAAGTACATAGGAGGAAGAATGAAGGTATACTTATTTTTTCACGCCTTGAATTAGTATGAAAAACTAAGAGAGAATCTACTCTGAAAATATGGGGCACATTTCCATTCTAATTAAATAGTATAAACTACATAAAAATCCACATGGTGAGTAAATGTAAAATTTAATTCTCTCCTTTTTCACGATTGAAAGCAGAACATTGTTAACCCCAAAGATTATTTTAAAGTAGCCTAAAAGCAGCTTAACTTTATTTTAAAAGGTAATATAAAGGAATGAAAATATTAATAGGACATTGATCAATGGTATCCTAAAAGTATCATATTTCTACATAAAGAGTGTCTTGAAGGAAGAAAAAAAGACTGAATTACAAAAATATGAATATAGCAAATTTTAATCTATACTTTCTAAAATGTATTTTATGAAATTAATATTAACCTTGGAATATTCTCCATAATAAACTTCCATCTTACTTTGTTGACTGGCACTTAATCCTGTCTAAGTCCATAATAATCCTTTTGGTTGTTAATGAACTCAGAGAAAGTAACATAAGAGTAACTCCTCTCACTTATACTGAATGTTTGACCCAGGCACTCTGGTCATTTATAAATATTAATTCACTAATCCCTGCAAAGACAGATACATTATTTTTTGTCATTAATACTCTCCTTCTTGCTGTTGCACTGTTTCTTCTATTTTCTCCCCATGTCTTCCTCCCCAAAAATGCTGGAAAGACATTTTTAGGAGAATCACAATAACACAGAATCACCCATGCCAGAACCTCTGCCTGGTCTCAATTATTGCTTTGCTTTCCAACTGGGTTGGTGTCCCTACTCCATTAATCTATTAAGTTTTGGCTCCTTTTACCTTTTCTAGGTGCTAAAGGAACAAAGATGAATGATGAGGATTCTCCATCTGATTTCAATTATTGCTTTGCTTTCCAACTGGTTTGAGATCCCTATTCCATTAATCTATGAACTCATGCTTTACTCTACTCTTGCTTTTATAGATCCTCATTACCTCCCTCCCATGTTGGTATAATTGATATAAATTAGTAAGGACATCCTAGGTTGAACAAAATTCCTATGGATTACTTTTAAATAAAGGAATCATAAAGGCTCACCATTCTTTTTGCTGTGGTAGGTGCTTCTCATAGTCCCTTAAGTGAAAAATTGCATTTATCTCTCTTGGTAAGCTAAATTGGGATGGGGTTGTTACTTGCTATCCTTCTGGATATACAGACAAAGTAACAGTATGAAATAAATTCTTCCTTCTTCCCAAAATAAAAATGTTAATAGTCTTTACTGGGTGTATTTAGTCACATCCTTACCCAAGTTATCATAGTCCTCTGTTTATTAATTTATTTTTTATCATGCATTATTTCTAACACAGCATTTGTCCTGTTATATTTTAATTATTTGTACTCCTCGTAGGAAATATCATGCCTTGTATAAAAGCATTCCAGTCACAGTGTCTGGTAAATACTAGTCACTGAGTTATTGTTTGTACAAAGAACTAACGAAAGAGTGTAATCATTGTATAACCACTTGGAGGGGTTCAGAAAGCTTCCTTTGTGCCAGTATTTCATCTTCAACTGCCTACTTTAGTGCCTGAAATTCTATCATTAGGAATGTATTTCTGTGCACAATGCCTAAAGGGATGCTTGTTAAATCAGTGATACCCATGAGAGAAGCTGTCCTCCTCCTCTGACAGCTACACATTAAGGAAAGGAAAGGTCCTGATGAGCCTTCAGATTTCTGTGTTCTCTTCCTTCTTTCTGTCCATGTTCCAGAGCCCAAAGGAGGTGCAAATATATAGACAAATCTCTACTCTCTACAGTGAGGTGAATGATTTTCCTTCATTTCAATGTGATGGGGATAATTTTTTATGGTTACTATAAAAGGAATATATCTTACTTCACATTCATGACCTACCATTTCTGATTAATTTATATAACAATGATCTCCCTCATCTGTTGAGACTGATCCAGGCACAAGCAATGCACACACAGTGGCAGGGACAAAATGCATTAGAAAATTATTTTCTAGAATTCTAAAAATGCTTGATCTGAATGGAACTTAGTAATGGTACTACTCAATATCTTCAACTCAAAGAGGAGGAAACTGAGGCTCAAGGCTGTCAACTTTCTCAGAACTCATTTGAAATATTTTTTTAACCTACCAACATGAAATATTTTGAGAATAGGATTCATTCAAAGATCTAAGAATATGTTAAACTGGGTTAAACATAATCTTTCAGTACAGCCACCCACACAATATTTCCCAACCTATCAGTCAAGGAAGACAAAGGAAACATCTAAATGTATAGTAAACACACACATACACATAAAAACACACAAAGAAACATACTCTCACCTATATCTTAATGGTATTACATCTTACATCCACTGGTGTTTCAGCACTAATAATACTGCAGATGGGACTGACAGAATTACCATAGCCCTCCTGAGAATCAATTTTATTTTCTGTCCCCTTATCTCTTAATTTTGTGGATATATGATAGAATTCCCCATATGTTAAGTCCTTGAGTCTTTTACCAAGAGTCAGGCTGTGTTCCCATTCACAGTGCTTATAGCCCCACTATAAGGATCCTTAAAGACCTAAGTTGGATGTGCTCTTTTGTCTGAAACTTTTTTGGTCTTCATGAGCACATGAATATGATACCTAGGAGCAGCGTGCCACTGTCTGGTCTCCATTACTCCCAGACAGAAGCAGGACCAATACAATGATTGACTCGTAACAAGCACTAAACAACTCTCTATTGCTCTACTGAATAAAATAATAAATAGAAGAGTGAAAGGGAGAAAAACACGCATGTGTGTATGTGTGTATGTGTGTGATGGAAAGGAAAAAAATATATTATGTCTATCAGTTATCAGTTAGGGTTCTGTTTGGTCCATTTAACAAAAGTCAACCACAATGGCTTAATATATTCAAACTATCTTTCCTGACTATGTTACTTATGCTCTTTGTCTCAATAATTGTTGCATTATGGCTGTTCCAGTGTCACTTTAACATCTTACATAGGAAAAAGGAGGTAGAGAGAGCTGACAAAACTTTCCCAGGAATCCCCAGTGTATTTCTGCTTGTATAATATTGGAACACGGTATGTCACATGACCAATCCTTTTGCAAGGCAGACTGGAAACTTAAGGATTTTATGCTTTCTTTTATTGTTTTGTTTTTAAATTAGACGTATAGCATCTGGCACAATATAAATTTTTTTTATAGTAAGAAAGAAGGGCATATGGTCTGATGGCTTTTTACAGGTAAGTTTCATTTTCCACAATTTCAGGCAAATTATTTTCTCTTTATAACTCAAATATTTACTTGGGGGAAATTGAAGGGTTTAGGCTAAATAAGGGGTTACAAACCCATATGATTACAGAATCCAGGCAGGTAATGTAAGGAGAAAGTGGCTGGTGGGGATGGTGAAGCTCCAGGGATCACGTGACTCATGTGAAGGGGGTACAGCTTTGCAGCTCCAATGGATCATGGTCATGCAGGCATGTGTACCAGGTCTTCTAAATTTTCCAAATAAATTGAAAATTGCCATCTTTGTTTCAAAACTCATCATTTTCAATATTGGTAATTAATACAAAAATTTTAAAACCTAATACAACAAAGCAAAAACACATCTGGGGGTTGGATTTGGCCTAGGAGGAAAAGAGTTTAGGACTTTAAGGATTTATCAATTCTCAGGAACCCTTTTAATAAAACAGTCTGTGTCTTGGCTTCCCATCTGATCCCATTACAGGACACTTTTCACAGCATCACTAAGTCAGACACTTAAAATAATAGAAGGCAATGCTGTAAGCCCAAAAGGCAAGTTTCTGTGCAAGTTGCCTTTGGAATCTGACTTTACTACTCTATAAATTTTCCGCTGTCTCATTCACCACTGCAAAGAAACATAGAACACAATTATGTTGTTGGACATGTTTATGTTTCACCATAAATAATTACAACTTTGGTGGGTATAATTTATACAAACTGCATTAAATTATGGGGACTTATGCTGGCTGTTAAATTCCACCCCACATAAACACTCCTATTCAATGAATGTGTAAACAAAATGTTTGTTTTCTATACATTAGACATGGTTAAGTTTTTCTAATTTCCAGAATGGTAACCACAATTGGTGTACAGTGTGCAACTGGATTCAGAAATGTTAAATGGATTGCAGACAATCAAATTCGACTGACCTGTTTGGCCAGCTAGGTGCTGATGGTTCTGACAATTAGGACAATGAGAGGAAAACACCAACAAGGAGGACCACGGGAACCATGTGAAGCATCTCTAAGTGCACTTCTAATACAGTTTTCACCAGACAGTCCAAAAGGAGTGCTTAGAAAATCACTTGCCTTGTCCTGAGCTACCTGTGACCAACCACAAAATAACTAAGTCCATCAGGGTCTGATATGGAGTAGGAATTTATAAGTATTTGTTAAATTAAGGGCTACCTTAACAAAAAAACTGTGAATGGTACTGATGGCATTTCATGGGAACACACACCAAAAACCCTGTGATCAACTTTCTAAAAGTATGCTGAACATAACTACATTTCAAGCAAACTTAATGTTACCAAGAGTATAAGTAATTCTTATAACTTAAAAAGAGACCTGGAGAATAATTCTGTTGACATAACCTCATATGGACCTTACCACCCCCCACTCCAGATGTCATCCAGTATTCAGAATTAGATACCTAACCTCTTGCCATGAGTTCATCCACCATGTCATGGGTTAGTCTTTCTTCACATTTTCATATCTTTGTGTGGAATATGCATTCCACAATGTGCATAGGTAGAGCCCTTGAGCCTTCAGTTTTACTGTCTCTGCAATTTTTCATGTTACTACTGTTCTTTATTAGCAATCATGTTAACTATAAAATACAATGACTTAATTCTTTAAACTCTCTATGCAGGCAAAGTAGCCAATGTCACAGTGGAGTGTCTAGAGCAATTAAAAAGAAAAACTGCTAAGCATAACTTTGAACGAGTTGTGCATCTTGTAAGAGCTTCTTTAAGATGAACCCACTAAGGCAGCAATTTCATTAATACTACTGTTGTCACACTTGCTCTACCCTTTTTTTTTTTTTTTTTTTTTTGGCCCCAAAGAATTTTATTGACAGGGCCAAGACTGACGTTAATTGCTAAACCAGAGGAAATGAACTAAGTTGAGTTCATTCCTTCATTTTTCTTCTTTAATGTATGTTAAATAATTTAAAAGATCTCATATTTCATGGGAAGTTACTTATTATCTCTTGATTCTTAGAAGTAATCTACTGATAGACCTTCAGAAGTGACAGATGGGGCCAGTGACATTTAATTGAATTAATAACCAGATAAATATTTGTACAGGTCATATAAACTTTTCTCAGTAGTATATTTTAAATCTATACTCTGAGATATGTCTGTATAGGTCAGGGTCCTCCAGAGAAATAGAACCCAAAAAAATCAATAATCAATCAATCAATCTATATATCTATCTGGAGAGATTTATTTTGAAGAATCAGTTCACATGATTATGAAGGACTGGCAAGTCCAAAATCTGATGGAGTAGGCTGGCAATATGGGGACTCAGAGAAAAGATGCAGTTTGAGTTCAAAAACAGTCTGCTGGCAGAATTCCTTCCCTCTCCGGGAAGTCTTTTTTCTATTATGGCCTTCAACAAATTGGATGAGGCCCACCCACACTGTGGAGGATAATCTGCTTTCTCGAAGTCTACTGATTTAAATATTAATCTTATCGAGAAAACAAAACAAAAATAAATAAATAAATAAATAAAACAAACCTTCACAGAAATATCCAGAATAATGTTTGACCAAATATTTGGACAATGTGGTCCTGCCAAGTTGACACATAAAATTAAACATCACAGTATCTTATCTGTTAAATATCATCAGATTGTATTTATGAGGCATTGCTCCATTTCTATTTAAATTTATACTCAGGTTGAAAAGAGAACTAAATTTGGACTAGAATTATAGTCACATATAACAAGCAAAGAACGTATTTATAATTATCTAAACACTGCAAATCCAATGACTTAGAAATTAATGCCTACTCATCCTTTCTGTGTGTGTTGAAGAGGATTTTTGTTTAAATGATCAACTTAAATTCTTCATGAGCTTTCTGCTCATTATTCCATCTGCCTACGGGAGAAGTTGGTTCCAAGGCCAGCTAGTACGCTGTTTCATTATTTCAGACCCTGTGGCTGAAAAGCATGATATTTTGTAAGACTCTGATATATGAAACGACATAAAAAAGGGTTTTCTTTGGAGCCAATCATACCCCATAATTCCCCTGAATCTGACCAGTTACCAAGCTATCACATATAAGTGAGTCCCTCCCATTTATTGATTCAACACATGTACTTAACCCAGCATATGACACACACTCTTCTAGGAACTAGGGATACATGACAAAAGTATTATTACCCTTACTGAGCTTGCACTTTAGTATCAGGAAACAAATAATAAACACATAAATCAGTAAATAAATTCAGACAGTGGTTAAGTGCTATGAAGAAAATAAAACAGAATAACGGTAGAGGAACAAAAGTCCAGCCTAATTGACTGAGGTTGTTTTAAAGAGGTTTCTCTGAAGAGGTAATATTTGAAGAAAATGGCAAGAGTAAAGCCAAAGAGGAATGAGTTGGGTGCACTTGATGATTCGAAAGTAAGTCCATGGTGCAGAATGGAGAGAACTAAAAGAACACTGTTGGATATGGGGCCTGGAAAAACACGTGAGGACAAATCACGCAGGGCCTTGAAGCCCAAGCAAAGGTTGCACTGATAGACTCTTATTGCAAGGGAAAGACAGGACCTCAGTTACTCTAGTAGCCAACGGACACTTGAGGAAGCCGACGGAACACAGGGAGATCATTTAGGAGACCAGTAAGCCAGCAACGGATGCTGGCTTGGCCCAGGAGGGATAGCAGAAAGCTTCCAGACTTGAGATACTGGAACCAAAAGAATTATTGCTGCTGTAAGTAAGGGTGCTTCCCATGTGCTGTATGTACCTCGTATCCTACATACTACTCTACATATTTCCAAAGCCATTTTATTATTTATATCTTGTTGGTCTTAGAAGGAATTCAGCAACATATGGGAAGAAAGCTTGAACCACCATATGGTGAATGGATACTTAATATAATAAAATTAAGGCTGAGGGCCTGAAACTTTGTATTTTCTAAATTAATGTTTGTGATATCCCTGTAAAAACACCAACTCCTGCAAAATCATCTTTCATACACAAGAATTATCTAATACCCAAGGCAACTGGAACCAACGGAGCCAGCTCTGATTGTTAGAAAGGTACCCAGCAATCTAGCCATCCCCAGGATGCTTCCCAGCAGATGCTAAATTGGAATGCAGGGATTCAGGTCACAATTCAGCTGCCATAGGGAGGCTCACCTCCAAAGCTGCAACCGGACTCATGCTTGCTCACTCACACTCACCTCGTCCTTCAAAAATACAATTAAATAACTTGGCCAACCTGAGTCCACACTATTGCTCTCAAAATTTAGGGTTTATTAACTATAAAATTAATACCAACTAAACAAGCCAAATATATATATATATATATATATATATATTTAGCTCTGAGAAGAAATGTAAACTCTCAGTATGCTAAGGGCATACAAGGATGAGGAAAGTCATACACAGAACTTGTTTTGTGTGTATGGTGGGTCCGCAGAGAGGAGGAGGTGACCAGAAAACAGGACAAATGTGAAGTCTTCACTTTCTTGGGAGGGATTTCTCAGGCCCTTACTTCATGACTTTTTTGCTTGTTTTGGGGGGAGGGTCTCAGCCTCCAGGACTTTTTTTTAGAAATCCTTAGCTTAATGGGAGACACAGGCTTGCTTAATGGGAGATGAGTATATTACTTTTCCTTCCCTGAGGGATCTCACTAATATTTGTTTGGTATGTATTTGAGTAATTCAGCAAGCTTGTTTTGTCTGTGTGCATGTGTGTGCGTGTGTGTGTGTCTTGTTTGTTTTTAACCATATTCCACAGCCCAAGGATACACTTTGGAACGAAACAGATCTAAATTAGAATATGGACCCGGTCACTTACTAGATATGTGACATGAATAACTTGTCATCTCTACCCTCAATTTTCTCTTCTCTTAAAAGACAGCAAAATCTATTAGCTTTTTTCTTTTTCCTTTCTCTTTTTTGTTTTCTTTTCTTCTTTTCTTAATTTTCACTTATTCCTCAGTCTCTCTAACTCAATCTCTGGTTTTAGTGCTGAAATACAGCAGTGCCTCAAAGGACCTGACATGAGTTTGGCATTAATAGCCCACTCCGCAAGTTGCAAATTTCCAAACATCATTGCACAGAAGAACCATCTGAGAATCTTGTTAAAAATGCAGATTCCTGGGGTGCCTGGGTGGCTCAGTCAGTTAGCTTCTGCCTTCAGCTCAGGTTTTGATCTCAGGGTCTTGGGGTGGAGCCCCGCATGGCAGAGGGGGGTGGTTTCTGCTCAGCAGGGAGTCTGCTTCTCCCTCTCCCTCCCTCCACTCATGTGTGCGCTCTCTCTCTCTAATAAAAATCTTTTAAAAAAAAATGCAGATTCCTGGGGTGCCTGAGTGGCTCAGTCAGTTAAGCCTCGGACTCTTGGTTTTGGCTCAGGTCATGATCTCAGGGTTGTCTGGCTCCCAGCTCAGCGGGAGCCTACTTGAAATTCTTTCCGTCTCCCTCTCCCCTTCCTCTGTTCTGGTTCTCTCTCTCTCTCTCTCTCTCATAAATAAATAAATAGTAAAATCTTTTTAAAAATGCAGATTCCTGAGTCTGAACCTCAGAGATTCTGTTTCCTAGGTCTGCAAGGAGGTTCCAGAAATCTACATTCTACAAGCACCTCAAAATTTCCTGAAATTAATTTCCTGTTAATTATATTTGGAGAAAAAAGAAAACAGCAAGATATTTGAGTTTCATTTGTCTATGACCTTCTGTCATTTCAGAGTTAAGCCTTGCTCTAACTCTGGTTCCTACCACAAACATCTGACCCTTGACCTCCTACATACTGGCATGGCATAGAGCATCAGGACAGAAGCCACTTCTCAGGAGCCTGTTTTTTTTTTCCTGTCTGCCCTCTTCTAGATGATATATTTTTGCATACAGCACCTGACTTATTTCCTTATTACTCTCATTTGCCTCTTTCTTCCTAGTTTGCCTCCTGCTTTTTAGACTCCTAATTGTCCTAAGTTACATGAAAATTCATCAGCTTCTCACTAGAGAAGCTGGGTTGTGTTACGTCAGCCTAATACTGGGCATTACATTTCCCAGATACCCTTTTCCATAGTGTTCCAAGTTAGAGAAGAGAAACTTTTGTTAGATATGAAAAGTAGAAGAGAAAGAGAAGTCACTACTTCCAAAAAGTTCTATAAGAAAGGACACATGGATGGATAGACATAGGTGCATGGCATGCCCTGGCTTCTTTTCATTCTCCTCTTCCTTGAATCCCGCACATCTTTCCAGTTGCTGGGCCTGTTGACCAATGGCAGCCCCAGACCCACCACTGAATACATGGCTATGGACCCATAGAGGTGGTGGTTCCCAAAGGCAGCATTTTCTTAAAACTCATGTCTCAAGTTCCCTCGTTGGAGTTCCACTTTGGTGGTAGACGTGTTTGTTTCTTGCATTTCCCTGCAAGCTCTCACCTGCCTAATTGGGCCAGAATTTCAGAAAACCTGTTAGAGATATTCTTCCCAATCCTCCCACTCCCCATTAAGGACCTTCGCTTCATCTGCTGCTCCCATTTTTGTGTAAGGTCTAGTTCCTATAAAAAATCCCTATGCCCACAGGATTTAGGTAGCTCTGTTTTGTTGAATGAAATCAAATGTATGCACTTACTAAACCAACTCAACTCTCAGTGCAGACCCTTATTTTATAGTCCACAGGGGGATATCAAAACAAAATGCAGGACAATTGAGACCTAGCCTATTTTTAAAAATTGCACACCAGGTTATTTTGAATGACCTATGGGGAAAATACACAGAAACCGTCAGGTGTTCCTCTTATCCCCAGAAATCAATATTGATATTTTAGCCACAGAACGCTCACCAGATGTTTTGACCTAGGGTCTAAGAATTACAAGAAGAAAAAAGCCAATTCTGTCTCCTGAAGGATTCTGGTTTATAGGCACTTGGATCTGACCTTAGAGATAAATGCCAAGGTTGATTGAAATATATAGATGAAGGAACGAGTACCATTGCAAATTGTGTTAACCTTCTTGCTGCATGGTTGGCCATCACCAAAAGAGTTCAGCCTTCCAGATTGCAATCACATATAATATCAGAGAATTAAATCACCCATTACCAAGCCTTCAAGCAGTCTTAGTCAATGTACACTTAGAATTCTGAGTAAGTTTTGAGTGAACAAGAAATGTGCAATCAACTGATAGATTTCAAAGTCTCATGATACTCTTCTTTCCAAACAATCACAAAGCAGTATCCATTAAAATTAGGCAGAACCACAGATGCATATGAAACTATATATATATAGTGGTTAAGTGCTATGCATATGAACCATATTGAAGAGACTGTCTTTTTTCCATTGGACACTGATATATATATATCAGTGATTTTCATAAGCCCTAGTCAGACGAAGAGTAATCTTTGCATTCCAAAGACTTTATTAACCCTCAGATTCTCTTTTAAACCACACATAGAATCAGATTTCAGGCTATTATCCTACACGCCACTCTCATTTTACTGTGATTCAATGCCTTCACTCTCCACTTAACATCTGAATTATACCAACTGAATATCATATAAGCAGTGGTCACAAGAATCTTACTAGAGGTCATAGACTTATAACAATCAGGCTTAAATGGACTTCACACAAGTTTGTTCTGACTGGCATCATCATTATTAATGTCAGTTGGTGAAAGCTGTATAGACCTGCCTTAGATAAATAGCATGGACCACCCTCGCCCAAGAAAAGGGAAATTTCATCAGTCACACCTATGAAACATGTTCTATTTTGAGACTCGCTAGTAAATTCAGTAATATTTTTTATTTTAATTCTCATTAAATAAACTTTACTCATAATTTGGAGGTGCTAGAATTCTTCAGGTCTTGGGAATCCTCCCCCAATGATTCACTGCCTTGGTTCTTCTCAGTTCCATGCTCTGCTTAGCATTGCTGCACCATCTTCTTCTATGACTACATTGCTTTTTTCACATCTCCTGAGGCTCGACTGTCTGCCCCTTGGTTTCTTTCTTTTTTTTTTTAACTTTTTAACTTTAAATTTAATTAATTAACATATAATGTATTACTGGTTTCAGAGGTACAGGTCTGTGATTCATCAGTCTTCTATAATACGTAGTGCTCATTACATCACATGCCCTCCTTAATGTCCATCACCCAGTTAGCCCATCCCCTCTACCCACCTCCCCTCCAGCAACCCTCAGTTTGTTTTCTATGATTAAGATTCTCTTATGGTTTGTCTCCCTCTCTGGTTTCATCTTGTTCTGTTTTTCACTCTCTTCCCCTATGATCCTCTGTTTTGTTTCTTAAATTCCATGTATACGTGAGATCATATGATAATTGTCTTTCTCTGACTGACTTATTTTGCTTAGCATAATACACTTCAGTTCCATCCATGTCATTGCAAATGGCAAGATTTCATTTTTTGATGGCTGCATAATATTCCAGTGTGTGTGTGTGCGTGTACACCACTTCTTCTTTATCCATTCACCTGTCGATGGATATTTGGGTTCTTTCCATAGTTTGGCTATTGTGGGCATTGCTGCTATAAACATTGGGGTGAATGTGCCCCTTTGGATCACTACATCTGTATCTTTGGGGTAAACACCCAGTAATACAATTGCTGGGTCATAGGGTAGCTCTATTTTCAACTTTCTGAGGAACCTCCATACTGTTTTCCAGAGTGGCTGTACCAGCTTGCACTCCTACCAACAGTGTAGTAGGGTTCCCTCCTCCCCACATTCTCACCAACATCCATCATTTCCTGACTTATTAATTTTAGTCATTCTGACTGGTGTGAGGTGGTATCTCATTGTGGTTTTGATTTGTATTTCCATGATGCCTAGTGATGTTGAGCACTTTTTCATGTGTCTGTTGGCCATTTGCATGTCTTCTTTGGAGAAATGTCTGTTCATGTCTTCTGCTCATTTCGTGACTGGATTATTTGTTCTTTGGGTGTTAAGCTTGATAAGTTCTTTATAGACTTTGGATACTAGCCCTTTATCTGATAAGACATTTGCAAATATCTTCTCCCATTCTGTCAGTTGTCTTTTTGTTTAGTTGACTGTTTTCTTTGCTGTGCAAAAGCTTTTATCTTGATGAAGTCCCAGAAGTTCATTTTTGCCTTTGTTTCCCTTACCTTTGGCGATGTGTCTAACAAGAAGTTGCTGCAGCCGAGGTCAAAGAGGTTGCTGCCTCTGTTCTCCTCTAGGATTTTGATGGATTCCTGTCTCACATTTAGGTCTTTCATCCATTTTGAGTCTATTTTTGTGTATGGTATAAGGAAATGGTCCAGGTTCATTCTCCTACATGTGGCTGTCCAATTTTCCCGACACCATCTTTTGAAGAGACTGTCTTTTTTCCATTGGACATTCTTTCCTGCTTTGTCGAAGATGAGTTGACCATAGAGTTGAGAGTCCACTTCTGAGCTCTCTATTCTGTTCCATTGATCTATGTGTCTGTTTTCATGCCAGTACCATACTGTCTTGATGATGACAGCTTTGTAATAGAGCTGGAAGTCCAGAATTGTGATGCCACCCGTTTTGGTTTTCTTTTTCAACATTCCTTTGGCTATTCAGGGTCTTTTCTGGTTCCATACAAATTTTAGGATTATTTGTTCCAGCTCTGTGAAAAAAGTAGATGGTATTTTGATAGGGATTTCATTGAATGTGTAGATTGCTCTAGGTAGCACAGACATTTTCACAATATTTGTTCTTCCAATCCATGAGCATGGAACGTTTTTCCATTTCTTTGTGTCTTCCTCAATTTCTTTCATGAGTGTTCTATAGTTTTCTGAGTACAGATCCTTTGCCTCTTTGGTTAGGTTCATTCCTAGGTATTGTATGGTTTTGGGTGCAATTGTAAATGTGATTGACTCCTTAATTTCTCTTTCTTCTGTCTCAATGTTAATGTATAGAAATGCAACTGATTTCTGTGCATTGATTTTATATCCTGCCACTTTGCTGAATTCCTGTATGAGTTCTAGCAATTTTGGGGTGGAGTCTTTTGGGTTTTCCACATAGAGTATCATGTCATCCGCAAAGAGTGAGAGTTTGACTTCTTTGCTGATTTGGATGCCTTTTATTTCTTTTTGTTGTCTGATTGCTATGGCTAAGACTTCTAGTACTATGTTGAATAGTAGTGGTTACAGTGGACATCCCTGCCATGTTCCTGACCTTAGGGGAAAAGCTCTCAGCTTTTCCCCATTGAGAATGCCTCTTGTTTTCTTATTCTATTTTTCTCTTCTAGTTTCAGATGTTTGTGCTTTAGTAGTTATTCTACTAAGTTATTCTATCCTTTGAGTAGTTATTCTAATTTAACTTAATGAATTTAAGGATAATTAAGTTACCCACTTCCCAAACCATACAAAGACTATTGTCTACTACAACTCTACTCACATTCCAACAGGTGATTTTGTAATCAAGTTTGTTTTTTTGTTTTTAAGTTCTAAGAAGATTTCATTCTCTTGACAAAATTTCAAATTATTATTGCTTTATATAGGCATCATTTTTTTAGCTTTAACCACATATTTACCAATATAATTGCACATAATTTCTTCTTGCATCTTTCCTTCCCATATGGTACCATTTCCTTCTGCCTATACCTTATACCTTTAGAATTCCTTTTATTAAAAAGTCTTTTCTTTTAGTTTATCTCAACATGTACATTTAGAAATATCTTCTTTCACCCTTGCTCATGAAAGATGTATTACTGGGAGTAGAATTTTAAGCTCTCTCAGCTCACTGAAGATATTATTCCACTACATATGGGTTTCCCTTAGTTGTTGGCAAGAGGTTTGTTTAATTAATTTCCCATCTTCTGTAGCCTATCATTCCTTCAGAATCTTTTAAGATTCCATTTCCCTTTGAATCTTTTATTGTGATATATATGACATGGGGATAGAATTCTGTATCCTTTATGCTATTCCTCCATAATACTTAATCTGCTTTCACATTCGGGCATATGTCAATTATGATTTTTAATTTAAGAAGTTAAATCTTGAAGAAAAATTGAAAGATCAGTATAATGAAGACCTGAATAATCCTCATTTAGAGTCACAAACTCTCAACCTCTTGCCATATCTGCTTCATCTCTCTCTTTCTACACACACAAACACACACAGCTGTTTTGTCAAACAATCTAAAGTAGATTTTCAAGATATTTTAGCATGTCTCCCTGTCAGTTGTCTTTTTGTTTAGTTGACTGTTTTCTTTGACCACAACACCATTACCATACCTGAGGAAAGTTAATCTTAACCAATGCACAGCCTATCTTTAAATTTCATCAGTAGTCATATATACATTTGTTATATTTATCTTTTTAATCCATGATGCAAACAAAGTTCATACGTTGCATTGGATGGTTATGCCATTTTAGTCTGCTCTCATTTAGAATAGCTGATCTGACCTCCCCCCTATTCTTTCATATTAAATCCTTTGAAAAGTCCAGGTCACCTGTTTTGCATTATTCTTTTAAAAAAGAGTTACCCACCCCATTTTTTATTTCTTTTTATTTAAGATTTACTTATTTATAGAGGGGGGAGGGGCAGAGGGAGAGGGGGAAAATCATTAAGTACACTCTGCACTGGCATGGAGCCTAATGTGGGGCTAGATCTCACAACCCGGAGATCATAACCTGAGAAGAAACCAAGAGTCGGACACTCAACCAACTGAGCCACCCTGGTGCCCCTCTTTCTTCTTTATCTCTTGTGTCACTAAGGATCCATGCATTTATTTTTAAAATTCAACATGTTATTTTGTATTTTTCTTATTGATGATATATATCCCAAATTAGGTCAATACTTCCCCTATACATAATATCTGTACCCTTCAACCTCTTACCTTATTAATCTTTGAGCACTCCTTTGCTTTCTGGCATGAAAATATGTTCCAGACTCACCCTGTTCTTTCCTATTACAGACCTGAAATCAGCCATGCCTTTAAGATCTCCAGTTTTTAATAAGTGTGTGGTGAATGGTATTTAGAAGTCATGATCTGGGTATTGGATGCACAAAGAAAATATGATATCTTTTAAACAAGAGAAAAAATATAGTTTTAGAACATAGAATAGTTAGATGGATTCAAGATGGATGAATATGTGCTTCTGCTTGAAGAATATATTAAGTGTGTGTGTGTAATGGGGCCATACTGATACTTTTAAATAAAACCCAATACTACAGTGTTCTTCTACATTATCCTATTCCATGTTTTTATCTCCCTTTTCCCAACAATATCTGCATATTTACTCATTTGATTTTTTTCCCTATGATAAAGAAATTAGTTTCAGAATGACCACACCAATACAACTACCAACAACAAACCTACTAAAAAACACTCATATAGGGATCCAAAGGGGTACGTGCACCCCGATGTTTATAGCAGCAATGTCCACAATAGCCAAACTGTGGAAAGAGCCAAGATGTCCATCGACAGATGAATGGATAAAGAAGATGTGGTATATATATACAATGGAATATTATGCAGCCATCAAAAGGAATGAGATCTTGCCATTTGCAACGACGTGGATGGAACTGGAGGGTGTTATGCTGAGCGAAATAAGTCAATCAGAGAAAGACATGTATCATATGGCCTCACTGATATGAGGAATTCTTAATCTCAGGAAACAAACTAAGGGTTGCTGGAGTGGGGGATGGTGTGGGAGGGATGGGGTGGCTGGGTGATAGACACTGGGGAGGGTATGTGCTATGGTGAGCGCTGTGAAATGTGCAAGACTGTTGAATCACAGATCTGTACCTCTGAAACAAATAATGCAATATATGTTAAGAAAAAAAAAAAAGAAGAAGAAGATAGCAGGAGGGGAAGAATGAAGGGGGGGAATCAGAGGGGGAGATGAACCATGAGAGACGATGGGCTCTGAAAAACAAACTGAGGGTTCTAGAGGGGAGGGGGGTGAGAGGATGGGTTAGCCTGGTGACGGGCATTGAGGAGGGCATGTTCTGCATGGAGCAATGGGTGTTATGTACAAACAATGAATCATGGAACACTACATCTAAAACTAATGATGTAATGTATGGGGATTAACATAACAATAAAAAAATTTAAAAAAATAAAATAAAATAAAAAATAAAAAACACTCATATTTGTGTAGCTGTTTTGGACTCCAAAATACATCCGAGCATGTGTTTTGTGAACAACATTATCTGAGTTAAGTATTTTAACTAATTAGCATGTTCAGGAGTAAATTAATTATTCAAGTAAAAGTTACTTGAATTTATTACTTTCTTAGTGTGGTAGTTATTACTATGCCACTCAGGATCATTTATTTCTATTTCATCCAACTGCTTTTTCATCCTTTTAAATTTAATTTGTGTTTTTTGAATGTATAAAATATTTTCATAATTTAAATATCAAATTATATAAAGAGGGGTTTTCAGAAAAATCACACTCCCATTCCTAGGCTCTCTCCCCCATTTTCATCTACTCCTCACACGTAACTATTTTCATTAGTTTTTGTTTAGTCTTCCTTTGTTTCCTTTCGCTCCAAAAGTATTGGCAAATAGGTAATAGAAATCTCTCTTGAGAGAATCCTCTATTTTTATTTCCCCTATTTATCACATAAACATTAACATGCTATAATCATTCTTTACACCAGATATCCTAGAAATCATTTTATATCAGTTCATGGAAAACTTCTTTATCCTTTTTTCATGGAAAAATAGTATTCCACTGGGGGTTGTACAAAAATTATTCAACCAGCACCTTAGATTGTTTCCAGTATTTAGAAGTTACAATTCATGCTGGAATTCAAAACCTTTGGTATACAGTGCTTTTAGGTGTGGGAACTATCTTCAAGTTAAACTCCCAGACATGGGGTTGTTGGAGTCCAGTAGTTTTGGTAAATATTTCCATTTACATAATTTTTATATTTGATTTTCGTATCTATACAACTGTCCCTAATGTCTTTTAATCCTTTTATTGACAGCGGCCACAAACTACTTAAATTTTCTTGAATACATTAACATTTATCTTTTCCCTCAGAGTGGAGCACAACTGAATCTAACACTAATAATCAAGTCCAAATTTGAGGAGAGCTATAGTTTCCATTCTTGCAGATATTTTGTGTCTATTTGGGCCAGTTATCATAATCATAATTATACTGGACTGTTTCTGACACATTCATCTCCTTATCACATTAGTAACAATTATTTTGCACCTACAGTCATTTTAAATACCTAAGTATTTTTCACACTTGCATCTTCACAGGCTTTTAAGATGGCATTTTTGATTCAAACAAGGGTCTTTTTTCACTTTTCTTTATTTTAAATATCATCTCACAAATTAGATACATCATGCCCCCCTGTCAAAACGGTGTGGTCGTCATTCTGTTATCCAACATATTAGCGATCCTTTCCAGCTTTAAGTCAGTGACAAATTTGATTAAATTGCTTTTATCTCATTATGAAGACACTGCTGAATGTAGTCACTGGATCAGACTGAGGACACTAACCTACAATGAACTTCTGTCTAAACATTAAACAACTCTTTCAAATATAGATTTATCCAGTTTTGAATCTTTAACTCTTCTACATCCATTTCCTTCATGATCATAATGATATCACGGTATCTGTATTCAGTAAGTCTTTCGTATTTCACTGATTTATCCAGCTAGTTCTCTGACACAACAGGGCAGATGAATCTTGTGTCAGGACACTATTTGTGTTCTCAAAAAGAGAAAAGAAAAAAGAAAAAAGACATTTTAACAGATGTCTTTTTGTTTGTTAGACCACAATGTTATATATTGGTATTTACATTTACTGCATGTCAACTATCTACTTGGTATCTCACAACAGGCTGAGATCACACAAGTGAAGAGACCGAGTCATGGATGAAAGCAGTTATTCATGTGAAGCACACGTGTACTAAATGGCAGGAGGGCAACTGAGCTTGAGTTTCACACAGTTCCGAATTGCAACGGGCTGCACACAGGAGTCAGATGCTCACACGGACTGCTGACCATTTGCGCTTCTAATCCTCCTAAACTGAGCTTCCTTGACAACGCTTACTTTTACTTTTGGGGGGGGGGGATTGTTTCTGAGAGTTTGACAAAAAATTGGTGAGACAATTAAGATGGTATTTTTGAGACTATTATCTTGCCATGAATTAGTCAAGGAAAGAAAATATTGGAAAGAAAAAGAAGGATGAAAAGTTATTCCTAGCTTTTGAGAACCAAACACTTCACTGAGAAAAATTTACCTAAGTTAATTTAACAAAAAGGTAAGGAATAATTCTTTTAAAAGTGTGAGAGCCCAAGAAAGAATAATCTATTATTTTATCTTTCCTTGAAATTTCTTCTCCAGGATCTTTTTTTTTTTTTTTTTTTAATATTTTTATTTATTTGTCAGAGAGAGAGAGCACAAGCAGAGGGAGCAGGAGAGGGAGAAGCAGGCTTCCTGCTGAGCATGGAGCCTGATGTGGGACCCGATCCCAGGACTCTGGGATCACGACCTGAGCCGAAGGCAGACGCTTAACCGACTGAGCCACCTAGGTGTCCCTCTTCTCCAGGATCTTAAAGTCCTTTAGAAAAACTCATATGAAAGACAGGTATTTAATAAAGGAAAAACTTAACTTCAAAGAACCTTTGAAGGAGGCATTACCATAACTAATTTACAGGCCTAACATCTACACAAGGGAAAGTTTCAAGATCTAAAAGGTCACATTATACCAGGAAACCAAGGTGTTGAGTATGTGATCTCATTTTGCTTCCAGGAGCTGTTTTGAATCTTTGCTACCTTCAATTCAATTCGTGAATAGCAAAGTTCTAAAACTTTTTTTTTTTTCCAGAAAAATATTTCATCGAACTTTGACTCCTATAAAAGCTCTGTCAACCTGAAAGGTGATACGCCATTTTGGGAAATCCTGCTAGAGATGCACATTTCACATATTAAAGTCTCTGAGAAACTTTATGGAAAGAGAACTCTGTTCCTCAGACTCAAAGATCCTGCACCAGATTATTTTTTTTTTTCCTCTCACAACACTGAGAAATATGCTCACACTCGGGGAGATACTGTTCTGACAGTTTCTTCCACTCATCCTTATCTGTTCTCATTTCCCATCTTCCCTCAGGCCCTCGCCCCACCATACACCCTGCACCTCCCCATTTCCACCATGTGAGAGGTAGTCGTTCCATAAATTGTGAGCTCTGTTAGGGCAGAGGCCCTGTCCATTCTCACCGCGATACCCCCAGAGTCTACACAGCAACAGACGCATAGTAAGACTTTAATAAGTATATGGAGTAAATGAATATTTGATAAAAGTGTTGAATGAATATAGAGTTAACATCAATCACAAGTTCACAAGTATATCCAAACAAAGGCATTTCAATGGTCCCCTGCACTATATAATTGGATACACTTGTATCTATCATTAAGCACCCCAATGTATGGAAATTCACTTGTAAACAAAACAATCGAAGATGTGAATTTTTGATTTGCTAAAGCAGGGGTTGGCAAACTTCTTCTAGAAAGGGTCAGATAGTAAAGATAAGAGGCCATAGGATCTCTTTTGCACATACTTAGCTCTGCCATTACATAGCCACAGAGGATAACAATAAGTAAATAGGTGTGGCTATAGTCCAGAAAAATATTATTTATTCAAACAGGCAGAGGTGATCAGTATCATTAGTCACCTACTAAAATGCCCAAATTAAAAAAAAAAAAGAAAAGATGGATAAGTGTTGGCAAGAATGTAGAGAAATTAGAACCCTCTTACACTGCTGATAATGTAAAATGGTACTGTCACTTTGGAAAACAGTCTGGCAATTTCTCAAAAGGTTAAACAGAGAGTTACCATTTGATCCAGTAATTTGGCTTGTAGGTAGAATGCTACCAAAAAGAAAGGAAAACATGTGTCCCAAACAAACAAACAAACAAACAAACACACACACAAAAGCAACTGTATAAATAGCAACATTAATGGTCAAAAGTGGAAACAACCCAAATTTCCATGAACTAAATAAATGATGGAGAAATAAAAGTGCAAAGTGTAAAGGAATACTAATTAGGCAATACAAAAAGAAATACAGTATTGATACCTGCTACAACACAGATAAGCCTCAAAAACAGTATACTAAGTGAAAGAACCAGGTACAAATGGCCATATATTGTATAATACCATTTATATGAAATGTACAGAATAGGCAAATATGAGAGACAAGGTGGATAAGCGTAGTCTGTGGCTGGGGGGCTGGGTGAGGGGTGGACAGTGGAGGGAATGGGAAATGATTGCTAATATAGTCCAGGTTTCTTTCTGGGGGGATGATGAAAATGTTCCACAATTAGATTATGGTGATAGATGCACAAGTCTGTAAATAGACTAAAAACAACTGAATTGTATACTTTAAATGAGTGAACTTTATGACATGCTAATTATATCTAATAAAGCTGTTAGAAAACAAGCAAATACAATTTTAAGTGGCAGAGTGTTTTCAATCCCTATGCTAATTGATTTATAAGTCTTCTTTTTTTACTAGAGAAATAACTGAATTTGCCAAAACCTGAGTTGCACATCATCTTTTAGAACTCATGGATTTTATGAGAATGCATGCCTACACAGACACAGACATAGATGAAATGCTCTTGGCCCACATTTCAGGCATGAGTTCAGAAAAATACCTGGATGCAAATAAATACATCCTCCTGCCCCTTGACAATGCAGAAACTGGTATATCTCTATTAGCCCGAATTAGTCATTGCCGCTGATATTCATTATATACTTTCTTCCTTAAGTCCTTCTTTGATTTTCTGGATTGATCTCTAGATTCTAAGCATGAAGGACTGTGACTTACTGGCTCACTGACTGTAGTCTCCAGAACTCAGTCTGGTACTTTTCAAAAATTTCATTCTTAATTAATATACACTGAAACCATGGAAGTAAAAAGTCTGTAAGATTTAGAATTAGAAAAGCCCAACTTTAAAACTTCTAGGATCCTCACCTATGGCTTGTGGCTGGTCCAAGCAGAGAAAATGGAATGAAGGATACAAATTTTCCTATTGAATTCACAAAATACATATGAAAGATCTGTGTAAACTGTAAAAAGGTGCTATAGAAATATCCAAAATAATGATTATTATGATTATTTAAGGTAGATGTGCCTTTGTCCATTTGTCTTTGTGTTTTTTAGGTTAATTTTCTTGGAATCTGGGAGCAAGAGTTGTGAGTATACACACACATAAGAAAGTAAATGCATTCAAGTATATTATAGACATGACTGTAGCTGGGAAATCTAATTATATGGAAAAATTCTGTTACATTAGATTCTAGTTATATATAGATGATGAGCTGCTAAAGGCTGGTTTTCCATCACAGCCATCTTTGTAACCACATTGCTAGAACAATGCTTGGCATCTGGTTGATGCTTCATGAACATTTCCTGTGTTGAAAGGCTTGCTCTCTCGTATTATTAAAATAAGTGTATTTTTTGTTTAAAAAGCAGGATATAAACTATCTGCATATTAATTTAAAAACATGAAAAAGTAGAACATGTCCCTGATTCATAAAGGTATATTCAATCAGAAATGACAAAATTGGCTATATCTGATCCTATCAAATAATAAAAATAATTTTATAAACTTCCAGATTGATGGAATGATTTATAGCCATATAATAGTAGGAATCCTTAAGAGACTTACAACAAGGTCTTAATCTGTAGACCATGAACTCAATGATAAACTACACATGTTGTCAGTCCTGAGATTACATGCAAATATGTGTATTTATGTCCTTATTTGCATTTTTCTAGGTCTGTGGTTTGATCAGATTCTCAAAGTGGCCTGTGGCTACCCACATGTTAAGAATCATTTTACCAAGGGTGCCTGGGTGGCTCAGTTCAGTTAAGCGTTTGCCTCTGGCTCAGGTAATGATCCCCGGTTCTCATGATCCCAGGGTCCTGGGATCCAGCCCTGCGTTGGGCAACCCTGCTCAGTGGGGAGCTTGCTTCTCCCTCTCCCTCTGCCCCATCCCCCCCACCCCACTTGTGTTCTCTCCCACTCGCTCTGCTCTCTCACTCTCTCAAATAAATAAAAAATCTTAAAGAAAAAGAATCATTTGGGGCGCCTGGGTGGCTCAGTCGTTAAGCATCTGCCTTCGGCTCAGGTCATGATCCCAGGGTCCTGGGATCGAGCCCCGCATTGGGCTCCCTGCTCCGCGGGAAGCCTGCTTCTCCCTCCCCCACTCCCCCTGCTTGTGTTCCCTCTCTCGCTGTGTCTCTCTCTGTCAAAATAAATAAATAAAATCTTTAAAAAAAAAAAAAAAAGAAAAGAAACAGAATCATTTTACCAAACTGTTACAACCTCATCAACAAAGATATAAGAACAAAGATACAACATACTTGGAGTTTAGTGGACTTATCTTACCCTTTTCTGATACAAATTGCAACAAAGAGACTAAACCCAAGGAAGCTAATCATTACACACTGACTGGGTAATAATAGACCATGCTACACTCCACATATAAAGAATAAACTCTTATACTTAACACCTACTGGGCAATATTTTTGCCTGTAGTGAAAATGGATTTCTTTCTGTTGACTTGATGATCAGCAGGATATATTTGTAGGCAGCTAGTCTAGAATGACTTAGGTGAAGGATTCAGGAAAGGACTGAATTTATAACTCAAAACTCAATGACATTTGTCTATAACCAGCTTTTTTTTTTTTTTTTTTTTTTAAGCCTCGTGCATCAATTTAACAGTAGCCATGATTGTTTGGTTCATCTACTGGGTTCTCCTTTGTGAGATATCTTTGAAAGTGCTGCCAATCCCATTTAAATCAGCATTTCCCAAAGAGTATTGTTTTACACCTGCTCCAGGCAATGCTAATAGGTATAATGAAGAACACATTTAACATTTCCTAAATGTGATTGTCTCTGGGATCTTTGAGAGTCATTTTTCTATGATAGTTTTAAAACACTGATTTAACTCAAACTTGAGGAATGCAAAATTATTCATAGATCGCCCACAAAAGTTATAATTAATTAATTTGGCCTTAATAGAGAGAAGAAAAAAATACAGTAACAGTCTTCTTAATGCAAAAATTAACAAACAATAACAACAACAACAACAACAGAAAAACCCACTCATTCTTAGAGGCATTGGTTTTCTTTGACAATGATCTCTTTTTTTTTCTCTAGAATGAAGTTTAAAGAGTAGAAAGGAAAATATTCCAAAACAAATAGAACATAGCTTATTTTCTTCCAAAGAGGGCCAAGGCCCATGCCTCTAGAGGTATAAAGAATTATGAGGAAAATATTCATGCACGCTCAAGAGCCAGTTTAGAGAGAAAAATATGAATCAATTGATCTCTAGAGTTGACCAAAGGACTGCAAATAGATGGCACTCCATATGATACTACGAGTCCACTTTAGAAACCATGTTATTAGGAATAAATACTCAGAATTATTTCTTCCATTTTGAAATTTACATTATAGATTTTATATTATGGAATTCCAATATCAAAATATTCCTTACATGTTTAAAATCCTCCTTACACCGTCCATGAAGCTTACAACCTACAGAAATAGAAACTAAAGTCAAGGAAAAAACAGTCTACCCCTAAAAAAAGGGGGGGCTCATCTTCCCTTTTTTCCTATTTAGATATGTTCCATTTCAACTGTATATCACAAAGCATTGTCTATTTGTTATTAAAGAAAAGTAAAACATCATGCATTTGAAGATTACTAGCTAGAAATAATTACTATAATTTAAAATGTAATACTTTGTAATAGAAGGGTAATTGCAGTATTTATGCTTATTTCCACTTCTTCTGAACACTGGCATTTAAGTTCAAAAGATGCCCAAAATAAAAATTGTTGGAAATGGTATCTAAAATAGTTTAAAAGTTAATTGTCATTCTGTGATCCAAAAAGAGATGCTTGAGCCCTACAGTTCTCTGCATCTTTTTTCTGCATTTGGTGTTTGGACCCAACAACTGGAAGTACAAAAAGATTTCATGAAATGCATCATACATCATTCATTGTCACCATTTCTCTGACCCTGGATGATAACCATGTCATTTTGAAATATAAAGGGCAAATTATGTTTTCAGAATGGGCTGCAAGTCGCCAGAGGTATTTAAGATTTGTGTTATTTGAAAATATTTCCTCCTATAAGAAATGATGTTCATAAAATAGGTTGACCATACATTCCAACTTATTCTTCCATACTGATGTAATTATAAATGAGATCTTTCTTTATTCTCAAAAACTGGACAATAAATTGTAAGGCCATTCTACCCTAATACTATATTTCTCATGGAAATTATTGAAGTAACTGTGCAAAGATCTGATTAGGATAGAAGTTTCTGGGAAAGAAGACATTACTGATCTTTATCACATATGAAGAAATAAAAATTTCAAAAAGGCACACTCTTAAGGAAATGGATAGAGGATTATGACCCTCTAAGCAGTCCCAGAGTATCAACTCCAACAGAATAGTTAATATAGACAGGAAAGAATTATGGTTTCTTCATAAAAAATATGACAAACTTTCTGTCTAGTTGGCAGTGTTTTGCAGGCTTAATTTCTAACCATTACATTTTATTTTTGTTTTGTATTAGTCTTCTAGGCGACCATGCAAGATTTTTTTCAATAGGCAAAGAGTGAAAAACTCCTGTTCTATAAATCCTACTCTACACTTCCAGTGGGGGAAACTAAAAGCTGGTAGCTATAGGCTCCTGACCCTAGATAGTCTTATCTCTTTAAACTAAAACTTTGCCATATGTGCTATGACTTGAACAGAACATTGTTCTTCTGAACATGTGTGGTATGTGTACAGAAAGAGAAGAGAGGGAAAGTGAAAAGGCAGGTTAGTTTAGCACACAGTGGGCGACAAGATGTCAAGTTCAAACCTGGACCGGCGCTCTGTTTGGGAAGCAAGGTTTGCTTTTCAAATTGTACCACCCATTTTCCTGAAGGATAGCTGATACACATCGATGGCAGTGAGCAAACAATTCAGAGATGAGAACGTCCATTAGTAACGAAGCAGTGCCAGAACATTCCAACGCACTATATTATGAAATAGGAAGCGATTTCACTTTGAGGGCAAAACTGAACTCACAGAATAAATCTCCCTTCTTGACTCATATTTATTTAGAATATGGTTTCAACTATGGAGCCGATTTCAATATCCTTTCCAAAGTTTTAAAATCACTCATTCATCTAGTCAATCAAATAATAACCAATTCTCAGGTGTCCCCTCCAACTATTGTTGGAAAACAAAGTTAGAGCAAAGTCTCATCTCCAGTGAGTTTATTGAAGAAAGCAGAATACTAAATACTGAACTCAATAAATGATAAGAAGTGTTGTAATAGAAGTTCACAGAGAGTAAAGCAAGGGTGCAGAAAAAGGTCATTCTATGCCTGGATTAGAGAAAGGCTCAGTGTCTGAGTGAATCTTGACTGAGCCTGAAAAGAAGAGCAGGTGACTAGAATAGCAGAGGGTTACACAGAGGAATCAGCAGGGGTAATGGCAGGAGTGTTAGAAATAGCTGGGCCTATTCAGAAAGCGATAGGTGAGTCTACACTCGAGTATTGATCTTTTATAAAAAGGATGAGAGAACTGTCAGGAGATAGGAAACACAGACAATGCCATGCTAAGGATATTGGACTTTTTTTTCTTTCTTTCTTTTTTTTTTTTTTTTTACAGATAATGGGGGCATATGAAGTATTTTAAGCAGGGAACTAATCTGTCCAGACCTGAATTTCGGAACTATAAATGGGATGAACAATTGAAAAACAAGTGAGCAGGGCTGCAATACAGATATATCATCTAGATTTGGGAACACTCTTCCATGCGGGTGATATCGGAACTAAAGTTTAGTTCAAACAATGAACAGGAGCTAACCTGACAAAGAAGTCCTTACCTAGAGAAGGATGGATACTAGACACGCAGAAATATGAGACATCATAAGGTAGCCTAAAGGTAGCGATAGGACACTGTAAGAAATGGGACTGCAAGAAAAGGTACACCGCAGATCGAGAAGAAAATAGAATGCCATAAAGAATTTACACTTCCCCCTCACTACTGATGGCATGTAATTCGGGCCCACCATGGCATACACCTGCAGAGGGCACTGTTTACATCCCTGTCGAAGTGAATGGTAGCCTGTGACGCTTTGTGGTGTACAGCGGACTACAGCAAGCCTAGAAAGTTTTAAGCACCAAAGTCACACAATCTGATTTATATGGTAGATAAATGAGTAACTCTGGCTCCACAGTGAATAGTGGATCTACAGGAAGAAAAATCAGAGCCTAGAGTGCCTGGTAAGACCAGTGGTAGTGGACAGAGAAATATTTCAGGGAGCAAATCTTACAGTAAGTGAAACCAACAGATATGCCAACTTGTCCATTCCTCAGGACCTTTGAATTTGCTCTTCCTGCTGCCTATAATGCTCTTTCTCCAACTCCCCATTAATACCCCCAGGTCCCTCATTCATAACCCTAAGTATCACCTCCGCAGATGAGGCTTTTATGGCTTCTGAGGGCCTCAACGGTAATTTACAACAAAGACAGTTCACTTAACTGATACATTTCACTCAATGTACATTCTAGATGAAATGTTAACCTCTGTTCATTCTACTCACTGACTGTTGTATGTTTTCTTCAAAACACTCATTCTTAGTAGAAAACATGTTTATCTCTTTACAGATTTATTGCCTCCTCAATCCCAACTTCTCAACAAGCATATAAGCCTCATGAAGGCAGTACTTAGTCATGTCTATAATTATATCCCAGCACTTGGAAAAATTCCTAATATACAAATATTTAAAAACACGTATATAAAGAATTTAATCTGTGTATGTATAGACACTTGCATGATATACTATAGTAAACATTTGGTTTTGCTGTCAGGTGTTATGCACTATATCCATCATGATTGTATTAAACACATCTCATATGCAAATAAATGTTGGACATTTGGAAAAAAATGAATGAATGAAGATTGGATAATGAAGTTAAATATTGAGGGCATATGGAAAAAGTGGGAGGAGTCAATTAGGACTTTCTGGGTTCTAGTGTAGGTGACTGGGTATAAGAACAGGTTTATGGAAATATAATTTCTTATATGTACATAATCTTCTTAGATCAAGTTTATGTACATTAAACTTTTAATGGTGGTGTCCAGCAGACGGTTGAGTATAAGACTAAAATTCTGGGGCGCCTGGGTGGCTCAGTTGGTTAAGCGACTGCCTTCGGCTCAGGTCATGATCCTGGAGTCCCTGGATCGAGTCCCACATCGGGCTCCCTGCTTTGCAGGGAGTCTGCTTCTCCCTCTGACCCTCCCCCCTCTCATGTGCTCTCTCATTCTCTCTCTCTCAAATAGATAAATAAAATCTTTAAAAAAAAAAAAAAAAAAGACTAAAATTCTGGAGCAGCCTGGACTGGAGTTGGTAGCATGGGATGGTGGTTGAACATGGGCAATTGCCCAAGGAGAATATGTAGTATAAAAATAAGACACTAGAAAACACCAATGTTGTTTGGAAAGGCAGAAGAAAAGTCTCTAAAGAAGTCAGAAAAGTAACCATCAGAGGAATAAGAGGCCAGCCAAAAGCATGCAGTTATCTGGGAAGACAAGGGAATTGCAGGGTCCAGAGAGAGACTGTGGCCAACTCTGTCAGATGCTACAAAGAGAGACAATAAGAAACAAAAAAAGAAAGAAAGAAAGAAAAGGAACATAACCTGCAGTAACACTATACTTTGTGACACACACACACACACACACGTAGATGAACAACTGCTGATTTAACACTAGGAAAGGTTTTGCTGTTGTTTGTTTGTTTCAAGATTGAAATATATTTGTGCCGATCAGAATGTCTATAGTCCTACTTCAGTTAGGACAAGGACACTGAAGAGCTAAAGCTGGTCCCTTACCACCTACCAGCTGCCCAACCAGCATCATCATATTTGATTCTCTGTGACTCAGTTATTTCACCAGGAAAATGGAAAAGAATATAACAGTACCTAACACATAGATTTATGAGAATTAAATGAGGTAATAAACAGATAACATACTTAGCACACAATTACCACACCATGGATATTTGCTTTATGTGCAGAATAGTATTTTCATGATCACCATTGCTCATTTCTATTCCCTAGTATAATACACCCTGTTGCCCAGAATAAGAGCTTCAAAGCTATCTTAGCACAGCTACGATGAAATGAAGCTGGGTATCCTAGTTTGGGATCCCAAAGCGGATTTACACAGTTTTAACAACTGAAGTTATTTTCCTATTTCATCTAAATCACAACTCATCAAATTTAAGCAGGTCTTAATAATTTAGAATTATTTCACTGTATATTAACTACCTAGAATTTAAATAAATAAATAAATAAAAATTTAAAAAGTGCTTGTGTATATGTATGCATGCACATGCTTAAATTGACTGAATTAATATATAATATTATGCTTGGCCAGCAAATTTTCAGGTATAAAAGAAATATAACCAGTTTTATGACTACTATCTTATTATTTTTTTAAAAGATTTTATTTATTTATTTGACACAGAGAGAGAGCACAAGTAGGCAGAGCGGCAGCCAGAGGGAGAGGGAGAAGCAGGCTTCCCGCTGAGCAGAGAGCCCGATGCGGGGCTCGATCCCAGGACCCTGGGATCATGACCTGAGCCGAAGGCAGACGCTTAACTGACTGAGCCACCCAGGCGCCCCGACTACTATCTTACTATTAAATATTTATTTACATTTGTATTTCTTTCTTGGTAGGCTTTATAAATTTCAATACTTACCAAAAAGTTTAAATTTGGTTTATTCCTTTTTGCAGGAGAAAGAGAAAGTTTAAATTCTTATTCTCATTTTTTGTCTTTGTTTAACCTAAGAGTTATTTAATTTTTACTTTTATTTTTTTCTGGTCCTGACATGTTCTTAATTGCTCTTTTAAAATTTTATTTATTCCTAATTTTTCCCAGCCATTTTTAGGGTTAATTTCTCTATCTTAGTGGCTCTTGGCCATTTTTAAAAATTTTTACAGATCCAAGAGATTATCACTTCTTCTCAGAACCAGTGGTGATTCTGAAAGCATCTGTCTATAGAAGAGATAGAGAATAAAACCAGCCAAGAGGAGGGAAAAATATCGTCTGAATTTAAGAGAGGAAGGATGTATTCTTTTAAAAGGTACTCATTTCCAGTATTTCACTTTTTGTCTTTTCCCAACTAGATACCATCTAATTAAGAATCCCTGAACACAAAGATTACCCACTCGCTCAGCTGGACAACACTAAGCACTAATGGCTGAAGAGATGAAGCTACTCAGGGGAGCAAGTATTTTGTTTGTGATGGCATCTTAAAATTACAGCAGGTATCGTGCAAGTTTCACTGGTCATAGTAACAGGGTAGTTCCAACAAAATATATATTTTTAAATGTGCAAATATTTTCCCTGACTTGCAATAATTTTAAGTGCATTATTTCTTTTTCTCTGCCTCTGCACACATATAACAATTATTTATACATGAGAAAGGAGGTGACAAATTCAGAGCTAGGGAATTATAGGGCTATTTGACTAGTACACACAATAATTTAATACTTATTATCCACTCAAACATTTTAAATGTGTATGTATCCAGCATTCATTGCTACCCAGGTGCAAAATCTCTGTGCTCACTCTATGGGCATTCGGGAGACTTGCACTCTGGTTGCCAGGTGTCTTTAAGCAAGTCACTTAACCTCTCCAAGACAGAATACCTTCCCCTATAACATAGTGGAGTTCAGAATAAATTTTAACCAGCAGTCAAGGGTGATTCATGCAGGCAGCCTAACTGAGCCTGACTACACTAAGTAGGCAGGTCTTGTGAGGGTCATTCACAGATCTACCTCATGAACTATCCCACCTAAAATACTCTCAACAACATTTCTGAGAGATATAAGCTGGGAACTGATCTCCAAAGTTATATCCAATTATAAAATTGCATATGAAATAAGTTTTAAACGTGATTATAGTAGACACTTCAGTTCTCTGCTTGTATCTCTTTGACCCTCACCACCTCAGCGCATGCTTTGAATTCTAGCTGATAATACCTTTGTTGCTCCATCCCAATGATTTCTTCAATTTCCCTTCAGCAGTCCATAGAAGTGCTTGGTAACGAATGTCCCCGGAGTCACCTTTACTTTTTTTTTTAAAGATCTTATATATTTATTTGAAAAAGAGAGAGTGAGAGAGCATGAACTGGTGGCAGGGGGGAGCGGCAGAGGCAGAGGGAGAAGCAGACTCCCCACCAAGCTGGGAGCCCAACATGGGGCTTGATCCCAGGATCCTGAGATCATGACCTGAGCCCAAGACAGACGCTTAACCAACTGAGCCACCCAGGGGCCCCTAGAGTCACCTTTAAATCAGGACTGACTCCACCCTGTCCCGTGGGCAGACGTGGCAGTAACTGTAAAGCATGTGTTTTATACAATTTTCTATGGCTTCTCAAAAAGGATTAAATTCTAGTTTCTCCAATGCTAGCATGCTTGACAATGTACCCTTGACAATGTACCTATCCTTCCCTGTCCCAGTTTCTCACTGGGGCTTCTTAAGCTCATTTCCCAAATAATCTACTTCTACTCAAATCCATGCCTCAAAGTCTGCTTTTGTGGGAATGCAAATGAGAGAGTAATGCATTGGCTCTTAGTGTTAAAGAGACTCAGAGAAGGGATGTATCTTAGTATTTGATCAAGCTGTCAGAAAAAGATTCTCTGAAGATGGAGGCTTGTGTCAGGGAATTGAACTGGAAAGGAGAGAGAACACTGGAAGATTGAGCCTGCTCTGTCCATGGGTGCCTTGAAATTGCAGTGCAGATTTTATATCATGGAAAGGCAGGAATCATATTAGATAAACAAGCTGGAGGCACTTATCCATAAAGAACTCATGGACATTGAGGCACAGAATGGATCTGATGATAGAATAACACAAGAGTTGCTATACACCAAGGACCAAAAGATACTCTATCA
Organism: Halichoerus grypus; assembly: GCF_964656455.1. Classification (NCBI taxonomy): domain Eukaryota; kingdom Metazoa; phylum Chordata; class Mammalia; order Carnivora; family Phocidae; genus Halichoerus; species Halichoerus grypus. Next base: position 97,118,958 of record NC_135715.1, read on the forward strand.
GCATCTATAAGTCAAAAACCACAGATGCATTGTGCCTTCAAATATGTCCTGGGTATTCATCAACTACTGGGCCAAACATTGGAATTTCCTGAGCTTCACTGATGAATATGAGAATCCCACCTGGTCACCCACCAAATTAGAAAATACCATACCAGACAGTAAATGGAGAGATTTCCTTTCTATCTATATAAAAATAGACCCAAGCATCTGGCTTTCCTAGAAATCACTCCAGCCTCAAGTTACAGAAACAAACCACTAAACACTATAGAATATAATTCCTTGAGCTCTTGGCTAAATATGCCCTCTCTCAGCAGCTAAGTATGAAAGTCATGTAACATTCATGGTTACGGTCATTAAAAAAAAGAAACGCATTCTTTGCTTTATGTCCCATTTTATACAATTGATTTATCAACTCTGCCTAGTGGTGAGATTCTTCTTAAAATTACCAGTTGTGATATTTTTACTGTGATTGAATGGAAAGTGATGGAAGTGGTAAAAAAAAAAAAAAAAAAAAGACACTCGTGTTCTGCATTTTTATTTATTTTTATTTTTTTATTTTTTTATTTTTTTAAGATTTTATTTATTTATTTGACAGAGAGAGAGACAGTGAGAGCAGGAGCACAAGCAGGGGGAGTGGGAGAGGGAGAAGCAGGCTTCCCGTGGAGCAGCAAGCCCGATGTGGGGCTTGATCCCAGGACCCCGGGATCATGACCTGAGCCGAAGGCAGACGCTTAACGACTGAGCCACCCAGGCGCCCCTCGTGTTCTGCATTTTTAATGCATCTAACTGTACTAGGCATACCAATATCTCTACTTTGTAAGTTCGTTTAAGCTCACATATATATTTAAAATAAATATAAACACACACAACTTTATAAGAGAAGCACTGTTAGACTGACTTTTCAGAGGAGGAAACTGAGGCTCAGAGACATTAGTAACTTTCCCAGGATCACGGTAACTCTGACATGCAGAAATGAGATTCCAATCTAGGTTTTTCTGCCTGCAAAACACATGCTTCCCACTTACTACATTTTGGCAGAAGATATCAACAATTAGAGGTTTCTGATGAGAACCTAAAAGATATGTGCTACTTCACTATATGTGTGGAAGAAATGTGTAAATGAAATTATGGCTATAGTGATGCACTTGCTAGTGGATCTTACATGCACAAAAAGTAACTTCAGGACTGAGGTCATTTAGCCAAACCACATTGTAAAATAACCCTGCAAATAGTTAGCTAGAAACTCACAAGGATAATCATCTCACTAAACTAAAGCAGGGCTATATTCTGATCAAACACTCTTTGATTTCCAGAATGACATTCCACCTTTGGTCCAGAGGACAAATCCTGGCAAATAGTCACCAAAGGCCAATGGTACCAGGTCTTATTTTTGTAAATGAGATTTTGTTTGGAGTATTTCATGCTTTATTAAAACATTAATTTGGCCATATTAAGAAGACGTCAACAAGCACATAGGTAGAAGTTGATTGGAATATAAAACTATGGATTTTGGCTAGATACATGTCCCACTATGTCTGTAGATGATGAGGGCCATAGGGAAGTAACGCAGGTGGATATCATGTTCCTGCCATATTGTAAAGGTACCTCATATGCTCAAAAATGTATTCTGAATGGTTACATTTCCTCCACCATATCATTCAGCAATCCTAATTCTAGGTATTTCTCCAAAATAATTGAAATTATGATCTCAAAGAGATATAAGCACTCCCCTGTTCACTGCAGCACTCACTATTCATGATAGCAGAGATATGGAGACAACCCAAATGTCCATTGATGGGCAAATGGATAAAAAAAAGTGTGGTACATACATACAACAGAAGAGATTTCAGCCTTAAAAAAAGAAGGGAAGTTTGCTGTATGTGACAACATGGGTCAACCTTGAGGATATCATGCTAAGTGAAAGGAGCCAGTCACAGAAAGAGAAATACTGCATGATTCCACTTATGTGTAGTATCTAAAATAATCAAATTCACAGAATCAGTGGGAGGAATGATGATTGCTAGAGGCTAGAGGGAGGGAGGAATGGGAAGTTAGTTACTAATCAACAGGCATAAAGTTTCAGTGACTTAAGATGAACAAATTCTAATGAATCTTCTGGACAATATTATACCTATAGTCAAAAATAACATAGTGTACACTTAAATATTTAAAATGGTAGATCTCATGTTAAATGTTCTTTTATCATGTTAAATGTTATTAACCATATTACAATAAAAATAATGAAGGAAGGAAGGAAGAAGGGGAGGGAGGGAGGAAGGAAGGGAAAGAAACTGAAAAATCATACATTTAATATCTGTTAAGATACCAAACTGAGAGTCAAGAGATATGTATTCTAGACTTGGTTCAAACCTTACCTCTCCATTCAGCCTCGAGTAATGTTAGAGCCCCCAAGAGATCTCAGAGGCCATCAAGTTCAGTACTCTCATTTTACAAGTTTAAAAAAAAAAAAAAAAGTCTCCTAAAAGTGAAATGATAGACTCAAGGCACTACAGGCAACCCCTCTAATAAGTAGCCAGGCTAATAATACAGGGCTTCTGACTCCAAGAACAGTGCTTTTTTAAAGGTTATGGGCTGCCCTCCTCCCCATGACCCCTGGCTTATGATATGGCCTCAGCAACATGATTCCAAAGTTTGATCCTAAAATTCAATCATTCTGTGATATTCCCCTATCTGTAAGCTACAATAATTGAAGCATGAGAGAAATCTGAGACCATACATATTCATTTGAAGAACTTAAAAGTCATATTGTTATAAAGGAGTTTCACATAAAGAAGAAAAAGAAATAGGTCAGCTTTGTATTCAAAGCCGAGAATAGACACTAACTTCTGTCATCAACAAGGCTGGGAGGGCAGAAAAAAACAGTTTCAGAATCAGGCTTTTTGCAGAAATGTTGGCAAAGCCATAATTACTGTGGTGCTGGAGTCGGCTCCCCAAGATGCTATATTTCATTCCCTTGAAGATATTAATTTACTTTTTGAAATGTTCATTGCTTAGATTAAGATTGGGTTTTTGAAATGTGTTCCCACATAATTTATGTAGGAGAAAAATATGCTCTTCCCCTGAAGTGCAGAATACTAATTTGAAAATGATCTATTTTCTATAATCATTTTACATTTCATTCTCCTACTGAAAAGTTAGGATCCTGGTTATTTTTTTTTTTCTTTCATTTCCTGCATGAAGGTATTTTATGCACTACAATTCAAGAATATTAGTCACACAATCCAACTTTTATTAAAATTCTATTTCCTCTTCACTGTGAGAATGTAAGCCATATCGATCTGATGTAATATAGATATTTAGACAAAAAGACCTATGTCTTAAGATACCAATTCTCAACCATTGTCAAGTGGTTGGATTCATTTCCTGACATGCCTAGAAATATCAATGTTCTACTAAGAAGTATGCTTTCTAAAGATACTCATTTTGGTCACTATTTTCTCTTTTTTCTTTTATCCACCTATTTTTTGCTCTTAGCTTTTCTTACCATCCTACTCAGTACTTGCAATTTTACAGGACTCTTCGAGACGTGACTGCAAAGTAGCCAATTCCAAGTACTCATGTCCTCTTTGTACCGTGGTAGTGGTGCTGGGGAGCAGACAATGAGAATTAAAGGAGGCATATAGCTGATCCTCAGGTAACTCGAGATCTCTTTCAGTGATTAAAATGCTAACCATTTACAAGCATTTTAGGAATCAAAGATCCAGGACATGTAGTTTCGTTCACATGGATAGATCCAAAACGTATTCTTTTTCAAATACTAAGATCTCTACTCATGTAGGTCTTTGTTAGCTGTATTGGAAATGGTTCTGGGATTTGCTTCATATTGAATGTGTGTTTGCACTTGTACACACACACACACACACACACACACACACACACACACACACACACGGGCACACACACTGCCTGTGGTAGCTAGTCTCTGAAACAGCCCCCATGATCTTTTCCTCCCGGTATTCTTACCCATGTCAAGTCTTCTCACTCCATACATTGAGAGTTGATCTCAGCAACTAATAGCATATTGTGAACATAATCTGTGACTTCTGAGACTAGTCATAGAAGACATTTCCTCTGCTGTGGGCTCTCTCTTGAATCACTCACTCTGTGGAAAGGTAGCTGCTACACCATGAGTCTTAAATGGCCCTAAGGAAGTGACCCATGTGGGGGACACAGAGGCCTCCCTCCAACAGTCTGCCTGCCATCCAAGTGAGTGATTCCCCAGAAGCAGATCCTTGAGCACCAGTCAACCCTGCGTGACTGCAGCCCTGGCTGACATCTTACCTCTAATCTCATGAGAGACCCCATCCACCCAGTTAAGCTACTCCTATATTTCTGATCCACAGAAATTACATGAGATAACAAATCTTTAATATTGTTTTAAGCTACTAAATTGGTGGAACATTGGTCATACAGCAATTGATAACAATCACACAGCATTTTCTCGATTTTAGAATTTTATATATTCTCTATTGACTTCCCACGAACAAAGAGGAGGATGTAGCTCTCATATATCCACTCTTATCCCCACCAAGAACCACTTATTCCCATCAATCCATTCATCCATGTATTTTATAATTTTAGTTTAGTAGTTTCACTATTAATGATTATATAAACATTATCCAGAGCTAAGCCATTACATTTTTTTAATGTGAATCAATTTCAGTTTCACTAAATAATTCTTTCTTTAAATCAGGTTTTTCTTAGTATTCTATGTAATGAAAGCTGATTTATTCCCAAACTCTCCAAATGGATTGCAAACATCACAGTAGGCACTGGCATTCTATCAGAGTGCTTGCTTATTTATTATTTATTTACTATTTCATTTTTACTCATTTTTAACTTGGACACATCTATGTGACAGCTTTCATTCTCTTGATTCTAAATGCCATCCTAAGAATCTCTTCACTATCATCCTGATAATTCACTTTTCATGTCTCCTTTGATGGATCCTCTGACTTCTAGATACCAATCTCTTGTCTTCTTTCTTTGTGATTTTCATATATTTTTTTGCCATGAAACATTATCTAGCAGTTTCCTGAGAAAGTTTTGTTTTGACATCTTGTATATCTGGAAATGTCTCCATTCTAACATTATTCTGTATCGACAAGGTATGGATCTGTACCTGGGAACAATTTCCCCTCTGTATTTTGAGGGTACTTCCCAATGTCTTGTAACATGTAACATTGCCATTGAGAAAACTCCTTCTGATATTCCATCTTCTGTATTGCCAAATCTATTGGTTCTTCTCTATATAATTTTAGGATCTTCTTTTTATCTTCTACATTCTGGAGTTTCATAATGTGTCCTTGTGTGAATGTTCCCTGCCCCCATCCATTGCTATTTGTACTCAGTCTAGAAACACATATCCTTAAAATGTAAAAAGTTCTAAAAATTATTTTAAAAAGAGTTTCTTTTCCATTTTCTCTGTGCTCTTTCTGGAATTTGCATTGAGCTACATGGATTTGTCTTCTATTTGTTTTAATTTCTCCCTTTCTATTAGATATACAAATCTCCTTGTTCTTTTTTGATATCTTCAATTTCATCTAATAGAATTTATATTAATTAAAAAAATTGTATCCATCAGAATTATTTGAAATTTCCAACACTTATTTTTTTTTCCTTTTCCAAACATTCCTTAATATAGCATTTTCTCATTAACTAAAGATTTTTTCAAAATTTATTTGTGGATATTAATGATACTCTTTTCTTCTTATACTCCCCACACTGTCTGTTACTTCCATGTTCTCTTTCTCTAGTTTGCTTAATATTGTTTCTTTCATGTTGCAAACTTCTTCACACTATCTGATCATCACTGAATATTCACATTTAAGAAAGAGACACTAAAAGCTGATTGGAAATTTTTATCATATACATAGTTTGACGAATGATGATCCTCCCTGTAGCGTGATCAGATGGTCATTTTATTTGGGATCACTATGTGGCACCATCTGGGGATCTTTTTTCTTCAACTGTTCCATTCTCAGATAAGAGCCTTCCAAATTCCTTTTTGAGACAGTGGAGTTAGCAGGCAGGGTTTCTGGATCTCAGCTGGTAAAAGGAGCAGGAGATGTCTTATCATTCAGGATAGAGACTATCATTTTCTCCCTGTTTAGTAAGCTCCTGTGCCCTCACATGATTTGGTGTCTTCAAGGCCACAAGTAAAAATGTATTTTTATTCCACCACGTTTAACTAGAAGTCCAGGCTACTCCATTTTGGGATATCTCTAAGCTTTAGAATAGTTAAAATATGTTGAATTTAAATCTCTACAGGATCTCCACGTGATTTGGGGCTTGTTTCCTCGGTTGCAATATATGATATACCCACCTAGGCCCCAGCTTTGCTATATTACTCCCATCAAAGTGTCTTCATATACCATTTATCAGACACTGTGAACATATACCTCGGACCATGGACTAGTATACTAAACGAGGCATAGTTTGAACACGTATTAGTGAATAAAACAGGTGTGATGTGGAGCTCACAATCTAGTGGGAAAGATACACATTAAAGAAATGAATTGATGCTATTAAGTTGTAACAAATGCTAAAGGATGCAAGAAATATAGAGTTCAATGAAAGCATTATCTGATTGTATTTTTACACATTGCTTCTAAACATGCTCCTAAAATGACTTGAGAATGTTTTTCTTTAACAGCCACATTATGCTATTGACTGATACTGTACTATAGGTAATCAACTAAAGTGTTCATGTGTTTTTTTCACAAAGATAGTTGTTAAATAGCTCTTCTCCCTATATATTTGTGTAAATGTGTTTGCTTTTATTGGTTAGCTTTTACTAAATGTGAACTCATTCCTTTTGTGAGGAAACATCTACTTTCCTATACTTTGAGATATACTTGAATTAACTTGTATCATTTTCCAAATACACTGGCCAAGTCTCTCAGAATTATGCCATCTACAAATATGATAAGTATACCTTCTTTGACATTAGTATCCAAGTCATTGATAAGATGAAAGCCACAAGAGTACTTTATCGGAGTTAAAATAATTTCATTAATCGACTTCAGGCTTTAATTTTTAAAGTTTTCTATGAATCTTTGGTTTTGCTTCTCACAACCCTTTCTTTCCCACTTTTAGATAATTTGGAATCACAGACTACTTAAGAGTCATCTCAACCTGAGATGGTTAAGGACACACTAGATTGCTTTTGACCAGTTCTAATTGAGGCGAAAGAGGAGAATGAAAAGCTCATTCTTTCTTTTTGCTTGACATGCCTTTCATCACTTTCTATCTCCCAAAATAGTAATGGACAAAAATTTCTGTGGGGTAAGAATTCTGCTGTGGGAGCACTTATACCAGATTCTCACCAGGCAAGCAAAAACTTCCTTGACAATTAGCCCAGGAAATCGGCACTGGCTGGCATTCACATCCCGTGCTTTTAACTCTGACTTTTGTGATATCTTTAGAGACAGGAATGAATCTAGTGAACAGATGTACCATCTTTCCTCACTGCTTGAAGGGTAGCCCTTCAAAAATCCTAGGCTCATTTGAACTCAAAGTGTTCTGCTATTAGAGAGGTTGAGAGTCCTCCAGCCAAGTGTTTATGAGTAGCTATAATCCACCACTAGATCCAACAGCCCACCTCTCAATAGGAGAGGGAGAGAAACAATTCAGAGAAAAGTAATCAGGACTCAGTGACAAAGTTACACAGGATGAAGCAGACAAGAATAAATAGGAACACATTTTGGCTTATCTTTTAAAGTAGTGTCATTTGGTTTAGCTTGGTTTTGTCTTCTAGACATACAGTTCAATTTGAATCTATTATTTTAGATAAAATAATGCTTGAGATGTTAATGAAAACTTATTTTAATTTTCTCTGCAGCTTTCAAAAATAAAAAAAATGTGTGAAAATGCATACTGAGAAATAAATATCTAATGATTGTTTCCCCTGTAGAATCTTAAAAAGCATTTTTTTTACTTGTTTCAGGAATTAAGATTTCTTCTTAAATTGTTATCAATGCTTAAAAATAAATTTTATTGAACAATTTGAGACAATAAAATTTTAATTTTGTGAGTTACCAATAGGAATGTTAATTAAAAATGCTTTAAAAATATTATGTTCGGAATCAGTCAGTATTTTTTTACTGACTTATATGTCAATTTAAATTTTAGCTAGAGATCTTCATATTACCAACAACTCTGTAGAGAGACACAATATCATCTAAAGATATACAGAATAGCAAATGCATTGAACCTTAAAGTCATGAGATCTGGGTTTGAATCTGTGTGACTTTTAATCAGGTGTGTAACCTGTCAGAGCTTAGTTGCTGATTCTGCCTGATACATAAAAATTTCCATTCATGGTGCCATTGGGAAGTTGAAAGAGGAGATGAACCTATCACATAGTAGGTACTCCAGAAATGCTGATTGAACTTGAGTTCAAAAGGCAAAGCAAAAGTTCCTGTTTCTAAAGTAATTTACTTGAGGGCGCCTGGGTGGCTCAGTTGGTTAAGCGACTGCCTTCGGCTCAGGTGATGATCCTGGAGTCCCTGGATCGAGTCCTGCATCGGGCTCTCTGCTCAGCAAGGGGTCTGCTTTGCCCTCTGACCCTCCCCCCTTCTCATGTGCTCTCTCTCTCTCATTCTCTCTCTCTCAAATAAATAAATACAATCTTTGAAAAAAAAATAATAATTTACTTGAGTAAATTTTGCTTCCTTTGATCCCAAGTTGGGAATATTCTGGGCTGGAATATATGACGGTTTGACAACTGGCAGGAACTGCTCATCTTTCTCTCCCTCCTCTTTCCTTCTATTTCTTTTCTCTGTAGTTTATTCCAGACTAAAGAAGAGGAAAACCACTGTCAAATGCCAAGTCCTTCACTTAAATTTGAGAGGAAAATATCTTTTTTCTCAGCATGGACTGAATCAGAATATGAAAAAAGGTAGAACTTGCATAAAACTGGGAAAACATTTAGCAAAAGGAAAAAAAAAATAGTAAAAACCTAGAAAGACCGGAGTTAGAGGCTCTTGATTACAGCAAAGAGCTTAATTCAGAATTTGGAAGGCTTCTCAATTACAACGTAATGCCATTAAGTCACCAGATTCTGTAAGATTCCAAGGCATAGTCATACGTAATTACCAAGACAAGTGACGAGTCTTCTAGAGACCATGGGCTAAATGAATGGCAAATCAAGTAATATATAACCTATTTTCCAGAAGCAAAGAATGACTAAGAGAAAGACCTAGATACAAGATGAAGAATCACAAATCTGTTATAAGTTCTATAAAATTTATGAAGATTCTTGGCAAGAAAAATGGGTTTAGGAAATGATAAATCCCAAATTAGGTATTTTTCAATAATCTTCAATTATGTACATGCCAATGTCAATTTCTATGAAGACATTTAGAAAAGAAATAAGCAATGGGATTTTATTCTGGGAGCATGGAACATGTGAGAGGATGTCATGGGCAGGCTGTTTTGTTTGTTTATTGGTTGGTTTGTTCACTTGCACAATTGGTCAGTTAGGAGTCAGAATGCTTACCTCTGGATATATGAGAGCTGTACAACTTCAATATTGGAGACTCCCAACTTTTGCTTATGTGCTATGACATTGAAAGAGGATTCTTTTTTCTTTTTTCTTTTTCTTCCTTTCTGCCCTCTTTCCTCTTTTTTTTACCTCCTTTCCCCTCTACCCTTCTATGTCCCCTTCTACCAATTCCTCCATTTTTGTTTATTCTCCCAGATTACAAAACTTAAATGTAAGAAAGTACTATCCCTCTCTGGTTGGGAAACATCACAGGAGTTCAACAGAAAATTATCCAGGGGCTAATAGATCCTATTTCTCATGCCTTAACAAATTTGTAGTTACTGAAATATACACTATACAGTTAAATTCTATATTGAGAGAAAAGCAGAAATGCTTTGAGTTCTAAGAATGGGCAATTAATGAGGATTTGGGTAGATTAGGAAATAGAAATTGAGTATATTAGAGAAGTAATGGCTTTATTTAAAACTTTTATTTTTAATGTTCAGGGAGACACCACTGGGTGATAGAAAAGTTTAAAATTTTGACCTTCATATCATAAACTGTGTCTATGTAGAAAAATTATGAAATATAATAGGTCTAACTCAGTCTTCTCTACTTCAAAATGAGAGAAAAATATAACTAGTCTGATTCTTATGAGCTTTAAATGATAAAACATATGGGGTATCTCAGAAACTGATAATGCCCAATGAATGCCTGTTAATCATCATCTGCCCCCAAAGACAATTATGAAATTCATTTATTTTCTAAAAGTATAGCCATGACCTATCTACTCCTGTAAAGCTTGTTAATATTGATGACTACTTTTCTTTGTAGCATTATCATCATCTAACCATCCTCATATTTTGTTGTGAGATCATGGAAGACTCCAAGAAACTCATTTTTAAGCAAGAAGTTATAAAAATATTGCAGTGGGTCATGAAGTCACTTATTAAATTATAACAAACATTATAAAAATAAGAAAAAATGTAAAAGAAAACACTATAATTCATTGGGTAACTAATGTTTCCTGAACTTTTTGTAGTAAGAATGAGAGATGAAATTGGAGACTTGCAGGTGATAAATAACCTTAAGAGTCTTATAAAGGAGTTTTGACAAGGTGGTAGCGAAGAGGTGGTTATTTAATGTTTTCAAAGAATAAATAACATGAAACAAAAGTATAATGGGCAAGAATATTGTAACTGGCACCCTGGAAGAGAGTGAGATAATAGTTAAGAGACTCTTGCAGATGTAGGGTCATGAAATAAAAAAGGCTTGGATTTAGGTGATGGTATTCAAGGTGAAAGAGGTAGAATAAATCTGAGTGACATTTCGTTGAGGGAAAGAGATAGTGCTTGTGAATCATGATAGCAATTACCTTGACAGAACAGAACTACAGTGGCTGACCAGTTCAGGCTCAGAGTGTTGTTGTGTTGCACTGAGTGAGCAAGTAGTCTAGGGTCAGAGAATCCCTCTGGGGTCAGAGAAGAAATGGCAGGTGTGAGAACTGCACTTCGGCAGCTTGATATTAAATCAGAAGTTGAGATCGTTTCCTATGTAAGGCTGATGCAGAAGACTAAAATGTCTGAGGGATCTACCAGGAAGGGTAGAAAGTTGACATATTCTGAAAATGGAGTACCAGGCTACTTGCTTAAGAGGACAACCTACAGAATCAGCTGTCATCACCTGTTTTGCATTAAAAAAGCACCATTTGGAGTCACGCAATATCAATTTGTTTGAAAAGGCATCTACAGATCCTGAAAGACTGCAATGTTTCAAAAGGTACTGTTGTCAAAATAGCTTGAAGAGAGGTTGATTCAGGTTATGGTTTGTCCCTTTCTTTGTGTTTTCTCCAACAACCTAAAATACATTTACCTCCCTGCTTTTATAAACCAAGTCTTTATAAATGCATGTTCTTATTCAGCATTCAGTTGCTGATGCACTTTATGTCTTTCTTAAGAAGTTAACAGCTAGGTGTTTACCTTAATTTAAGTTTGTTTAGATAACTCTACACCAAGCTTAGAGTCTGCAGAGATCGTTGTTTAATACGTGCCTCTTGATAAAAATTATCTCATAAATATTTTACCTTATAGACAAAAGAACGAATCCTAAGCTTATCCCACCTCTTGGATAGTAGGCCAAATTTGTTCTTAGATCAAACTCCTAAGGAAGAAATATCACTGCTCTGAAATGGTTAAGATTTATTTTGCACAAAGTGCAGCTTTAAAAATATGCCAGCATTGCACGTGACAGGACTGTGCCTTTTCTCCTTTTCTCGGCTCTTAGGCTGACATGGTAATAGCTGTCAGGAAAACCAAAGAAAAACAGCTGAAGAGAGGCCAAGTTCTTCCAGCCAAGTTTTGTTAGGTCCAAATGTTACACAGGTGCCTGCGCTGACACCCTATCTTACCTGCCTCTTCAGACACTGGGGAGCACAAGAAAGCTGAGATAACGGATCTGTCCTATTTTCTTGGTTACTACCACTGTCAGAGTTGAGACTGGACTCCGTTCTGTGCCTTTTCCAAGTCACAATTCACAGACAATATGGTGGCCCTGTCACCAGCTAAAGAAAGTATAAGACAATGACGGGCTGTATGTTGACTAGGAAATGTTGATGCAAATCTAGACTTTTTTCTCTAGTATTTCAATTATCTGATGGGAAAATTTATATGGATTCATTATTTTTTAAGTGACAATACCTAGAATATTGATAAGGATAAAAGCATATATGATTTTGAATCACTCCAGGTAGAAGAGCCAATGTACCAACTTTCTGGAAGGTAATATACCAATTTATACCAAGAACTTGAAAAATAATCATTTTTCTTAAATTATTTACTTTCAAGCTAGTGAATAATAATTATACTTCATGGAAATGACTTCAAGGAAATAAGACAGCCATATGCCAATTTATGTGTATGTCTATTCACTGCAACGTTATTTAAAATAGCCAGTGACTAAGTGTCTTTTTCAGGGCACTAAATGAATCCCTGGTAGATGCGATTAAAGCAATTTGCAAAACTCTGACTTCTTCCCTGCAGTCATTGTTATCTGATCTGTCTGTATCTAGGCTGCACAATGACTGACTCCTGGAAGAAATGTAACCTTGCAAGCATATATATATATATATATATGCATATATATATGCAAACATATATATATATATGTGTACATATACATATATTCTTACATAAAAAATATGCCTGCAAGGAAGACCTTCTTTTCCTTTCATAAAAATCCCAGTCTCATAAGATCAGCAACCTCACATGAAAAAGTAGAAAGAAAAATAAAGGCAAAATTTATACTGCTTGAAAGAGCATAAAGAAATGCCAAAGAAAGTATTTTTGAAGAAATTCTTCTAGATATTGAATGAGATAATCTCTCTCACTAGACACAGATGTTAAGATAAACAGAAAATAAAGGATTGAAATAAACTAATATGATATAAATTTGATTATAAGGTCTTTACAAGATTCTGAGTTAACAATGTACATTGACTTTGGAAATGTATATATTCCTGCATCACTTTTTGAAATATTCATTATGTTTTCTTATGTACAAACCTGTCATTCAATAAAAGTAGTCCATTCCTTCAGATAAAGACCATATCCAATAGGTCTCTGAGGCCTCATGAATGAGATTATGAGAGGCATCATGACTTAGCGCCTTTTATCCTATTGAAAAAAATAGACTTTTACTCAGAGGCTGTAATATTCTTGCTTGCACTCAGGGTGTTATTCATGGAAATGTTAACTTTTGAGAAAAAAAGAAATCTAAGAGGTGATTTAATACAAAATATATCTAATTTCACAGTTGAAGAAACAGAGGCCTGAGAGGTCAAATGATATGCCTAAAGTTATACAATTAATTATTGTTGCCGAACTAGTTAGGAATTAGGCTATCCCGCTATCCAATGCTTATTAACCCAAGTAATAATTCCTTCTTTTGTCCCTATAGATTCCTATTTAATGAGATAGAACTTCTGCCAAATAGTCAAATTGTATCAGTATGATCAAATTTAATAGGAACACACTTAACATTATTTATCTGCATTACAGATTTCAGGTGGTAAATCCCACACTCGACAGTATTTAATGTGAAAAAGATGCAGCCTTTAATCATGGATTTTTACTTGGGTAGTTGGTGTTTGTATTCTTGTTGTTACAAGAATGATAGAGCTGCTAAAACAAACAAAACAAAAACAAAACAAAAATTAAATTTAAGGATAAGTTAATACCATTTTTAAGTCCAGATAATGGAAAAACCGAAATCCATCATATTTTAGATGAAACCCATTTTACTTGAATAAGTTCTGTGTTTAATTCTAGTCAACAAAATGGTCTTTGGCAAACTAGCACAATTTCCATGAATATCAGTCATAGTTTAAAAAGTTTGAATGAATGAACAAATGCTTTCCTCTTCTAAGAAGTAGGTGTCTAGGCCAAAATTGAAGAAGATATTCTAGGCTCATAAGCACCAAAAAAGGACATGGACAAGATAAATATCTGAATGAGCATGAAATAGAATTGCTTAAAGTTTTTATTGTTTTTCTACTCACCAGGCATTAATTCTAAAAGAGCCAGTTCACAAAGAATGACTACTGGCTTTGCCTATACACAGAGGATATGGGAAAGAGACTTGGATTGGTGTCCCTGTTAAATTGTAGCAATTTTTCAACAGCAGTTATGCTTTTGTGTAAATTTAAATTAAATGGTATCTGCTTATAGATTATTAATCAAACAGAAATATTCAACTGAAGTTTTCCCTCATAATTAAACTTTTATTTTGCATAATATGCCATTTGCACTTCATCTGCAGCTGCAATCTCATTGATATAAAAGAAATGTCAACTTCAAAGTTGCCATATCTTACAAATTATAAATTCAGCTTTGTGGATTAATGTTATAAGTGGCCTACTCTTATGCTAATTAAATGTGAATGAACCATGCTTTAGAGGCAATCAAGCAGAAATCATTTCCCCAAAGATGCACAAGAATAGATTACCTGAACAATTTAGTCCAGTGCATTTCAATATATATATTGAAATCAACTACTACATTTAATAGGATTGATATGTAAATAAAAGTTTCAGGAATGTACATTATTGTTCTTTTTCAAAATATATGCTAATGAATCTGACATAGCTCATTAAAATCTCTATCTTTCAATTGAGAGAAAATTTATTTCATTATTCTTTTAGTCATTAAAAAAATACTGGGCATGAAGTTTGTACTTTTGTGATGGAGAAATGAGCTCCTAACAAAACTATCCACACATAAATAAAAGCAATAAATTTTGGATAAAATACAAAAGCACTAGCTGAGGGCTTCAGATGAATAAAGAAGAGAGCTTCTACAGGGGTGTAAAAATGTGGGGAAAAAATGAACAGCACTTAGTAGATCCCCATTTTATTGGTGCTTTACCCTTAGGATAGATGCAGTTTCAGTAGAGACAGACTAAAACGGTAACTGGTCAGAGGAACTAGGAGAAAGAACTGTGGAATAACAAGGGCTGTCCAAGAGTAAAGGGCAGAAAGGAGAGACCCAGGGGAAGTGAACCATTAATATGATGAAAAAATTCAGCCCAAGTTCCTGGTTAACCACTGAATCATTGATGTGGGAAGTGAGGGATGGTGAAAAGAATTAAAGCAACTTACAACTGAGAATAAAAAAATAAAAAATAAATAAAAACAAGGAAGATGTGAGTCACTATACATTGCAGGTGTGACAGTCTGTAATTTG
Source organism: Halichoerus grypus (assembly GCF_964656455.1). Taxonomy (NCBI): domain Eukaryota; kingdom Metazoa; phylum Chordata; class Mammalia; order Carnivora; family Phocidae; genus Halichoerus; species Halichoerus grypus. The sequence goes on from NC_135715.1 coordinate 97,134,204, forward strand.
AGCATATCAAGTAAATTGCCTGCTAAAATAAAAAATATAAGCAATCTCTGGAAAAATAAAGAACAGAATCCAGAGCCTATACAACATAATACTCCTAATGTCCAGGATACAATCCAATATGACCAGATACAAAAAGACCAAGAAAGTAACCCAATTCCAAGGCAAAATGATAATCAACAAATGACAAATTGGATGGCTCAGAGGCTACAATGATCAGATGAAGATGGTAAGCAGCTATTATAATTATATCTTGTAAGGTAAGTGAAAATGCATTCATAATAAATTGAAATAGGAAATCTCAGCAAAGATACACACAACATAAAAAAGAAATAAGATGAAATGTTAGAACTGAAATAAACATCTCAATTAAAGTCACTAAATGAGCATAATAGTAGAATGAAGATGACAGTGAAAAGGGCCAGGGCACCTTGAAAACCTATCAATAGATTTCATTAAATCAGAAGATGAGAGAAAAAATACATATAATATAAACAAACAAAAAAATTGAACTGAGCCTGAGGAACTATGAGATAATGTGTACCTTTAAGTGCTACCCACAGGATATAGGAAAAAAAGATCAAGGTAAACCCAAAGTAAATAGAAGAAAAGACATATTAATGCTAAGAGCAAAACCAACAAACAGAAAAGATTCACACAGTAGAGAAAATTAGTAACACTAAAACTTGTTCAATGAAAATATTAAGATCCCAATATTCAACAAAAAATAGAGAGGTAACAAATCACCAGTATCAAAAATAAAGAACCTCCAGACATTTAAGAATGAAGTAATATTACAAACATCATTCTGCCAAGAAATTGACATCTTAGATGTAATGAAAAATTCCTTGAAAAATAACTGTGAAAGTTCACTCAAAAAGAAATAGATAACCTTGATAGCCTTACCTTAATTATATAAATTGAACATATAAATTTAAATAGTTAAACACCTTCTTGCAAGAAGAATTGCAGGTAAATGGGTAAATTCTGCCAAACATTTAAGTAAGAAATTAAGTTATTTTATGACAAACTTGTACATAAAATAAAAGAGAACACTTCTCAACTTATGATGACTTTGACAATACCTGGATAACAAAAGCAAAGATACAACAATAAACAAACAAATAACAACACACATACAAACTAATGGTATAAATAAACATATATGCAAGTATACTTAACAAATTGTTAACAAATCAATCCTGGGAATATTCTCAAAAATGCAAAATTGATTTAATATTTAAAAATTAATCATTTGTAACTAATTATAATTCATCATGTTTATAAAATAAAGGAGAATATCCATATGCTCTTTTTGACAGAGAAAAAGCATGTGACAAAATTTAACATCATGATGAAATCTTTCAGCAAGCTATAAATAGAAGAAAACATATCCATTTGTTAAATAGAATCTATGAAAAATATTTATATAGCCAAAATCATATTTAATGATGAAATATTAAACACTTCCCACTAAGTTCAGAAACAAGGCATGAATGCTTACTTTTACAATTTCTGTTCATCACTATATTAGAAAATCTTGCTATTGCAATGAGGAAAGGAAAAAAATCATAAAAAAGGAAGTAAGATTGCCTTTATTTTCAGATGATACGATTATCAATATGAAAAATCCTCAGGAATCTTCAAAACCACTTTCATCATTGGTAATTTTAACAAACTTGGTGGCTATTAGGTTATTAAAAATCTGTTTTTAGATGAATGGATAAAGAAGATGTGGTGATATATATATACAATGGAATATTATGCAAGCCATCAAAAAAAACAAAATCTTGCCATTTGCAACGACGTGGATGGAACTAGAGGGTATTATGCTAAGCGAAATAAGTCAATCAGAGAAAGACATGTATCATATGATCTCACTGATATGAGGAATTCTTAATCTCAGGAAACAAACTGAGGGTTGCTGGAGTGGTGGGGGGTGGGAGGGATGGGGTGGCTGGGTGATAGACATTGGGGAGGGTATGTGCTATGGTGAGTGCCGTGAATTGTGTAAGACTGATGAATCACAGACCTGTACCTCTGAAACAAATGATACATCATATGTTAAAAAAAAAAAAAAAGAAGATAGTAGGAAGGGAAAAATGAAAGGGGGGGAAATCGGAGGGGGAAACGAACCATGAGAGACTATGGACTCTGAGAAACAAACTGAGGGTTTTAGAGGGGAGGGGGGTGGGGGGATGTGTTAACCTGGTGATGGGTATTAAGGAGGGCACATATTGAATGGAGCATTGGGTGTTATACGCAAACAGTGGATCATGGAACACTACATCAAAAACTAATGATGTAATGTATGGTGTTAAACATAACATAATAAAATAAAATTTAAAAAATAAAATAAAAATAAAAAATAAAAATCTGTTTTTATATTTTAGTAAGATAAAATCCAAAAAACAATTATGTTTACAAGAACACAAAAATATAAATAGAAATTAATTCTACAAAAGATGTGCAAAACCTGTACTCTGAAATCAAAAGAAAATTGCTGAAACATTAAAAAAGAAAAAAACTAAATAAATCGATATACTATGTTCAGAGGTTGGAAAATTCAATGCTCTTAGGATGTCAACCCCCACAAATTGATCTATAAATTTACAGCAAACAAAATAAAAATTCCTACAGATATTTTGTTTTTTAGATCTTGAGAAGTGATTCTAAAATTTTACAAAAATGTAAATTAACTGGAATAGCTGAAATGATTTTTTTTCATTAAAGTCTGAAGACTAACATTACTGATTCCAATATTTACCATAAGGCTACAGTAATCAAGCCAGTGTATTGAAAAAAAATTCCCCAAGCCTCATTGAAATGTGATTGACAAAAACTGTATATATTTAGGTTGTACAACATGATTTTTTTAAAGGTATACAATATAATGATTTAATATACTGTGTAATAATAGAATTACACAAGCAATTAATTAACACATGACATCACTTCACATAGTTACCGTGTGTGTGTGTGTGTGTGTGTGGTGAGTACACTTAAAATCTACTCTTTTAGAAAATTTCAAGGATACAATATAGTATTATTTACTATATTCACCATGCTATACACTAGATCTGTAGAATTTACTCATCTTATTACTGAGTTTGTAAACATTGAACAATATATCACATCCACATGCCGCCCCAACCCCTGGCAACTACCATTCAACCCTCTGGCTCTATGAGTTCAACTTTTTTAGATTCCACATACAAGTGTGATCATACAGTATTTATGTTTCTGTGTCTCGCTTATTTTACTTAGCATAATGTCCTCTGGGTTCATTGATGTCATTACAAATGGCAGTGTTTCCTTTTTTCTCAATGGGTGAATACTATTTCATTGTATATGTGTCCACATTTCCTTTATCTATTCATCTGTTGACAGAAGTAAGATATGCTATTTCCATATCTTGGCTACTGTAAATAATGCTGCAATGACATGGGAATGCAGATATTCCTTTGAGATACTAATTCTGTTTCCTTTGGATATATATCCAGAAGTGGGATTTCTGGATCATATGGTAGTTCCATTTTTAATGTTTTGAGAAGCCCCCTTACAGCTTTCCATAATGACTATACCAATTTGCATTCATGCCAACAATATGCAAGGGTTCCATTTTCTCTACACCCTCACCAATACTTGATATATCTTGACTTTTTTGTAATAGCCATCTTAACAAGTGTGAGGTAATACCTCATTATGGTTCCACTTTACATTTCCCTGATGATTAGTGATGTCAAACAGCTTTTTGTGAGCCTGTTGTCCACCTCTATGTCTTTATTGGAAAAATGTCTGCGTAAGCATAGACAACTAGATCAAATGGAACAGAATAAAGACTTCAGAAAGAGAGATTAAGTGATCCAGGTATCAAGATAATTCAATAAAGATTATTTTTAATGATGCTGAATAGCTATATAGATATCAAAATGATCATTTATCCTTACCCAACACCAGACATAAAAATTAACCGAAGGTGCATCACAAACCAATTTAAAAAGCTAAATTTAAAAATTTAAAAGCTAAAATTATAAATCCTTTCAAAGAAAATTTTAAAGAAAATATTTACCACCTTAGGGTGAATAATAATTTTATTGATAAAATGCACAAAAAAATATCAAACTGTAAAAGAAAAATAAGGTACTGAAATTTATCAAAATTATTTTTTTAAGATTTATTTATTTATTTATTGAGAGAGAGAGCTACCATGAGCAAGGGGGAGGAGCAGAGGGAGAGGGAGAAGCAGACTCCCTACTGAGCAGGGAGCCAATGCAGGCCTGGATCCCAGGACCCTGAGATCATGACCTGAGTCAAAGGTAGATGTTTAACCGATTGAGCCATCCAGGGGCCCCTATCAAAATTATTTTTTTTTTCTATTTTTAAACAACACTACTAAAAAGACAAAAAGTTAAGCCATGCGGTGGGAGAAAAGCTTTGTAAAACTTTTACATCAACATGGATGTGACTGGAGGAGATTATGCTAAGTGAAATAAGTCAAGCAGAGAAAGTCAATTATCATATGGTTTCACTCACTTGTGGAACATAAGGAATAGCATGTAGGACATTAGGAGAAGGAAGGGAAAAATGAAGGGGGGTAATCGGAGGGAGAGATGAACCTATGAGAGACTATGGACTGTGAGAAAGAAACTGAGGATGTTAGAAGGGAGGGGGGTGGGGGGATGGGTTAGCCCAGTGATGGGTATTAAGGAGGGCATGTACTGCATGGAGCACTGGGAATTATACAAAAACAATGAAGCGTGGATCACCACATCAAAAACTAATGATGTATGGTGACTAACAAAATAATAAAATAAAATTTAAAAAAAACACATTTATCTGGAAAGGGCCAATATAAGAAAAGTACTCTTAAAAGGTAGTAATAATAATAAAACATAATAAAGCCTAGACAAAAAAGATTTGAATAGATACTTCACTAAAGAAGATACATTAATGACCAATGAGTATATGAAAAGATATTCAACATCATTAGTCATAAGGGAAATGCAAGTTCACACTACACTGAGATACCAATCCATATCCATTTGAATAACTGAAATTAAAAAGACTGATAAATCCAAATGGTGGCGAGGATTTAAAGAAACTAGAATACATATAAACTGAATTTGCAAATGTAAATTGTACAACAGCTTTGGAAAACTAGTAGTTTTTATTTTGTTTTTAAGTAGGCTCCAAGCCTAGCATGGAGCCCAATGTGGGGCTTGAACTCACAATCCTGAAATCAAGACGTGAGGGGAGATTAAGAGTCAAAAGCTTAAACCAACTTAGCCACCCAAATGCCCCTAGTAGTTTTTTTTTAATTAAAAATCTATCAATGGATGAATTGATAAACTCTCATCTCTCTCTCTCTCTCTCTCTCTCTCTCTCTCTCTCTCACACACACACACACACACACACACACACACACAATGGAATATTATTCGGTCATAAAAAAGAATGAAATCTTACCATTTGTCACAACATGGATAGAATTCAAGGGGATTATGCTAAGTGAAATAAGTCAGACAGAGAAAGACAACTACCCTATGATCTTTCTTATATGTGGAATAATAAAACAAAAACAAGCTCAAAGATACAGAAAACAGAATAGTTGTTGCCAGAGGTGGAGGGTGGGGTGGGAGGTGGGAGAAATAAGTGAAAGGGGTCAAAAGGTAAAAAGATATTTGAAAAAAAAGAAAGAAAAAAATCTTGTTCATTTGTCAAGTCTAATACTTAGTTTCTTTATATATAAGATAGGAATGTTATAATAGCATTAGTAATAATACTGAGAGTTCTCACTTATGGAATATTTACTATGAGACCAACACTGTGCTAGGCATTTCTCATTTGATCTTCATATGAACACGAAGAGAGAGAGTTGCTAGTCAACAGACAAATGAAAAGATGCTCAATATCACTGAGCATCAGGGAAATACAAATCAAAACTACAATGATACATCACCTCACACCTGTCAGAATGGCTAAAATCAACAACACAAGAAACAACAGGTATTGGTAAGTATGTGGAGAAAGGGGAAACTTCTTGCACTGTTGGTGGGAATGCAAACTGGTACAGCCACTCTGGAAAACAGTATGGAGTTTCCTCAAAAATTAAAAATAGGATCCAGCAATTGCACTACTAGGTATTTACCAAAAGAATACAAAAATACTAGTTCAGAAGGATACATGCACCCCAATGTTTATAGCAGCATTATCTACAACAGCCAAATTATGGAAACAGCCCAAATATCCATCAACTGATGAATGGATAAAGAAGATGTGATATATATATATGTCTCTCACATATGTGTATACACACACACACACACACACACACACACACTATGTACCACACACAGTGGAATATTACTCAGCCATAAAAAGAATGGAATCTTACCATTTACAACAACATGGATGGCACTAGAGAGTATTATGTTATGTGAAATAAGTCAGAGAAAGACAAATACCATATGACTTCATTCATATGTGAATTTTAAGAAACAAATGAACAAAGGAGAACAAATAAAAGAGAAAGACAGAGAGACAAACCAAGAAATAGACTCAACTATAGAAAAAAACTGATAGTTACCAGAAGGGATGTGGGTGGGGGGATGGGTGAAATAGGTGATAGGAATTAAGGAGGGCACTTGTGATGAGCACCAGGTGATGTATGGAAGTGTTGAATCACTATATTGTACACCTGAAATCAATATTATGCTTTATGTTAACTAACTAGAATTTAAATTAAAACTTTTTTAAAAAGGAGAGAGGTGTTAATTATGTCCCCATTCAACAGAAAAAAAAAAAAAGTGCACCTGCCATATAATCCAGCCCTTCCACTTCTAGGTATTTACTCAAGATAAATGAAAATACATTTCTACCAAGGACTTGTACACAAATATTCATTACAGCTTTACTTACAGTAGTCAACATCTGGAAACAACTCAAGTGTTCATCAACTAGTGAATGGGTAAACAGACAGTGTTACATCCAAACAATGGAATATTACTCAATACAAAAGAATAAACCACTGATGTGTACAACATAAAATGGATGTGAAAAGTCAATATGCTAAGTAAAAGAAGCCAGACACAATAGAGTGTACTCCAGATGATTCCATTTATATAAAATTCAAACTAATTTATAGTGATAAAAGCATACCACTTTTTGCTTGGGGCCAGGGACAGAAGAATGTATGAACTATGAAAGGACACTAGAAATTTTTTATATGGACCGTTTTATATGTTGATTGTGGTGGTGGATTGAGGGATGTATATATCTCAAAACTTACTTAGAACATGGTACATTTTAAATGGAAGCTATTTACTGTGTGTAAGTTATTCTACAATTGCCAATAAAGAAAAGTTGATTAAAAATTTAATAACTACTGTAAAAATAGTTTAAGATACTAATATTGTATTATATATACATATATATATAATACACATACACACATATATGTATATGTATATGCATATATCTGGTCCTTTGCTTCCAAAGAGCTTATAATCTTATTGAGGAAGCAAGATATATATATACCAGGAAGTAACATATATAAATTAAATAACATTAATCACAATAGAAACATTAATGCTATACAATCATAGACTGAAAGTACCTCTAATAATAATCCAGTGAAACCTTTTGTAATTACAAATGAGGATGTGGTACTCTGAAACTGTTTTCCAATCAGAGATGAGCATTATCTCCTGCCTATAATCTTGTCTTCTTTGAATTATCTGATGTTATAAGGCATATGGCAGTATACGATAAACTATCAACAAGTAGTTATGAGTGTTGAAGTTCTGTAGAACAGAAGATCACTCGCAGTTTAGGGATAATGGAAGGTTTCTTATAAGAAAAGATTGTGAATGGATTGTATTTGAGTAGGCAGAGGGAACAAAGCAAGAACGTGGAGTGTTTCAGGTAAGAGGAAAGCCTGAGTAGGTGCCTGAGCAGAATAAATTAGCATCCAAGTTATCAGTGTCCTCTTAATTATAGTTATAGGGAACTGCCATTATATTTACTAGGGTGCCAGTGACTGAGAAAATATAAGATCTAACCTTTTGCGATACTTCCAACTTCGTTTAGTAAGTAAGATTAGGGGATCAGGGGAGGCGCTCTTGCTCGGCATGCTATTTATCTTGGCTGGCTTCGGTCATGAATGATACAGGAAGGAGCTTGACTCTAATCTGAGGCTTGGCCATACACTATCGCTCCCACAGCTATTCAAGGTAAGTGAGAATGAGAGACTCAGCAGGAGGAGGAAGAGAATTAATTTTGTGTACAGTGAAAAGTGTTATAGTGTAGGTAATGCTATTATACTTTACAGGATACACTCTGATTTGTTGAATAGATGAACATATAAAAGTAGAGACACTCACTTGCATGCATGTCTGTGGAGTAAAGTTTTTGGCAGAAATAATTAATTAGGATACTGGCCAATACTCTGGCAAAGATGAATTGACCTCTTAGAACGTCACTGATACCGTGGAATTTAAAGTGTCTACATAACTTGAGATTTTGTTTGGTTAAACATTTTTCCTGAGCTTCTGCTATCCTAAAATTCCCTGCACATGTATTTTTATAAATGCTTTCTTAAAACATGGACTGCCAACCCAGTTAGATTTTGGTTAGATTTCATTTTCTTAGCTGTGTTGTGACTTTTCAGCCTTTAAAATCTGAGTAGTGATTCTAGAATTCATATTTGCTTCCTCTTCCAGATTTAAATTGTCTATAAATTATATATTTTTATTAAAGCCATTTCTGTGTTATTGAAGTTATTGACAGATAGTAAAAGGGGTTCTGAACAGAGTTTAGAAAATGATCTCAAAAGATTTCCCTCCGGATTGACCTCAGACTTTAGTCAGTATTTGGGTTGTGGTTCCACCTTGCTTCACATTAACTGAACAATTTTAAAGCCATGCTCATCTCATTTATCCCACAAACACCATGGAAGACTTTGAATCATGTGCCACTAAAATAAAAATGTATTATATAATAATATTTGATTTCTATGAAACAATCTAATAGAGTCATCTATCAAAAGAGAAGCCAGGGTTGGTTTGGCATTTCATGGTTTTAATGACTTCAGGTGGGAGCTTTCTGATTATTAAAGGCTTCTTTGTGAGTTCTCAAAAACCTGCCATCATTTGAAGAATTCTTCATAGATTGTTGCCTCATATGTAGGAAGTATAACATGAACATTAGTTGGTCAAATGAATGAATGCCTACAATTGGGGATGTCGCTTTAAAAACTTTAAATATTTAATATCCAACTGCTCAGGCTCTTTCTCACATCACCCATTTAATATATATTAAATAATTGATTTATTTAATAATCAGATCTGCAGTTTTATCTGAGTCTTTTTTCTAGTCCGGCCTTTTTTTGTTGTTGTTCTGGACATAGTTGAGAATGTTTTATTTTTACTTGCCCTAACTATAATTGTACAGAAGAATATTATTTAAACTTGAATACATAAATCCCTGCCATGGTTCATAGAATTCATTCTTCTCTATTCATTCATTTATACAACAAATACATACTGAGTTCCTGAAATATACTTCCCTCTAGCCAACCCCCCATTTCTTGAAAATGAAATAAACACTAAAAGGGAAGATAGGTTGTACCAACAAATGATAAATATGGGTTTCCAAATCAGTCAAGAAGATAAACTTTTAAATACGTAATGTAGGAACTCATGTATTTGGATGACCAAACTAAAAATTGAAAAAACTTAAACCAGTTCTAACCTAACAGTGGATACCACAGTAAATACTCAATGAATCAGAGATCTAAAATGAAGCTGAAATTATTCAAGTACCTTTTTTTTTTTTTTTTAAGATTTTATTTTATTTATTTGACAGAGAGAGAGAGACAGCTAGAGAGGGAACACAAGCAGGGGGAGTGGGAGAGGGAGAAGCAGGCTCCTGGCCGAGCAGGGAGCCCGATGCGGGGCTCGATCCCAGGACCCTGGGATCGTGACCTGAGCCGAAGGCAGACGCTTAACGACTGAGCCACCCAGGCGCCCCTCAAGTACCTTTTAAAAAGTGGTTTATATTGTTTTATACCTCTAGAGGAAAGAAATTCCTTATGTCTAAGATTCCAAAAGCATTAATGGAAAAGATCAATAAATCTGATTATATAACCATTTGAACTCTCATACAAACCACAAATATATTTAAGCAAAATATGACAAACTGGGACAAATATTTGTATCACAGAATAATAATTGTAACTTCTATCTCAGAAAATGCTTACAAAATTATATCACAGACAAAAGTTTAATATACCTAATAGGTGAAGAGCTTCAAGGAATTGAGAAGAATAAAATCAACAAACTGGGAAAAAAAAAATGGGCACAAGATATGAGCAAACAGTTCAGAGAAAAATAGATTAAAAATATCCTCTAAGCATATGAAAAGATGCTCAAGTTCTTCATAATAAGAGCAGAGCAATTAAAACTACACTAAGAAACATTTTTTCCCCCTGAGAGAACAACCAAAGTTCTATGTTGGGCAGCTTGGTAAGCCTATGGGAAGACAGGCACTTTCTTCCATAACTTTTGGAAATGCAACATAGAATGGAATTAGACATTTGTCAAACAAATTGGATATGTATTTAGCTTTTGGCTGAGTAATCATATATTTCTGAATCTTTAAAAAATAGGAAGTGAAATATGAGATAATATATGGCCAATGGGCCATAATTTGCAGAGCCCTGCTCTAGAGCAAGGCTGTCTAATAGAACTTTTTGCAAAATGGAAGGGTTGTATTCTGCACTATCCTTTACAGTAGCCGTAGTGACACGTGGCTACTGAGCACTTGGAATGTGACTACTGCAAAGGAGGCACTGACTTTTTACATTTATTTAATTCTAATTAAATAGTCACATATGGATAGCATCAACTGTATTGGACAGCACAGGTAGCCTGACACTTTCTAAAACAACGTTCCCATTTTATTTCTTGAAATTACATGTAGCCTGGGTGATACTTGGCTCTCCTACTACACTGTATAATCTTTGAGGGGGGAGCTGACATCTGCTTTGTTCACTGCTCTCCCCCTAAGGTCTAGCACAAGATTTGGCACAACATAGGCATATAATAGATATCTGTTGAATGAAATCTAGGAGGCCCATGATAAAAGGATTCTATGGTCACAAAGTCAGAGACACAATGAGTAAAACTGGTTTTCCCAATGACTTTTATATATTAATATGAACATTGTGAATTTTCAAAATGAGTTGTTAATTACAGCATTCCCGAAAATATCAGGAGCCTTTGGATTTTGTGCTTGTTTCCAGAATACTTATTAACACTTCACTGAACACAAATTCTTCATGAACTGCAACTTGAGAAATGCTATTCTTGGTCTTACACTAGGGGAACAAAAGCAGTTCTTGCAACTCATAGATTTTCTAGTGCAGTTCCAGGCTCAAATTCAAAGCTTTATAATGGTAAACAGTGTGTGTTTGTGTTCGTGTCTGTGTCTGTGTGTGTAATAGGCTCCATTAAAGTTAAAATAGGTATTAAACAATAATACTACAAGAACAACTCTAATATGGTAAAAAAAAAAAAAAATAGCATGATTCAGAATTACAACAATTTTGAAATCACTGACTTAGGAAACCTCATAGATATGGCTGTGGCAGGGGTTGTTTGCTGGAAAAGAATTGTTATTCAATATATTTGCCAAAACTTCCACCCCACAGATTAATAGCAAAGATACTAAGAGAATAGCACAGACCAATCACTACTTAACCATTTTCTAT